>NC_066318.1:6846000-7528000 GCF_022539315.1 Serinus canaria
GGGAGATATTTCTGATGTGTGACTGAAACCAGTGCATACTTGGAGAAAAGTTCTGGGTCTGAAGTATCTCATTTTGGACAGGGAAAGTGATTTGTCTGTGCATTCTTGATGTACAGCCCTATTGGCATCTGCAGTGTCTTTAAGTGATGTATCTCTCTGAAGGCTTCACTGCTTCTGCTGTGTGATCTGCTCCCAACAAACTCCAGAGAGCGAGTGATTTATCAGCCACTGCTTTTTAGGGTGAGGAAAAGGCTAATGCTTTATGGATCTATCAGCATTCCTGTATGGCACACAGAATACAATATCCTGCCAAAGTGGGGAGGGATGTCTGCAACCTGGCAATCCATCATCTCTCCCAGTGCCCCATGGCAAATGCACTTTTCTTTTTTCCATCAGGCTATGTGCAAGTACTGTTATATAGTGAAGAGCTTCTCCCTTCTCCTCCTCCACAAATGGTTATGAAAACCTGAAAGTGCAGCTTCTGCAGGGTGCAGAACAAGATGGGAAGGGTCATTTTAACAGGGAGAAGACGTCACTGCCTGCAGCTCCTGGTTCCAGCAGGAGCTACGGGGCCCGAGTGATGCAGCTGTACCACAGACAGCACAACAGGAGCACAGCAGGGAGGAGAAACCCAGGCCAAACACGCCCATGTAGACTGCCAGGTATGTGCTAGAGCCACACAGATGTGTCAGCAGATGCTCCAGGATTTTCTTTTCTCCCTTGCCCCACGGGGATTTCCTCTGTTATAGGCATGGCTCAGCTGACCTTGTCCCCATGGAGCTCATCCATCCCATCCACAGAGTAAGTGAAATGTGTTTATAACCTGGTGAGCATCTACTGGGGAGTATGAATCCCTCTCCTACATATCTCCTTGGTGTTTTAATTGATTCAGGGTTTTCCCAGTGGAGAACTTCATAAGAGCATTTGATAAAATCAGCTACACACGATCCTGCCTCTCATTACTCACAGGCTTGAGGCAGGTAGATGATTAAGTGAATTTTTTACGGTGTGAGCAGTTGTAACAAGGGAAATTATCATCCTGGATATGAGACAATGACTTGGCTCTTACTACATCTGCTGGCAGACAACTAACCCAGTGACTTTGCCTCTGATCTTGGAGCAAGTCTTCTGCTTTCTCCTCCAGGACAAATGTGCATTTGCTACCCTCCCATTAAAAGGACAAGCCATATGGATGTGCCTGTGCTCAGGAAAATAGCTTCAGATTTTTATGGGGCTGATGTTGCAGCTCTGATGGAAGTCAGAGGGTCTGCAATTGTCACCTTGGGAATGCTTCTGCAGACACTGTGGGGGGAGAGCATCCTTTGGGCTTGGGGCTGGAGGTACCACAGAGCATGACAGTATTGCCGGTCCATGGATGGGATGGGATTCACCCCTTATTTACATTTAGCTGCATTCTAGGCTTTATTACCCCAAGAAAAGTCAGTAATTGTAGAGTGAAAACTGCGGAAAATGAGTTTCCATTAGGGAAAGTTTCCAGTTAAAATGTGAGTTCTTTTTCTTCCTGCCAGCAGACTTTGAGTACAACTCAGAAAAATGACTGAGAGAGAGGGTTGCCACTTGGTTTTGTTACATGTTTCTAGAAGCTTTAACTTGCTTTTGACACATCTCCTTGTTGATAAATATACTTTATTTTCACAGGGAGTCATTGTTGAGATAATGTCAGATCCCACTGTGAAGCCAGATCCAGTAAAGAGCAGTAATGTTGTTTTCTAATTTGTCTGAAATCCTAAAGCACTCCCTCATCTGAGCAGAGATACCTAAATGGCACCTATTTGGCACTGGGTGTAATTCTTTGCTCTAATGGCATGCTTGACAGTATCTGTGTACTTACCTGGAGCAGCACAAGCCTCCTTTACCTAAATGAAATACACACAGCAGCTTTGAAGATGAGCACAGGAGATGCTTGAATGCCTTTTAGACAACTGTAATTCAGGCCATAAACATAATATAGATTGCAATATTGTATATAAAGGAGTGCTTCAAATACCAGCCTTTGTGTTCTGCAATTCAGTCCAATTGATTCCTGACCTAACACAATGCTGTACCTGAAACTGTTGCATAAACATAACAAATCCATCACCAAATCAATGAAGGAGGTGCAGAAGAGGTGTGGCAGCTATCTGGTGTGATGTGGCTCCCATCAGCCTCAGCCTGTGTGCTGGTATTCCATGTAGGGCACCAGGAGAAATGAAAATGGGTAAAGGATGGCTCCTCATCCATATCACCGAGCACATGCCCGCCCTCTGCTCTGCTGAGATCAGGTACAATTTGCATTGTGGAGCACCTGCACCTCTGAACAAAATGAAATTTCTGCATTTCTCTGACTTCCTGCAAAGCGGGACTTTTTGCTGCCCGGTTAATGGGAATTTTGTCAGTCATGCTTACTAGAAACAATAAAGGGATAATAAATAGTGCAGTCTGTGGACAGCAACAGGCTCCGACAATCCATTAACCAACGAGACGTGTTGCACATTCCAGCTTATTAGACGCATATCCATAATATATTTTAACAATCTCTCCCTGGCAGGCATTTTCCTAGAACAAATACACAGTTTGGACTTCCATTTTTCACCCCTGTTCAAAATTTCAGAGTGAAAAAGAGCTGGTAGCGAGCCATTAGCAATAATTTGATCCTGCATTTGCACTGGAAATTTTAAATAGATTTTTCTTCTGTTCTTTTGCTCTGTCATTGTTTTTCTGTGCATGGTGCAGGCTGGGGGCGAGCAGTGAGGAGACTGCCTGGGCAATCACTATTTTGGCAGTTTTTCATACACGACCCTTGCTGTTTTAAATAGAGCCTTTCCTCACCCCACCTTCTTGCTTCCCACTTTGTACAGCTGCTTGCTGAGTGATGAGCAGCGTGGGCCCCTTCCAGCTGAGGGTGCAATGTTGGTATTTAGGGTCTTTTGCTGGTGAGATGGAGCTGGAATGTCCTTTCAGCTGGGGGACACAGGATCTGACCAGACCTGTGAGACCCTGGGGAACCTTCAGCTCAGTGAGTGAGGTGTTCCCAACAACTGCATCTGGAAACTGGTGCAGAAATGGTTGTGCTGGAGGAATACAGCCTGCTCATGTAGAGCTGCCTGTTTCCAGGTAGCTCCTCTGGTGATTTGTTCTGTACACACCCAACAGCACCCCAAATCCGTGGTACTCCTGGGCATTCTGGAGACATTGGCTATCCAGACTTCAGTGCTGCCCCAGGGCAGTGATGCTTACAGCGCTGCACTCAGCATCACTCCCCCCTCATGGCGGAGCTTCCAGGTGAATCCTACTCCGTCCCTCACCCTTACGGGAAGGGTCTAGTGCAGCGCGTGGAACTTCGCCCTCCCTTGCAGCCCCGGCTGGCAAGGGCTCAAGAAACGCTCTATTCACTCGCGGTGCAGCCCTGTGAACTCATGAAACGCGTGCAAACCGGGGACCGCGCATCCCACGTCCCACGCCAGGTGCACGCGAGGGGCTACGCAGGGTCTGCACCGCAAACTCAGCGAGCGAGGGGGCACCGGGAGCGGCGCTCCGAGCGGTGGGAGCCCGCGGTTGTGCCGGTGCCGGTGCCGGGATCAGGGTCCGTGCCGGGATCAGGGTTCGGGTCGGGGTTGGTGCGGACGGGCGTGGCGCGCACAGGTGCGGAGCGGGCGGGGCGGGCGTGGCGCGGGGGGGCCGGGGCAGCCCCGCGGGGCCCAATGAGCGCCGGGGCGGTGCCGCGCGTGGGGCGAGTTTCCCGCGGGCGGGGGGCGGGCGCCAATCAGGGCCGGGGCGGAGCGGCGCGCGCGGGGCCGGGACCGGCGCCCCGGGAGCGCCGCGCGAGGCGCGGGGCCGAGCTCTGCTCCGCTGCTCTCGGTCCCGGCACGGCGGGCATGTCCGCTGGCAGCGCCTAGAGGAGCGCCCCGCTGGCCCGGGAGGATGTTGGGGAGCGGCGGAGTGCTGCTGCCGCTGCTGGCGGCCGCGCTGCTCGGTGCCCCGGGGGCCGCGCAGCCGGCGGGGGAAGCCTCCTGCCGCCCGGTCCGCACCGCCTTCCAGGTACTGCAGCCCGGAGCCAAGTGGGTGCCCGAGAGCCCCGTGCCAGGTGAGAGCGCTCTCCCCGTGGTGTCCGGCCGGCTGTCGTCCTCTCGCCGGGGCCGTTCGGGTGCGGGGCGAAGCGGCTGCAGCGCCTCGAGCCGGGGCCGCGGGCGGGGATCGCCGTGCGGCTGCGGGACGCTGCGGAGCCGGGTGCGAGCTGCCCGCTCTCCCGCGGGGAGCTGCCCTCCCCCGGCGGCAGGGGCTGCCGGCAGCCGCCGGGTTCGGCGTCTCGGATGTGGGGATAACGCGAAGCCGGTGATTACGTCGCGGTAATGGGAATCCGCTGGAGAGCGGGTCTTTATTGCGCTCGGTTTGTTCGGGAGGCTTTTTCACCCCGGATGGCCGAGGTGAGCTCGGGCTGTCGGGCAGAGCCGCGGCGCTGCCGGAGGGACCAGCCCGCCCCGTCCTCGCATGCCGCTGTTGGGGACCGGTGCGAGGTCCCCGGCAGCTTGCGGTGTCCCCGCTGGCGAGCGGAGGCTCCGCGCGCCCGTCACGTCTCTGCAGGTCCCGGGTCCGCCAGAGCCGCTTTCCTCTGCCCGAGGTGTGCCCGGGTCCGCGGCAGTCCCGCCCTGTGGGGCTGCTCCGACAGCATCCAAACCCTGATCCCAGCCCGAGCCCGGGGCTGCCGCAGCTCCAGAGGATGGGGCTGGAAGGAGGCAGCGCGGCATTCCCCGGGCTGTGCGCGAACCGTGCGGGGTGCGAGGGCGCGGTGGGAGCCTGACGGCTCTGGGAGTGGTGTTGTTGTGCTGTGCAGTTCCCATTACAGGTGGCTGCCGGGGTGGTACCGCACCAAACCTCAACACCTGCCCCCTGCGAGGCTGCTTTCTGTGTATATGCCTTATTGCTATTTTAAAATGTAAGCGAAATACTTGAATTCCTTGCCTTTTAAAGGCTCTTTGCAGCTTTTTGGGAGCTAGGGAGTGTCGGCTGCTCCAGGTGGGTGGCTGCGTGTGTACACAGACGGATCGGTTTGATGGCTGCGTTCCGGAGCTGCCTGGAGAGCTCGGTGCTGCTGTGCTCTGGGTTCAATTCACAGCCGAGAACGCCTGCCCTGAAAAGCTTGTGATCAAAGTATGAAAAGGAAAAGATAACAGGCAAACGTGACAGGCAGGGGAGGTGCAATGAGATCATCGCCAGCGGTGGCTGTTTTTAATAACGATGTGTTGAGTTCGGTTTCTTGCATTCGGTGTCGCACAGGCCAGAAACACAGGGGTTCCTTCAGCAGTGATCTGCGGCAGCACAGGAGAGGGAGCGAGGGGGGAAATGGGGTGCCCAGAGCTGGGACTGCGAGGTGCTGTGGCTGCTGTAAATCCCAAGTCTTTTGGTCTGTAGGACTGTAGTAGTGCCTCAGCTTATCAAGAGCTGTGAGAGATATGAGGGGAGTTTTGATCTAAGTCTTGGCGAGAGTGTACCTTTCCTATTCCTACCTGTCCTTATGTTCTCTTCTCATATACATTTCAGCACTTAATGCTCCTTTCAGACTAGCTGCAGGAACAGCATCTCTCCTCTCTCTGTCCCACATAGCCTCAATCTCCTGGTCAGTAAGGAAGTGGCACTGGAAATACTTTCCAGTCAAATGTTTGCATGAGGAGTTGCAGGAAAGAGCTGCTCTTATCACCACTGAATTGCCAAATTCTGTTTGTCAGAAAGAAGTTGTTTCTTTGAAAGCCAGTGAGATTCTTGCTTTGATTCCTAAGTAACTTTGCTGAGTGTGTTTTTACACACTCCAGGGATGTGATGGAGGGCTGGGCAGGTTCCTGGAGAATGACTCCCATTGAACTGAGGGGCTGCCATGCTGCAATGGGATCAGTCCTTCCCCAGAAAGCAGCAGCATCCTCCAGCCTGGCCTGGCTGTGATTGCAGTGGGTGTTTTTGCCCTGGTATCCCTCACTTCCCAGCAGGGTTTAGGTTGCTGGGGTTCCTCAGTTACAGTCTCACTGCCCTGTGAGTCCCAGGTGCATCCCTGATAGCCAGGAGGAATAAGGAGCCCTCTGCCTCTCTGCAGAGCCTGTGGGCAGCTGGATCAATACCTCGTAACAGGGCTGCTGTTTCAAGTGAATGCTTCCAGCTTGTTACAATGATAAAGTTCCCACATATCAAATCGAAAGTGGATTTTACATTTGCCTAAGTACATAAACTTGATCATAATTAAAGCAATGACTGCTTGCTTATACCTTGGATCTGGCCCATCTTGCATGACTCTGTGTGGTAATTACACTTCAGAGCACTTGCTTCTCCTACTAGCAGCTGCATAAATCTCTGTAATAGGGGAACATCACTCAAGGACTATTTTCCAGGCATCTGTTTATTCCTTTTCTTCCTTTCATACATCTGTCAATTAAAAAAAGTTTTGGAGTTCCCAGCCACAAATCACCATGGAATCAATTCTGAGAACCTTTCCCAATGGATCACACCACCCTGGAGAAACTGAAGTTAAAGAACTTATTTAAAATGTGGATTTTTTAAATTTTTTTTTTACACAGTTTTTTTCTGGAAGCCCCATTTTGCATTATGAGCAGTTGTTGCTGAAGGAATAAGTAGTGGAAATGCTGCTGAGTTGCAACACACTCAGGAGAAATGTCCCACAGCTCAGTTTTACTGCATCAGCGGTGCGTGGGCTGAGGGACACTGGCACAGCAAGCTCCGTAGGAGAGCTCTGAAGTAGACAGAGACCACACTTCTAATTTTAAAAAAACCAAAAAAAAGGCAATTCTGTGAAATGTGAGGGAAGTGTCGTGCTGTTTGGTGGGCAGTATTGATGTTCTGGGAGTAGCTGCAGGCGTGCACCAGGCAGTGAGAAGCTTGGCCTCCTCTGGTCCTGCAGTCTGGGGACCAGGATTTTGTCACTCTGGGGTGTGCTTTAGCCTGCTTAGAGGTGGGGAACAGCGAAACCTAACTGCTGTCAGCTGTGGCTGGCTGTTCTGAGGGGTGGGAGGATGTAATTCATGGCAACATCTTGACTGGACCTGGATCAGAGATCTTGTGCTGGAGAGAGTGAAGGCAGGGTGATGGGAGAGAGTTTTTCCTGGGTTTTGATGAAGATGAGACTGAATGCCAGCTCCTGAGCCAGACTGTGGTTCTGTGCTGGGGTAGCTTCATGCTCAGTAATAACTAAATTCTCTTTTTGCTATGTGGCCTGTCTTGGTTTTCTTCCTCCGTTTGTCTTTTCTCTGCATAATTTCCCCTATCTATAAACAGCAGCTTGAATTTCCATTTCTCCTGCTCTGTTTTTCTCTCCTCTCTGCCATTTGTGTTTGTCTCTATTGGTGGTGACAGGTAATTGGGCTGTGGGTAGAGGGGAAGGGGTGAGCTGGTGCCTTGGCAGGATGGGGAGAGGGGATGGCCGTTTCTGCTCTGGAACAGTGGAAAACTGAGGAATATTTATCTTGACAGAAATATCTGCTGCCAGGTCTGTTTTCCTTCTCCCACAGCAAAGTGTTATTTCCAGCTTTTTGTTCATTTTCTTTGATGGAAGCAAATATGGATTCCCCCTAAGAAAATAGGAGATTAACCTTTTGGAGTTGAGGTGCAATGCTTTACAAGTGACTGGCTGAGCATGTCAAGCTTTCTTCTCTTTCTTTTTTTTTTTTTTTTTTTTTTTTTTTTTTTTTGCTGGTGTGTGCCAATGTACAGTTTAAAAATTAAAAATCCCAACTCTTCCTGCTGAACTCGATGTGCCTTTGCTCGTGAGCTGGTTCCCTTTGTACTCCTGCTCTTTTATTCTGTTTTTCCTGAGTGGGACTAATGGTGCTCCTCCCTGTGCAGCCTTTCCATTTAGCTTAGCACGGTGCTTTAAAAGCTTAGTTTACTAGATAATTGAGTTTTCTGTTCTTAATTATTTCAGGCCTGCAAGTTGCTCTCTTGATAGTTGAGAGCAGGAGCAGAACCCTAAAATTTACTAACCTCCCCAGGCAGTGGTTTTATAGTGAGATCATTAATTTTATTTTTTTTTCCCAGGGGTTAACTTTAACAACATCCTGAACAGTGTTCTTCCTGGCCTTTGGAATGGCTGTGGGATGTGTGCATGTGACTGTAACAAATCTGTGTAGGGAGTGGGTGCCCAAAGTTAACTCCATTGATGACGGTGTTTATACATTTGTCAGGAGGAAACTTTTACTCTGTAAAACCTTTTTTTCACTGTAATGTCTTCTTTTAAAAGATGTGTTTTTATAGTGTGTTAGATTTGCATGAGAATCATCTGGCCAACATTGCAAGACTAGGGGAGGAATCCTAAGTCAGATGGTCTTGTGAAACACAAGATGGAATAGAAAATAAAGGATAATTAAGCAGTAATAAATATCCCATGTACTATGCATACTGTTCCAACTTAAATCACCTATTGAATGAGTTGGTTTATAATTTATATATCTTTAATTAGGTTTATAAAGATCAGCATTAAATCTGGGTTCTAAACAGTTCTGCATTTCCTTTTCCTCCCCCTAGATGCTGAGCATTAAAAGGCACTAACAGATGTACAACCCCCTAATCACATCATTTAAAAGGTTCTTAATAAAAAAGTATTGAAAAAGCTGGGGGAAAATCCACTATATTTAAATGTTGAGTCACTGCTTTTATCTATTTAAAGCATGATGCTGGTTGTAAAACAATTGGAGGAGGAAAATTGACCCAAAACAGCATATTTCTTGTGGGTAATAGTACCAAATTGGTGAGTTAAGAGGGTGGGAGGAACTCCTCTGACACTTGCAGACTGCAGAAGGCGAAGGTGCCACTGCACGGAGTAGCAGAGCCCCCTCACATGGGGAGGAGGCTGCAGGAATGTGGCATTAAGCAGGGACAGGTTCTTATTTTGGCAATGCCTGGGGTGAGTTTGGGGAGAATGTTAATCTGATTTAAGCTGCCATTGGATCTGGGTGGGAAGGCTTGTGTGCCTCAGCGTGCACAGCTTGCCTGCCTGTATCTGATGACAGGGTTGAAGCTATCCTGGGATGCCTAAAATCAAAGGAAAATCCTTCAGCCTTGTGAAGGAGTCCACAACTCCCCATAGATGATCTTGAGGGTTTTTATTTTTGACATTTAATCCACTGAAATGATTTTCACTTCTGCTGTACTCACCACCTATCTGCGGGAATAATTGTACATCAAAGTCAAATGTAATGGTTTAAATTCACTGCCAGTAAAAATTCCCTGTCGGGAGGAGGGAGAGGCAGGGTGCTACTGAAATTAGTGCTGCTTTAGAGTTTATTTCTGTCAGCTGGGAGCCTATGCAAAATTGCTGGAGCATTTACACTGCTGTTCCCCAAGATGGCATAAATGGCACAGTTCTGATGGAGCCTGCACCCATGGAAGGGGCTGCAGCCAGTGCCTTCTCAGCTGTGGGAGTTGGGTGTCAGAGGGTCAGGCTGCTGTGCTTGGCATCTCATCATCTCACTAATCTTGCCAAGATTGGTATGTGAGCATCCAAATGCCATTTAATAAAATGGTTGCAGTAATTTGAGGGACACTGTCTTTCTGAAAATGAGTTTGTAGTGATTTATAGCAAAAGGAGAAGGTTGTTTGCAAGGGCTGAGACTGGCATTACAAGGTGTAATGACTTGAAACTTTAAGAAAAAGGGGTTGTGTAGGTTGGGAGATAAAAACGGTCTTAACAGTGAAGGGCCATTAGGCAGTGGAATGGGCTTTGCTATCTCACAAGCCGGAGCATGGCTGGAGGTGTTTGTGTTAGATAAAATGCTGAGAGGGGGTGGGCTGGGAGGCTGAGGTAGGATTTGATGACTCACAGGACCTTTTCCTGTGGATTTTTTTGGAGGCAGAAACGTGTGGCACCCTAATTCCTTTACTGCTCATGTCTGGTCCGTGGGCTTGCTGAGCATTCCCAGGCGTCTCCGCATCCTTGGCGCGTGGTCTGTGAGCCCCTGGGGCTCCTGGGGGGCTGCAGCTCGAGTGCAGAGAGGCTCCTTCGGGCAATGGCATGAGTAAACCCCAAAGACACTGGCAGGTCAAAAGCTTTGTCTCTGTTTCATCTGTGTCTGCTGGGGCTGGGGTCAGCGGGATGGGTTAGTGGCTCCTGGGGGACTGGCATTGAAACCTCCCGTTCCCTGCTGCTCCTGGGGGATTTGGAGATGGAGTGTTTGAGCCAGCTCGCCATCTGGGAGAGCCATACACAGAAAAGGGCTGGCAGATGGGAGTCAGGCCCCCATTCCCTGTCCCTCTGTAGCAGCTCTGTGCCAAGAAGGAGCTTGTCCCTGGTACCTCCCAAGAGCCCTGCCCTGCCTGCCTTGTCCTGTTGTGTTTACCGTGACGTTTCTTACTGTGTTAGTTGGCTGTCTCTGTAAAAACATTTTAAGCTGAGTTAATTCCCAGGCTTTTTCCTCCTCCTCTGTGATTGCTCTGATACAGCATGTGTCTGTCTTTTTACTGCACAAAAATAAAGATCCATTTAAGGGGAGAAATTGGCTTAATTGCAAAAAAGAAGGATGGGATGTGAGTAGATGACCTTGCTGCTTCCTATCCTTGGCTTTAACTTGCAGAGACCTCTTAATTGCCAACTCTCAGATTTTCTATATTGGTATTTCCATTAATCATGGAAGGATTTTTATTTTATAATTTGAAATGTGTCCTAATATAATAAATGTAGGAGGAAATAAGCTTTGTATTAAAAAGAAATTTATGGGCGTACTGTAGTGTTAAAGAGACCACGCTAAGCTTTTTCGTGGTGTAAATTGAGTTGGGTTTGACTTTAAAAAACCTCTTTAACTTGCTGTTATACAACTGCTTTTCTCATTAATGCAGTATCTTGCTGTTACGTGGTTTTATGGTCCCTTTTATTTTCC
This sequence comes from Serinus canaria, assembly GCF_022539315.1. Taxonomy (NCBI): domain Eukaryota; kingdom Metazoa; phylum Chordata; class Aves; order Passeriformes; family Fringillidae; genus Serinus; species Serinus canaria. The sequence continues at coordinate 6,856,869 of NC_066318.1, forward strand.
CAATGCATGAAATACCTGTCGCTGTGCTCCTCTGGAGTGGGTGAATTCACGAATCACTGGGGCTGGAGCTTGAGACATTGGTGGTGCTGGCTCTGTGCCACAGGGCTTGAGGAAGGGACTTGTGTTGGGCATCCTGCTTTGCAAAGGGGAAACTGAGGCAGTGGAGAGTGATGGAGCCAGAGTGGGGGTGTGGACCCTCTCTCCCCCTTTGTTTGTGGTTTTTTTTTTTCAGCAGCAGGGCCTGCACTGGTTAAATCTCCTTTCCCCACATGCAATGCCTGTTGTAGATGAAATGTTTCATGTTCCTTTTCCCATGCTGTGCCAGGGAAGGGATAGGGCTGGAGGGAGGAGGATTTCTGCTGTCGCTGCTCCTGAGCCCTGACAGCTGGTTTTCCCTTGGCACCGTGCATGACTCTTCTTCAGGAGGCACACGATTGAACTGACATTAATATTAATCCTGTTCTTCTAGACTACACTTGCAAAAGTGACTTTTGACACTTTCTAGTAATTAGGGAGAGAGTGGATGTGGTAAAAGACTCTTGTGAAGGAGAGAAGACAGGAACCTGAAAGGAAGCATAATCCTTCCAGAGCAAAGATGTAAATTACCAAAGTAGCTTTTACTGAGGAAAAACCCTCTATAACAAGCAGGAAGGCAGAGTGAGAGGTGTGAGGAGCCTTCACTCTGTCAGGGCTGTTGGTCACTGGCCTGGGCACTGCTTCCCAGTCCCGGTTCCTGGCAGAGCTGAACCCAGCAGGGAACTGCTTTTGCTTTGGGCATGATGCAGTTTGGGTGGCAGACAATGAAATGTGGGTGCTGGCTGGGTTCTTTGGGTTCTTTGACCCTGGATAGCCATTTTTAATGGGGCTGGTTTTTGCTGTTTGAGTTGCTAAGAGCAGCATCAGATTAGATGTGTTTTGCATGAGGAGAGCTGTTTGCTTTGATGCGAGCTTGTTTCTCTGCTTGTGTGTTTGGAGCCTCAGTTTGCTCTTAAAAGTTGATGGAAGATGGGGCCTTTTATTGCAGCTACTTCCAGCTCTTCTGTTTCATCTTCTCTTGTCTGAGCCTGGAAAGATTTCTATTTTCTTCCCCAGATTTTATTTATTTTTAGCTAACAACAATTCTCTTGAAGCTGTCTACTTTCTCCATGAATAAATGCTTTGGGAATGTCAGAAAAAGAAGTTTAGTATCACTGAGCAGTGCTGGGGATCCCAGAGCAAGTGGTGTCCCTCTGGCCTTTGTCCCCTGGCTATTGTCCCATCCTGCTGAATGAGTGAAGGGGCTGCAGAAGAGGCTCTTGCCTTGTGCAGTGCTCAGAGCATCCCTCAGGATGTGTCCCTCTGCAGTGGGACAGTCATGAGTGAAGCAATGGGCCTTGTGCTTTGCCTGTTGCAGAGGAAGGATGGAATGGGGAGATTTGGTTGTACAATTTAAAAGTCTGCTAAAAAGCCAAGTAAATCATTATAGTTGTGTCCTTCTGCTGTTAGTGTTGTTGCTGGGGATACAATAGGGTAGGAATTGCAGGCACATAGCACTGTTACTTCCAAATGACTTCAAATCTTTATGCAAATCACAAGCATATCCTCCTTGATGTACTCCATCCATTGCTCTATTCACTGTAATTCCACACCCTCAACTCAGTCTCTGTTTTCCACCTCCCACTCCACCTTTCCTGCCCTCACTGACTCCTCACTGCTGTGGGCAGACAGGAACAGCAGGGTGAGGCTGGGGTCACTCTGCCTGGCACTGGCACATTGGGGTGTCTTGGAGCTGGAGCAGGCACAGCTCTCAGGGGCCACTGCTCTGCAATCTGGGCTCTGCCTTATCCACCCTTCCCTCTGGCCCAGCTGCTTGCTCAGGACAAATTCCAGAAATGCCATCAATTTGCCCAGGCAGTAATTGCAGCCAGAGTGATGCTTGGAGGTGGTTTCCTCTCCTAATATGAATTGTCTCCTTCTGCTGTGCCTCTCCAGGGACTGATCTGCAGGTCTGTGTCCCCAAGGGCTCCACGTGCTGCTCGAGGAAGATGGAGGAGAAGTACCAGGCAGCTGCCCGCCTGAACATGGAGCAGCTGCTGCAGTCTGCCAGCATGGAGCTCAAATTCCTGGTCATCCAGAATGCTGCTGTCTTCCAAGGTGAGCTGTGGTGTTTTTGGGGTCCCCAGCACGATGGAGGAATTGATGAATCTAACTCCATGTTCTTAGAAGGGTAATTTATTATTATATGTTATATTAAAGAATGCTATAATAAAACTATACTAAAAAATAGAGAAAGGATCCATCAGAAGGCTTAACAAGATACTAATAAAAAACTCCTGACTGACTCCTCAGAGTCTGACAAGCTGATGGTGATTGGTTTCATGTGAATTGTGTTTACTTAATGGCCAATCAAACATGGACCTGTTGGTAAACAATCTCTAGACCACATTCCACAGCAGCAAAACACAGGAGGAGCAAATCAGATAATTATTGTTTTCATTTTTCTCTGAGGTTTCTCAGCTTCCCAGGAGAAGAAATCCTGGTGAAGGGATTTGTCAGAAAATGTGACAGTGACAGTGAGTGCTGGGGGTGCTCCAGACTCCTGCAGGAGGAGGCAGCGTTTCTGCTCCTCTTCCTCAGCACTGGGCAATTGGATGTGCAAGTGGCTGGAAGCTTTCTGTTTGCTTGTTTTCATGTGTTTGTAGGTATTATATATGCTTTTTATGTTTATATACTTTTATATGTTTATGATTAGGAATGGAATATACCTGCTTTGCTGTATGGTTGCTCTGCAGAGCTTGTCCTAAAAATTCCTGCAGCTGTAAGGATGAATGGAAATTTAAAGGCTAAACTTCTTGAGGTACAAATTAAAACAAACAAACAAAAAAAATCCCACCTTTACAAGAATTAAAATCTCTGTGCAAGTATTTTCTGGTCTGACTTTGTCACTCCCAAAATATGGGCTGCAGTGAGGTAGTCTGGTTGTCACCTGGGTGTAATGCTTGGTGAGATCTGCCTCAGCTGTGTGTGTTGTTCTTGTTATCCTCTGCACAACAAAGTTGGTTTTTCTGTGGGAAAGGTGGCAGAGGCTGCTGGTTCCCAAATGTGGTCCCTGGTGCCCCATGGGGTATTTGAGTGTTTGGTGGCCCTGTGCTCTGCTGTCTGGGGCAGCTCTCTTTTTAATGATAATATGATGGTTCTGTTTGTTTGCTTGGGTTTTTTTGCAAAATGGATCTTTAGATATATTTTTTTACGGTTGATACACCAGTTTGTGCCACTTAAATCTGCAATAATTTTTTTAGGGCCTTATGGTTAATGTGCAGTGAAATGATTGCTTATTTGTTGAGTGCTGTCCTATTGAGGTTCCATCATTCTGTATTAATGGTGTTTTTGCCTGTGTTTAAAAAAGAAGTCATGGGCAGCCAAGCGTTTTTTCCTTCATGATGATATTTTTGCAGAATAATTGATTCATTTTTGTTTATGCCTCACTAGTAGCAAGACCCAAGACTTGCTGAAGCCTGTGAGATCAGGGCAGAGCTCTGTCTGGGCCACAACTGACTGATGAAGTTTAATATGTTGTTTTTCTCAATGTAAGATCAAATGAATTGCTGAGGAGATAACAGCACATTTTTTTCCCCAGTAATTCTTAATGCAGTCCCCATTAAGATCCAATTCTAATAACCAGAATGGAGTGAAAGTAATGAAAGATTGGTTTCCTAGGCATTGGAAATGTGGACCAGCTTCAGAAATGGTGAATAACCTGGGTGGAATACAAACTGTGTGCCTCCCTCCTTGCCATTTGACAGAAGCTGCAGTGTTAGTTCTTATTCTGCGTGGGAATGGCACCCTGTGGAACTGCAGGTTGTGCACAGCAGTTGGGTGCTCTGGCTCTGGACTTCTGCTACTTCTGGAGAGAGTTGAATCCTTTGCTCTGATTTTATTATCCCCCCCATTTTTTTTAAACTGTGATTTCCACCCTGGCCCAGGGACCTGTGCAGGGGTTTTGAAGTTATTCTGAGAAGCCCTGGTATGTGCAATTGCCATTCTTGGTGGTGGGGAAGAAAAGCATTTAATTGAACAGTTTCTGACCACTTCTGCTTATTAAAAAAGCTCTAAAGAGGAGGAATTCCTAGCTGGAACCATTGAGGAGCTCACTTTAATTATCTTGTATAAAGTGTTTTGGACATGGAAGGACGATTCATTAGACTTTGAACATCATTTACTTTTGTTATCTTTAAAATTAGTCTGGAAGTTTGCAGAAGAACACTTTTAAAAATAGGTTGAGCTTTTGATTGCTGCTTGCTTAAGAGTATTTTGATGGCTGCAATGCCAGAGGCTGTTCCAGCTGTAGGAATTGTTCAGGATGCCCCTGGCAGGGCGGTGCAGGGCACTGCTGGGGGGATGCTGGAGTAGGCAGGGAAGAGGAGCCCCAGTGTCCCCTGAGCATCTCCTGCTGGTTCTGGGGACAGATTCCCTGTGGCTCTGGCAATGGGAGTTCAGGGATGGGACAGCTGGAAGCAGTGCCAGCTCTGAGATGTGCTCTGGCAGGGAAGAGAGCTCCCAGCGTGGCTTTGGGTCAGACCCCCAGTCTGGGGACCCAGTGCAGAGGATGCATAATTGCATCTCTCTCCAGAGAGGGGAAATGTGTTGGTATGGAAACACAGCTCAACCACTCATATTAAAAACACAAATGTGAAATCCTTCAGAGTTCATTTTAATATTTTTACCCTGGCATCTAAAGGGACTGCTAGTCTGACAAGTAGAATCTCACCCAGATGTTATTATTTTGCACCAAATTTAATTTCTTCCTGCTGAAGCTAGAGCAGCATCTCTGCTGATAAAGATCAAGGGAAATTGTCTGGCATTTACAGGAAATCTCATGCAGGCCTATCTGTTACAATGTTCACTTAGCAAAGTTTATTAGATTATTAGTTTTAGACCCTTGGGCTTTTTCTTTATTGCAGTTAAGAAGGAAAAATCCCAACCAAAAAAATCCTCCCTTCACTAAATTTAAATGGTACAATTAGCTCCTGTCTTATCTCAGAGGCATTTTTTGAAATTATGAAGATGATTTAAGTAGTGATTTAATCTTTTGGAAACTTGCTGTGTTTGACAGTGTTAAAATGGATTGTGGCTGCCTGGACTGCAGTTAATATTACTCCAGGATTTCTTTGTGGGCAGTTTGTTTTGCTTTCCCTTGGTGTATCCATGCTGGTACCTCCTGGTTGGGTTCTCTGCTCTGAAGCTGGGATAAACCTCATCACCTCAGAACAGCTCATGTCTTTTGTCATGTGCCATTTAGTATTGCTAAATGTTCTCATCCAAACTAAGCAGTAGTTTGTGCAACTCAACTCTTGGAGAAAACAGTGAGAACCTTGCCTCTGGTTTGCTTTCCCCCTCTTTTTCTTCTGATGTTAGATCTTTGCTTTTTTCAATGGGGAAATTTCTGGCCCTGCCCCCATCTAGTCCTTTTCCTTCTGAAACAATGACAACAACAACAACAACAAAAAATTCCTCACTGAATTCTGTTGATTTCCTAAGCATTGAATCTGAATGGCTCAACTTTGTGAAAGGTAAACTTGAGCAGGAAAATACCAATGTGCTTCTTCTTTATCTCCCCTTGCCCTCACTAAAGAACTCTGTTCCTTGGGGTTGGCTTGTGTGCATGTTTATCAGCCTGATTCCTCCTGCTTCCCAAGCTTGGGAATTTACTTTTGAATGGTCACTTAATTTCTTACCCTGCATATTGGCCACATTGCTCTGTGGATAGCAGAAACTTAAAGCTTTAGCAGCTGCTCACTTGCAGCTTTTGTGGTACATTCCTACCAGTTCTCTGTTCAAGGGAAAAGGTACATGATAAAGGAGAAAGGTGGTGACACAATTTAGCACAGAAGGACCTCTGAGAGAAGGGGAGCATCTGCACCCATTCTTTGTGTCAGATTTCCTGGTAATCTCCCCTTCCATCCAGTGAGAAGAGCAGGAACAGGAGAGCTGGCTGTGAGGGGCTGCTTCTGCACAGTGAGCTCCTGGGGAGAGCTGCTTTCGGTATTTTAAGTGATTGCTCAAGTAAGTGAGCAGCAGGATCTGGTGCTGCCTCTCTGCAGCCCCTTCTGTTGGTGCCAGTCCCATCCTGGAGGGACTTTCCCACGTGGTGCCAACACGGAGCTGCTGGAATTGTGTCAGTGGCTCTGTGATCCCCCAGCAGTGGTGTGAATCCTGAGACACAACATCGGGCTGTTCCTGACCCTGAACTGAGCTGCCCCAGTCCTTCTGTGGGTGCAGAATTTGCTTCCATCCACTTCCCAAAAAGCTCCTGTGGGGCTGCACTGCTGCTGGAGCTTTGGGAATGCAGTGGATGGTGGGAAGGTTAGGAGTGCAGTAACCCAAACTGAAAAACTGCCTGGGGTGCTGCAGTTGAGACCCCCTTGGTGAACACCTGGAGGGGTAAATGGAGACCTGGTCTGTCCCCTCAAAGGCAGCAGCATCTTCCCTTCTGCAGATGGCAGCTGGAAAATAACAAAATAACAAAAGCTGCACTGGGGGAAACTTGCAGGGGCTACAGAGGTTTGAGAGGCTTTTGGGACGTGTGCTTCACAGTGGTTTCTAGGAAGACCATTATAAATCAACACCAACAAACCTGCCTGTGCATGTTTATTTTCCTATTCATGGGAGAATCCTGCTCCTTTTCTCCTCTGGAGAGGGCCCTTGGTGGTTCTGGCAGAGCAGCTGCTGTGTGGAGGACGTCGATTCATCTCTCCTTGTGTGCTGTGGTAGGAGAAAGGCAGAGCTGTAACTCTTAGTCCTACCAGGCAGCTCTGAGGGCTGTAAATCCTCCATTAGGCATAAATGCAGCCATTTTGGTTATTTATAGTTATTTACACTGTCCATTCATATCTGTCAGGAATGAAGGCAGTTCTGACATTGCAAGCTTCTATCAGGTTATCTTTAATCAGTTTAGAGGCACCTAAGCCACAAATATATCAAATAGCCAATCCTAATGTTGGAGTCCTCTAAAGTATGACTGAATTATTTATTTTGTTATGATGAAAATGTCTGGGCTTTATTGGGTTTTCTTTGAAGAACTTGATTCTGCTTGAAGTCTGGAAGATAAAAGATTAGCGATTGTCTCTCCAAGTTTCTTATTCCAAATCCTTCAAGGCTTTTCATTTTTCAAGAGCCTCTGTTACTGTGTTAGAGTTGAGGTGAGGGAGCTGAGATTTCTTTTTATTCTATTAAGGAAGTTTAAGTATATAAAGAATTTTATCTTTACTAATTATGCCTTGCACAGGTAAATCCAAGATACACGTGGCAATTAGGAGAGAAGAGATTGGGCTGTGTGGGTGGGAGCTTTTGCACATTAAGCACCATTGATACCAGCACTGCCCAGCAGAGCTTGTCTCTTATCATTTGGAATAGTTTAATACTCCGGGGTCATTAAGCCAATTGAGTTTTGATAATTCAGGAAGGTCTCTTCAGGTCTTGGGTGGACTTTAGCACTGCATTGTTGCCCTTGGTGTGTTGGGGAGGGAGGAGGTGATATGGGGCAGGTGGGAGAAGTCTCTGGCTTGGAAAGTCAATACCTATTTGTGAATGTGGAGGTGAGAGGTGCTGGGGCTGGGGAGCTCTTGGGGCTGAACCAGCCCCGCAGAGATGAGATGTGACCAGCAGGTTACAGCTGTGCTGTGAGGATGGGCTTGGCTGTCCAACCAGTGTGCAGGGCTGCTCAGCTTTTCTAAACAGGAGGAAAGTGATTGTGATTAACTGAATAAATGTATAAAGTGATGCTTAGCAGGACTTGAAAGTGTCCTGAGTGGGGTGGTCAGTTTAGTAGTTTCAGGTGAAAAGAGCATGTGAAAATGTCAACTCCTGCTTGTGGGCTTGTAAAATACTAAGCTGATATTTTAGAGTGGACTCAAAAGAATGAATCCAATTCTTGGAAGAGAATATTAAAACTCTTATTAGACTTTACAAGTAAATAAGGTCAAGAAACACATCTGTATAATCTTATCATCCCTCTTCCTAATTAGTCCTCTGCTGACTGGAGTTTTGCTGGACCCTTCTGTGATGCACCTACCTCCACTGTGGCCCTTCTCTGAAAAAGCTTTTTAATTTGTTGTTGCTTTAATATTATCTTTTTTTAATAACTTGAATTTAAAATAGGAGTTGTCTCACTGGGTCAATTTAGGCTGGTGTTCTGCCTTTGGTGGGGCTTCCTGCCAGATGCTTTGGATGCACAAAGTTTGTAGTGGGAAAAAAAAAACCAAACTATGGTGATACATGTACCAGGTTGAAAAGGAAGCTCTAAACCAATGATTACGGGTAGGTGGAAATAATGTCTGCATAATGAGAGATCTCTGGTTGTCAGAATTGGTCTAGGGAGGTAATGTTTCCTTTCAAATAACCAGAACTTATTGTTCATAAATCACAGTTAATCTGTTTATTACACCAGCACACGAAGCTGGAAGTCTGGAGTGTGCCATAATGCTTAGCTTTAGGAGCAGAGCTGTAATAGTAGCAGCAATTTCAAATGATTTGAAATTGGGGGATCAGCAAAATGCAGGAGTTTGTGGAGGCTCTGGGCATTAAAAATGACTGCTGAGGATTGATGAGTTTCTTTAACAAATTGTAAAATCCATCATGCAGGAGTTAGGGCATGAAACTGCCCTCCTGAGCCACATAAACCACGGCTTTGGAAGAACTGCATGACAGTGCACGCTACCGGGAAGGGATATTTTGAAAGATGTTTGGTTTTGCTTTTGTTTCTTCCTCTCATTGCCTGAAGTTTCCCTGCCAGCACAGCTCTGGCATGCAGCTCCCTGGGCTCTGGGGCTGCCGGATGGGTCCTCCCTCCAGAGGAACCTCTCAGTGCTGAGCCTGAGGTGTGGGGCTCCCCTCCTGCCTCAGCCAGTATCACAGTGCTCCCATTTCCCACGATTCCCCAAAATCCTGGTGCATCTTGCTCATAGCTGGAGGACTTGGCATGTGTCTGGGGTGTCTCCTTGCAGGAGGGACCTTGCTGGCTTTGGCTGCTGTTTCCCTGCATGCCCTCACCCACGGCTTCCCGGGCTCCCACCTGCATTTCCTTCCATGCATCTCTTTGCTGACTGCTGTAGGAGGGTTCTGTGCTGTGCCCTGTGCAGAGAGTTAGCAGCCACCCTCTGGCATGTCCACAGAGCAGTAAATTGTGTGGAAGGAGACATCCCTGGCCCCAGCCCTTGCTTCTGGGGCCTTCTTGGCTTGAGGGGTGCAGCAGTGGGGAGCTGTGTGTGGTTGAGACCCCTCCCTGTGTTGTGCCTCTGTTTCTGCCCTGCAGTTAAACACTGCTGATGTCCTTCCCCTCGTGGGTGAAATGAGGCTTGGAGGTTAATAAGGGGCTTTTTGGAACTGCCTGTGTGCTGCTTCAGCAGTTTTTAAGCATGGCACTTGGTGTCTGGGCTGAGGGCCCCCAGTCCAGAGTGTGGAGGAGCTCCTGGATGGATGCTTGTGTCTTCTGCTGCTGGGGGCTGTCCCCTGCCAGCTCTGCTGCTGCTGTTCTGCTCTGGAAGGAGATGTGGAAGGGGATGGGGCTTTCCTCCTTCTGGGGGGTGAAGGAGGAATTGGCTGTGTGCACCTGGGGCTGCTCCCTGGCGTTAATGCTGCAGCTCCATAGGGAATGCCTCCTCCATGGGGAGGTGTCTGGGTCTGCAGGGGGATCACAGCCTTGCTGGGTACCTGTGGCATCTCCTGCAGCTTCTGCACGTCCATGTGGTGGTGCTGCCCCTGTGCCATCTCTGAACCAATGCTCTGCCCTCCCTGTCTGGGCTGTGAGACAGCAGGAGCGAGGGCTCCCTGTTCCTCCACGTCTCCTGCTTCCACAAGTGGCTGTTTGCTGTAATTACCTTCTGAGCTCCAAGTTATCATCTTTTGATAGTTCAAGTACTAACGTTCTTTAAATGCCTCCCAACGCTATAAAGCAGTCAAAAGACATCTCTTTAGCTTGCAGTAAGGTGGTATAAATGTCATGTTACCCTTGAATGTGGTATTTATAGAACTGCTTGGTGCTGTTGAATATTTGTGTTTTATCCTTTGTCGTTCCAGTACAGAAATGGGCACAGCAGCATCTTCCATCACTTGTCCTGAAAGGATATATAGAGGCATTCTCATCCTGCAAAGTGCTTAAAATGCAAGCAAGAGCTAGTTTGCATTTGCTGGGGAGGAAAGGGGGAAGGAAGCCAGCACCCAGCAATAAAGACAGGGGCTGTCTCTGTAACGAAAACATTTTGCTAGATTGTCATCTGCTTCACTTTTAAAGCAGCAATAAGATATAGTGATAAAATAGCCAATGGTGCATTTCATCTGAGGGAAATGAACTCTTGCTGAGCCAATTAAACTGTCAATACACTGTGGTTTCACATTCCCCTGAGCAGACTGGGTCACCTCAGGTGTGTTACTCACTCTGACTTCACCACTGATGTGAAATCAATTTTAGCAATTTATAATCTTTCATTCTGCTGTGAAAGTATATTAATCTGTGAAAAACACCACTCAGACAGTGAGGACAGATGACAGCTTTCCTCAGGAGTGTGTGTGGCTGGCAGTGCCTCTTGGATTATCTGGTGCATGCAAAAGTATAACTTTTGGACACTCTGGAGGCACTGACAATCCAGTTTTCAAGCATGGAGCTTTCTACTTAAAATGTTCAAAAAATCATAGCAGTGCCTTGGTCAAACTTTCCACTACTCATGTGAAATTGAGTAGTTTGAAATTGGCTTTATTCCCTCAGCCCAGAAGAGGCTGAGCTCTCCACATTGCTTTTGGTATCAAAGAAGTGCTTGTGGCAGATTTATTACTGCTCACTAAAAAGGAAAGCAGCTATGTCTGCCATGGATGGTGGAGGGATGCTGAGGGATGTAGGATCTGTGTTTGTTTCTGTGGCAGCAGGATGTTGGAGTTTAGGTTTTTCTCCTGCAGCTGTGAAGGGGATGCAGGCTGGACTGTGGAAAGCAGAATACCTGGAAAAGTCCTTTCCATCCAGGTACACGGGGATGCAGTGCCTGCTGCTGTGTCTGCTTGCAGCTGTCAGAGAATCATGGAATCACTTAGGCTGGAAAAGACCTTTAAGCTCATTGAATCCAAGCCCACCACTAACCCTTGTCCCCAAGTGCCACATCCACGTGGTTTTTGAACACTTCCAGAGAGAGTGCTGGATGGAATCTGTGATTGCTGGGCTGTGCACAGTGGCTGGGCTTATTTAGGTGGTTTTGATGGGTGCTGGATTGTGTCCTGTGTCACACTGGCTGCCAGAGAAGCACATCTGGGTTTGTGTGTGGCAGCCAGGGATGCACAGGAGATGAGTGAAAATTCTGATGTGTGAAAGTAAAGCCATTTCCATGAAGTATTGCTTTCAGGAATTAATGCATCTCCTATGACAAATTAAATGTGGGAAGCACTGCATGTTTAATCTGCTACTATTAAAAAAAACCCCAAAACTTAATTGGAAAGAAAGCATCTGAATGTGTGCTTGGGAGAACAAAAGAACCACAAACCAGTTGGTTAGCAAGTGAAGATTAAAAAACCAACCCTCTGAGACAAGGCAAAACAAAGTGCAGTGCAGATCAATTGCAAATGAATTCTTTTGCTGATTAGCTCTTCCCAAATTTGTCATTTTCAAGTAAAAAAATCTATGACTGAATGCCATAAAGAAGCAATTTTTAAAGCAGTAGAGAACAGTAAGGCTGTGCCTCTAGGATTACAGCTCACAGCTTTGGCATTCACTTCTTTTGAAGGAAATTGGAGAGTTACAGATTGCAGTAATGCAGTGTATTTGTATTGGTCAAATTCCTATTATGATCACAGTGAAAAATGATGTTCCTTTTTCTAGGGAAAGGAAATTAAGTAGGCCTAGTAATCCATGTAAGGAGATTGGTTTACATTAAAAGGAGGAAAGAATGTGAAGCCTAATCAGATCAATGCATACTCTCTAATCTATCTCATTAAAAAAATAAAATCAGATTGCTACTGAATTTCTGAGGAATTATATTGAAATGACACACATGCTTTTACTGCCTTTTAATTATGAAATTATTTCAATCTGCTTGAGTCTGCCATGTAAGTGGGCTATCAACTGTTCTTAAATATTGGCTCATAAATTCAAAATAGTTCTTTAAATGGAAGCAAATAGCATCCCTGGTCCTTCAGTGAGATTGCCAGCCCAGATCGTGACAGGGTCAGAGCTCCCATTTGTACTGTGGAAATCTGTGCTGGTTGATTTAGGTGCACAACTTCCCTCTGGATGAGGCTTTTAAGGTTGTTTTTTATGCTGTCAGGGGAATGCTTGGGCTGCAGTGTCCAGCTGCACAGCCATGATCCCCCTCCTAGGAGACCTCTGGGAATGGTGGGGTACTCACTGAGAGCTGGGTGGTGGCCTGGGAAGGATTGTCACCTGGGATTGTGTCAGGCATTGTCCCCCCTCAGTGGGGCTGTGGTGAGCAGCTGGGGGGGGCTCTGCAGCTCAGCCTCCTCTTGTGCAGATAAGACATTAAAAGAAAATAAAACAAAGTGTTGTCTAAAGAGAAAAATGACAAGAGCGTGCTGAATCTCTTGCACAGCATTTCTGCTTCCAGCAAACATTTCAGTCACAGGGAGCTGGTCTGTTCATATGTCAGTGAGACACATTGAAAACTTGGACTTCAGCTGAGGAAACACAGGAGTCCAGAGGATAGTTGTGCTCAGCTTCTGATGGAGCAGGGGGATGGCTGGTGTCCTTTCTGTCTTGCAAAGAGCTGTGTGTGGTGGCAGGATGGTGTTGGACTGTTGCAATGACACAAAATGAATGACACATGCTGAGGTGTCCAAGGCAAAAAGGACATGCTCATTTCCTGACCTCGATGTTTACAGAATTCCCAAAGTGACCATGGATTGGAGGATGAAAGTGCCACCTCTCCAACCACACTGGTCAAACCAGCAGTCCATCCATTCTCTCCTCCTCCAGAAAGGAATGCAAAACAATCATTGCTTGCATGAAATGTGTGTGAGAAACTCCATTACAAAAATGCAAACATCAAAAGGCTTAGAAGAACAGGGTGGCATTGGACCACCAATGCCAAAGCCCTGCCAGGGCACACAGGAGCAGCACGTGTGAGGTGACCTGTGGCTGTCCCAGCTCCAGCAGAGAGCTGCTTTGGGGGGACATCAGGGAGGGAGATGGGGACTGTTGCCTGTGGTGGGGCTGCCTGGTGAGCTGTGTGCTTGGCTTGACCCTCTGCAGGAATGAGGGGGATGCCCAGCCTCTGGGCTGCTGGTGTGCAGCTGGGCCATGGCCTGAAGGCTGGCAGGCTCTGCAGGAACAGCCCAACACCTCCTGTGGGCTCACATCTGCCCAGCTGTGCTGGGTTCCTCGGGGGTGGCCCCCAGGATGGGGCTGAGGTGCTCCTGGCACAGAGGAGAAGCCACCCCTGCAGGGACCAGGGGGTGACACTCCTGCTGCAGCTCCTGGGAGGCTGCAGTGAAGGGAGTGCCTGCCTTCAGAGGGGTAGCCTTGAAAAGGGGGAAGATCTGCCTTGAAAAGCACTGATGGAGCTTTCATTGTCCTTGGGAATGAGCTTTGTGATTTCTGAAGAAAGACTAAAGGCATGTTTCCATGCTGAGCAGCTCTTCTGTGTTTGTTGAGAGATGGCACTTGTATGTTGGAATTTGCAGCAGCTTTAAAGCTGGAGGTGATAAGCTACTTTTTCCCCTTTCTTGTTTTGTTCATAGATTGTTTGTTTAGATAATGGCCTGGAAATTATATTGGTAACCTTGTACATCACATTTTGCTACCAGTGAGGAGTAAACAGTGCATTTGACATTTGAAGAAATGGTTCATTTTCTAAGGGATGTGATTCAGAATCTGCTTCTTGAACTAATGGACAGTATAACACTATTTTTTTACTAGGTTGCATAGATTTTTACCTTGAAGGTGCTCTATAAAGTGCACTGCATTACCAGTGTTAAATAAAAGCAAATGCTTCACATCAAATGAGAAGGCAGTGTTTGAACTGGAGAGAGGTTGAAACCCATTTCTTTGTCTAGCTTGTGATGCTTCACTGTGACATAAGCATGAAAAATAATTAGACTCACTAGTAAGTAAATATTTGGTCCTGAAATGCCTCTTGAAGACACAGAGCTGGAAGAAAGTAACCTCTCCAGATCCATGTTGATCCTCCTGGATTAATCTCACACCAACAGCTAGATCTCAAAATTGTGTCCAGAATGTTGCATCAGGACATCATTGAGGGGGAAAAGTTTATAAAGATTATGAACAAACCAGGCAATCTCTGCAACCTCAATTTGTTTTCTTGTGCATTAGAATACATCCTTTAATTATAGCTTCATGAACAAGCTTCTTCCCTTGAGTAAAGGGAATGAATGTCCCTTAATGAGTAGTTTTCTTTCTCCTTGTTGATGTCTATTTTTGAATACTTTTAAATGACACCTAAAGATAGAATTCTTCAAAATTTTCAGTTGCATGTGAGTACTTTATTTTTTGTGCTGCTTCATATGCTTACCACTGAGCAGAAGCACATTTCTTTCACAGGTAGAAAAACTAGAACTCAGAAGGACCCTAATGAAGACCTTTTAAGTTTTGTGTTCACTGCAGTGTAAAAATAGATATTCAAGTTCTAGGTCTTGTCAAAGAGCTGGAGGGGCAGTGTCCAGCTTTCATGACTTCCACTTGGTCTTCAAGCTAATAAAAAGAAGCATTAATGTACCAGGCCCTGGGCTCTCATTTAAAAAGTGTGAGCTTTCAAGGTTGTAAATATAAAAAAAAATTCAACTCTTACTCTGTCTCCCACTCTTATGACAAAAATGATTTGCATCTGGGTGTGTTCCTGAAGATACATCAAAAATGCACCATACTTGACCACACCCTCAAATTGTGACCAAAAAGTTCATGTTTATACAGACTTGAACAAAATCCTGTCAAAAGCTGAGTTCTGTTTCAAAGCCTGGGAAATGCTTTAGCTAATTAAAGAAAAGGTCAGCAGGATTTCTTACTGTAGGCAAAAAAGGAAAGATAAATCTTTCTTCTCTGCCTTGTTCTTAGAAGCAGTTGAACTGTTTTGGCTGAAATTAAAATTTGCCTGAGGCAGACCAAAGGCACATGAAGTCCAGATGGTCAGAGTTTGGCAAAATGATAGGTAAGTAGGAATAGGGCCTAAAGATCAGAAGCATCAGACAACTGTAATAAGCTGGGCTACCAGCTCTTCCTGTATCAGTTATGATATTTAATCTAAATGTCTCTGGCAGAAAGCTCTTCTGCTGTTCTGAAGCGTGATCATTCATTCAGAGATTGGAAGGGACTCCAAGCCGTGGTTAAAGTGAGTTTGCTTGTGGAATGTGAGAGGGATTTTTATCCTCTGGATGTGTCACTTCCTCTCAGCTGGATCTGTGTGAGCTGTACCTGCTGTGGCCATGTAGATCTCAGGTGCCTGTGATGTTGTTTTATGCATCCTGTAATCAGTCTGTGTAATAGATGAACAAAACAAACCTTGATCATAAGCAAATATTCCATAAGTTTGAGTTCATTACTTATTTGCTGGTGCATTTGTAAAGAAAAGTTTTGTTCCAATCTTGTAAATGGCTCTGCCTCTTTTTTTCATTTGTGTTTGTGATGCTGCAGGAGTCAGTGTAAGCAAATCAAGGCATGTGTGGGTATTTTTTCATTCAATGCCATTTTCTAAACCCTTTGGGGACTAACCCAGCAAGGGAACTTCGTTTATGGGCTGAGAAATGATCACCTGTTCAAGGACTTGACTCTGAACACTATGAATGTGCCAGAAAATGTTTAGAATTCCTTAGTGTGCTCAGAGGAGAGGAGAAATGGAGGAAGAAAAGAAAAGATGTGATTTTTATCTGTAACAGGAGCTGCAGAGAAGATGCTGCAGTAGCCCAAGTGGAGCCTCATCTCACCCTTTTGTGGAGAAAGCCCTGCTCAGTTCTGTCAGTAACATTGATGCTTGTGGTTTTTGAAACAATAAAAAGTGTAAGGACCCCCAGCAGGCTGGAGCAAAGCTTCATTTGGAGCAGCTGGCCCAGGGGAGTGTTGGAATCACTATCCCATGAGGGATATGAAAATCATGTAGGTGTGGTGCTTGGGGACATGGTTTAATGGTGACTTGTCATTGCTGGCTCAGCAGTTGGACTTGATCTTAGGAGGGCTTTTCCAGCCCAAATGGTTCTGTGGCTCTTTGATTTTTAAGCAATACTAAAATGTTGAGTTGCACTGGGTAAGAGGCAGTCTGCCCTGTTTAAACACATTTTGATACTTCTGGCCATCAGCTACAGCAAATGATGGAACTGGATGGTGACTGAGCCCTTGGATCTTTAGGGCTGTAAAACTCCTGTGGAAGTGGGGTTGGTGTCGTGCACCTTCAGGGCACACTGTGTCCCAGCCTTCCTGCAGAGGCTCTCCTGGGGAAGCAGAGATAAATCTCCTTTTGTGCTTCTGTGGAGGTCTGAGAGTGCACATAACTCACTGTGATGTGTTTGCAGGCTTCAGGAAGGGTGTTTGTGCTCGTGCTGGAGCTGAGGTCGCAGTAAAACAGCAGCAGCTGAGCTCAGGGGGACAGGGGACAGAAATCAGCACTGTTTTTCCTGAAGATGACCCCCTGCCTTGTCCTGGGTGGGCACTGAGGGGAGGCTTCAGGGATCCCTCTGAGACGAGCAGAGTCAACACAGCGCTTCCCTTCATCCTCTCTACAGACAGCTGTAATTTTGGGTTGCCACCTCTGCATGCAGAAGTGTCAGAGAAGGAATTCAGGGCTGATTGAGCACTGAGGATCAAGCCTTGCCACTCTGCTCTCCTCTGGGCTTTGCATGCCCCTTCCCATGAGCAGCATGCAGCTTTTCAGCCTCTCTCAAGGCAGAGGCATTTGGTTTGGTGCTCTTCTATTTAATTTGTGTTTGCTTTTCTAACCAGCCAGTGGCTGACACTGCTTGGCTCCCTGGCCCCCTCCCACTGCCTTCCTCTCCCAGAGTGAGGTGGCTGAGGAGGTCATGCAGCATTAATAGGGAAGCAGATCTCTGATTTTGTTTCTGCTTATGGACTCTGACATCTCTGACGTTTTCTGAAGTGTAAAACGTTTCTGAGAAAACAACAACTTGGCTTTTACTGAAAAATTAATTATGTTGGCACTTTGCCCGTTGTGGTGGGCTTCTGTCAGAAGACATAAAGGGGGCAAGAGTGAGGTGTGGAAGGACAGCAGGAGCATCAGGGAGAGGAAATCTGCATTAAGGTAAAAAGATCTGATTAAGCATGGATTATCAGGGAGCAATGGAAGCCCTTCAGAAGGCATTGCCTTCTGTGCACTTATGGTGTAGAGCTAACACACATCCAAGTTTTTATTTGCTTCATAAATTTGTTTTTTCTCTAATTACAGTTAGCAGACTATGACTTTCTCTGCTCTTCTGTGATATTCTGTGTCTCTGTTCCTCTCCATGCAGAGATACACCATGTACAGCTCCTTGTGTGCTGCCCTGGGGAGCGTGTGGGAGTAAAATGGGGAAAACCAGCTGGGTTTGGTGCATGTGTGCACTTCTTAAGAGTTAGAGACCCAGTAAAAAGCACAAGAGGAGGCAAAATACCAAAGGGCTGTGCTGTTAATCCTTTGTGACCTTTTCACTGTTGGTTTTCCTTTTGTCCTTTGAAAGGAAGGGATCATCAGGGAGCTTTGCAGTAGGACTAAGGAAAGCATAATTCAAGTTCTAGCTGAAATCTGGGATTAGGGACAGCTTGTCCACATGAATTGCCATGAGGTAGCATTGGCTTAGGAATACACACACAAGTGTTTCTACCCAGCCCCTACATGGGACAGTGGTGGTGGGGTCTGGTCTTGCTTCTCTCTGGGGTTTGGTGTCCAGGTGTAAAGAGGTGACAGAGCTGAGTATGGACAAAAGGGGGGATGCAAGAAACAGGTGGGTGTGTTTTGATGAGCATGCAAAGAACTGTGGTCTCATAAAAAAAAAAAAAAAAAAAGGTGGGAAGGAAGAACCTGAAGGTACAGAAATGAGTAGCTTTGCCCATGGTTCTGGTAGCCCTTCAGGTGTAGTGGAGCATGGGAGAAAAATTTGTCAGACAGTATATTCAAATTTCCATTTTATTTCTTCAAGTGGTCTTCAAGAAGAAATGGAGATAAAATATGGGCTGATAACATGAACAGAAAAAAGGAATTTTTTCTGTTAGTTATTGTACTCAGAGCTTGCTTGGCCATTAGTATTCTATTAATTTTCCCCCTGCTTCTAATGATATGAGGAACACTGGATGCACTTAAAAGGATGCATGTCATCAAAATGGTATCTGACAACAGTTTCTTCACTGCTTATGATGCTTTTGATTGTTAATGTAGCTAAAATGTAAATGATCAGAATATAAAAACTCCCTTTTGTCTTCCTAATGTTTTCATCTGCCTATTAAACAAATTACATGGGACAGTGAGTAGTCTGTTACTTAGTACAGTGGTGTCACTCAGATACTTTGAAATGCTTTATGATATAAAATGAAGTGTCCTTGGTTTGTGTATTTTCCTAGTAGTAATGAATGACATTCTAGGCTAAAGTCATACTTGCTTCTTCAAAATGCAGTTGCCTTGTCCTTACTAGATAATTCTAGTTTTTATGCATTATGGTACTGTCTTAACAGAGTTTTATGTCAGGATTTTAATAAGAACAAGTGGTGGATGTGTAGAGCTGAGTTGGGCTCTTTCTGCAGACAGCAGTTCAGAAATAAAGAGCAGAACACTTTACTGGGGACTGGGGTCTCCAAAAAGGGGATCTTTGGCACCACCAGGAGCAGCTGTGAGGCTGGGGCTTGGTCAGGGCTGAGGACTGGGCTGTTCTGCAAGGGAAGACCCTGCACAGAGCTGGAGCTGTTTGTTTCCATGAGCAGTGTGGTAAACCTTGGTCATCCATGTCCTGCAGCTGGCATGTCACTGCATCAGGGCATTTCATGGGCACTGGTGGCTGCTCTGGGGCACTGCCAGGCTGGCACTGAGGTGGCTGCAGGTCACCCAGGACCGGTGGTGAGGAGGCAGTCCTGAGGTCTCCTCGTACAGAAAAGTCCCAGATGCCTCAAACTTGAAACTACTGACTTGAAAGTCAGCTCCCTGTCTCCCCCAAGGCTTGATTTGCCCTTCTTGATCAATGTTGCACTCAGTTCCCTAAAGCATGCATGTTTTCTTTAAGGAAAGAGCAATGCCATCTGCTGTTGCATTGTGATCAGTCTTGTGCAGCTCTAACTGGGGGATGGAAGGTCACTTCTTTTGCTTTCATTTGGTTCCTTCTTTCAGGAAAACTGCAGAGGTGTCCCTGGGTGCATGGGGCAGCTTTTTGTGTTCCCTTTCCATTTCAGTGAGGGTTACATCCAAAGGGAGCAAAGCATTTGCCCTCCACCCTCTGCAGACCCCAACATTTCACACTTCCAAGCTGGAGTCTTCCTCTGAGAGCTGTGCTGGCCTAGATGAACAATAACTGCAAGGATTATCTTCCCTCTGAGGTTTAGGGTGCATGGAGCCTGTGGGATCCTGCTTTGTGTTGACACCAGGTGCAGATGGTTGGAGGAGAGGTTGACCTTCAGCTCTAGGGATGGGCTGGATGCTCTTTGCAGGGAGGGAAACCTTGGGGTGGCCTCTGGTTATTTGCTTGGTAGGTCCCAGCTCCTGGGGGCTCATCTGAAAGCTGAACAGGCATCTCTCCTTGACCAGCCACTGATGAACACACACTGCTGATTGCCATGCTGGAAAAAAGCAATTTTTTATAGTATTCTACACTGCAAGTATTTTTTTAAAGTCCTTTCTTGCTTTCCTGTAAAATGAGGTGAGCAATTGTTCTGTATTGACAGCTGGCTTGTAAATCAGCCACTCACTTGCTAGATGAGAATGTGGAAATGCCTTATAAGCACTTTCATGTTTTGTGATCGTTTTAATTCCAGAATATTTAGAACCTCTTTGCCTTGGTGCAAAGTAAAATAAAACATGGTCTCTGACAGGTGCCAAGACAAGCATGGGAGGAATCTCTCCTCTGAGAAAGGGATTTGCAGAGGAACTGCTGCAGCCCCCAGGGAAGGAGCAGCATTGGCTTTTGGATGTTAATTTCATTGTTTAAGGTCAGATTATGTTGATCTAAATCATGCAACTCATTCCATCAACAAGCAAGACTATTTACATAGCAGAGGGAATTTAAGTGCTGCTTCTCCTGCCTCTCTCCCTGATTTTGTATTTAGGCTGCACCTGAAAAAATAAACTGGTGTCCATGTTAGGAGTGAGTTTATTATGCTTACCTTGTTGGAGAGGTGTTGAGCCGGGTATTTCCCTTATGGCAACTTACTTTTTATTGGTGTTTTTATGGCCCTTGCTGTGGTTGCCATTCATCTTATTTGACTTCAGAGCTGGTCTTCCAGTTGCTCTGTTTCTTTTTCAGTGAAATGAAGCAGCTTCTCTACATAGAGAATTATTTTCTTTTGACTTCCTTCCCCTGCTTGCCAAAGTCCTACCCAGAGTTAATTTTGATGTCTTTGTAAATATTTTCAGTGCATAATGCAGCAACTGTGGCACTGTGTAGACAATCCAGAGGAAAAAAAAAATCAATTTGAGAGCTGGACAGGAAAATGCCTGCTAGCTAAAAACATTGGTTTCAGAAAATACCCCAAATGTCACAGCTTCCATTTCCATCAGCCCAAGCTGTTGCCTTTCGGCTACCATGACCCAAGGAGGTCTGTGGATAGGTGCCTGACTCATGAACAGTTTTCCACAGGATATCCAGTGGAGGGTTTCCATGGGAATAGCTGAGCCTTGTGCATATTTATTGTTTTCCCTTCTTGCTTTATTGCAGGGTACCCTCTGGAAGTGGTGGGAAGGGGACAATACCTCCACAGGCAGTGCCATGGCAGTGGTGCCCTCTGATTGCTCTTGACTTTGGGGGTCAAAAACAGGTGCCAGGACACTGGTGTGACTTTTAAAGGAATTTGTGGCTTTATAGAAGACCAGCAGCATGTCAGAGGTCTGCAAGTGGCAAAAATCTGGCTCTCAAAGAGGGGACCTGAAGAGGGATGGGACAGGACCACGGTCATTTGTTGTGGTGCTGCAGCCAGGGGTCTGTTGGCATGCACAGGGTCAGCAGCTGCCCTGATGCATGAAAATGGACATATTCACTCTGAAGCATAATAAGCAGTTTGAAATTTGGATTTTTTTTCTCTCCTCTAAAGTTTTTAATCATGCTTTCTTCCCTCTTTGCCTCCACGCAGAGCTCAGCCCTGGTGCTGCAAGGGGCTCACTTCTCCCTTCTCCATTGCATTGCTCTGAAACTTGCCCTGTGGCTTGCACACCCCTGACACTACACAACACAAACATTTCTCTCTCTGCTGCAACTGCTCTGTCTCTTCCTGACAAGACTGGGTCCTTTCCACAACCTGGTGCAATATTAAATGAAGAATCTTAGGAGTTCTAAAGTTTGTCTCGAGCTCTGTGCTGTGCTAGGAGTAGGGTCCATGACCAGATCTTCCACAGTCCTCAGATAAACTTGAATTGAGAGATGCATGGAGATAACCTGAGGGGATCTGATCCTTTAATAAAGTGATGATTACAGTGCAGTAGACTTTTTCATTAGTATAAATCTTTTTCATCTTCCTTTTTTTTTTTTGTGTGTGTTCTAGTTAGAACAGTCTTCTTTTCTTGTCTGCTTCTGTATTTCCCTTTCTTTCCCCAAACAGGAGAATGGGAAAAAAATACCCCACAAAATTTTGAAGCAGTAGTTCAGATTGGTTTCTTGTATCAAGGCATTCCCATCCCTTTGGATGGGCATTTCCTTGCATTTCAAGACTGCCAAAGGAAAGCATCACCCTTGAGCAGGAGAGGTGTGGCAGGACTCCTGGCTCCAGGAATTGGCTTTCCCATGACAAACTGGTCACCTGCCCAAGCCTGCATTGCTGGAGCTGTGTGGGATCAGAGAATCACTGCTCTGCTCTGCTCTGTGGAGAGTGATGACGTTTTCTTGCCTGTTTGGATTTCCAGATAGATAAGCTATTAAATGGAGCTAAACCAGCATTCTGCTCCTGAGAGCCAGGACTGGGATTTTTGTCTCAGTTGGGGCTGTTTTCTCTGGGATTGTCTTTCTGCTGGAGCCCTGCTAAGTGTTTAATGGGTGCACCAGCTTCTGGGATTACAAGCACTTTACTGGAACCCCCCTTTTGTGTATTGATATTCCCCTTGGGAAAGCAATGCTCAAGTGTTAAGAGACTGGATTCTGTTTCACCCACCTCATATTATTGCCACAAATCATATTATTTTAATGGAACAAGGATCCATGTATTAGAGAATCTGTTGTGTTGGCAAAAAAATTAAAGATGCATAGGAATTGTGATCATGTTGCAATAATTGCTTCAGTGGTAGCATTAATGCTTTTTCACTTCACTTGCTCCTTGTTGATTGAACAACCCTTTTCTGTAGGCTATAAATCTCAATGGCTTTACTAATAAAGAGCTAAATAGTCTAATAATGTTTCTAAATGTAGCATGGCTTCACTGATTTAGGTGAGTGCAATCTTTTGTCCAAGCCCCAGTCCAGCCTGGGGGGTGGGACTGTGTGGTAGCTTCACAGTGACTTACAGCAATGTCTTTGTTACTGAGCTCCTGTGGGAGACAGGTTCAGAGTTTAAGAAGTGATGTAGTTACCAGTAACAGAGAGCTTTTAGTCATTTGAAATGGGAGAGAAGAACCCCAGTGAACTGCATCTGGTGGTGGTGCCCTTCTTGCCATGTGTCCAGTGCAAATAATGAAATGCTGCAATATATTCATGGCAGGTGTTTGAAACCTGTGGTTTTATATTCTGTCTGAAGTTCTGTTTTGTACCACCACCAGAGCAGTTTCACCACTCATTGCTCTGTTTGGGTGGATGGTGCTGCAGGCAGAGGCACCTGGTTTGAATGGTGGAAGCTTGGGTAGGGTGGGTTTAGGGCTGGAGAGCCCTGGGCACCAAGGGAACTGAGATTTTGTCAGTCTTGTGTCCTTCTTCTTGTGAGCAGGTATACTATCTGCCTGAGCCCTTGCTGGAGAGGTGCTTTTGTTCTGGAAATGTTGCTTATTCAAATTGGTGAGAAGAAGCATTTAAAGGGTTCTTAACTGCAGTTTAAGATTTTATGAATGGCTTTTCTTGCAGCTGTAGCTGAAGTAAAGCCCCAAAGTGTTAGATGGTGCTTTTTAGCTGTCACTTGAAGGGATCAGCAAGTGTTTAGTCATGTGGAATGGCCAAGTTTGTCAGATTGCTAAGGGATAGCTTCCTGGGGAGTCAGAGAAATGAGACACTTGAACACACAGCTCTGGGTGCCATTTGTTTTCAACTCCAGTTGGCATCATCGCCCAGGAGCACTAAATACAGCGATATTTTTGGATTTCTTTAGGGGGTGGTGTTTGTGTAGAGCTTAAATGTTTACCAGTCCAGCCACATACTAGAAATGCCTCAGGAGTTCAGCCTCTCAGGAAATGAGCAGGAGCTCACAGTGCTGCTGCTGGAGCTTGGCATTAGCAGGGTGACGCTGCTCCACAGCGCTCTTCTGCAGATTCAGCAAGACCTTTCTTTGATGAAGTCACTTTTGCTGCCTGTGACTTCAGGCTGCCATAAATTATTGTTGCTGAATCAAGAGTGCAGTGACCCTAAATAAAGCCTCATGTAGAAAACACCCTGGGCTAAAAGACCAGGCAGAAAAAGTCCCTTATGTAGAAAGGTGCTGCCTCTTCTGAAGCTTCATTCTGCAGCCCTTCTTGCACATTTCCTGGGCTGGAGGCTGTGGTCTGTGCAAATCCCTCCCTTCAAGAATCAGTGCTGCACCTGCTGTGGAGCAGAAATCCTGGGTAGGTATGCAAAAACCTGTCTTAAGAGGGGACTTGGGTAAATGGAATTATTTTCATACATTTTTCCCTGTGCGATGAAGAGTCAGTTGTGAAGCTGTTACGGGGGTGATTTGGGACCTGCTGGAAGATGGGTTAGAAGTGACAGATGCAGAAGAACACTGTCATTCTATCTGATGATGGAATGGTGCTCTCAGATGGCATGGCGTGCTCTCCTTATGGCAGACAGTGCTGCAGTCAGTTAATGCTGCTCCATCCTCCTGGAGAAGGGCCCCAGCTGCGTTTTCCTGAACTCTGCTTAATCTGCTGGGCTCCCAGCTCGTTAATGGACTGTAAAGCTCAGCCCCTGAAATTCTTCTCAAGCCTGGATGTGACCTTTTGTGGCTTTTTCTGTGTGCCTCTAGGATGTAGCAGCTCTGTGCTGTGGCAAACCTGGAGAGAGCCAGTGTTTTTCCAGGAGGGTTATCTGCAGGTTTGTAGCTCTGGAACACAGGCAGTGGGGAGATTCACGACAGGACTGACACCTTTGGTGGGCTTGGGGGGATTTTCCACTCCCTGGAACACGTTCCTGTTGCAAAGGCAGAACTCTGGCAATGGACTTCACCTCCCAAGCACAGAGAAGCAGGAAACAGACCAACTGCTGTAAAAATCTCCCTTTGGAGTGTTTTCTTAGCAACCCAGTAACTGTTCTGGCAATAGATGATAAACGAACGGGGCTTAACTTTTAAGAGATAATGTTAAGCTTCCACAACTGGGCATTGTGCTGGGAGCAGCTAAGCACAGCGAGCTGTCGTGCCTACATAATAAGGTTTTTGATCTGACAAGTTTTTCTGTAACTTCAGAGCAGGCTGGCAGGAGCAGAGACATCCAGGGGGGAGCAAGGCTCGATGAAATCTGTGCCGAGGGGGTGCCAGGAGGCTGCCTGTAAGCAGCAAAGTCCTGCAGGGGACTTACAAAATGAGCAATTTATGCCTCATTCCTTCAGGGTTTTTTTTTCATAGCTGGGTAAGCTGTTGCTGCAGTTCTCTCAGAGGTATCTGCGTGCCTTTACCTGCTTACAGGTGAGGAGTGTCTGCATGTGAGAGCCACCAAGAGCATCCCCTCGCTCTCCTCCCCAGGCTGCCTGCAGAACACAAGTTGATGCTTTGCAGATGTACCCAACGTGCCTGGATAAAACATTGTGAAAATTCTGTGAGGAAGCTCAGCCCTTGGTCCAGCAAGGGCTATCTGAGCAATGCCAAATGCTCAACCAGCTTTGATAGCTAAATTGCTTTAGCTGGCTTTAATGTTTTTATTGCTTAAAAGAGGCAGAGGATATGCTTTTTGATGTGCTGGTTTTAGAGGGGTTTTTTTTGAGGAGGAAGGTGTTGGTTGATAAAATGCACAGAGAAATAAATTTCTTGTATATATCTGAAAATCCTTATTTTGTCTGCATTCCACTTTCATCTTATGTTTCCTGTCAATTTATGTGCTCTCTGATAAATGCCACCTTTTGGTGTAAAACAGCTTGAATATTTAAAACACGGCATTTTGATTAGCTAAACTATAGATTTGCTTTGACATGTCATTTCTTTTGTTCTAAAATGCCCTGACAATTCATATCTGTGGCAGCCAAACAAGCAAATTTATGTACAAAGCTATTGTTCATTCCTGAAGTGTCACTGCTAAATGAGACGGAGTTTAAGCATTTCATTCCCCCCCATCTTTGCATGATGGGAGGTCCATTTCTCAATAATGAAACCAGTTTTCTTGCAAAAATTCAATTAAATGAAATATCAAACATAAATCAGAATGGAGCTTGCTTTGAGTTCCCATATGTGCCTATTGCTGCAGTGATAACACAGGAAAAAACATTCATTCTTCAAACTGTGCTTTTTGTCTCAGTGTTGTTTTTCTGGAGGAAAAAAACTCACATAAAACAATGATGAAAACCAGAAGTTTCATGGGCTACAAAGCTGGTCTTGATGTTCTCAAACTTGGAGGTGTGACAGCCTCTCCCAGAGCACTGTGGGACTCCTGTAAGCAGGAAAAATTTCTGGAAAATGCTGTTTTCCTATCCTCAGGAATGGCTCAGACCACAGTTGTTCTCCATGTGCTGGAGACTCACGGCAATGTCATGTCCACATCTTTCTAGAATCCTTGAAATTGAACATTTTGTTTTCAGACATAATTTCAAGAAGTGTTAATGCCTTTATTTTATCCATTTGTATGAAATAGAAGAGTAAAGCCTTCCCTTGAATTCTGGTTTCTGAAAATCTTTGCATCCAGGACCAATGTGGTTTTTTTAAAAAAGATTTTTGTTTTTAAAGTTTAAAACCTTCTGGTGAGCTCATAGTGTGAAAATATTTTTTTTTCCTGGGTTAGAATAAGATTATATAAAAGGCTAACAGGGAAAGGTAGGTTAAAATAGTTCAGATATATCTTGGAAAATCTATTTCAATTATGTTCTGTGTGCTTTTAGTGGAGACGATAAATCCTAAAGAATTAAGAGAGCCATAAAGATAAGTGTTATAGGAGGGTACATCTCACACTTCACCTCTGGAAATTAAAATATTTGCTGTGAAATCAGACATTATAAGGGTCACTGCTTTGCTTGTGGTCATTAATAGCAGGAGGTGACTGTTGGAAGAGCTAAGGGAAGCCACTTCCCATAACATGGAAATTAAATGTGCAATTTACTGAAAATTCCCTTCCTTGGGAAATGGCTCACTAATGCCAGGCTCTGAAGAGAACTTTGCTTTTTATTTCAGATTTGCATTTGGACGGACCATCTAAACTTTTATCTGCCTTGCATGAAATATTGATTCCATTAGCATAACATGAGGTCACTTTTCTGTTTGTCCAGTGTAGCTGGGCAATAAGGAAGGCAAAGGAGTTGTGTCCAAGATGTTAATGTTTGTAATGAGAGCCCCAAGCAGCTCAGATCCCAGGTGCCCCTTGGCTGTACCTGTGTGTGCATCTCCAGGGCTGTCTCTTGCTGGTAAATGCCACTCTGCTGCTGCTCAGAGGAAATCTGTTTGACAAGTAACAATTACTTTGGACAACTACTGGCACTGCACTCAAAACCACCCCCAGACTTTATTGTAACAACATTTTCCACAGAAAGACAGTAAAACCAATGAGGCAGAGCCTGCCTGGCCTCCTCCTTGTGGCTATGGGAGAGTTGTTGCAATGTCATAAATGGCCTAATGTGTCTAAATGTGAGCTCTGTAGCTGAGTTTGGGCTTTTGGCTGTGCCCTTTAGTGCTCATCTATGTGTTACCATCCTGCTGGGTGCTCCTATGCTGATATTTTATTTTTTAACTCTTCCCTGATTGCTTTTGCAGTGCCTTCATTTGTTCCAGTGCCTGGACTGGGGCGGGTCAGAGTTCCTGGGGCAGGGGTGGCTCTTGCTCAGGGGTTTGTGTCAGCCACTCTGCACCAGTATGTGGACCAGTATATGAATGAAATTCTGTTGATAATAATAATAAGACTCAGCACAAGTTCCAGGGCTGGTGCTGTGGCTGAGATCCCCCAGCAGAGTGGGAGGACCACAGTGTTTGGAGAGGCTCTGTAGAGCTCAGCTCCAAAGTGTGGTGGTGGCTGTTTTTTGTTCTCCCAGGGAGGAACAATCATTGGGTAAAGACAGTGCAAACATTGAGTTCTCATGGCTCACATGACAGCTTTCTAGTAAGTTTTTATTTCTGAGACCCCAAGGTATTGGCTGTGTTGGGGTGGGTTTTACATCCTGACCTTGTTTTGCAAGAGCAATGATATCCAGGCACACAGCACGATGTTCCAGGGACTTCCCTGCCCTGAGTAATGTGGTCCCTGGGGTCTGCCAGGCAGCACTGGGGCTGACAGATGAGCATCTCAGTCCCAGGAGTCCCTCACTACCACAGGCTGCTCAGCAAACACAACACATGGGCATTGTGCTGGCAGTCCCAGGAGAGGGAAATGTATGTGCTTCAGGCTGCTCCTTGCTAGCATCATCCAGTGAGGAGGGGAATGAAGAGATGTAGGAATCACCTTTTTCACTTAATCATCTTTTGCCTTTGCATCTTGTGTCGTGTAAGCTACATACCAGAATTATTTCTTGTAGGTCTCTACTCATGGATGACTTGCTCATAGACTGCTCTGTGAAAGACACTGGATTTTTTTTTGACTGCTGGGATAGACTGTTCTCAGAAGGGATATTTGGAGTTTTTAGGCTCTGGATTCCTCACCCCTTACATTTTTTCCTTTTTTCCCCACCCTAATGACTGTTATAAACAAAGCTGCTCTAGATGAGTTGTTTGGAGAAGTTTGTTTTAGAGATGTGTTGCTGATCTGGGGTAAAGAGGCATCTATGTAACCTTGTTTAGAACTGCATCTCAATGAAAAACCATGCAAAGGATGGGGTCAACCCTATCAATAGACTTCAAACTACCTTTACTTTAGTCAAACTGAAATCTAGGATGAGCCCTACAATTTTCTTCCGACACCAGCCCCTATTATTGTAGCTTTTCTCTGGATTTCTTGTAGTTGTCTTGCACCTTTCTTAACATCTGGCACAGCAGAGTGGATTTGACATCCGGTTAATATCTCAACATTTGATGACACAGAGCAGAACAAATTTCTCCTGTTTTATATGTGGCACTTGGCATCACCACTCCTGCTTTCCTTTTCCTGCCACTTGAGCAGCCTTGGCTGCTTTTCCTGCTGTGCTCCTGCCCATCCCATGGTTTGTCCATGTGGCTCCTGCTGGAGGACATCTCTGGGCTCTTAGTTGAGCTGATTGAACCATCTCTCCAATTTGTCAGAAGGCTTTGAACTGTAGTTTTGTTTCCCAGAAATGTGAGGGGCTTTTTTTTTGGTTGAATTTTTTTTAATCTCCTCTCCAATGAGGTCCTAGGAGAGCTCCCAGACAGCCTGGGGTGCTGTGCCCCTCCCCTAAGTAGCAGTGTCTCTTCAAACCACACATAGTTTGGGTGTCTGTTATGTATTAAGCAATAAAACCAGAAGGATGATTTGCAAAAAAATCCTGGTTTATGCCCAGTCTGCTTTCATTCCTTCCTTTAATGCTGTTAACTAAGGATGGCCTTTTCAATGTAGAGAGTAGTGACCCTCAGGTTTTGTGCTGTCCCCCCATCCCTCTCAGCCCAGTGGCACTGGGGGATGCTGTGAGGATGCTGTGCCAGCTCTGTGTCCTTCACCAGAGCATCTGCAGTGTGCTCACACCCTGCTTTGGGGTCCCCTCCCACAGGAATGTCTCAGCCTTGCTGCCTCCTTCTAAGGCTTCCTTCGTGCCTCTGTTCATGTGTAAATAATGGCCAGGCTACAGAAATGTCCCTGGATTTGTTCTGTCTAAGGCCATGGGTTTAATATGCAGACCCCATCCTGGGTGTGCTTCTGAAGGAGCTGTGAAACTAAAACCACTGGATTGTCACTTGGCAGAAATCTGCTGCCCAGGTGCTCTGTGTGTGTTATTTTTTGGGATTTTTAATGTGCAGAAAACAGGATGATGTGGGATGCTGGGAAGAGCTGTGCCTGGTGCTGTGCTTGGTCTCAGGAGTACTGTGCCTTGGCAGACCTCTCTTTCATGTTTGCACATACAAATGAAACCTGTGATTCAAAGTGGCCCAGCCTGGACTGGGCTTTATGAGTCAGTGGTGGGGGAGACTGGAACATTCATGAGGCGAATATACAATGTGAAATGTGGGAGACAGTGCAAGAAATTCAGTTTGCTGAATCGCTGGAGGAGTGCGGAGTTACCGAGTGCTCTGGACCTTGCTGGGCTTTCAACAGAGGTGTAGGAGGGAAAAAAATCTGCCCATTGGGATCCTGCTGGCTAGGCCTGACCTCTCCAGTCTGTTCACTGAATAATTTAAGCTGGTAAGGATGTCTGGAGCTCATCTGGGCAGGGGTTGCAGTTTCCAAGTTACCTCTGCAGCTCGGAGCACTGCCCCAGCCTGGGGGCTGGCACCTCCCAGTCCAGTGAGCTTTGCCTGCATTTGGCTCCCTTTCCCTGCTCATGGTCTCTCTGTTTATTAATCCTGTTGTTTTTCTGCCTTGGTGTGTTGCTGTTTTTAAAGGTGCCTTGTCCCTAAATTCTGATTCACACATGACAGTTGCAGGGTTGATATGAAGGGGTGATTTGCTGTCGATTTACCTGGTGCTGTTCATGGGCATGAATTTTTCTCTTCAACATACTGAATTAACTTGGGTCACTAAGTTTACAGGGGACACCAGTTAAACCAATAGAACCAGCTTGAGAAGATTACCTGATGCCACATGCAGAATACACGAGTTAACAAAAATGATTTAGGCCTCACAGAGCTCATGGGGTATAGCAATGTCCAACTGCACATAACTGTGAAATATTAAGCTTGGTCCTGGCATCGTTAAATGTGATGAATCTCTGTCTCTGACACCATCCTCCAGTGAGCAATGCCTCCAACAGGCACAGTTCTAATGCAGAAGTTTTTGATATTTGAGGTGAGGTAGGAACATTTGGAATGTTGTCTGCTTTGTGGAGTGTGTCTCCTACCTCGGGACTGCCCTGAGTTCCCTCAAACGCAGCCTCCTTGTGTTTGCTCTCAGCATTGGGATGTTTGTGTTTTCAGTTCCTCATTCCTCATTAATGATGTACACAAGTGTCAGCAGAGCCTTCCTCCCGTGTTTGTTACTCCTTGCAGTCATTGACACAGAGGCATGTGTGATAAAGACTCATCAAAGTCGTCATTACTCTGCAGTTATCTGCACTGAACTGTCTGGTTTGTCTGTAAACCTCTCTTTGATCTGAGCCTGTTTCTGGCTCCATGCCTCATTATTTACTTTCCTGTAGCACTCCCTTCTGAAGAGCCCGCATCTCCTCTTCTGTTTAATTCATGATGAAAATATATTGGTGTTCATATTTGTCTCCCTTTTTAGCACAGGATACACAACAGTGACAAAACCCACCGAGCCTCCCAGGGCTGCCACTCGTCTTATCTCAGGCTTGGGCCCCTCCAGCTCCTGCCTGCTCCCAGCCCCAAGGCAGCTGTTGTGGCAGGACTGTGGCTCTGTCTTGGCTTGTCACTGTAGGGACTTCAGTGACAGCCAGGAGTAAAACCTGGACTCGTGATTGCCTCCTGGCACAGCTCAGAATCCGTGTAATGAATTGTATTTTGTGTATTTCATGCATAGTTGTGTTTTGCTGGGGTAAACTGACAAAGAAGTCAACATCCAGTCGATTTGTCTCTTTCAGTTGTGCTGCAGGAATTATGTTAAAATAGATGTCTCTTTTGTTGGGAAGAAAGTAATAAGCTGTGAGTGAAAGGGGCACTCATCCCTCTGTACTCAGCCCAGGTGAGGCTGCACCTTTACTGCGGGTTCAGGTCTTGGCCCCTCGCTACATTGGGGTGCTGCAGCAAGTCCAGAGGAGGGCAGTGGAGCTGGAAAAGGGTCTGGAGCAAAGTCTGATGGGGAATGGCTGAGGGATCTGGTGTTGTTTAGCCTGGAGGGGGTTCAGGGGTGACCTTGTTGCTCTCTACAGCCACCTGACAGGAGGCTGAAGGCAGGTGGGGGTCAGGCTCTCCTCCCAGGTAACAACTGACAGGATGAGAGGAAATGGCCTCCAGTGGCATCAGTGAAAATTTAGATTGGATATTAGGAAGAATTTCTTCACCGAAAGGGTGGTCAGGCATTGGAGCAGGCTGCTGAGGGGAGCAGTGGAACACCATTCCTGGAAGTGTTCAAAGTGCAGGTCAGTGTGGCACTTTGGGGACATGGCTTAGCGGAGAATGTGGCAGTGCTGGGTTAGCAGATAAACTCAATCCTGAAATTCTTTTCCAACTAAAATGACACTCTGATTCTATGCTCTTGCTCAGGCAGATGTCCCACACCTGTCCATGTGCTGCCCCAGCATGGAGCAGCAAAGCTGGCATCCAGCCCCTGTGATCCCAGGGCACTGTGCCCATTGTGTCCCACAGCCTCCAGTGGGCTGGGGAGGTGACTCCACCCATAAATATCTCTGAAACCCAATTATGTGAAACAATTGCTGCTGCTGGGTGGAGGCAGGGGAGGCTGCCCAGGGACCTGGCTCCCAGCTCCCAAAATCTGTGCCTTCAGTGTCTCCATTGCAGCTGCCATCAGCACATCGGGTGTTCCTGAGTGTTGGTGTGGGGAGAGGAGGAGCTGGACAGAATTCCTGGAGGCACAAGAAGGTAACCTTGATCATCCCCACCCAGAGATCCAGGCACTGTGTGTTCAGTGGCAGTTTGGCACTCCAGTGAGTTGGTTACACACCATTGTGAGTTTTCATTATTATTTTCTGCAATGAAAAGAAAAACATTAGGTTAAGGGATACAGACCAGTATATGAATGAAATTTTATTAATATTGTAATGCCTGTTCTTGGTGGTCTGAGAGCTCAGTTGCTGGTATTTCTATCCCCTCCTCTTCTATCTTGGTTTGCAGGCAGATGAAGGTGTGGTTGTTCTTTGTCCACACTGAAGGATTAAGACCCCAAAGATTTATGTTCTGTAATGTAAAGGCTACAAATAAACACACCGACTAGTTGGGTGCTGTTGAATGCTGTGATAATTACAGAGCATTAAATGACATTTGAGATAAAATCCCTTGTGAATCACACACTGGCTGTCAAGGTCAGGGTTTAACAAAGCTTGTCATTCCCATGCCTTAAAATGCAGATTGCACACCAAGTCCCAAATGGCCTCCTAACAGTGCAGAAGCTCTTTCCAGCCTGCAGTTGCACAGAAGTTTGAGCATTTCTCCTGAAATTCGTGAACCATTCATGAAGTCGGGTGCTGTTGTGAATTTAGCTGTTGAAGAGATTGTTTAATTCCATTTGGACACTGGAGAGCTTACTGGCTAACAGGAGTGATGGCTTTCTTACAGCACTTACTATGCTGTATAGGGAAAGTTTGCTGCTCCCAGTTTCATACAATTAGCTGAGGAAGAGAGTTTGCCTTTTTTTTTTTTTTTTTTTTCCCAAATGAAGCTGAGCCTGGGTAACTGCAGGGAGAGGCTTGAAAACTCAGCCTGGTCTTGCCTTGGAGTTTAAGATGTCAGGAGACAAATGAAATGAATCTGCCTTGTTTTTATTAAATGCCCTCGATTTTTAGCCTAATGACTTCTTTTCGTTGCTTTGGGTGGGCACAGAGTGAGCACAGGCTTTGGTGACCAGAAACCCTCTGCTGCAGAGCAACGTGCCTGTCTGTCCCAAACCTGGCTCTGCTCTGCTTTTCCTGCTGCTCCATTTGCCTTCATCTTGTCCCTGCTGAGCAAGGTTTCAGCCTGCCTGGAGGAGCATCCCCTGTGTGTGCTGCTGGCTGGGGGGCTCCAGGTGTGTTGGTGGAGGGCTCTGCTCTGAGGGGGACCCCAGACTCTCCCCTGCCTCTCCCTCGCAGCTTCCTGAGCCTGCTGCCAAATTCCCTTGTGTGCATGGGATGTGATGGCACCTGGAGAGTGGAGGGAAGGCAAGATGTGTGTCACTGTGTGCCCTTCCAAGTGCTGTGACAGCTCCTGGGGACACTGCAGCCTTCCCTTCCTGCCCTCTGGCTCCAGCCTTGCTGTGCAGGAGCTCTGGCTCAGCAGAGCCAGCAGTGCCAGGGAGCCACGTGCTTTATAACTCGGTTTATCCAAGCTGAAGAGGATTGTGCTGCTTCTGCTGTCACTTTGACAGATGTTTGCACTTCACAGGCTGAATGGACTCGCTGTAGTTACATTTTGACTGAGGTATCACATAAAAAAAGTAAAAATAATAGGCAAATCCCAATAGCACAGCCTGCCAGGGTTGGTAGGGCTGGTGAGGTGGGGGAAGGAATCAGCAGTTCTGGGCAGCATTTTCTCTCTGGATAGCCATTTCTAATTTTAACAGGGTCTGCAGGCACTCGCTTTGCTGCTTCTGCTGTTGAAGTCGTGCTTCCTGAGCAGGCTCCTTAATTACAGTGGTTTAGCTCAAGTCTGTTTGAAATTTTTTTTTGACTAGCGGGTATGAAATGGAATTGGATCTCTCTGGAGCATTGAGATTGGTCAGAGCAGAAACAGTAAGAAGGGAAAGTTACTTTAAAGTGGGATTCTTGAGAATCCTGCATCAAGCTTTGCCTGGTTTTATACCCAAAATACCACTTATACTGATGTTCATGTGGCTGATGTAAGACAGCAGAATGTAGCCTGTAATTTGGGCTGGAGCTATTCACAGGCCACGCAGCACACTGAACCAGATGAAGCCAGATGCCAGCTAAATCAGCAGCATCCTCTTCCTCTTTTTTTTTTTTTTTGCATTACAGAATTATATGTGTGGGACTTGTTTGAATAATAAGTATTGAGAAGGGAGAACTTGCCCCACTAATCATGAGCTTAAAATAGAATATTTGTCTCAAAGTTGTTGCTTATACTTTGCTTTGCATCTTTTGTCTTGTGCCCTGTGCTGCTCAGTGGCTTTGGGGCTGTGTTGGTCTGAAATCACAGTTCCCATTTAAAAAAACCCCAAACCCCTTATTTCAGTAAGATAAGATGAAGAAAGCTTTAAAGTTTTTCAAACCAGAGAGCACATGCCATCACTCTTGGGATTGTTGGTAAAAATTGATGCAAGAGACCAAAATTAGAGGAAATTATAAAATGCCTCTCCCCTGCTTTTTTTTTTTTTCCCCCTGAGTGACTTTAAAATATTCCCTTCCTGCAGATGGCTTGTGTGCTGGGATGCCCCATATGTGGCATCACGTGTGTGCAATTACACATTTAGTCTTGATAAGTTCGACGTGTTTCTGTGGCCGGCTGTTTGTCAGTCATCAGCTTCAACCCCCTCCAAAGAGCCAGGGCTGTTCTTCCTTAATACCATTTCAGATCCTTTTCCTTCTCAGCTGAATGACAGATATTAGCATATTCCTTTGGAAGGTGGTGCTGGGTGTTTGTACCAGTTGATGGGGTATTGGCAATCACAGATATTCTGTTTGTCATTTAGCTCAGTGAGAAAAAAATGTGTCTGAATCTGATAATGGAGAACACAGAAGCAATGCTGGCAGCCAAACGTCTGCTTTAGCCCTAAATCACTTGTTTCCTAAAAGGAAAACAAATCTGAAGTGTGAAAATACCTTGGAGAGGTATTTTCTTGTCCGTGGGAACTTGCAGGTACTGATGAAAACTCAGCACATGGGGTTTATTGCACTGAATGAGCTTACTGCTGTTTTGTGCATTATTTGTTTTTAAGTGAAGAAGGCATGTTGTCTCTCTGAATAACTCTTCCCTGTGGATATCTATGACAGCTCTTCTGTCTTGCCTTGCTCGCCTGTCAGTGTTAGGGGTGGATCCTGGGGGTCTGTTGAAAGAAGCCTTATAAAGGACAAGGTGGATTGCTGGGCTGGATTGAAATTCTTGTTGCTTCCAGTGTGGCAGATTCGGGTGACTAACTGTCCAACAAACCCATCTGTTTGGGATTTAGAGGAAATACAGGAAAAGCAGGAAAATGCCTGCTCTGTCAGTAGTACAGCATTAGAGCACACAGTGGGAACTGTTCTAGTCCATCAGCTGCAAAAATGATCTCCATCAGTAAATACCACTTTCCTGCACACAGGATCTGTTTCACTCTTCATGTGTGTGCCTGAATTAGGAATTGTGCTATTAAACTAGCTGTGAGCAGAGCGGTGTGTGCAGATAGGATGAAGAATGCTCATGCCTCATTCTGCAAAGGATGCAAAGGGATGGCATTTCCTTCTCCCCCTGCACAGCCAGGTGACACATTAGAGCATGTGCCTGTTGCTGTGTCAGGCTTTTTGGGCTCAGTTGTCAGTTGGCACTACAAGGATGAGGATGCAACTGGGCAGCACCAAGCAGATCTTCCTGCATCAGTCAGTAAGGAACATTTGTGGCCTCTCCTGAACTGATGCTGGCAGTCACAGATGCCCTGTGATGGACGTGGTGGCTGCCTGGGTTGGGAACTGAGCTCTGAGTTTAATGGGCTGAAGTCCTGGCAGAGATATTGAGGATGTGTCTGAGACTTGGCTCAGCCCCAGGCAACTGTCCCAACCTGCACTTTGTGCCTTCCACACCAAGGGATTTTTATATCATCTTCAGGCAGCCAGGACTCTTGCAATATGCTATTAGTTGTTTTAATGCTATTTTATTCGTTAATAAATTCTTTTAGCTGTAACTTTAATCTGTGACACTTTGGTATGGGGTGCCTGGGGAGGAAAGCAAGAATCCAGAAATCGTGTGAAAGCTTTTAATAAACCATCAGCCCTTGCTGCAGTGCAGTCCTGTGGGAATTAACTGCTCTGTGCATGAGTGAATTCTCTCCCAGCCTTCCATGGGTGGCATCATTTTGCCCTCAGCTGGCATAGCACATGCTTGACTGCTCTCTTGAGTGTGGTAAATGGGGCATAACTTGTTTTCTTGTGTTGGGGGACAGCAGTTCTGGAAAATGGATAAATCCCTTAGAAATAATGGGCTCAAGCATGCCACTAAACCCTTCCATGGAGCTGGGCTGGGTTCCTTCCTTGTCCAGGCAGTGATGACAGAGCCCCTGCTGAGGTGCCCGGTGTTGCTGGTTCTTGTGCTGCTTAGCAGAGCTTTAACAACAAACTGCATTGAGTTTGCAAGCAATGGAGCCCAAACCAGTGTTCTCTGCATGAAGGGTGCTCCCAAAAACCTGGGGCAGGCTCCCTCCAGGCCATTTGATGCAGCTGGCACAGCTGTGGCTCTTGCTCTGTGTCTCCACTGCTGCGTTTGTGGGATGTGTTTTGTCATTTTCCAGGAAAAGCTTTTATTTGAGGTTGAATTTTTATTTTTTTTTTTTTTCTCTGATGGGGGAGAAATTAATTACCACCCTTGCTCCTCTTACTGCCCTGAAGACCAGAAATAGTCAGGAACTTAATGTTCAAATGGCTTTAAAAACCAGTATCTCTAAATGTCAAGTTAACATGCTCTGGGAACAATGTGACTCAAGGACCCCGTATGAACATCAAATTGCATCTGCTGCCACAAGGACTTGTGGGATTCTCTGAGGCAAACACAGTGGGGAGATTAAGAGTTTATTTCAGCTTTTTTCAGTCTTTCTTCTAAAAGTAAAGTTTTATTTTTCTCATGCCTGTCCTCGTCACAAATGCAGCCTGAACCTGTGTGAGATGGCAGATTAAAAATGAAACCCTCATGAATGAGAAATGCAGCCTGCATTTTTTATGATGGCAGAAAAAGTAAACCCGTTTTAAAATGTGCATATTTTTAAGAAAGTAAATGACTAAGTAGGTGAGATGTAGGTATCAATAAATATTTATTCCAAAGAAGTAATCTCTCAACAGAATTGGAAATTGTCTCATCCTTTTAGGCAATTAAAAATCAATGTTTGTTTTTCAGAGTGGAAGTAACATTTTTTCGGTTGCTTTTGGAGCGTGGCCACTGTTGAGTGAAAAGTTTCACAGCTACATGACATTTTTTTCAGAATAATTGCACTGAAAGGACAGGCTGATTTATAGGATGGATTGAAATGATCTTGAAATGCAAGTGAGGAAAAAACTCCCAGAGTTAACCCAAATGTGAAATTGTTCTCTGAAAAAGAAGTTGGGAATGGGGCTCTGTAGTCTTCAGGTGGGCAGATGGTGAGTGCTGAGGCTGGGTCACATCTACTCAAGGTGTGAAATGGCCGTGGAGGTTTATAAAATTGAGACAAATAATATATTCAAATGAGCCTTATTTTATAGACCAGAGAAACCAATTAAAGCTCTGGAAAAGAATTGAATACATATTCATGATCTCAAATACAGTTGGTCACTACTTGAGTGGCTTAGGTACACCTGCCACAAGAGTTTAGGGACCTGATTCTGGGATTTTGGGGAAGAATGCTGGTGCCTCCTGAGCCTGTTTCCTGTTTGTCTTTGGAAGCCTTGGTGGTGCAGACAGTGGCATGTGGAACAGCACAAGGAGCAGAGCAGTGGTCACCACGCTGAGCTGTGAAATGCTGGCTCTGACCTGCTTGGTGGGGATTTGGTGTGGTGGCAGCACTGGGTCCTTTGTGCCCGAGGGGACTCTGCTGTATCAGTGCAGTGAGTGGCCCCTGTCCCCTCTGGGCATCCTGGCCATGTCACCCAGGTGCACCAGGGCTGGTCTCCTCTGTGGCCAGCAGCTGGTCCTGCCTTCCTGGAGTGGTCAGCTGTGGTGTTCACATGCCCTCTGAGCAGAGAGACATTCAGCTCTCTGGGGATTCTCCTGAGAAAGGCTGTGAGAGAAGCAGAGAAAAGAATGATCAAAACAATCCTGATCTCCTTTGCTGCTCCTGTGTTTGTGCCCATGTGGAATGTGTTCTGGGGATTGTTTACCCAAGGTGATTGCTTGATTGGATTCTGGTGATGGTGTTTTGGATTAATTGACCAGTTGCATCCACGTGTGTGTGTCAGGACTCTTGGGCAGAGTCATGGGTTTTTCTAGTTTGTAAGTGATAGCTCTTGTTAGTGTAATATAGTTATAGTATAATAAAGTAATTAATTAGCCTTCTGCTATCATGGAGTTCTGGGCATCATTGTTCCCACCCATCGGGCATTGTAGCACTGATAGTCAGCCCTGTGTGTGAGGTCACTGTGACCAAAAACTGCAGCACTTGGCTGAGGGTGGTTTCATTCTGTGGGAATAATCAGAGGGAAGAGTTTGATTTCCTCCCACTCACCTTTTACATCTGTGTTGCTTCTCAAACCATGTGCCTGTGCCTTGGCTCAATGGCTTTTTACACTGGCTGCTCTAAATGCATTTTAAAGAGCTGAGGAATGCACACACAGCAAGGTCATATAAATTAATAATTATCTAAGTGCTTCTGCCCTTTTCTGCCTCCAGAAAGGAGGGGAGGAAGGAAAAAACTTTTAACTGCCTTTTTTTTAAAAAAAAAAAAAAATCTCCCAAACTAGTTTCCAGGGCTGATCCTGGGCTCTGTTGTTTCAGCCACAGCCTTGGGCCGATTTGACTTCGTCCCTTCACTCTCACTTTGCCTGTGTTTGAGCCAGCACATGAATTTTCATTTCCAAACGTGTTTGGGTTTGTAATTCATACAGTGCAAATAGATTAATCACAAGCCATGTAGAACTTGTAATTATTAAAACTTGGAGTACAGAAGAGTTATAAATCATGACAGTGCTGCTTTCCAGCTGCCAATTAAAAATGGGAATTTAAGCTGCCTGAGCGTGGAGGGTTTAGGTTGGGAAGTTTCTGTGTCTTGCAGAAGAGTTAATGAAGAAAGTGCTTGCTCATAACTTCTCATTAAGTAACAACTGGATTTATGAAATACTGGCACTAGTAGAATAATTAGGAGTTTTCTATTATTGATGAGTTGGACTCTTAAAGAGGGATGCATTATCTCAAAGAGTGCCAACCCTGAAGCCTGTGCTGGTGCTCCAGCAGCAGCTGGAAGTCTGCCTGGACCACATGGAGCCTGCCTGGGCTGGGCTGGGTGCTGGGAAGAGGAGCACATCCTCAGCTGGGGTCCTCCTGCTGCCAGGCTGTGAGCCAGTAGGGTTGGTGGGATCAGGCTGGCTGGGACAAAGTGTGGGACAGGGTCTAAACCTGCACTGCCTCCTCCTCAGTCACCTAGGAGTGATGCCAGGGGTAGGGGCACCACTTGCTGAGGGGTGGGGAGGTGGCACTGAGGACTCTCACTGGGATATCCAGAGGAGAGGGGCTAAACCAAGGAGGGGAGCCAGGAGGATACACCAATGCCATTGCTGCTTTTTTTGCCCTGTTCTTTGGTGATGTGTTAGTGGCACCCAGCACACCAGGGCCCCCATGCCAGCGCCCTGGTGCTCTGGGCACTGCCAAAGCTGTGCCCATGGAGCAGATATCAGGAACCACGACTGTTACTGACTTTCAGTACCAGGCAGAGTCCCTTTCCTTGCAGAGCCAGAGCTGGTCTTGCACGTTGTCCAGGGAAGCCTCAGCCTTCAGGCTCCACGTTGGGCTGATGGAGCTGGGCAGCCCAGGGTTCTCCATCATGGTTCCCAGGGACTGTGGGGACCTTAGGCAGCCTTGTAAAGCTGTTGTAATTTTAAAGCGTTTTGATAATGTTCCCCTCAGCTTTAATGTTACACATCCCTGCCTATGTTCCTCGGTAATTGAAAGGGATATCGGGCAAATTTGATCTGTCTGGCTTTGACTTATGCTGTCCTTATCTTGGCCTTCATGTCATTAAGAAAAAAATTGGTATTGATCTGAGACTATACCACTACATTGTGCTGCAATTTTTCTTCCTTGCTAGTAGAATATAAATCGATAAAAGGCAGCTGCTTGCAACGTGGGGTAGATATGATGCTGTCATTTATATATTGTAAATCCAATGATAGCTGATCAAATCAGTGCGTCTGCTGTTCCAAACCTGACATGATTGAATTGTCAATAAAAAGGATTTTACAGTAAAGGAAGTTCTGCTGGCGATGTAAATGCCTGGAAGCCTCACTAAGTTTGATACAAGATGAAGTAATAAGCAAAGCTATCATTATATAATTCCAACAGCCAAAACATTTGGATACTTGTGTTCTCACATGATACTGGAGCTGGGGAGAAACCTTTTATTGCAACTTGTCTGAAGAAGAACTATTCAGAGACTGAGGAATATGGATGGCTTCTTCTGAAATGAAGGTATGTTGGTGAGGGCTAAGAGAAATAGTGTAGGACTTGTCTGAACTGAAGATGTGCAGGTTCAGGTCATCAGCAGGAAGGTTATCAGTGTTTCTCTTTGCTTGGAAACAAATCTTGGAGGAAGGAATGTGATTGATAGGATGGTAACAAGAAACCGGCTCTGCTCCTGTGTGGAGTCTCTGTGAACATGAAGCCAGAATACAGTTCATGGTTTTATTTTCTGGACTGCAAAGAAGACTGTTTCATGATGAATCTGTTCATGAGCCTTTTCTTGGGAGTTAGGCTGGAAGGTGCTGCAGCCAGTGCAAGGTGGTGCTAAGCAATTTGAGAGCTGATGGAGCTGCTGCTGGAACTTCCCTGAGTTGATTCAATTTCTGCTACCCAAAGACCTCCCTGTACCATGTCTCAGCCCAGCTGGAGAAGAAGTTCCAGCAGGGAGAGAGGTTGCAGTCTGCTCCCCTGCATCCCCCAGTGGAGCGTGCTGGAGTGGAGATGGAGGGGAAGGGGACTCAGGGAAACACATGGAAACATGCAGGAAAATCTAAGAAAAAATGTGCCTTGCCACACTCCAAAAAGACCTTGCACATGAAACTCTTAGACACAGCCTCATGTAGAGGTGGTTTTTTTTTTTTTTTGTGACACCATTTGGTGAGACTTAGTGAGGTCAGATGAGGCTGTGAGATGATCCTGTAATGTCTTGGCTGGATCCTGAAGGTATCCATGTAGATGGTCACCCATGGGAATGGGTCTGCATCCAGCAATGTGCTATTTTAAACTTGTTCATTCTCTTTGAATGCATTTTCCAAAGTTAAATGGCCAGTAGTAATGTGAGCTTTCATTTCTGCAGATGAGCTTGGACCAGCTGCTTGCTGGTGCCAAGGGTTTTTTGAGATGGAGAGCTCTGGGTCCCTGCAGTGCTGGCTGCCCTGTGCAGCTCCTCGAGATTTTCCCCACAATCTGCTGCAGGAAACCCCATTCTCTGCCCTGCATTTCTGCTCCACTTTTTCCCTGCTTGCTAGTTACTCCTGGACCTTGCTGATGCCTGTAGCTTTTAAAGGATGTGCTAATTCAATTGCTTGTGATGGACTGTGTTCTTAATCTCTTTATTGTGTTTCACCAATTTAGCTAAATCCTAAATCCATTAGGTGCTCTCAGATTGCTTTACAAGTGTCCAGAGGAGGTGTTTGCAATAAATCCAGCCTAATTCTCTCTGCAGACAGGGTTTAAAGACTTCAGACCTGGGCTGGAAGAAGAGTTTAAGACTTTCAGGCCTGGGCTGAAAGGACTGATGCAGGAATGGGCTTGCACATGAGCACAAAGGACAAGAAGCAATTCAGCTTCTGCTTCTTTACTTTTTTTTTTTTTTTTTTTACCATCTAGTTGATGTTGCTGTCTACTTCACTTTCTTGATGGAGGGAAAATCTTTGAGATGCATGTGCTGAGAAACCAGCTGTGGGACTCCCAGTACCCTTTCACAAAAACCAGTGAGGAATGTTGTTCTGTTTGTTGAGTGAGGGTGGCAAAGCTCAGAGACAAACCTTCCAACATTTCCTGTAATACTCTTTTTCTTCTTTTTTTTCCTCTCCTGTCTGAGGGTCGATGTAGTGGCATTGCTAGACACAAATCTGCCACTTGCAAACTCTTTTTTTTTTCCTGTTCAGTTTGCATTGCTTTCGTGCTGCTTAAGCCAACAGAAATGCTTTGTTGTAGGACAGGAACTGTAGCTAATAATTCATTCAGGAGCAAAGGAGATTAGCTTTTTCTCCCTAATTTTCCTTTCCCAGCTCTGGAGGCAAACACTGGAATGTGGTTGGCTCTGGGGGTGCCATCACACCCCGGTGCTGGGTAGGGTGGGAGCCCCAGCCCCTGCAGGGTCCTGGCTCTGGTGCCACTCAGCCTGCAGGGAAAACACGTCTGAATTTCCAGTGCTGCATCTGGGAGGAATCATTTGTGGTTTGTGGTTGTTTGGAATGGCATCTTGTGCTTATATTCTGCTCATTAGGTCTGGGGATAAATGGCATGTCAGCCTGGGAAGTGGGGAAGGGTAAGATGCCCGTGTTTTAAACTGGTTGGCTTTGTTAATATATAAAGTAAAGGCTGGGACTCCCTGAAGTCAGGGTAGGGTTACACTGATGCTCTGGAAAGAAAAGGAGTAAAAATGCTCAGGGGTTTTATGGCATTGTATCTTAAGCTAGTCAGTCTTTGGGAAAAGTGGGTATATTTTTGTTTTGGCAGGGGAGAAAAGATTAGGATGGAACATGAGCATCTTCATAGGAAAGATGAATTTGCAAAATGTTTCACTGTCTCACTTGAGTGGAAGCATGTGGTTTTCAGTTCCCATAACCTCAAGGCATTACCAAATCATGATTAAAGCTCTAAGAACAATATGATCGGCATTAAAATTGGTAAGTTTGAAAAATGATACACTGTGAGGTTTTCCTTAATTTACTTTTCTTGTCTGCCAGCACT
Organism: Serinus canaria; assembly: GCF_022539315.1. Classification (NCBI taxonomy): domain Eukaryota; kingdom Metazoa; phylum Chordata; class Aves; order Passeriformes; family Fringillidae; genus Serinus; species Serinus canaria. Next base: position 6,899,739 of record NC_066318.1, read on the forward strand.
ACAGGTCACAGTTTCATGCTTTTCCCACAGCAGCAAGGGCTGGATTGTTTTGGTTTTTAATTGTAAACTGAGGTCTCTATTTAATCTGGTCTGTCCGAAGCTGGGGCTGGCAGAAAAAAACAGATTGTGCAAACTCTGAGAGCAATTCCAGTAGTTGGGAATAGATTCAGCCTTTGTCAAAAGTGAAACTTTGCTACGAATGTCACTTATTGAAGTGGGGAGTGTGCCCGTTGAAACCCACATGGTATTTATTTATATCCCTTCAATGATAAGGTATGAAAATATTCACCTTGCAAAAAGCAATTGTTCTTATTAAAGGTTGGCTTAAGAGCTGTCTCTATTTGAGCCTTTTGGGGAAGAAAAATACCCTATTGACTGTATACACAAATTGGATGATAATTTAGGTAGTGCTTGATGGCAAATCAGGAGCTCCGCAGAGGCGTAGATGACACTTCCAGCATTTTATATTGTTACTCTTATTTTAAAGTTGTATCCTGTTTAATTCATGGTTAATGATGGTTAATTCATTCATGTGCAATTAAAAACGCCCAATGCAGACTTCATGGAGACTGCACATAAAACACAGAGGCTTAGCAGGGTATTAGAGATTCATCTGGGTGCCTGGAATACAGAGGATCTTTGCTTTGGCTTGTCTAAGTGGTCTTTGTTTAACTGATAACACATGTTGTGCTGTTACTGGTGTTGACCTTTTCCCAGTTAAACAGGCTTAAAATGAAAGTGTTTATGGGGGGATTCTGCAGCCCTGGCGTCCATGGACTCTTTGTCTGGGTAGAGGGGGGATTGTTGTCTGGGGCAGTTCAGCAGAGAGCTGCATGTTTGCAGATTTTAAAGGCTTTTAGCACACTCCCTGCACAGCCACCCTGGACAGGAACTGCTTTTTCCATTGCCAGTTTGAGTTTTGCCACTGTGGTTTCAGTGTACTTTGTGTTTCTTGAGCATGTAAAACGCTGTCAAATTGGTAACAGGAGGAGGAGGAGGGAGGTTTGCAGCGCAGCCTCGGGCTCAGCAGTAGTGGGGAAATCAAAGGAGTGTTTCCTGCCCCACTCTGGAGCCTTGAGAAAGGCTGGTCCTTGTCTGTGGGGGCCTGCTCTGAGCTGCTGCTCCTGGACATCAGGAGGAGCTTTTCCAAAATCTGTCACAGTGAACGGACTGAGTTTGAAGACAAGTGTCAGCAGTGGAGCGAGTCTGTCCCATCTGATCGCTGGCAGCTTTTCACTGAGCCAGGGACAGAGCCTCCGTCAGCCTGCTGAGAGCCTGTCTCAGCTCTGCTCACCTGCTCTCAGCTGCCTTCGAGTTCCAGGGAATCTGTGGAGTGTTTGCAATGGAAAAGCACATGGGGAGGGTATCCACAGTGTTGCAACATGACTGTGGTTTAAGGTTTTACAGGAATCACAGAATCACAGAATTTCTAGGTTGGAAGAGACCTTTAAGATCATCGGGTCCAACCCACGCTCCAGCACCTCAACTAGAACACGGCACCAAGTGCCACATCCAGTCTTTTTTAAACACATCAAGGGATGGTGACTCCACCACCTCCCTGGGCAGATGATTCCAGTACTTGACCACTCCTTCTGTGAAAAACTTTCTCCTTAATTCTGTATCTCCCTTGACGCAGCTTGAGACCGTGTCCTCTTGTTCTGTCTGTTGTTGCTTTTGGGGATGCCGGGATGCTGTAGAGAATTGTTGCCCCTCTGCTGGCTCCAGCTCCTTCCCTGCCTCCAAAGGTCCCTCTGTTGAGGGCTCAGGGTATTCCTGGATGGAAGTGTAGGCTGCCCATCAGCTGTGGCCAAACTGCCCTGGTGCTTTGCTGGTTTTGTCCTGGCTCAGGGTAAGGCTGTTCTAAGGGACCTTTCAAGGTCTTTGGGTTTTTGGTGAAAAGCTGAAAACCTTGGAGAAAAGCAAGAATGTTTGTAGAATGTTATTTATTTCAAACAGGAGAATGGATTTTGATGTGAATATGGGATACTGTCTACAGAGAGGATGTTCACCCTTCTTTGCCCATGTTGAGAAGTACATTTTTTTCCTGGTGCCAGACACAAGCATACAGGACTCCTCTTCTCTCTTGCCAAGGATCTTTTCTGTGCCATGGTGCTGGAGCTCTGCTTGTCCTGGGCAAGGGAAGTTTGCACTCAGACCACAGAATCATTAAGGTCTGAAAAGACTTCAGGATCATTGAGTTCAGCAATGAACCCAACACCTCCGTGTTCATCACTAAACCATGTCCCCAGGTGAAATGTCCATGCATCTTTTGAACACTTCAGGGGTGATGGCTCCACCACTTCCCACAAGCAGCAAATGATCAATTCAGAAAGTGGAAAATGGGTTTGCTCTGCTTTTTCATTTCTAGAGGCTGTTAAAACTCCCACTATTTTGTTATCAAAAAGGATCCATCTCTGACGTGCTTGAGCCAGTCAGTTAAGTGCAAACATCACAAGAAATGAAATTTTTGGTTCTTGACAAGAAGTGAAAGAAAAAATGGCTTTTCAAAGGGAAGTGTTCTTCTGGCAGGAACAGTGGTAGGCTTGGGGTAGGGGAAGGTGCTTGTCTTTGGATCAGAATTCTCTGTATTTGAAACTGAGCTCTTTCCCCCCTTCGTTTTTCTCCATGGATATAAGAAAAAACCCCAGGTGTTTATTCCCAAAGCAGCTCAGTAATTGTACCTAAATTGTTATAACCTCTTGAATATGTCAGTGCTTCCACTGGAAGAGGAGGTTATGGATGGGAGGGGAAGCAATGTGAAGGTTTAGAAAAAGGAATAAGCCTTTTCTAATTCAGTGGAGGATATCTGTAGAGGGAAGTGTGCAAGCAGTTACTCAAAGGCTCACTAACACATTAAACACCTGCAGAGGGGCCATTTTAGACAGGCCATGGTGCAGTATGTCTTTGAAATGACCCTCATGGGCTCTGTCCCCCCTGTCCAGCAATAAACTAATTCTCAGGACTAATGGTAAAATTCTGCAAGGCATGAATTCCCAACTTAAATAGATTTACAGTGAGTTCATAGATCTTCCAGCATATTCTCTTGCAACCTATTTGTGGTGGTTTTAACACGCACAGTAATTGAAAAAATTGTCAGGATTTACAGTCTTTTCTGACCTGTGTTTATCATACCTAGGAAAGACTCCATAATAGACATAAATTTGGAGTATGGACATGGACCTTGTGTGGAACTGTTCACACAGGAGGTCTCTCTGTGTGGTAACTTCTGGTTGGGAAAAAGGGGATTTTGGAATAATGAGCAGCTAATACTTAGCAAATGCCACCAAGAGGGTCCCATATGCCAAGAGTTGCAGAACAGACAAGTCAGAACAGTGTAATGATGAAGATGAACCTTCAGCTTTGGAGGCAATATATTCTATGTTGGTTTCCACATACAGCCTTTGAAATACATGATCTTTATTTTGAGAGAACTGTGATGAAAGTACCCTTTGGAAAAGCTGTTTATTTTTTTTTCCCAGGCTTATTTGTCCTTGCTCCTTTTGTTATCATTATTTATAAATCAAAAGTTGTATTGATCTGGAGATTATGTGTTAAACCATGTCTGAGCAGTGCTTGCTCTATTACTGAGAAAAGCAGCTGCCATAAAACTTTTGGTAAATTTATCGATCGATACTCTCCATGTTCCTCTGCAGAAAAAGAGCAAGCTGAATTTTAATTTACTGGGAACGCAGCTGAACACGTGGCCCCCGTGGGGCAAGGGATTTAAGCCTGTGAGGAACTTTCCAGAGATGAATAGTGCCATTACTTTGCAGAGGATTATTCATGTTCTTGAAGGAAAGCCTCTCTGGAGCAGGCAGTGGAGCCTCCGATCGATTCCTGGCAGCTGTGGTTGTGAGTCTTGCTCTTGAGAGCCAAATTATCATCTCGTGCTCCTGTTACAATGGTTGCCTTGCTCTCACAAGGGGGAATAAGGAGATGATAAAACATCTTCCTTGTAAAATGAGTGTTAATCAAACCAGGGCTTTGAGCCAGGACTAGCAGGATGCAGGAGCCATGTGGAATGTTGGGTATGGGCCAGCCATGGGCTCAGCTGGTGCCACCAGGACGTGATGTCCCACCTTCTGCTTCCTCCCTGGGCTGGGACCTGCCAGTGCACCAACTTAGGAAACAAAGTCAAAACCAACCAAACAAAGAGAACCCACAAGAAAACCACCCCAAACCAAAACCCCCTGAAAAAGCCAAGGAAACAACCCCTGCTCAAACAAAGACAACCCACATAAAACCCAACCCAAAAAACCCATCAAACCACCCTTCCCCACAAAAAACTAAAACAGTTTTCCTCAAAACAACCTCCCCCAGCAAAACCACTGGTGTTTTGGGGGGCTCTGCTCAAGGTACCACAGAGGAAGGAAGACAAGAAGTGAGTCTAGTGCTTGGAAAGTGCTAAAGCTGGAAACTGGGGCTGGTTTTTTTTTTGTTTGTTTTTTAAAGGATGGAAATGGTGCCTGGGGTTTGTGTGCCTGGCATGCCCTGAGTCCTGTTACAGGGGTGCTGCTGTGGCTGTGGTGTCCTGTGTCAGCCCCTGTGGTGTTTCAGACAGGAGGGGTGGTGGGTGCCCTGCTCCCTCTCGAGCAGGTGCTGCTAAAATATTCTGCATTTGCTCAGTGGGTCAGGTGCTGCAGGGAGCGTTGGAGTGGCTGGTTGTGCCTGTGCTCCTGAGGTGATCCACAGTCTTATGGCCATGTTGGAAACCTCTGTCTTTCTCTGAAGTATCTTGAGACAGATGGAAATCACTGAATTGCTTTTCAGAACTTGGACATTGTTCTGTGTCTTGAAAACTCCTTAGGGGGAAGAGTTAAACCGATGTTGGTTGCTGTATGTTACTGACTAAATGGCTTTCCCAAGTTCTGCCAGCACAGGTAGGAAACTGATAACAGAAATAAAGGAGCTGGAATGACTGGAGAATGGTCAACAGGTGCCCTGATATAAGTGCAAGTCCTACGTGTGACACTAGGGATCAAGAACTGATCTTCTGCCATTTGCTTTTCCTCAGACAGTTGAGATAGCTTTAAAGAGAATTTGGCCAGGAGAGATTATTAAGGAAGGAATTTGCTGCTTAAATAAATAGTCTGCTCTCCATTGTTGGAGACTTAACAGGCTGATAAAAGCCCTCTGGAATGAAAGGGAGCCTGGAAAGCCAGTCTCAGATCTGCCTTGCTCTAAAGTTACTGAGACCAATGCACTTCCAAAGAATTTTTTTTTTACTTTTTGAGTACAAGCTCAGTTTGAGCTGGTGGCTTGCTTTATCTTCATTTGTTCTGATGAATAAAGGAATTTGCTAGGTTTGCATTTTTTTTTTTTTTAGAAGTTGCTTATAACTTTTAGTTTAAAATAAATAGAAGAACTATGCAAACTGGTGTCCTGGTCTTTAGAAAGACTTGGATTGTAAATTTGGGTGGGAATGCATGAAATCATTTGCCCTCTGCTTGATATGTGTGGCTTGTCATTCATCTTTGAAGAGGTATGCTTTTGATATCTTGATAACCCCATTAGGTGCAGCCTCCAATTAGTAAAATAAGACTGTGTGGGTGACCAGGTGATGGGGTTTTATTGGTCTTTTTGTGGTTGTTGCTGTTTTGTTTGTTTTGTTTTGATGGGGTATTTTTGTTTTTGTTTGGTTTTGTATGTTTTTATTTTGGTTTTAGGGGGAGGGGATGTGCTTTGTGTTTAAAAATAAAAGCAAAACAATCCTACATGTGCTTTTGCTGTGGTAAAATGCTTGGGTCTGTGATATCTGCTCAGTTACCCAGGGCAGAGAGGTCTTTTTCCCAAGGTTTTTGTAGCTATTCCTGCTGCACTGTGCTCCCTGGCTGAGCACCTGGCTTGAATTAAGTGTTGTAGATGGAGTCTGTTGTCTCTGCAGAAAGTTGGAGAGATAAGAGAGCCTAGGAGCAAAGAAACGAAGTATTTGGGATTGAGAAAACTGGGAGGGTGAACTTGAACCCGGAGCCCTATGTGGGTTTCAGCATCAGGATGGAGTCATGGGGAGCACGGAGAGAAGTTTATCTTTCTCTCATCTGACAGGTTACAGCACAACCTTTACCCACCACTGCGACCTTTCCGCTGCAGAAGCTTCTTGCATCCTCTCCCTCAACTTTTCCAGCTTGTGCTCCCAGGGCTTGATTTGAGCCTGCTTCTCCAGGCCCTTATTCCTCCTGCCCTTTGATTTTGATAAAGAATCATGTTCACCCACCACTTGCACCAGCCTTGAATGTTTGCATTTTTAACTTTGTCCGTATTAAATTTTCAGGAATCTCTTAAGCATTCCCTCATCTGTCATGGCATGAAGCGTTATCTTTCTTGATGCTCGGGAAAACAAATTACACAATGGATGTGCAACCAATATTTAATGAAAAACGCCAGCAAACATGATGCCCCAGGAAGGATTTTACTGCAGAGTCATTCTTGTGAGGTGTTAGCTGTGAGATTTTTTGGGGTTTTTTTAGCTTTCACTCAGAATGTAGGTCCCTGTGTTGACTTGGGTACTCCCAAGGGATCTCTCAAGGCATTGTTGTCCATTGCAGCACCCCTGACCTGCCTTTTGCTGTCATGCCTTGTGGATGCCAGAGTGGGGTACAGAGCACTGCACTGAGCTCCTCCAGGCAGGCTCTGGTCCAGGTGAGGGGCTGGTTGGACGTGGGGAGCTGTGGGCACCAGCATTTCTTGTTTCCTTGCTTCTGGCCTGGTAGCAGCTTGTGTTGGTGAGCTCTGCAGTTTGCATTAACAAAGGTTTTGTGTGCAGGATATAAATATTAACTGGGAGAAGCACAGTGTGACTAATTGTGTAACAGTTGGACTGTTACCTGGACTGGAACAGGAGTGCATTTTCAGGGCAGTTTGAGAGGGTATAATGAGATGGATCGTACAGTATTTTTATTAGCAACTTCAGGGAGTGTGTTTCAAACTGCCAGGGCGCTATATAAGCTGAACAATTAAACATAAATGGCTTTGGAGCTTGGTGGTTTGATAGAAACAGATAATTAGGAGAAGATGCTTTTCTGATAAAAGCATAAGGGTTTAGCATTGGCTGGTGAGCAACACTGGCTTGGAAACCTTGGCTCCTGTGGTAGTGAAGACAGTGGGCATGGAGCTGGAAGAAGCCCTGTCTCATTGAAAGAAGGGACCTTTTCTGTCTTGGACTGGTGGTGATGGAGCAGAGGTAAAAAGTGCAAACCTTGATGGCTTAAAATTAAGAAGACAGAATAACAGAATTGCTCTGCTTTTTATTACTAATGCTCTGAAGCTAATCTCATAAGCTTGGGAGCTGGAGAGCATAATTTTTATGGTGACAATATTGTAAAAGTAATCAAAAAAGCTGTGTCATAGTTGGAAAAAAAAGCATCTCCTAAGCTTTATACCCAAATGTGCTCAGTGAAACAAACCCTGCAAGAGCAGCAGTGGCACCATCTGATGGGTTCTGTAATACCATAGACAAAAGTAATTATACTGCTTAGAAGAGCTTTTGTCTCCAGATAATGTTGTTAAAAACTTGCAGTGTAGTGTAAATCATAACAGAACAAATCTGGAGGCTGCTCTTATTGCTGCCAGGGGAAATTCTCTTAGATTTTGTTTCCTTTCTGCTCAATATATTGCAAACCTTTTCCAAGTTGGTAAATAAATATTACCTGCTGTTTGAAAAATGACTTGGGGTTCATCTCCCCAGTAGTGCCTGTGGCTGCCAGGCCGTTATTGCAAACAGTTGTTCCTCTCTTGGTGAGCTCTGCTGTGTTTTGGGAACACAGGCTGTTGTGATGGGGCTGAAGTTGTCTGATTCATTGGAGATATTAAAGAAGCATTTCCTCTTTTCAGAGCTCACTCACATGAGGATTCCTCTGGCTTCTTTTGCCACTTCTGAGCAGTGTCACAGCAAGAGCCAAGACAGAAAATACTTGCTTGAGCTTACAAACACCCAAACTTTTAGCATTTCCTTGATGAACATTTGAATTCCAGTCCATGAATGTTGGTAGTGTTTTTGAGGGGCTGAGAAGTTTTGGCTTTTAGATGTAGGGGATTTTTAAAGGTTTGGAACCTTGGGCCTGCGGGAAATGCAGTGATTGCATTGGGAACAGATTAATGAACTGATTAATTTTCCAATGTCCTGCCTGGACACCCTTGCTTTTGTCTCAGGGTGAAACAAAAGTGGGCTGAGAGATTCCATGCTGAGCTCTCTCCTGATGATTTGTTTTTGTGTCCTGAGAAGTTTTGCCATCAGCAGGGAAGTGCCAGAGATCAGGTACAGCCAAGGCAGGTGAAGCCTGGCCAGACCAGTCTCTCTGACCCCTGCAGTTATTGCTGTGCCTTGTGCAGAGGGTTTGGTGTCTGGTCCTGTGAGCAGGGGCCCTGCAGGGACAAACCCAGGGTCATGAGGCGAGCCATTGAAACCTAAAAGAGGGACTTCAGGAAATGCTCTGAGCTCCAGGAGCTGGGTCACTCGCTGCCCTGGAGTGTTGATTTATAGATTAAATTCATTTTGGAAGGAGGAGCACATTCATAGCTAAAAGGCATGTAAAGTGCATTTTGTGGAGCTGGTAAGATTTGGAAATGGTGCCATGTGCAGGACAGGGACTCACTGTGTGCCACATTTGCAGCCTGTAGTGCTCCAAGCAGCAGCATCCTGGGGAAGGTGCAGGAAATCACAAAATGCATCCTCATCTGCAGAGGGAAATTCAGCTGACTGACAGTGATCTGTGTTGACCTTAAGGGAAGTTTCTGCTGCATGGAAATCAGTTTTCTGTTCATTTTGCAGTTTGGAATAGTGCATGAGGATTTACCACTCTGCCACAAACTCCTGGAGGAGATGGCCCTAGAGTTTTCTGAGGGCATAGGGTGACACCATGACCTTGTCTAGAATTACTTGCCTGGTTTTATTCCTTCAAAAAACCCCGAGTCTTGCTTTTGCTGGCTCTTGGTAGTGGAATAACAAAGGTTGTAGTTCCTCCACTGTGAAGAGATATCTTGGTGACCAAGGTATGTGTGGGGAGACAAGTTTTTAAGCAAACAGTCCTTTGCAGAAGTGCAAATGGGAGTTGTGAGCTCAGCTCCCCAGAGTAAGTGGGAATAGCCATGGTGGGGGCTTCCCTGCTCAGAGAGAGTTTATGGTTGCAGGATTTATGTGTCTAGATGTCAAGAACAGGAAAATCAGTGTTGTAGGTGCAGTTCTAATGCCTTGGTGCTCATGTGCTGTGGGGTGCATGGGTCACACAGTCCTGCACCTCCACCTTTGCTCCCTTCCCAGTTGCCATGGACGATGAGCTGCTGGTGCAGCAGGTTTTGCTATGCAGCCCCTTCACCTTTGCTGAGCCTTTGCCAAAGAGGACTTGATTGCTGTGCTGTGTGACACCCAGAGAAGGACAGCTGTCCCTGTTGGAAGCTTGTCTTTACAGCAGAACCAGAGCAGCACATTAGTGGAGGGGCAGCATGAAGCCTGTGGCATGTCCTGGTGCCTGGCTGCCACGGTGGACCCTGCTGTCCCTTGTCACAGTGGTGTGTGGAGGTGGCTTCTGTGGTGTGCTGCTCTTTGGTGAGCTGGCATGGCAGTCAGAAGGAGGACAGACCTTGTTTCACATTTCTAAACACCTTCAGCTGCTTGTGAAGCAGCACTTGCTGAGCTTGGAATCGGAGGTGTTTCGCTGTAGCTGCCCCAGCTCTGCACTGCCATCAGGTTTTGGCTCTCCCCTCTCCAGCGGGATGCAGGATGGGAATGCCTTGCTGGGGTCACCTGTACCAGTTCCTTGTGGCTCAGACAACTGCATCACATCATCTCTTAAATAAACCCATCAAGTGGCAGGCTGGGCTGGAGCTCCTGCAGCCTGGGGCAGCCAGCAGGTTAATCCAGAGCTCCTCCGGCCCCGCCGCCGACCCCTTTGAAGTTTGCTGCAGCTTAGGAGCCAACGTGCTTTCTCAGGAAAGCTGGCATTTTTACTAAGCAGCAGACTCTTATTATCTGGGCTGGGAACACAGTGATTTCCTTCTCCTGCCAGTAATCCCCACTCAGGGCACTGTTATGCTCTTTTACAATTTATTTTCTCTAATTGCCGGTTTGCAGCGGCCACACAGCTCTCCCTGGGCTGTGTTCTGGGGAATTTTTGCACTTTGAAAGGAGCTTAGTCCTCCCCTTCTGGCTGCTGGAATCAGGCAGCAATTCCTCTCCAGGTACTTCAGCAAGAGTCCAGCCTGAAAAATAAGTAATAGCCTGTGCTTTTCACGAGTGACTGATATCTGGGGTCTGGAGTAGGTTCAGCTCTTTCATTCATCCTCTGGGAGTCCTGATGAACTGCCCTTGACTGAGGCAGTCAAGATGTGCAGCACCAGGGCTCCAGTGCTGGGCTGGTGGTGATGCTCTTGTTCCCATCCTGCAAGTGCTCCCTTGGTTTCTCTTTCCTGGACAGGTGTCTAAGCCACAAGCAGAGAATTTCTCCAGGAGAAATACTGTGCGAAACTGTGCCAAAGTCTTTCCTAAAGTCCAGGTAGACAACATCCCCAGCCTTTCTTTGATCCACCAAGCTGCTCACCTTATCACAGAAGGAGATGAGGTTGGTCAAGCAGGACCATGACCCCGTGTGGGCTGGGCCTGATGCCCTGGCTGTGTTGTACATGCCACATGATGGCACTCAAGATGATCTCACCCTCTGAGGTCCTGTAACATTTGCCAGCCCCCAGTCACTTAGGACCTCCCCAGGTAACCAGGACTGCTGGTAAATGATGGACAGTGGCCTCGTGTGTTCTTCTGCCTGCTCCCTCAGTACCCTTGGGTGGATCCCATCCAGCCCTGTTTGTGTGTATCTCAGTGGTGTAGCAGAGCTCTGACCATTTCCTCCTTCATTATGGGGACTTTGTTCTACTCCCCATCCCTGTCTTCCGGCTCAGGGTGCTGGGTACCTAGAGAAGAACTGGTTTTACTAAAGACTGAGGCCAAGAAGGTGTTAAGTACATCTGCCTTTTCCTCATCCTTTGTCCCTGTGTTTCCCTCTGCATCCACTAAAGGATGGAAATTATCCTGAGCTTTTCTTTTGTTGCTAATGTGTTTAAAGGAACATGTCTTATACTCTGCTGTGTGTGCTTCTGTGTGTGTACTCTACACAGGGATGGAGATTGTAAAATGTGAGCCCTGCTCAGCTGTGCAGTGCTTTTGCCTGCTGAAGCTGGGGGCAAGTCTGATGCTTTGCTTTGTATTCACACTGCTTCAGCCAGACCTGCAAAACAGCTGCCTTAAATGGCAGCTTTTGAAAATATCCTTGGGGAAAAGAAAAATAGGAGAGAAAAGATTGAACTATGCTCCAGCAATGAGTTTGAATAATGCCATGTTATGAGTGGGGCAGATTTTACCAGCAGCAAATCCAGGCTGGGGGATTTTATGGGGGATCTATAATGCAATGTCCCCGTGTGTCCCTGTGAGCTTCCCTTGTGGGAGCACAGGGGACTGACCCTCAAAGTTCCCTCCCCTTTGAAGTGCTCAGAGCCTGGCTGAGGGTCACTGCAGCTGCTGGCAGCTGGGGATTTAGAATTCCTGCAGCCAGCGCTTTCCGAGGAATATTTCAGAATAAGCAGCTACTGTGGGAGTTGGGTGGGAGAGATTTTGGATGTGTAAGACTTCTTTTTTACAAAGTTTTATTATTTCTTGCATCTATTAATAGGGCAGCAGGAGTCTCCATATGCCTTAATAGTCCCTGTTGCGCTTTCTAATGGATATATGCAAAAGCTCCCAGGCGCATAAAATAGACACTCTCAGCCAGTTATTACGATAAAAATTATGTGCATGTCATGACCTTTAAAGCAGTGGGACTGTGTGTGCATGTGCTTCTGATACACCACTGTTCTCCATTCCTTTCTGAAGCCCTCCTCGCCCTAGGAGGTTTGCATAGGAGCTTGGAATATTTTTCTAATCAGTGAAGAGTCTTTTGGCTCTGATGATAACTGGCAAAGCACAGAGGAGCGAGAAAATGGAAAAGTGGTGACTTTTTCTAAAGGGAACTAACAGAGAAGAGGGTAAAGGGGAATGGTGAGGCTCAGCATGAAAATCCTGGCACCGTCTCCACTGCTGTCAAAAAAAAAAAAAACACTGGTCCAAAATGTTCTTTGTGCTTTTTGAGGCAAAAGCTATTCTGGTGTTCTTGAGAATAAAGAGGGGGGAAAAGTTTTGTAATCCATATGTCCTCTTAAAAGAGACTTTTTTTTTTTTTTAAACTCTTAATAGTACAACCAGCATTTCATATAGTGCAATAGTGCAAGTGCTCTGCTTGCAGACCCCAGTTTGTGTCACACTTGCTGCTGTGTTGCCTGGAGAACTTTGCCATCCTCTGTCTGGGGGTGAGGAGCAGAATGCTGGCTGTCGTGGCAGGGGGAGAGGGGCACTGTGTCCCTGCACCACTGTATCCTGAGCCTATGCTGTAAGGAAGGAAGGATTGCTGTCCCCTGGGAACACAGATCCTGGCTTGCTGGGACAGTCCTGGTGTGGGTCTGGAGCTGTGGACAGAATGCTTCAGCAGCATGCCTGGGAGGTGTGCAGGCACCAGATGGAGTGGAGACTCTGTTTGCAGGAGTATATCAGTAATTTCTGCTCTGATCACTGCTTACACCACAGCTTTCTGCATGCTGGGGTGGGGTGCAGCACCAGCACCCTGTACTTCCAGGTGTCCCTGAATAGGATGCACCCAGCAAGAAAGAGCTGGAAGTCCTGGAGATGTGATGGTCTTGAAAGCTCTTGAGTGAGCCAGAGGTTATGCAGGGCGAGCAGCCAGGCCCAGCATTGCTTGTGACAGGGTTGGTACTGAACCCCTGTGGAGATGTGTCAGGCCATGCTCAGCTGCGTTCCGGCCTTAACAAATGGGGGAGATAACTCTTATGGCTTTAAAAATTAAACATTCCCTTTAATTATTGAACATGAATAATTTTCATGCAAATTGAGCCAGGATGTGTGTTTCCAGAATGACTGAGTTGAGAGCAGTTACATCGTGGGGTGTCAGTGACCTGTGAACTGAAAGACTGTTCATTAATTTTAGCATTTTATGAATGGTACTCTGGAGGGTGGGACTGGGACTGGTAGAGCAAGCTGGCCCAAGAAAGACTTTTGTTTGCACTGATGGCCTCCCCTTCTGATGCCTTAAGATGCAAACTGGTGTGTCCTTGTATAGTGGGGTATGGATATTTGGGAAGCCTCCCGATGAGGAGGGCTATAATTAAAGGAATAACTGTGCAGTGACTGTGGGGACTTCCCTCCTCACCTTATGGAGGAGGTGTGGACTGAAAGTCCTAAAGTTTTTGAATGTACATATGGGAAAATGGGTGTTTTCTTGTGGTTTTTCCTAGCAAAATGACAGTGTCTGTCTAAAACGCGAATTTTGTGGGACAGTGTGGGACAACCTGATGTGTATGAGAGTGTTCCTGGCTGGGCAGCCACAGGTGGATGTGGCACCACTGGCTTTCAGCATCCTTTGGACAATGGAGCAGCTCCCATCCAGGGCAGATGAAACATTGGATCTGCAGCTGAAGTGAGCCTGGTGCATATGGGAAAACTGCAGCACTGTGGGGGCTTTGCCTTGGAGGACACTTTGTGCAGGGTACCTGCTGGGGGTAGAGTCAGAATATTGTCTGTGATGAAACTCCTATTTCCTTTTCATAATGGAATGTCAGCATTTACTGTTTCCTAATTTTAAGCACTGTTCAGTTTGTCAAACATTTATCTCTGCCTTAAATTAAGTCTGGAGATAGAATTCCTGTTAATTTCAAATCAATATGAAAGGGGGGAAAGAAAGAAATTGCAGTCTAGCCTTTTTCTTGAATCAATATTTTCTTTAAAAGCTGAAATGTTAACTAGATCATAGTGGGTTTTTTTGCCATTTTGAAATGTAGCTTCTGCTTAAAGAATTTATGCATTTCCCCTGGAAGTTGCTGATGCTGGTGTTTTGCAGCAGGCACGGCTGCCAGCAGGTGTTTGACCCAAGGCAGGCAGGATGGGGCCAGCCCTGGCAGCAGTGATGTGGAGGAACATTATCCTCCCTGTTTCTGGGCTCACCATCTCTTAGTAACATTTTTTTGTTGTTGCTCTTGTTCTGTTTTGCAGAAGCCTTCGAAATTGTAGTGCGGCATGCGAGAAACTTCACCAACAGCATGTTCAGGACCTACTACCAGAGCATGGGGCCCAGGGCTCTTAAATTTGTGGGAGAACTTTTTACTGACATCTCGCTGTACATACTGGGCTCTGACATCAGTGTCAATGACATGATAAATGAATTTTTTGACAGTTTGTTCCCCTTGGTTTACTCTCACTTGATCAACCCCGGCTTCCCCGATCCCTCTGTGGAAATGTCTGAATGTCTGCGGGCGGCCAGGAGAGACCTCAAAGTCTTTGGGAACCACCCGAAGACGATGATGACGCAGGTGTCCAAGTCCCTGCAGGCCACACGAGTCTTTCTGCAGGCTCTGAACCTGGGCATCGAGGTGATAAACACCACTGACCACCTCAAGTTCAGCAAGGACTGCGGGCGGGCGCTGCTGAAGATGTGGTACTGCTCCCACTGCCAGGGGCTGCTCCTGGCCAAGCCCTGTGCCGGCTACTGTGGGGCGGTGATGCAGGGATGCCTGGCAGGTGTCCTGGAGATCCAGAACCTCTGGAAGGAGTACATCCAGGCTCTGGAGGGGCTGACCAGAGGCATGCATGGCATCTATGACATGGAGCACGTCCTGCTGAGCCTGTTCTCCGTGGTGCGCGACGCCGTCGTCCACGCGCAGAAGAACGAAGGGAAGCTCTCGACATCTGTGAGTAGCTCTCTGCAGGCTCTATTGTACACAAACTGTGTTGAAACCAAGCTGTCCCTTTCCTCCTGCCATCAAACCCCAAATGCTCCAGTTACCAACCCTTTCCCACCCCCTTCTGATATTCCAAAAAACTTGTGGTAGCGTTTGAAGCTGGTGTTTGCATGGCCTGGGTTTGCATTAGGGGCTTTGCCTCTTTTCAGGTTTGTCAGAGCAGAAGGGTCTGGACTCGCCCTGGGATGTGAGGTTGGGAGCTGAGATGTCCCAGCATCTTCAGTTTTCCCTTCTGCTCTGAAAGGCTGGTCCTGCTCTCCGGGTGCCCTCTGCCTCCTTTAACATCACAAAAATGTGCCTCCAAATAGATGCCAGGCAGTGGCATGTGCTGTAGCATCCCCTGATTTACCAAAGGAGAGCTGATTCTCCATCTTTCAGTAACTCATTCCAGTTTTGGGCTGCATCTAATGAGATTATTTCTTATTTTTACTTGACTCTTTAAAAACACATTTTGGGAATGTCTCAGCCTTCTGAGAAGCTGAGGTTGCCTTGCTCTGAAAATCCTGCTGCTCCATTTGAACACTAAGGACAAATGTACTGTGATACTGTGATGCTTGTTCTGCAGAGGAGATTTTTCTTGAGACACAACTAAGCTGCTCTGTGTAGGTGGGGAAGAGTTGAAGATGGGGCAAAGGTGTAGGAGTGTTGTAATAGTTTGCTTAAAACCAAACATGATTAAAATCTGACACTGTTTCCCTGTTATCTGCTTGTTCCTGCCATTCTTGACTCCTGTTTACAAAGAGCTGTGTTTATGTAGGTCACTGTACTACTTGCACTGTAAGTAACTTATCTTTTTTGGGGGGTACCATGGAAATGGATCAGCTTATGGGCTTTGAGCTGTGTGGCACTAAGCCAGAGCACTCTGTGCTGTTCTTTTGCTGGCTTTGCTCTGCCACCACACTTGTGCAGGCTGTGAAACACGTGGTGGCAGTTGAGTGGTTTCCCAGCCCAGGAAGTTTGGCTTACATGAAGCAAGCTTTCTCCACTGCTTGGAAGGGGTTTAGGAACCAAATTACACTGAGTTGGATTGCTCTTGTGTTGCAGTGACAGGAGGAGGCTGTGGCTGGGCTGGGTGTTGGTCACCTGGGCAGATGTTAAGCTCCAGGGCCCAGTGCAGGATATTGGTTTTAACCTGCCTAAGTCCCTTTCTGCAGAAAATCACTGTTTTACAACAGCCTGCCAAGCACTGCTTGTGCAGGGAGGCTCCAGCTGACAGTCAGGAGCAGCAGCTCTGCTGCCACAGAGCCAGGGAAAGTTCTCCCATCAGCCAGAACCTTCAGTCACTCTCTCTGGAGCAGCACAGGAGTAGAGATGTAACTGTAGGTTTACCTTGAGTTCAGGTGAGATGGAGAATTCGTGTTGCAGTTGATGATGAGAGAAAACCCAGCTCAGCTCTAAGCCCAGGTGGCATTTCCAGGGCAGTAAGAAACAAAACTTACTTCTATATGTAGAGTGAGCCTCTCAGAAGATTTATTGACATACTCAGCTGGTGAGCCCCCATATGTGTAGGTGCTAAGGCAGAGCAGAAGCATTGTGCATGTGGGCTGTGTGCCAGGTTTTGTGAGCACAGACCTGGGCACTGCTGTAGGGTCTGAAAGGATCAGTGTTTGTTCTCCCATGTCTTTCTTTTATTGGCACAACAACAAAAATGCACTTTTTCTTGGAGATGTCCATGCATGCAGTGAACAAACGTGACTGTCCCTTATATTACTGAATATTGACACCTTGATCTGTCTACAGAGAATGAGTTTGTGGCAGGACAAGCAGCTGGAGCACCACAAAAGTCAGCACAAAGCTGTTAAGCTACAATCTGCCCATCCCCTGCCAAACCAGGACATAAATTGACTTCCTTCACAATAAAAATTACTGGGCATTACAAAACCATTCAGTGCTTTCGTACTTGGTAGAGCTGTTGGAATTCATTAGTGCCATATGTAGCTAGGTACTTACTTAACCATAACTCCTCTTGATTATTTAATACTTCAGTGATTCGTTTCTTTGCTCTAGAGACATTTCTGCATTATTGGAGTGACGGAGAAAAAAAGCCAAGCCAAACAAGCCAGTTGCCTGGCAATTGTCACCAAAAAGGAATGGCCACTGGGTTTTTGGAGTTTGTTTTTAAATCACTGATGTTGCTCAGCTAAGGGTTTTATGTCAGACCTGAGCCCAGAGCAAGTTTTTTTTTTTATAAGTGAAGCTATGAGGTGTTCAGTGGAGAAATAAGGCAATAATGGAAGCATACAGTATTGCAGAAGGCTGACTCTAAGAGCTGAGCTGCATCAGGACCTGG
The DNA here is from genome assembly GCF_022539315.1 of Serinus canaria. NCBI lineage: Eukaryota > Metazoa > Chordata > Aves > Passeriformes > Fringillidae > Serinus > Serinus canaria. The sequence goes on from NC_066318.1 coordinate 6,916,855, forward strand.
GGTAATCTGGGGTAAATATCTTTGTAAGATATCACTTTGTAAATGATAGAATACAACTTTTTTTTATTTAGCTGTGCTATGATGAAAGTTTCTCTGTTAAACTTATCAGCACATATTGAGTTTCAAAGAAAATACCTGGAAGCAAACAGTTACATTTACTGTAATTCTGTAAATATGATTGTTTTTAGACACTGTAGCCATACCAAAGTATGAAATGCCACAGGGGTTTTCTTAAAATGTGGGTTTTTACACTTGCCCTGACTTCTCATATTGACCTCTTTTGTTACTGACCTTGGCCACCACTGCTTCTGTAAGCAAAGTACAGTTCCCCTGCATGGTGTTAAGAATAATGACAGGTTATTTAATTGTCATTAAAATCCTCTAGAATTATGGAAAATTTATCTTCCATGCCCATAGTGATTATACCATGAATAACAACACTACTGCCCTTGCCTGTCCTTTGGGCTTCTTTTATTTTTCCCAGCACTGGTGGCATTTCTGCAGTGATGGTTTTCCCTCCTGGTATTTCAGATCCTCAGGCCTGTTACCTGACTGAGCATCTTTTCTCCATGTGGTTGTTCCTTTTTCCCCCTTTGCCACCCCCCAGGCTGGGTGTGGGCAATCACACACAGACCTGCACCCAAAGGGTTCATGTGCTTGAGCTCCAGAGGTGTTGCAGAGCCTCCAGGTGGGTTTCTGAGGAGCTCTGCAGTCCCCAAGAGGAGGAACTCATGCTGCTGTAAATCTGCTTTTGGAAACTGTGTCTCCAGGCATGCATTTAAATGGGAGCCTGTGTGTTGTTCCAGGTCTGTAAACAGCAGTGGAGAACAGTGATTTCAGTCATGTGGCAGTAAACAGTTCCCATCCCAAGCCTTGCTTTAGTAGCTAATTTGTCAGCCGTGCTGTGTGTTGGGGCTTTATTATTTCTACAGTTTGTCTGCTTAAAAACTTCACCCCTAAAACCTGCTATTAAAATACTTTATCAAGGAGGCTGACTCTCAGGGCACACTGGGAAAAAAAATTGCTGTCTAGGCCTATATCTATATTAATTTTCTAATCTCCTACCTTTTCCCTGGTTGAAAATCTGCCTTGTATGTCCACCTCTTGTAGATATTTTAATTATGACTGTAGGGAAGAATGGTTTTAGTCAGTCTCTTTGTGCTTTTTACCACAAACCAAGACAACTGAGAGAGATGCAATACAAATAAGCTTAATAAAATATTCAACCCGGCACCTCCAAAAGTTAATGCTTTCTCAGTTATTGAAATTACAAGGGAGACAGTCAGGGGGTCTTACATATGTAAAAGTTGATCTCCTCTGAGGTTAGAATCATGGAATGGTTTAGGTTGGAAGGGACCTTAAAGATGATCTGGTCCTGACCCCCCTGCCATGGGCAGGGACAACTTCCACTATCCCAGGTGGCTCCAAGCCCTGTCCACCCTGGCCTTGAGCATTGCCAGGGATGAGGCAGCCACAGATTCTCTGTGCCTGTGCCTCACCACCCTCACAGTCAGAATGTTTTCCTAATATCCAATCTAAACCTCTGTGAGTGGAAGCCCTTCCTCCTTGTCCTATCCCTCCATGCCCTTGTAGTAAGTCCCACTCCAGCTCTCCTGGAGCCCCATCAGGCCCTGGAAGGTGCAGTGAGTTCTCCTGGCAGCTTTCTCTTCTCCAGGCTGAGCAGCCCTGACTCTCTCAGCCTGTCCCCATAGCAGAGATGCTCCAATGAACTTTGTCACCCTCACTCCAACACATCCATGTCCTTCTTATCTTGGAGCCCTTGGAGCTGGAGGAGATGCTCCAGGTGGGGTGTCACTAGAGTGTAACAGAGGGACAGAATCCCCGCTCTCCCCCTGCTGCCTGCCCCAGTTTTGGTGCACCCCAGCTGCCCAGCCCCTGCTGCTCCCCTTGCAGTGCTTTGTGCCCCTCCACCTGCAGAGCATTGCCTAGAAAGGGAAGAGCAGGGAGCTCAGCAAAGTCTTTTTTTTCCCCACTCAGAACTGATGACCAAGTTTCTAGAAAATCCTAATAAATTGCAAAATTAACCAGAGCTTTGTTCAACCACTTGCACTCGTCAGAAGGAGGGAAGCAGAAGGTGCCAGTGCTGTCTGGGAGCAGCATACAATTCCCAGTGTGCTTGTCCTGTGAGCAGATTCCTGCTGCTTTACTTTCCTGAAAACACCTGTAAAAGACTGTTTAGGTCTGGTTAACTAGGTTATACAGCTGTGCTGCTGGGGTGCTGTGGGGGTGATGCCATTGTGCAGACTGGGTTTGATGGAATCCCAAAGCTGAAGTGCTCATCTTACCTGGCTCAGGGAGAGTGCTTGGTGTGAACCCAGCTCTGATGGCCTTGGGAAGCCTCAGAGGCAGGAAAATTGGCCCCTTGCTTCCCTAGATTTTTATGGGATCCTGGCAGGGAGTCATGAGTACGTTGTAAAGATAACGAGGTGCTTTGGTTGATTGTAGCACCACAGAAACATTGCTGCAGTGTGTGCTCAAAACAGCAGTTCCAGCAGATAACACAGGGTTGAAAATCAAGAATATGTAAATAAAGGGACTTTTGGCACCCAGGAATGCAAATATCACCCGTTGCCATGCACAGATTTAGTACATTTGTCAGCACAGTGATGCCAGGCTGGTTTCCCCCAAAAACTGCCCAGGAGCTGCTTTTGGGGCCATCTCACCTGGTGACTTGCTGGAAGCTGCTCTGCTCAGCAGGTTGCACTGGCAGGGAGCTCTGGTGAGTTTTCCTATCTGCTAATGGATTTTTCTGTCTGTACTAGAGCTGGCAAGAGCTTTGTGGGGAAAGCTTTGAACCGACAGCGCTGTTTGCGAAGTCCTTCCCTCTGAGACGCCGAGATCGGTTTCTTTGTACTTTTAATGTGGGTTGCTTTTTGTTGGCATCTCTCCTGGGAGAGTCAGCTGGATGTACAGCCTCTGTATTTTCAAGTTCTTTATTGGCAAAGTTTAATCCTCAGGCTATTCTCTAATACTCTCTGGTAGCTAGCTCCATTTTTCACTCAAGGCTGGAAATACAGGAGAAGTTTTGGTTTTCAGTGATCTCAGACCGCCTCAGAACTATCCCAAGGTGTGTGTATTGTGTATTTTGTTATCCATTTTGTGATAGACAGTGTAAGGTGCCTGATAAACGTGTTAAAGCAAGCATCTGTTCCCCCTGCAGGATGAAAATAAGCCTTATTTTGAGGGCAGTATCAGCAGCATTCCCATTCCTGTGAAAACACCTTGGGAGTACCATGATTAGTTGTCTGAAGAGGTTTCAGGTAATAAAGATTTTCTGGCACTTGGGGTAGCATATGGCAAAGCACTGAATTTCAAGGTGTTGATTTTGAGCCAGAAATCCCCAGGTTGGTGGTATGGCTGATGCTGAAAGAATAAGAGCAAAAGTTATTCATACCTGCATTTTGTAACCCAGTATCAACAATTTTGATACAGCTATTTTGGCACACTGCTGCAGGACTTAAATCTCTGGTTTAGTATTCAAATATGCAGTAGCAGATTAGGGGCCTCCATCTCATTCTTAGAAGGGACTTTGGCATGAATGCTCTTGACCATCACTTGCCTCTCTAGGGGAGTGAGACTCAGAGGTTATTCTCAGCCTAGTGAAAGCTTTTCCTCTTGTCTGGCCTGGGGAGGGAGACCATTGGTGTCACAATTAATTAATTAATTAATTCACTGCTAGTAAAAATTTTGCTTGTGAGGATGCAGGGTAGCACATCTTTGGTCAGGGTTGTCCTTTTGCAGTGTGGGCAAAGTGGCACGCTGGTGTTGCCCTCCTGCTTGCCCTGGTGGCATGGCAAGGCTTTGAGGCCATTTGTCACTGAATTAGGTCTGGATGAAGCAGACTGTGTGTGGGGCTCTGCAGAGCTGCTGGGTGGAAGCAGTGGCCAGTGATGCTCAAACCTGTCAGCAGAGGTTGAATTTTAAAAATGGCATTTGATTTTGCTTCTATTTGTAAATTTTTATATTATGCTGCTCTTTTTTTTTTTTTTTTTTTCCCCTTTGTGCTCTTAATGAACATGTTCTGGCCTCTGAGATGTGCCATTTCAAGGGAATTTGCAGTAAGGGGTTTTTTTAAAATAAAAAGTAGAAGGCAGCTGCTGAGAGAGCCCCTTCCTCCCTGCATGCACACATGGCAGCACGTGGAGCATCCTTTAACAGCATGTTTGATGTCCAACCCAACTTTGCACTGAAGACCACAGGAATCTGTTTGTTGTCTTCAGTCTTGAGACAGATCACTTGGCTGGTGGCAACTTCATCCCCACTCCTCTGCAGCTCAAAAAGAGCTTTTTAAGACTGCTGCATTGTATGGGTGGGAATATCATAGAGCACCCACTGAGCCTGGCTTGATCTCCCTTCAGATCACGTTGGCTGCATTGCAAGTGAGATGCACACAGGTTTGTGTGTGATGGGGTGTCTTGCATCTTTTCCAAGCTGAAGTCAGAGCAAGCCTAAAGACCTCATGCAGATTAATTACTGGTTCTGTGTAGCTCTCTGTGTGTGCTGTGCCTTGGCGTGTTCCTTGTTTTAGTGGAGGAGCTAATTTGTTGTTTTGTAACTGGCTCCCGAGTGTTTAAAAAGATATTTGGTTCTGAGATGCCCTGGCATCAGTACAAAGAGCTCCCAGAGTTAGTGGGGCAGGATACAGTCTTAACAGCTGGAAATGAGGGTACACAGCTTTGCAATGTTTTGCAGCTTTCCTCACTGCACAAAACAGCTTCTTTTTTTCTCATCTCTTTTCTTTTTCCTGGCTCCCATCACAGCTGGCTTGGACAACTGGACCTGGGATGCTTTGGGATGTAGGAGAAGAGGGAGCTGCTGGTCATGCCATGCAAAACATCGAGGGAGGGGATATATGGGGTGTGTGTGTTCCTTCATCTCTGAGCTTCAAGCTTTGAAATTTAAGGCTGTCTGATTTTTTAATAAATTGTAATGGTCAAGGACGTAATGAGAGGTCTTGAAATAGATTGTATTTAAGGAGAAAAAGAGTTTCTTTTCAGGGAGGAGCTGCCCCTCTGAACAGGGAGGGCTGGGGCACAGCCCTTTCACTGGGGCTGTGTGTGCAGATGTGTTTTGCAGCTGAACTTCCTTCAGAGTTAAACCAACCTCATGCTCTGGGTCCTTGCTGAGGTTTAGGTTTGGTTTACCTGAAGGATGCTGCGAGCTGGTGCATGACAGAAGCAGGAGACTGTTGGGTGTGGGCTGATCCCCCTGGCTTCTGAGGAGCCTGCAGAGGAGGGATACCCATGGCATGACCTGCCTTTATTCTTAACTCAGTCCCTCCAGACGTGCCAGTGCCCTGGACACTTACAGTGGAATGGTGGAGCTGCCTGTGGAACTCTCTGTTAAAACTGCCCACACACCTTTCTTTAGCCAGAGAGACCAAACCCCCGAGCATCAGCCCTGCAGACACTGCTCCCTGCTTGCTGCCCAGACTGCTGCAGCCTCCTGCAACCCCTATTAACATAGATGCTTTATTAGCAAAATACATTCTGGCCCATTTCCTCTCCTGAAGATTTTTATCCTTGCTTAGACCCGCAGCTTTGCAAGCCCGGAGTTGTGCTCACCAATATCCATCTCGGTGCTTTTGACTCTAAACCCTCTTTTGGCCTCATTATCCGCGAGTGCCGATTGCACTCGGGCCTCCGCCCGGGGTCATCCACGGGGCATCCTTCATCTGAGCAGCGCCGAGTTCACTTCCAGTGACAGTAACCCCCGTGAGTGCCGCTGCCTTAAAACCAGGACTATCTCTGCCATTAGCAATGCTGATGAATGAGCCAAGAACAAACCAGAAAGTTGAAAGGACCCTCTGCAAAGCAGGAGCGGTGCCCAGAGCTGCCCGGTGTTTTGTTTTGCGCTGCAGAGGATGAGGGGCTGGGTTGCAATGAGTGGTTTGCTTCATTTTGAATTCTCTGCCTGTGTGTGGTGCTGTGAATTATATCATTTTTGCATCTTATTGTAAAGTGGCTTTGAGGTACCAGGCATGAAAGATGCTAAATACGTTTTGCTGGGGAAAAAAAATTTCAGCAAACAATTGAGGCGGATTTTTCAGCCATCTGCTGCAGCAGTGCACCCCTCATTGCTGGGTCCTCACTGCCTTATCAGGCCACTGCAGAAAGAACTGGTGGCCTTTTCCCTCCCTACCTGTTGTGTTACCCCTCTAATGAGCCCCCGAGGGCACGGAGCCTGCTTTCAGTAGGTGAAGTTTGCTGCTAACTGCATTATTTTCCAAAGATCTGTTTAAGCAAGAGCAGGCTGGCTGCAGAAAGCTGTGCTGATAGCCTACAGCTACTTGGGAAGAGTTATTTCTGTTTAAAAATAAAAAGAAAATAAAAAGCGAGGCAGCTGTTGGCAAATTTTGCAATTCTTTTTTCAGGTGTATCTTTCTAACCTAATCAATTTTCACACCCAATTCTCTTCCATGCTACTGGCAAAGGTTGAGATGATGCTGTGAGCCAGTGACCTGGAGAGAAGCAGCTGGAGAGCTGGGTGGTTACTGAGGATAACTTGGGGGTGACTGATGTGCTCTAAGTTATGTCTTTCTGAAGCTTATTAACTCCTGGATTGCACATATTGATCTGTATCACTGGACAAATAAACCTGGTGCTGCTGCTCTCCAGAGAGCAGAGTGCAGGTATTTCTGGAGATAGCCAACTGCCTGTGCTGATACCTCAGCCATCCATCCTGTGCCTCCTCCCTGAGGGGTGGCCCAAAAGCCATGGAGCAGAGGGGACTTGAGGGCAGTGGGGCAGAGGGAGGGGATGCTGGGATGGCTCTGATGGGCAGAATGACACCATGAGCTCAGTACAGATGGGCCCAAAAGGGTTTGCCCGGCAGAGGCTAAAAAACATCCAGGAAGGTCATCTCTGAGCCTTGCTTCATGCAGTTCCCATTGTTTGGAGCCAGAAGGAAATGTAGTAACTCCCTGCCTTTAGATTTTGGTGCAAAATGTTTATCTTTTCCACGAGTTGGGGAAATTCCCAGTTTGCAACTTGCAAGGTGAGTGGAAAGTAATGACGATAAACAAAAATGCATTACAAGTGTTTAGTCAATTTTTTTCCCATCTAATTATTCTCCTACCTAATTTTGGAATTGTTGTACATCAATGTATTGGAATTCATTTCTCATAATCAAATACTAGCCCTCTGTTTGATGCTGTTAATAAAGGTGTTGTGATAAAGTCGGATTAATTTAATTTCTGTCTGCAAAAGCCTATTGTTGAATGAGTCCCTTTAATACATTAATCAGACATATAGCATTGTAACAAGGTTAAAAGTGCACACCGATTTCCATTATAAAGATATTCTCAATCAGGCAGAAGCTAATCTAATGTTGTAAGTCACTCTGTAATTCAATTGTTCTAACCACAGTACATGTAAAAACAAGATGTCTTCCAATAAAGTCTCAAAAAAGCCCTGCAGATATTTATATCTTTATAGAAAGGAATGATTTACATTTTCAATAAGCCTTATTTGTCTTTGGGAAAAAACGTAATTTCTTTATCGAGCAAAAATCTAATGGGAGCCTTTTTACCTTGTTTGCCATGTTTTGGGTATATTATCTTGGTGCTGACCTGTAATTGGATTAGGTTAGGCCTGACTGTCAGGGAGAAAAAATTGCTATGGATCTGGTAGCTTCAAAAGTAAGAAAAAATCAACAGATGAAGTTAAAAAAAAAAAAAGAAAGAAAAAAGAACACAGGGCCCTCCCAAGCCTTTTGTTGGCCTTGAATGGATTAATTTTACCAGCAGCTAATCTGCTGCATGGAGCTATTTTTACCATTTTCCTTTAGTGATAATTATTATGTTTCTCTTTTAGATTTTCACTGGGGAGGTCCATGGCATGGCCATGGGGAAAGCCTTGTGCCCCCTTGCCAGGAGCTGCATATTGAGTGAGGCTGTTCTGAGCTTTGCTGGAAAACAAATGCTTGAAATTATTCTGCTGAAGAGATTCAGCAACTTCACTGTTGAAATGATTTGGGAGTTTTGGTGGCTCCAGCCTTGTTGTCTTAGCAGAGATTGGTGTTTGGGAAGAGAATGGTGGATGGAGGGAGAAAAAAGTTGCTGCTGGGGGAATTATTTCTATCTGAAGGTTAAAATAAGTAGGGTGATGGTAAGGGATGATGAGTGGGGAGGAATGGGGAGTGCCTGACCCTTTGGGGTAGGAAGGGTTTCCATTCACCATAGAAAGGGAGAAGGGCATTTTATAGCAAAAAGTACTTAGAGGTGTAAAAAACCTTTGGGATGGTTTCAGTACGAGCATTTATTGAAATACAAATCTGAAAAGCTGTCTGTACCTGTGAGCATGGTCTGTGCAGGCTGCAAAACAGGCATTGCCTTTTACCTGCTCGTTTTGATATCACCAGTTACAGCAGATTTAGTGGTAAGCCCCGTGTGCTCTATTTTAAATAAATATTACACTTGCTATTGGATTGCTGAGAGAGAGAGAGAACTAATTAAGGAGATGGGATATCATCTGTAAATTTTTCTTCCCTGAGATTTTATGAGCAGTAATTTGAAAAGAGCCATATTAAAGTCATTCAGGAACAAGTTAATGCTGCGTTTCTGAGAATATTGCCCTTCTACTCAAAGATTATATTAAAGAATAAACAGTGTACAGTAGCTAATTGCTAGCTGACACATTATAATGGCTTTATACTTCCAAAATTGAATCGGTCTGGTTTAAGGGGGAAAAAAAAGGGAAAAGTAATGCAGTAACTTTTTAATTATTTAAGAAAGTATTTCTCAAAGAATAATTGAATCTGGGCCCATGGCTGCAGGGGGGAAGAGAGGCTGGTAGGTATTGACCACATTTGCAACCCAGCTGACACGGCTGCTGTTAAATACCCTGTTAGAGGCTCTGACTCTGGCTTGTGTTCCAGACTGATGGCAGGTATCTGTTTTTCCTCTAAATTAGGCTGCTAGGAGTTTATTTCTCTGGGATTGTTCCTTTCTGTAGTGCCGTAGGCACAAACACGGTGCAACATTAAAACCCACAGAAATCTGCCAAGGAAACCGATTAACCCATGGAAGGAAATAACAAGCACGTGGTGATTGCCTGGAGCTGTTGTGCTGCCTGGCTTTGCCCAGTGAGGGTTTTTTTAAGATCTTGGTAAAAACTGGTGATCCCTGAAGCCGATTCCTTGTTTCCCAGTCTGTTGTGATGGAGTAGATTTAATTGCCTGCAATGGGAGGGTCTTCTAGGGACCCGTAGCAGCAATGGTGTGTTAGAGCATGCATGGAGTGCAGTTGTATAATTAAACTGTATTTAGCATCATTAGCAGAAGTGGGCTCTGCTGCCTTGAGTCCTAATTTTCTGTCAGGTTAGATGAGTCAGTGCTAATGTTGAAATCAGCTGTTTGAATTTGGAGCATCTTTCATCTTCCTCGGGGACTCAGTCCCAGGGGCAGAGCAGCAGCCTGGGGTCAGCAGCAGCCGTGTCCCCCCCTGTCCCCCCCTCTGCTGTGCTGCCTCCTCAGCCATGAGCACCTTGGGGGCCTGGGGCTCCACCAGGAGATGGCCTCTGGGTACTGCCACCCTCTGCTCCTGAACCTGGCCTTAGCCAGTCTAACGTGTTCTGGTTTTCTCTGGATTTTGCTCCTTCTTCCCTTTTGCTCTGCTGTAACCTTCCAGGCAAGGCTGACTTCTCCTTCCAAGAATAAAGTCTTAGTTTGGTTGTCTAAGAAATATCAGATTGTGCAGATCTAAGTTATAACCATAATGGTGCATTAGCATGCTGCAGGGCCCTGTTCCAGGAAATGTCTGCACATAGGAAAACTGCTTAAGTGTGTGCCAAAAATTAAGCAAATGTTTTTTTTCTTGACTCTCCCAGTTGGTTGGCTGGGTTGGGTCTCAGCCCTGGCTGGGGCTACAGCTGCCCACCCTGTGGTTTGCTGCTGAGGTCCAACCATCCAAACTGAAATACCAAATTCTGTGTTAAATACTGAATTAACAAAATGCTGGAGAGAAAGGCTGACTTGAGAAGTCGTGCCTTAATTATACGTCATGGATTATAAAGACAGAAGGAACAACTGTGATCATTTAGTCCGACTTCCTCTCTACCTATAAATAACAATAAACAGGCTTTGGCTGAAACACAAAGCTGCTTTCTTTGGTGGATCAAACACTCCGTGCTGGATACGCCAGAGAGAAGAAACATCTTGTTTGCATTATTTTGGGTAGGTTTGAAAGGGCTCAGCTCAGGCTGAGGTCATGGTTCCTTTGAGAGAAAGGGCATCCTGTGCTGGGAGAAGCTGGGTCAGTGCAAGGGCTGGGACATGGTGGGATGCTGTGGAGGTGCCTTGTGTGCTGCAGCACTTGTGTGGTGCATTGGCCATCACATCCTCCTGGGGATGGGGTGGTGTGTCCCAACAGGAGCAGTGATTGGAGCTGCAGTGGTTGTCTCTTTCCAGTTTAAGGCACGTGAGCCCTGACAGAGCACAGGGATGTGCAGGTGGAAATCCTGCAACTTCAGCAGTTGGCACCAAGAATTGAAACCCATAAAAAGTCTCTTGTGCTCCCCACTGCTCTGCTGAGCTGGTGCACCCTCACCCTTGTGCAGTCTCTGGGGTAGAGTGATGGTGTAACCATGCTGTGTGTCAGACCTGCCAGCTGCTCTGTCACCTCTGTCACATCGACACAGGTGGCTGTGTGTGGAGCACATCCTGCTCCCTGCCCTGAGAACCAGTCCCACCAGTCCTCTAGGGCCCCGTGTTTCTGCTGTGACACTGACCCTCTGCAAAGTATTTTGTGATCCTCTATATGCAGGATGGCAGTCGGGATTTAGAACTAGATGATCTTCAAGGTCCCTTCCAACCCAAACCATTCTAGGAAAAATTAAGTTATGTTTACTTTGAAAAATGCCTCCTTAATGCCTCTGTGGTTCTGTGGCAGTTTGAAGGAGCTGGTCAAGGTGGGGATGGCCTTCAGCACAACCTGGTCTGGTGGCTGCAGGGGTCCCTGGGTGTTTGTAGCCCATGTCTGCAGCGTGTGTTGGGTGTCACCGGGGGCACTGGTGTGACAGGCACTCTGTTATTTTAAGCATTAGTGTTTGTGTGCATTTTACACATTATAGCGTTGCATTATTCAAGGGTGATGCATTATTAAACGTTCTCCTCAGCATGGAGAGTAGGTCACTTCCTCTGATTCCTGTCTCTGCATGAGTGAGTTAGGATGCTGTCTCTTATGTAATCCTTGCAGTCTGAATAATGGAGATCGTAATACTATAGAGCTGATTAATAACATTTAGTACTCCATTAATGAGGAATTTTGTCAGAGTGTTCATTGAAGACATCTGTGTTACCACACTCAGTTTGTTCTTTCTGCTTGAGTGCCTGGAACCAGAAGAACAATCATTACTTAGTTAATAATGATGTGCTTCCTAAGATAAAACCTTGTAAATTCATTTTTATGCCCATAATCTCATTCTTCTGCTGTGAGAAGAGAGGGGGAGCTGGGAATTGTCTCTTTCCCATCTTCCTGACAAAATGTATCTAATGATTAGAAGCATATAATAAGAGTGTTTGTCCTAGCCAAATGTTTCTGCACTCCTGTTAATCAGCCTTGGTTTGAGAGCCCGGCGCCGTTTGTGGAAGGCGATGCAATCACTGGGGCAGTGTGGCAGATTTAAATCAGTAATAAAAGCCCTGGGGAAATTAACAAGACAAAACATTAACCACAAACTAAACATTAACATATATTAGCATTTTTATTACACCTGTAGAAATGGTAAATGTGCTTGGTTACTACTATTAAAAAGTTTATGTTCTATCCCACATCATCGCAATGTATATTTTTGGTTTAAGCCCTTTAGAATTTAATTAAGCGGAATTCTGTAGCAGCACTTGAGTAATAGACTTCAGGTTCACTTTTATGGTGACTTTGAAGATAAACGGGGCACAAATGCGATCTTTATAATGCTAATAAGACTTGTGATGTGTAGTGGAGCAGGCTGTTAAAAAGAATTGGGGAAGAGGCACTGATTCAAGCTGCTGCCTTACTGAGGCTTTCAGCCTCACTGGTCAGACTGGGCTCCATCACTGGAGGATGCTCAGGGTTTAGTGAGCATCACTTGGCTCCTCCAAACACAGCATGTCTGTGGTCTCTGGATGTTCTGTGCCTTCTGTAGCAGGTCATCCTTACAGAAGCCATGTTCATATCAATTAAAATAGTTAATCTCTTTTCAGTTTGATGTGTGGCTTCTCCCAAAGGAAACTCACAAATAAGTATAAAATGACTTTTGTGAACTCCAGAGAGCAAAAGAGATTGTGGGAGGAAATCTTCAAAAATGAGGCCATCCCCTTGAGGGGAAAAAAATACTGTGTCTTCCTGGAGAATGAATCTATAAGCAGAAGAATTCATAGAAAAGACAAATGGAAACTCCATGTAAAGTTTAAGCAAAGGTCAGATACAGCAAACTCTCCTTTAGAGCAGAGTGGAGCTCCTGGGCTGAATGAGAAGTGGCAGCAGCAGGTATCCAGCAGTGTCTAATGCAATCCCTTCTTGTCCAAGGAGAAGCTGATTAGCTACCTTTTTTTGTGTTTTTTTTTCCCCCTCTTCTAAATCATCTAAAAAATTACTTCTAAAATGTTCTTACTCTTAAAAGCAAAGCTCAGATTGGCACTGAGGATCCCAGTGTGCTGCTTTCCAATCCTTTCACCACTGGATTTCCTTGCTGATGTGCAAGATCAGATGTTTTTGCCCCATGTGTCCAGGCTGCCTCGTGCCTTGGCAGCAGAGCAGGTTCATCAGGAGCCTCAGTGGTGTCAGCAATGCCATCCTGCCATAGCCAGGCTGGAAGTGCCCTCCATCAGCTGCATGGGGGCTGTGATGCTTTGCACAGAACCTGCTACTGTGGTCACTGTTTCTTTGATGATTAACCCCAGTCATCCCAGTTTCCTGGGCTGGCAGGTACCCACGGGGACCAGCGCTGTGCTTTGTACCCATGCATCAGCTCAGCTGTGGCAAATCTGGTCCCTGCAGTCCTCAGGCACCTCTTATCTTAAATTAATGGGGAAGCCTTAAAGTGGGCTGCTGGTGCTGCTGCATTAGCCTTGTCCTGTGCCCCTCTCAGATCAATGTTCCCTCTAAAGCTGAGCCATCACAGCTTGCAGCCCCCGGGGTGCTGGGAGCAGCTCCTGCCCCCGGGCACCTGCCCAGCCTGGCTCTGGCACCTCCCGTGGCTGCAGTAGAGACCTGGAGCAGGGGTTGTGGTCTCCTCAGAAGGCAAAGTGGTCCCCTCGTGGCCTGGGTCACACTCCTCATGGAGGAGGTTAATTAAATTGGGTAATTAGTGAGTTTGTTAATGAGCTGGGTCAGGGTAATTTTGCTTGGGCTGTTAAAGTGTTGGTGGCTTTGGGGGTTTGTGAAAGCTCAGGGCTTTGGGAAGGTTTTTCTTGCCTGGTGTCCCCTTGCAGCAGTTTTTCAGTGGCCTGAGAGATTCTTTTAAAAGCAAAGTTCAACTCCTGTTGCCTAAAAAGCACTCTGGCATTTGATTTACTTAGTTATTTTTTTGTGGCTTAATGTGTCAAACCTAAGCCTATTCTGAATTAAGGCAGAGCTCTTGCACTGACTGTACTTTAGATAAGGGCTGGTGTATATTTATGATCCCTCTGGTAGCATTGGGAGTGCACGGAGAAGAGCCAGTGGTTCTGTTCTGTCAATTTGCTTTGAATTTTACCTTTATATCTGTGTGTTGGAAGGAAACCACTTGTTAAACTCTGTTGCTTGATACAAGTTTGGCAACTGGATTAGAGATGCTCCCTTCCTTTTGCTCTCCCTCTTGCAAACACATCATGGTACTGGGGAGCTGACTGTCCTTGCTCCTGCCAGAACAAGCTATACCTGGAGAGCTGAATCATCACACTTGTTTCTCCTCAAGGTCTGAGCTTGTATCTATCCCTTCTCTGACTGCCCTATAGTGGCATTTTTCTTTTCTTTTTGGAGCCTGCTTTAAAATGCCAGTGCTTAGGAAGAGATGGGAAGCTGTGTTTGTGTGTTCCTGAGCCTGCAGTGTGGACACAAAAAGAGGGAAAGATTGAAACAGGATTTCTGAGCTGTTGTCCTAGGACTGTTTGTGGCCCAGCAGTTAGCCAGATGGTTTGTGAAATCCTTCCCTCCCCCAAAAAGCATACACGATGCTGCCCCTGCAAATGAGCAGGCAATCTGTTACTTCTACTTTCACTCACTTTATTCTAAAGTTCAAATCTCAGCCGGGTTTTTGTTTGACTAAAGGGTGACAACTATTTCACTGTGACTTCACAAGATGGGGCTCCAGGGCTGGGCTTTTTTCCTGAGAAGGTTAGTTAGTGCTTGAATAAACAAATAAGTAAAAACTTGGAAAGTTTGAGCAGTGCATCCTTCTATCTGCAAAGATTTCATCTGCTGTCCCGTGTCACAGCTAACACAATCCTGTTTGTGGTTTCATTCCACACAGGAGGGATGGCTGGACTTGGTGATCAGTGATTTGGCTTGATGATCAACCATTGAAGTGGATGATGGTTGAGGTCTTTTCCAGCCTTATTCATTCGATGAATCTTGGAGCCTTGGTACCCAGATGCTGTGTGGGGCTGTGAGGATGCAGCTGAGCCACAGCTCCTGAGCAGGACTTGGGAGCAGAGGGGCTGAGCTCCCTCCAGTGCTGGGTGGCAGACGAAGCATCCCCACTTTTTTGGGTCCCTTTGCTGTTTGAAGCAGGCTCTAAGGTGCTGCCATTGTTCACGCTGTCACTCCGACCTCCCCTCCCATTCAGTGTCTCTCTGCATCCTTGGGGAAAAGCCTTGATCCTGGACTTGTTCTTCTCAGGGTTTGATAGGTTTTGCCAGGTGAAAACTGGGCTTTGGGAAGGGACAGGGGAAATTTTCAAAGAGCTGGGGAGAATCAAAGGGAGCCATCACAAACAGCAGCCTAAAGTGTCCAACCTTTTCCCACTTCTCCACTTTCTGTGTCCATTCAGAGTATGGGTGCTGCTTTGTGGCACTGCTTCCTCTATTCCCCCCTGCCCTGGAGCTTTTGTGTATCTTGGGTTTCATGGCAAGTCTCATCTCTGACTTGGGCAGAGGAAAAGCCCACAGAGACCCCTGAGCATCCTGACACTGTCCTGCTGCTCTGCCCTTTACAGGGACAGTGGCACCAGCCAGTATAGAGAGGGCATGGGACATCCAGGCCCTCATGTCCACAGTGGGGGGGGTCTCAGATCCCAAATCCCTTCTCCAGCTCTCCTGCTGTCCTGTGATTTCCTCCTATTCCCGTCTGCTTGCATCAGGGTCCTACCTGTAAATGTTATGAGTGCTAACAGAAAGCCCAAAAGACAAAGAAAATAGCCCAAAATGTGGTCCATTTTCTGAATCCCTTCCTCCCTGTGTTTTTGAAGCCTGCCAAGTGATTTAGGAAGGGCAGCAGGGCTGATGCATTCTTATGCAAAACTTGGTTTTGGCAAGGCAGAGAAGAGGCACAGCCAAGGGAGGTCAGAAGAGGAAAAACCAGGTAAGATGCTGCAGAAACTGCTCCCCTGGCAGCTGCAGGAGGAGCTGCTTTGGCAGAGGAAGCTGCAGGTGCAGAAGGACTGGTGGCAGCATCTCTTCCCACCATGATGTGAACAGAAACTGCAGTGCCCAGCTCCCAGGAGGTTTCTGTTTTACTCTTTGTTGTACAGCAGCCTGAGCAAACAAACTGTGCTGCTCTTGGTAATGAAAGAGGTGACATTACTAATTTATTTGCCCACCCAAATGTAGGATGTAATAGAACAGAATTAATCTCCTCTCTTTACACATCAGATGCTTGTAGCTTTGGGTGGCAGGTATGCTTTTAACCTCTGGTGTGCAGCTCCCTGGGATTGCCTTGATTCGATGTGGTGTGGAGATAAATGAGGTACTGCAAGAAATGGGCATTTTATGGGTGGGTGGTTGGTCCCAGGCCTGAATGTGGGTGGTGGGATGAGACTCAGAGGATGTGAGGGTGGTGGTAGCTGAGGTGCCTTCGTGGTCCCAGCAATCAGCCAAGCTCCTTTCACAAGCCAGCGTGGATGAGTCCTGCAAGAGCAGCACAGAGTGGATCAAAAGCAGACTTTGACAGTGGCAGTGGTACCACAGGGGGACAGGCGTCCCTTGGCAGTGTCCCAGAGAAGGAAATGGTGGCAAACCCAGCCACAGCAGGGACTGCATAGTGGCCACTGCTTGGTGAGTCTTGGGACAGTGGCCAGGCAAGAGAGCTTGATTGAGGCGCTTTGGATTCCTTCCCTCGATGCTGCAGGCAGTTCCCAAATAATCTGTATGCTAATGAGCTAATTTGTGCCATTAGCAGAGCCCTGTTAATCAGGGCCTCCCACAACATGACTGGGCTGTGGCCCCAGTGCTTGCCGTATTTTAGGCCCTGGGTTTTTTAATTAGTAGTGATGTGTATGATGCTCATCCCTGGGCATCTGCAGTGCAGTCTGTGCAGATGCTGAGCTACCTCAAGGTGCAGAACCAGGGTCTTACGATTTTCCTTCAGAGGTCAGGAGTTTCCTAAAAGTCTGACTAGAGAGCTAGAGTGCAGAGTCTTGAGATGCTGTGGTGTTCAGGAAGGAAGGAGCAGGGAACACCTCAAGCCCTCTCCTGCCAGCCTAAGTTTAACTTGACACAGGAGGATTTGCCTGTCTCACCTGCAGCTCAGGGGTTTTGACAGCCACAGGGGCACTTCAGTGACATTTTGCCTGAACCTTCCTGCATTCCTTCCCCTTTTATACAAAAGCCAGGTTGTAACCTTAGGACAGAATTTTGCTTTCAGGTGCTTGCTGAGCTATGAGCAAGATGGGGATGACAGGACAATATCAGCTCATGTGCAGGTGCCAGTGTGCATCTGTGCTGATGCCTGCAGCCCCAGCACTTCTCACTGCTGTGTTTGTGTTTCCAGATCAGCCGGATGTGTGGCCACGCTCAGCAGAGGCAGACTCGATCAGCCACTTATCCAGAAGACCTTTTCATTGACAAGAAAGTCCTGAAAGTGACTCACGTGGAGCAGGAGGAAACTTTGTCGAGCAGGAGGAGGTGAGAATGCTCAGGCTGAGTGTGGTGCCTGCTGGATGGGCTGCAGGAGCAGCCACCAGATGGAATGGCCCTGTGGAAGCAGATGGAAAAGCTCCTTATTTCCCCTACCCATAAATCTGGCTCTGAGCATCAGAGCTGCTCTGTGGTGCAATGAGGCATCCACATGGGTTTTCTCACCTAGTGCACCCAGGTTAATACACCAAATGCCTTGTCTGGGTTTCTTGGGCTCTGTCACAGTGTCTGAAATACTCACAGGTGTAGTTATAGATAGAAATGGTCACTCCAGGTTGAATTGCTATGTGTTACACCCTGTGTAGCTAAGAGGAATGCATTTCATGCTTTTTGTGTGGTGTTTTATGGTAGTTCAGAGATGTTAACAGCCTTTTACTGAATATTTTCAAAGGAAGCAGGTGCCTCCTCTGCTGGCACTGCACCCTGTGCTTCCTTCCTTGTGTAAGTAAAAGCTGTAATTAAGTGGGCTCACAGTGATGTGTCAGGGAGCAGCATCTCCCCTCTGGATCTGAAAACACACCCAGGATACACAGTGCCTTTACTCTCTCTTGAATAAAAGAAAAAATCCCTATGGAAGTGAAACAAGCAAGCTGGGCAATTTTTGAGGCTGGCAATAGACTAAGCTGGGTGGATTTCTCTCTGAAGACTAACAGGGCCACATTCTTGATCCTGTTCCCATGAGATACAGCACCAGGGCTTGCATTCCTGCCTTGTCTCAACACGTCGGGGTTGCACAGCCCAGGCTCTGACAGGGATGTCCTTTGAAGACTCTGAAGGCTCATGGAATCTGCTGAATGAATTGCTTGGGCTCATACCTGCAGAGATGGAGGAGTTCCTCCCTGCCCTGCAGGGAGCTCTGCTCCCCAGGAAAGTTTCCTTCTGCCTGCTCTCCCCAGCTCTGCTGGGGTTTGTGGGAGAGGCACAAGGCAGTGCCTGGGATGTGAGGAGCTGAGTGCCACGGGCACTGAGGCTTCTCCTTGGGCTTTGCCATAACTGATGATCCAGGTCTTGCCTCATTTTGGCTTTCCAGGTGCTGTTGGTTGGACCCCCACCCCAGTGTTAGTGCAGGAGAGGGATGTAGGAGGTGGTTCCCAGAGGAGGTGACTGCCTGCAGCATCCCTTGGATTTGTGCAGGGGCTGTGGGCTGAATTCCCACCCTTCAGAGGGTCTTTGGCTCATCGGACAAACCTGTTCATTTGCCAGGGCAGTGGAGGATGGGTCGGTCCGTGGGATGGTGGCTGGTCAGAGGCAGGACCCCTTGCTGCCCGGGCTGTGCCAGCCCCCCCAGGGCAGGAACGGGCTCCGAGGCAGCGGAGAGGCAGCGCAGAGCACAGCCCACAGCCTTCTTCTGCTGGTGTCGCCTGCCCCCAGCTGGCTGTCGCGGGCTCTGGCTGGAGAGGGAACCCCACGCATCCCAAAGCCAGGAGGGATGAGGGAGCTGGACCCCCTGCACACCAAAGTGCCTAAGGCTGCTGGGCAGGGATAACCCCCTGTACAGCAGCCGGGGGATGCCCGAGAGTGCTCCCTGCTCCAGGTGCTGATTCCTCGTCATTCCTCCCAGGGAGCAAGGAGGGTGAGCAAAACCCCCTTGCCAAAGGGGGAAAATGTGCTGAAACCAAACGAGACAACTGTGAGGCCAAGCCTTACTGCCTCCAGTCCCTGCTATTCATGTTATCTTACTTTTGGTTATATTTACCTAATTATATCTGCTTCTATTCCCTGGTGACAGCTGCTGAGTGTCCCTGAGGGATCAGACCTAGGCTGGGGGGATGTCACATCCCACTCCAGAGCTTCTGTCACCTCTCTGGAAACATCAGTGATCTCATGGTCAGCCTGTATTCTGGCCCTCTGGTGACCAGCTGGAGATCCTTGTTGCTGGGAAGGGAGGGCACAGGGCTGGGAGGCAGCTTGATTCCCATCCCCTCTGTTGGTGCAAGCACTGCTCCTGCAGCTCCTCCTGCCTTCCTGCAGCAGAGCCATTCTGATGATGTCACCTGCCCCTCTGAATGCAGACTGTGACCCCAGGGCCAACCCAGTGCATCCCTTGAAATCCTGTCCTTTTGATGGTGCAGCATGAAACGCAGCCTTAGCCATGTGTGCAGCTCTGTGCTGAGCATGTCAGCTCTGGTCTGCCACCAAAAATGCCACCTGTCCTGGCAGCAATGCTGGATGGCAAATGTCTGCCAGAAAAAGCCCCTGAAGGGGCCTCTGTTGCCTTCTGCAAAGCAGAGGGGTCACTAAAGCCTGAGCCCTTGCTGCTCAGGTGTACCCCATGGATGTGTGGCCTGAGCCAGTGGCACCTTTCCTTAGGTGCTGTGAGAGTGCAGAGACTGTGTCTGACTTTTGCCTGGTGCAAAGTTGGGCTGAGCTTCTGCTGCCCCCACGTCCTTCCCCATCACCAGCAGTTTTGATCTGGGAAACATGGGCTCAGCCTTTGACTGAATAACATCAAAGAAAAACAGAAAAATCTGCTTTGGTTTGGAAATAAATCTTATGCTTCGTGGTTTGTCTGCACCTAGCTGCTTTAATGTTGTGTTTGTGTGGCTGCCTTCACTGGTTAAAATGCACCAACCTCCTCTTCTCTTAACTGAGCACCCTTTTCTTCCCTTTCTTCCAGGGAACTGATTGCAAAGCTGAAGTCCCACAGCAGTTTTTACAGCAGCTTGCCAGAGTACATCTGCAACCACAGCTCTGCTGTTCAGAATGACACCCTTTGCTGGAACGGACAAGAAGTCGTGCAGAGGTGAATCACATCTCCCTTGCCTTCCTTCTCCTCCCTTGCCCTCCTCCTCCTCCATCCTGCTCATCTTTTGTTGACCAGGCACAGGAGCGGTCTGGGCAGGGCATGACTTGCTCCCTCAGGGTCTTTGTGCAGAGCAGGAGTCCAGCTGTGCTGCAGCTCACAGGGACGTGTGAGGTCTGCACAGATACAGTGGTTGTGTGCTGCCCTCCACTGAATTTTCTGCATAGTGAAAGCTCTGCATCCGTGATGGGACTGGGTCAGGGTGGGCCAGAGACAGGGGAGCAGCAGCAGTTGGACACTGCTCCCACGGGGGAGTGTCCCGCGCTCCTCTGGAGCAGCAGCAAGGGCGCTGTCCCCATGCACTGCAGGGGCTGGGGATGTCTCCTGCCAGGCTTGGTGCCCTGATAACAGGACAGCGTGGTTGGCATCCCCTGCCCCACCCAGGGAGGGCCAAGGAAGACTCCCTTGTTGAATTTCTCCTTGCTGTGGCTCTCAGCTGGAGGAGGTGAGGACCACTGAACTCTGGTGGTGCCCCTGCCACCCTCTGACCACCTTCCCACCACCGAGTCCTGGCTGTCCTCTCTGCATGGAGCCATTCCCACCCAGGTCCAGCTTGTGCTGTGGCTGCTTTGCCCTGCCCCACTCACCATTTCAGAGGATATACTGGTGATAATTGAGGTTAACAGAGGCAGGCACGTGCAGGATTCATACCATAAAGAGTGTTAATAGAAATGGAGATTTTTCTTGCAAAAAATGCCCCTTGGGAACGTTAAATAATGTGGAAATAGAACTTGGAAATGTTTTTTTATAATTACACATAAATCTCCTCTAATCAGCCTACTTTGCAAAGCATCCTTTGCTATTAAGTATTTTGCATAAGTGAAGAAATAGAAATAAGATCAGGAAGTGGTGAAACGTTGAGATATTAATTATGACTTCTTGATCAGTAACTTCAGGTGGTAATTAGCCTGTACTTGCAATACTGACCTGAAACACTATTTGAATAGACCAAAATAGCATCAATCTCTATTAAAAAGAAAAAAGACTCAACATCTAAGATCACAGGCTTAGTAAAATGTACTTAGGTTGCCTAAGGAGAAATGTGTCCTCTATTGGTACTTATTTCTGGAAAAGCTTGGGTTTCCATGCCTGAGACATTCAGTTAGAAAGAAAAGGATTATTTCAATATTATCTCACTGATTGTTAATTAAAACTTCTAAAGCAGGGCTATAAACACTGCAGCTCTGGAGAGGGGGAGCTGGGGTGAGGTCTTGGCTTACAACAATTCACTGGGGTCACAGCCACTGGCCTTGGTCTGGGTCCTGCTGACATCAGCTGGGTGAGGTGGTGGCAGTGGAAGAGTGTTGAGTCCAGATCCTCCTGCAAATGTAAATTCAGAGCTATCTGCAGATCCAGCATGACTTCAGGTGACAGATGGCCTTCAGCTTTCTGCTAAGAATACCAGGGGACCATCATGGGCACAGTATGGCACGTCCTGTAGGTGCCATGGCATGCAGGGGGCAAGGCAAGGAGAGGATGAAGTCTGTGAGCATGAAGGGGGCACCAAGATTTCAGCCCCTGGCTGCTGAGTTAAGGAATAAATCCTCTGCTGCACTTGAAGAGCCTGTGCCTTTCCACTCCTCTCCTTGCCCCTTATGATCTGTTGCACAGATATCACCACCTCTGCCAGCTCCTATGAAATATTAGAAACAGTTCCCTTACAGATATTAGAGATTTTTGCTGTGAGCAGGGAGACTTCAGCCAAATAAAGCTGAGCCAAGATAATGGTCAAGGGTGCTCTTCTCCCAGGACCCACTTGCAGAATGTTTCAAATAGGAAGATGTAGTTAAAATGTAGTTAAAATTATCTCTACAGTGGCTGCTTCATGTGCTTTGACTTCCCAGCTTGGCATCTCTCTCAGAGTGTCTGGGAGGATTCCTGAAAATCAGGAGCATGTAAGGTAACAGTGCTGGAGTACCCCAAGCTGCCAGTTCCTTTATTTCAGTGTTTTCCCCAAGAGGGAGCCAAGCATCTGCTCATGGTGTAGCAGCTCTTACTCGAGCTATTCTGAGAATGTGTGTTATGTACTGGAGGAATTCTCTTCTCCTGCTGGGCTGGTGTGTGTCTGTTGGTGATTAGACTCCATCTTGCCACTTTTTGCAAGAATTTTGATGTGGTTTGAATACCCAGTATTAATTTCAGGGTGCTGTCCTGGTGCTTGTCCCACATATGTGGTGCCTGCCAGGATGGAGGAGACATGGTGGGATGGTTCCTGTGGCTGGAAGGGCACAGCTCTGTGAAAGGACAAGCAGGGGAGGCAAGGATGGGGTGTTTGTGTCCAGCTGGAGTGCCTGGGGTTCCACCTGGGGATGGATAGGGAGCTGAGCAAGGGCTTTGGGGTCAGGATTAAAGGGAGGGCAGAGAAAAGTGATGTTATAGTCTAGCTCTGCTTCAGGCCAGCCCACCTGGCAGACTGGGTGGATGAGACCCTTTGCAGACAGACAGGAGCAGCCTCATGTTCACAAGCCCTGGCCCTCATGAGTGACTTCAACCCTGGTCTCTGTTGGAGGGACAGCACAGCAGGGCATAAGCAATCCCTGGGTCCCTGGATAAACTAGAAAGCTCCTGCTGAATCTGCTGGTCAGATGGAGACCAGGGCAGAGCAGTGGCTGGCTGGATTCTATGCTTCCATGTGTTTCCATGTCTGGTGCTGTGTGGATGAAGCTGTTTGAGCATTGTTGGG
Source organism: Serinus canaria (assembly GCF_022539315.1). NCBI lineage: Eukaryota > Metazoa > Chordata > Aves > Passeriformes > Fringillidae > Serinus > Serinus canaria. Next base: position 6,939,393 of record NC_066318.1, read on the forward strand.
TCTGTAAGGTCAGTGTCAGCATCAGTATGAGCATGTCCAGGATTTGATTGTGTTCTTGTAGGAATTGTGGCTATTTACCTCTGGCATTTCTAATGTAGTACCTGAGTGTCCATTAAGCTAGAATAGAGCCCTACTGATTTATCCCTTTCCAGACATTTATCTCCCTGTCATGACAGAATTTGTTAGTTATTCTAAGTCCTTTTCCTATAACACGTTAAATCAAGCCTGGAATAACAATTTCACAGCCCTTGCCAATGTACCCAAGGATTTGATAATACCAGCAAAGTGTGTCCTGTTATTTGATGCAAACAGTCCCTTCTGCACTCCCCTCCTCTGGTTTTTCTGGCTTGGTATTTACTCTGTCCTGTTTATCCCAGTGCTCTGTTACCCACAGGTAATGAGAGTTTCTCTCCTCCCCATGGGCTGGATGTGCTCAATGTATTTCCACTGGGTCTCACTTCCCAGTTTGAGCCTTGAACCATCCTCTGTTTCCTCCTTGCTCTTAAGCCCCTCTCAGTTTGGGGGCTCCAGTGCAAAGCAGCAGGCTGGAGTATTTTATCCTGCTCTTAATCCCTCAGGTTTTTTTAACTGAATCTTACTTTGTGACCCTTTGTGATCATTTGCTTCTCCACGCTGGACCATCTGATGGCAAGAATTCATCCTCCTTCCCAAGGTTTGACCTGTGGGTTAATAGTTTGATTGCCATCCCTACTGTGGATTTAGGGACATGGTGCCTCAAAATGTCTGCTTGCAAACAGTGGTAACCACACAGGAAAGGCTGATTTTTCTGTAATGCAGAACATTGCCTTGTGTCTTTTGCTGTGCTTTTGCATGGTTGAAGAACATAAGCCAGAGTGGGAAGAAAAAATAAAAGGCAACACATTCCTGCTTTTCACACTTTTCAGAGTGTGTAAAAACACACTGTGCTTTTATGGGACACCACAAAGGCAAAAGCCACAAGCGGCACATTTCACCACTTGCAAGGAGCTTGTTGAGGGTCACAGTGCTTGGTGTTTGTGGTAGCTGGAGACCAGACCTGCTGGATCTGTCTCTGTGCATCCCTGTGCACCCCTTTGCAGCTTTCCTGGGCTCAGTTCCAGGCACTTCCCTGAGACAGACATGTAGGCACGGTGGGTGTGCAAAAGCTTAACCCTGCCTGGGTGAGGGTTCCTGTGATGCCCTTCCTTTGCTCTGTCTTCCTGCCCCATCCTCTCACCAGACCTCCTGCTGGTACTGTTAGGTGGTGAAATGTTGTCCTGCTTCTCTTATCTCCATCCTAAGTAGGGAAAAAACAGAGGTTGATTCTTATCACCAAGTCCTGGCTGAGTAATTAGCTCATTTAAAGCCTTCAGCTTAAGTCAAGTAGGTGTTGAGACACCAAACTCACCCCAGTTTCTATGAGAGCTGGAATCTGAAAGGGGATTCGAACTTTATATATAGTCTCAGGGTTTTGCAGCATTTAATACTAAAAGCCTATTAAACCTAGATTCTCAGAGTTTAGTAATCTGCTTACATGAGTATATTCTTTTGAAGCTGTTCTGAATAGACTGACAGCAACATCTGCCCACTGCAAAACTTGTAAGCACATTAAGCCTCACTGTTAGATACTGCCATTTCCAAATTTCTCAAGACAAACGTGTACATTAATCTAAATCACCAGCATAACTCTTGTTTTCTTTGTACCAATTCAAAATTAATATATTTTTAGCACCTTGCCAGATTCTCTTCTTCAAGCTAGAGGTCTCATATTTCCCTGCTGTTGCCAGCGTACTGTGGTTTGTTTTAATCATACAAATCATAAACAATGAAAGCACAATTGGAAGCAAGACAGAAAAATGAGATTCTGTAATTGGAACAAAGGAAATTCCATGCCAGCAATAACCCTTTAGTTCATGAAGGGTTTGGTTATTTCTGGCAGAGCTGCAAAATATCTGATCCAATGGAATCCCCAAAGAGGGGGCTGTATAACTTTTCAAGCCCATAAAACACAGCTTTGTAGCAAGTAAAAGCTATAATGAAAGGATAGTAGGCAAATTCAGTGGGTTATGGAGTGGCTGTGATCATTTCCAGAGTATTTCAGAAAAGAAGATAATGAATCTTCCTCTATCCTGCTGCTTGGTCTCAGGTTTAGCCAATTTTTCCATAATCTATTTGTCTTGAACTGAAATAAGAGTAGAGGGAGACTTCAGGCTATCAACTCCCATTGTTTTGTTATGAGTATTGCAGTTTTTGCTGCTCCTTCTGAAGTCCCATCTCCCAGAGCCAGGTGATTACCTGAGACCCCAGGTTTATGACCAAGCCATCACCTGCAGCCCTCACTGGCTGTAGAGCTTTGTGAGGGGCAGCTGGGAAGAAGCAGCACTTCTCTTGGCAGGGAACTGACACAGCAGGATCTGAGGGGGCTCTCAGAGGCTTCCAGGTGTTGATATTTGGAAATCCAGCAGAAAATGGTTCCTTTTTAGTTAGGTGAGAACACTCCCCACTGAGAGTGTTGGATCCTCCTGGCTGCTTTTGAAGCAGCTTGTTTGGAGCTGCTGGTGGTGTAAATTGGCTGCGGCATCACGAGCTCTGCAGAGGCTGCAAGGACTCTCTGCAGGCAAGCAAACAAAGCCAGGAAGGACCTGAGAGCCATACTCCCCACCTCTCCCCTGCTTCTTGCACTCCCATGAAACAGATGTGACCATGGGATAGTGGGGACACACGCCCCATATGGAAGAGAAGAGCTGGGGTGGACCTGCACCCCACACCAGCCATGTCTGGGATGGGGTGGGACTGACCAGATGTCTCTGGACCATCTGTCTTCAGAGAGGAAACTGTCAGGGAATTGTCACCTCTTCCTGGCGGCTTGTGGGCACATCCAGGAGTTACACTCTGCACTGCAGGATGTAAGGAAACAGGGGTTGGAAACAGCTTTTCAAATCTTTTGGCCCCCACTGCTGATGTGACACAGAGGTTGTCTCACTAAACCAGAAATTAGCAGGATCAGAGATTAGCAGTAAAATGTTCAGTGGCTTCACCACTGTCCCCACCTTTACTGAGCCATGAAAACCAGCTGGAGGCAAGGGCTGGGTCCGTGGAAAGGTGGGGGTGGCAGAACTTTTCTTCCCTTTCTCCCCTTTTTCATTTCTTTTGCCTCCTCTGTGGTAAGAACTCGATGTCAGCAGTCCACATGATCTGTAGTAAGTCATGTCCTGAAATGCAGAGCAGCTTTGGGGGTCTGGGGGAATTTTGCTCTCTCAACCTCAGTTACTAACTCTTGTGCAGTGAAACCTCTGTGCTGTGTTGTGTTTGTCCCCCACCCACTCTCTCTGACAGCTGTAATTCAGTGAACACAGCAGAGAGAGAGCCTGTGAGGGATACTGTGCTATTTAAATTGAAGATACATTTGAATAAATAATTTGCAGCTGGAAGGCAGGCATGAATTAATTGTTATTTGAATGACATACTTTTCTTTCCTTTTTCTAAAAGGTGTAATTCTTTATGTTTGACTTTCAGGATTACTTTCTTTAAATCACTTGTCAGGCATTGCAGTAACTCACCTCAAAGCCGAGCAGGATGAACACACATCTTACACTCATTGCCATGTATTTAAATAACATTTGTCACCTTGTCTTCTTTGCTCTGAAATGAAAGCTTGGAATGAGCTGCATTTGGGCTGGAAAGTTCACAGGAGACATTTGTGTATGGTGGAGAGGAAAGGAAAGGGAAATCCCTCAATTTGACAGCATACTTGGGCATGTATGTCTGGTGAATGAGAGGGAGCAGGAAGGGTCTGCAGTTGTACTCTCCTCAAAGAGAACTTCAGATTATTGGTGTTTTCATAAGGTTGTTGTCTTTAAAGTAATTTTTAATGAGGGCTGCTTATCAGCACAATTTAACAATGTGACATCTGTGTTTGGAAAATACCACATCCCCAGCAAGAGCCCACACCCAGGGAGCCCAGGCCAGGAGATGCTGCTGACTGACGTTGAGACACGTCAAAGAGAAAAGTATTTTGGGCTTTGCCTGTGAAGTGTGAGCCAGGCCGTGCTCATGTTGCAACACTGATACCCCTTCAGCACAGAGACCCCCAGGGACCAGGGTGGGGGCCTTTATCCTCTGTGCATATTTGCTGTTCCATGCTGGTATCAATCCCTGTGGCAGAGGCACGAGATGGGTTTCAAGAAGTGGCACAAGTGTCCTGCAGAAGGGGCTGTTTTATTGGCATGAGCTGGAAGCAGCTCAGGATGGCTCAGAGCTTCCTCTTTTTCTGCTCTGATTGGAGACTATGGGAGGAAAGTGGTGCTTTGGCTTTTTTGCCTGTGAGCCCACCAATCCTTCAGCCTGGGGGGATGCAGAGGAACCTGCTAGGGTGCTGTCCTGGGACCCCCAGCTTGTTGGGGTCTGCAAAGGCATCTCTCTGCCATATTAAGGCCAGGCTGCTTGGCCTGGGCTGCAGGGAGGGGTGCCAGCTGCCTTTTCCAGCTTCTCTGGCATTTCAGGAATGCAGGTCGCTCTGAAGCTGCATTTCAAAGCTTTTAACCCTTTGGTTGGCTGCATCCCACATGCCTGAATGTGGCCACTCCAGGCTGGTGCTGGGGCAGAGCGTGGCACAGCTGAGGGGAGCTGGTGCCCCTTTTGTACCTGAGCACACCAGGAGGTCTCAGCTTGGAGGAGGAAGTGTCCCCCAAAGCACCTGAGTCACACAGGACCATGTCCCTGCCTGCTGGGGTGTAGCAGGTCCTCATGCATCTCCTTTTTTGCAGTTCATGCTCAAAGATGGGCAGCTCTGGGCCCATTGCCTTGCTGCTTCAAATGGCTTGTGTAATGGTGCAAATGGTTCATTTTGGGTCGGGTACACAGCCTTGTATCACCCTCCCAGGTGGGAGGCACCAGGAGGTGACCCTCCATTTCTCCAACAACACTGTTTTAGGGAGAAATCCCTCTGCTAATGCTTTCAGGTTTGCTTCCTTCTCTAGTAGACTTTTTCCCCTGAGAAGGCTGATCTGAGGTCCTCACAACCCCAGCAGAACCTTCTGGAGAGCAGTTTCAGTCTCTGGACATGGAATTCCAGTATAGTATTGCTGTAGTACTGTGCTCCTCCCTCCTGTACTACTTTGTGTAGGCTACAGAAATCCTCTCTGGCAGCTGCTGCGTGGATTTCAGAAGGGATTTCGCCCACTCAAACCCAAGCTATTGTGTTTATTTGTATAAAACTGTTTAGGAAAGAGATTGTATTAATTTAGGGATGCACCAAGTGGGCTTGGTTCTGCTCTTGCTAAAACCTGTGTGAGTTTCCTGATTAAATCTCTGAAACCACAGGAGACCTTTCAGCAATGTACTTCTGAGTTCCACCAGTGTTTTGAATTAAATTCACAGTGACACCAAAGCCAGGAATTTCTTTGTCATCCTTAAACTCGGGCGTGCTGTGGATGTTTACGTCCAGTCTCCAGATGTGTTTGCCAGGTCGGCACGGTGGCATTAAGTGGCTGTGTGACAAATCAGCAGCAGGATTGATGGCTCAGTGCTCCATCTCTCTGCAGAAAGCTCAGCCCCAGTTTCAGCAGCACCGGGCAGGTCTGTGCCTGCGGCAGCAGCCTCTTCCCACGAGATGGTGCTCGGGGCATGCAGGGCTGTGCCAGGGCACGGGCAGCTGCAGCCTGGCCCAGCCTGGCCCCCTTGTCCCCATCACTCAGCCTACACCCACCCTCCAACTGCACCTGAGAGGGCTTTTCGGGCCTGGGAGCCAGTGTTTCTCAGGTATAGCCATGTTTTGTGCCTCCCAGGATAAGGTAACTGTTAAAAAAAGGTGTTTTGCAAAATGCTGAGTCCTGGCAGGAGGCCCCAAGGACAGGGTGTTGGGGTCAGAGCTGGAGCTGTGCTGGTGCTGAAGTGCAGGGGTGGGATGGCTCTGCAGGCAGGTGGGGCTTGGGAGAGCCAGGCTGATGAATCTGTGATGCCTGTACCTGGAAAAGCTGCTATTGCCTGGAAAAGGACTATATATATACACAGGAGTGTGCTCCTGTACAGTAGGCACAAACACCTCCTTTCTCCTGTCCTTGCTCCTGTGCCATCTCTTCAGTGCAGCATCTTGCAGGGTTGCCAGCCATTAATGGAGATGCATGTGGGGAATGCCTTGTGTTGGGGACCCAGCTGGAGGTGCAGAGAGCTCCTGTACATGGAACTCCTGCTCTGAGGTAGCCTTGGAGTGGAAATCTGCCTCAGTTCTGTAATTAAACGATGTATTTCAGGTCAGGACAGATTGCTACTGCCCCAGTATAGATCTGGGGTTGCCTTTGCATTCCCATGTGTCTGAGTAGATCTCATCCTCTAGTTTAGAGTTTAGGCAGAATTTAATCCAAGCCCCTGAGTATCCCCAAGCCCCTCAGTGTGCCCTGATAACTCTTGTGGCCAATGTCCACATGCCTCTTGCTTTCCACCCTAGCAAAGCATCCTCCCTGAGCTGGCCCCACCATCCCTCCTGTCTCCCTTCCCTTCTTTAAAAGCCTGCTCAAGTCCCACTTTCTCCCCAAAACCTGTCTGAAATGGGCTGACTGATTGCCTGAGCTTGCCTGGCAGCGTGAGGATGGAAGATGAGCTGGGCAGGGGAGCAGGGAGCTGACAGGCAGGGAAGCAGCCACTAGGACTGGTGCTGGGAGCTGGGTAAAAACATGATGTGTAGGAGATGAATGCAGGAAGGAAAATTCATGGTGTTTACCCATGGCACTGGAAAAACAGATGTACAGTAAAGCAGACTGGTGCTGGTGTTATCTCGGTGATCTCACTTTCAGAGGCTGTGCCTGGGTTTGGTAGTGCCTGTTCTGGCTGCCAGTCCTGGGAGATGAGGACTTGTTTGGTGCTTGCAGAGCAGCACAGCCCCTCACTGGGCAGCAGCCCAGAGCTCCAGAAGGCCCTGGTGTGCTCCGTGCCACTGCTGGGGCTGCCAGCAGGCAGAGGTGGCAGCCGATAGCTCTGGCCCAAACCTGAGTTTGGGTTTGGTGCTTGTCTTGTGCTGGAGCATCATCAGCTGTTCCCCAGGTCCTGAGTGTAGGGATGTGTTCCTCTGAAGACAAGTGTTGCAGCAGTTCTGTCCCTCCTCCCCACTCTGGTAAACTTTCCCATTCCATAAATCCTGCAGCAAGTGAATGCATATTTCTTTTCTAAGTGCTGATGAACAAGCTGAGTGCAGCTTGGCTGCCATCCTCTGCAGAGCTGCCCTGGCAGTTTAATCTAGTCTATGGGGGCTTTGCTGGCTCTCATGGTACCTGTGTAAATCAGGATAGCCTGTGGTGCAGAGCCCAGCACCGTACCAAAGTCAAGGTACGTTCTGTCTGAGCAGTTACTTTGATCCCTAAGGCTGGATCTCATCAAAGACTGAAATCAGGATTGTTTGACAACACCTATTTTCCATTAGCAATGTTGACAGCATTAATTATATTCTGATGCTTTAATTCTTTATTACTGAAATCACACATCAGTGATAGTCATTATTTTGCAAGGGGGTTGATGTTATGCTAATCAGCTTGCAGTTAACTGGGTCATCCCACTCATTTTTTTGGCTGTGGGCACAACACTACTGCTCTTGTACTGGAGTCTCTGTGGTCTGCCAAGATTTATTTTAAACAAACATGAGCAAGCCAGAATTTCTGAGCCAGCTTTTTTAGGACTCTTGGGTGCAAGTTATGTGAAAATATTTATCTCTATTGTATACTGTTTAACATCTTCCTTGGTTACTAATGGACTGGAAAGGACTTCATTGTCCTCAAGTGATACAACTACATCATCTTGCAAAGTCAGAGCAAAAATGTTTATGGGAATCTTCTGTCCTTTCTTTGTCATTGTTAACTGTCTTGTGCTCTCTGTTTTGGAAAGAGCTGGTGCCTGTCTTGGGATTTCTTAGTTTGTGCTGAGCTTTAAAGATCTCCTCTCTATTGGCCCATCACATTGTGGTCTTCTGTGTTCTCATTCCTACAGGTACAGTCCCCAGATCACAAGGAATGGAGCAAAAGCCCAGGCTGGCAACCATGAGGTGAAGGTGAAAGGTCTGGAGCCAGTGATCAGCCAGATTATTGACAAGCTGAAACACATCAACCAGGTTTGTGGCAGCAGGGGTGTCTCAGTGGGCAGTTTACAAACCAGTCCAGCCTCCCCTGCACTCTCAGGGTGTCTCATCTGCAGCAGCCCTGGCAGCCCTGGGCTCACACTGACATCCTGGGTGTCTCATCTGCAGCAGCCCTGGCAGCCCTGGCAGCCCTGTGTGCAGAGCTGGTGCCACCCTTGCCCTGCACAGCACCAGGCCCTCAGGGCACATGTGGCCAGTCCTGCTGGATGCCTGCTGCTGTGGTTCTGCATGGTGCAGCCTCCCAGGACTCAGGCTGTGCCTGGCTCATGTCTGGATGCATGGCTGCAGTACAAGAATGCTTCTGCTGGGCATCCATGCCCTCAGCAGTGGAGGTCCAGGAAAGATGGAGCTGATGGGGTGCCCTTGAGCATGATGTGCTGGCAGGGGGCCATGTGGCACATACCTGATGTCCCCTCTGGCTGGAGGAGTTCCTCTTGGTGTTGCTCAGGGCTGGCAAGAAGGGTCACTTTTTTCTTTGCTGTATCTCCCTGGCCATTCTTTCCCAGTCAATAAGGGGGCAAGTTTCTGTTGAGTGGGGAAATGGCAGAGCTGGATGAGAACCTCTCTGCTGGGGAGGAAGCTTCCTTCCCACTGCCTCAGACCTGGCATCCGTCCTGGGACAAGCAGTGTCTTGTCTCTGCCCATTATGCCATGCCAGGTTAGGCCTGAACCAGCCCTGCTGCTGCCAGGGGATTGGGTGGCAGCTCTGCCAGGGGATTAGGTGGCACTCTGCAGGGTGTTCAGCTTGTGGCTGAGCCTCCCTGCGCTGCCTTAGGCCAGCTGGGCTGGGGTCTGGCTCTGGGCTCTGCTCTAGCCTGTGTGTCACTGTGTGGATGTCACAGGAGCCCAGAGGTGTTTCTCACAGGCTGAGAGGGAGAGGCTGGGCTCGCTGCTTTGCCAGGACAGCCCTGGCACCTCGCAGGGCAAATCCTCAGGTGCTAATGCTGGTAACACAGCTGAGCTGCCCATCTCTCCTCAGGGACCTTTCCCAGAGGGGACCTTGCCCACGAAGCTCTGGGCAGGGGTGGGTTCCTGGGGTTAAGGCCAGCTTTGCTTCCCAGCCGGGTGGGCTGGGAGGGCGGCTCTCTTTGGAGCTGCTGGCTTAGCAACTTTTCTGCTAACCTCTGCTTTCCTGCCAGGAGACTGCCAGGGACTGTTTTCACAGCCATTCCTGTTTAACCTCCGAGGCAGGCATGCCTCATTAGGTGCTGTCTGGGAGCAGGATGCAGCCAGGACTCGGGGTCCCCAGGAGCACCCCAGAAAGCAGGAGCTGCCATGGGCAGTGGCCCTACAGCCTGCTCTGCCTTCCCACACGCTCCCTGTGCCATCTGCCAACAGCACATAATTATTAGAAGGGGAAAAGTGGGGGGAATAGCATAATCAGCTCCCTATTAAATGGGGTAGAGGGCAGGCTTCAACCTGCAGGTGATAATGATATTTTGCCATTCACAGTGAGAAAGTTGCAGTGAACAAAACATGGTTATTATGTACTTGAAACTGCTGACATAAAGTGGTTGTGAAATGCTGGCTGCCAGACTGGGTCAAGTTAGGTCTTTGCTGAACAGCTTGGGCTTCTGAGGAGTGGAGGTCTGTGGAGTGGGAGACCCTGGGTAAACACTGCTGCGCTCAGCTCAGCTGTTTGCAGCAGCAGAGAGTCTCTGTCAGCTGCTGCCCAGAGAAGAATTGTGGTGAGGGGTGAATATGGTGAATATGGTCAGCTCAGTCACAACCTCTTACAGTGCTCCCCCCCCTCAGCTTGCAGTGTCAGGTTGGAATGTGTTTTGGGGGCAAGTCAGCTGTTTTGGTTTGAGCAGCATAAATGTAAGAGCCTGAAAAATGTCAAACCCTCTGGTAAAGCTGTGTTTGGGAAAGGGGAGGAACTGAGAATAAAATCAGGAGAAAATGGGAAGTGATTAGTGCAAATTAATTACAAAGCTTGCTCAGAGAAGCTGCAGCTGCCCCGTTCCTGCAAGTGTTCATGGCCAGGCTGGATGGGGCTTGGAGGAAACTGGTCTAAGGAAGGTGTCCCTGCCCATGGCAGGGGACTGGAATACATGATCTCTAAGATCCCTTCCCACCCACACCAATCTGTAATCTGTGGTATGATTCTATTCCTGTGGAGGGTCTGTAGTCAATGGTCAGTAGCTTATATACTAGGAAAGCAACTGTGGAGGTTACTTAAATTTGGGATTTGGGGGGTCAGAGCTTACCATCACACTTATTTTCTTGGCTGAAGGAAGTTTTGAGCTCTCTTTCACATCTGGAATGCATCTTGATTGCCAAAGAGTATTAAATGTGTAAGGAACAGCAGCTCTGGATGAATTACAGTTCTGTCTTTCAGGTGTTGGCTTCAGATTCGGGAAGCAGTGGGAACTCCTGAGCTGGAGAGGGTTGAAAATCTCCTTATCCACCAAGCTCAAGCCAACAGTGGCTTTTAAGCATTTTCAGACATCCAGGATCTTTTGGAGAAACGACCATCTTTGTGGTGCTCAGAGCTGTAAACTGGATTCCCATGTGACTACCTTTAAATTATGACTCTTGTACAACGTTGTGGCTTCCTCCCAGTGTGTTGTGTTGGAGATACAGCCTGGATTTTGTGGGTGTGGGCAGGTTCAGGAACCATGTTAGTTGGTTCAATTTTCATAGAGGTCCACAGCTTTTTTTTTTTTATTTGGAGATAAAAAATATTTACTTTTAGCTAAATAACTGTAATTTGCTGATGACTTCACCTTTATTCCAGGATGCTGCTGCTGCTGGAAGTGCCTGTTCTTTCAGTGTTGTGTGTACAAATTGTGCTTGCTCTTTAGTTCATGTCTTCTCAAGGCTAATTGGGTAAATGTACACACATTCACATGAGAAATCCTCATGAAACGTTTGCAGTTTGAAATGAAAATGAGGTTTGTGCATTAGAATTAAACCCAAGGGGATTGAAAGAAGTAGAGAAAGCCTAACCCAGAGAAAAGGGGAAGAGAAAGTGCCCCAGACTGTATTTTCCTTTTGCTTTGAGCACCTTTGAGCATTTATTTATTTATTTATAAATAAATGAATGAATTAAACACAGTGCCTGGGCTGTGTGCTGTCTCAAGGCAGCCCTTTCTGGATGTGTCCCCCTCAGTGCTGCCTATTCATCACATCAGACCATTTTTGTTTCACCCAGATGTGTGATTGTGGCTGATGCTATTTTTTGTGTATTGGTGGGTGAGATGCTTTATTATTGCCATATTGGAATTTCCCCCCCCCCCAGTTCTGTTAGATGTCTACCGAGTTTTGATTTGAGTTATTTTTGTTGTGTGCCCAGAGGCACGAACAGCCCATCCATAAATATTAGCATTGTTATCTCAGCTGGGAGGCTAAGGGTCACCTTCAGGAAAATGAGTTGGAATTGGTTCCTAACTTTTATTTCCCAGAGTGGATGGGGTCTGTTTCTAGCTAGAAGGGTTTCACTCATCCCTTGAGTGAAACTAAATAGAAACTGAAAGGGTATTCAGTGTCAGCACAGGGTCTGGCTCAGATTTTCTGTGGCTTGGTGACATCCCCAGGCAGAAAGCTGTGTGCAGGGTGAGCCATTTCCTCTGGGCACTCCATTTTCCTCCACGTCTGAGTGGCTGAGAGATGGGGGTGAGCTCCAGGTTCTAACAGCCATGCATGGGGCTGGGAGCTGTGGTGTCACCTGTCCCACCTGTCCTGGGAGCCCTGCCACCCTGGTGACCTCCTGCTGGCCAAGGCTCTGGAGAGAGGCCCTGAGTGATGCTGCTGTAAGGATGCAGCAGGCATCCGTGGTACCAGCCTGGCTGATGTGACACTCCTGGTCCTCCCTCCTGTCCCTGTCTGTCCTGAAGTGACTTTTATGTCCTTGGCAGTGCCTCTGGGGCTCTGGCAGTGTTCCAGCAGATGTTTTACTTCATCCTTAATGCCATTACCTCTTAAAGCTTGTGCCCAGTTGCAATCTCTGTCTTATGCTTAGGTAAATCCTGGTGTTTATCATAGTAGTGTCTTGAGGAGGAAGAGCATAATTTTTTAAGAAAAGGAGGGAAAAAACACACCAAACATTAATAGTAAAATCCATAAAAGGAAATTTAGCTGGGGAAGATGTGTCTTTACAAAATTGAATGGCCTGGAAACATATTGTACATTTCCAGACACTGGAGTTAAGGGCTCATTTAGAATATTTCAGATATACTGGAGTTTGACAGTTCTTTGGTTTCCACATCAAACAATCTGTAATTTATTGCCCCATATAGGGACTGTGTTTTTATCATATTGCATATTTTCTAGCCAGAAATCTAACTACCATATAAGCTCTTGAAAAAATAAACCCTTTGGGGATGGGAATCCAGGCAATGTGCTTTCACAGACCCTGAGAAACTCCCTTTGATTTATTTCCTTGCAAATAAGGGGAAGACACAATTTCTTGGAGTATTACAGCTGTTCCCCCAAGCAGGGTCTCGCTGCCTTTCTTCATGGGCTGGGTGTAAAGACCCAGTCCTGCAGTGAGCCCCATGGGGAAGAGCCTCACCTTGCTCCTGGAGGGGTTTGCAGGAGGATGAGAACAAAATTTAGAAGTTTTACGAGGCAGTAAAACACACAGCTATACTTGGAAGGGTGGGAGGGAAAGCCTGGAGGCCCAGAGGTGTGAATGACCAAAGACAAAATAGAGCTGAAGTTCACAAAAAAAAGCAGGTCCTGGCATTTCCAGGGCCGTGTTTGAAGCTGGTTTGATCAACCAGTACGTCCCATATTTGTTTGTGGGTTTAATGGGCTGTTTCCAGGCGGCCTGGCTGCTGGGAGAGGGCATGGTGGAGGTCACCCAGAAGTTAATTTGGAAGGAGGCCAAAAGGCCACAACTTGATTGAATCAAATGTAAACAAAATAGGCCTGGGAACGGTGTGTTGCCCTTGTGCCTGAGTCCCCTGCAACCCCTGGGCTCAAAATAGAGTGGGTGAGCAGGGCACCAGCGAGGAGGGTCTGACCCCACCGAGCTCAGGGTGGCAAAGGGACCCAGACCCTGCTCAGGGCACCCAGGGAAATACAGAGTTTATTGTAGGAGAGCCTTGGGAACTGGGCACTTTGCAGGAAGCCATCTCCCCTTCAGAGAAATCCATTACTTTTGATGGATTTGTTGAAAGTTTCCCTGTGCCTCCTAGGCTCTCTGAGGTTTATTATTCCCACTGTATTTTAATTCCCTGATCAGATGAAGCTGCATAATAATTAGAAAAATGTGCAAACCGCCAGATTGTTAAATAATGCAAGGCACAACACTAATCACTTGAAAATACAATATTTAAATTGCACCAAAGCAAGTCGCTTTTGACTCATTTTCCACCTTTAATAAGTTAGCAGTGCAGTGTCTGAAGTGCTGTATATATGCAATATAATCTATCAAGTCCTCAGAAGAAATGTTAATAAATACAATAATTACTTGGACACGCCTTTTGTTCATCATTATTAAACAGTTTGTAACAATTAAAATATTAAAACCACATGTTGTTGAAAAGCAACCAGACATTGCAATTATTTCTTACTGAGGCTATTAAATAAAATCAGAGAAGATTTTTATTTTAATAATAAATGCATTTTAGAATGGATCAGTTAATTCCTCTTTAGTACACAAAATAATGTATAGCTCCACCGAGTCTAGGCCTGGTATTTAAGTACTAATTCCATTGTCCTTTTAGCTGTGCCTTGGCTCCCATTAATGCTGGGTAAATGCTCTCCCACTCTGCATGGGAGTGGTACTGACAGGATTTTGCCAGGGCAGTTAAATCAGGGGAAGTGTGACCCTTGGTAATGGAATGTAATTAAATATGCAGGTATCTGACTCTCAGCTGACTTTTCAAACCCAAACCCCTTCTTTCCCTCTTCAGGAGGAGCAGCACCTGCCTGGAGCCTCTGGCAAACCTCCAGGTGTATTGGGGTTGTTGGGGGAGTGCTGTACCCACAGGTCACCCTCACTGAGTCTTTTTAAACAGCCAGAGGTTGTTTGTACCTGGTGTTTCATGCCTGCTTTCAAACAGAGGTGTATCCTGGAGTGGTCTTATATATGTGAAGGGTTTCAGCTTTGTGGCTCCAGCTCCAGCAGGGAGACAGGTGCTTCAGGTGTGTCCTGCAAGGACTGTCCTCCAACAATGCTGTGGAAATCAGCTGTGGAAAAAGCCAGACCAACACCTTTAAAGGAGATTAATTTGCTTTTGTGTCCAGAACATGCAGCTGATGCCCAGTGGTGCCTTAAAACAAACACCAGATATCCTGTACCAGAGCTGAGGTTTATCCTGTTGTGGAGGAAATGAACCTGAAGGAATCCTTGGACAGCAGAACCCGTGCAAATGGAGCTATTGATAGCAGATTAACAGTTAATTACGGTTATTCTGGGCCTGGTTAATTGTATCAAGTGTCACCCTGTGCTGTCATTTAATCAGTGGAGGTGTCCTGCCTGGTGGGCCCAGTAACAAAGGACACAGCTCTCTGGTGTTAGTGGGATGTTAGGTAGTTTCTCACGTTTTTCTCCAAAATTTGACTTAACATCAAGGTTTTTAAAATGTGGTTCAGACTGAGAGGGGGCTGGGATTCGAAGAACTTCATTGTTCAGAAGGTAACCTCTGGTCTTCTTGGCTGCAGAAGAAACCCAATTGCTTTTGTTCCTGAGAAAAAGCCTTGATAATAACAATAATGTTACTTTTGGTTCCAGTCTGAGGTGGTGTAAGACTCCTTGGTGAGGATGTTCTCAGGGGCAGGAGGAAAGGCCAGCCCTGTCAGACATGCTGTGGGCACAGAGGGCCAGCTCTGACAGGAGTTTCCCTCTCCAGCCCTGGGCTGTGCTGTGGCAATGTGGTGCCCAGCTGTGGCACGGTGTACAGGCAGTGTGGCACAAATGCCTGTGAGATTCCCACTCCACCCTGAGCTGCCTCATGTGCTGGGCAGCTTGGAGCTGGGGATCTCTCCAGTGCAGTTCTGCCACTTCCCCAAGCCCTGTGTCTGCAGGGGGAGCGAGGCACACTCGTGGCAGATGTTGCCCCTGTGCTGGCAAACCCCATTCCGAGGCAGTGACACCCTGTGGGTCTGATGCACTGGGGCTGGTGTAAATACCCCTCATGGCTCAGGGAGACTCTTGCTTAATGCTGTTGCTCATTAACCCTCTTAGCTTGGTTTTGACCTGCAACTGGCTGCAGAGGCTGGGTTGTATTATCATGCTCGTGCTGCCAGACCCATGCAAGGAGAGATGGCCCTTGCAGCCCTTCAAACTGTGAGCAAAGTTTGGGTTGCAGCAAGATTTGTTGTTGCCTGTTGCTCAGCTGTATTGCCAGGAGTGACATTTAAGAGAAGGAAATGTGCTGGGCTGGGGACATGTGTAAGGAGATGCTGCTGATGCAGCAGGGTCAGCGAGGAAGTGGGAGGCAGCTGGCAGCAGGTGGGTGTTTGAGCCATCAGCAAATACCCTGATGGGCAGGAAGTTACCTTTTATTTTTGGCAGGACCCCTTGAATGCCTCCTGCCTATGGGTGGGAAAGGAGTTTACTGACCTTTTCCTGCAGCACATAATCTACAAGCTGAGGGTGAGACTCATAGAGGTGCATTTCAGGGCTTCCTTTGTGAGTGTTGTGTCTCACTGAGGGAGGGTATAAAGTCACCAGCTTTGAACTTAATTTAAATCCTGAGTTGCTTCAGCTGTTCAGTTGGTGTCTGTGCATCTGTGTGTGGGAGAACCACACCAGGCAGGGCTCCTCCTGCCTGCAGCTCCAGAGGCCTAAGCCTTGCTGTTGGGGACATTCAGCATCAGTGATGAGTTGCACCCAACGTGTCTCCCATGCTGGAGCCTGGGTGGTTGTTTCCTTATCCTGTTGGTGGACCCATCCTAGGTGCCAGTATTGACACTGGATAACTTCAGTCCCTGGAGCTTTTTTGGTTTTTGCAAGCAGCATCCATACTCTGAGCACAGAGGAGAGCTGAGATCTCACCCAGGAGCCAGTCCAGCCATCAGCTGTTAATTAGAGAGCAGCTGTCTGATCCTGCCCAGCTAACAGGTTTGGGGGTGTTTGCCATGGAGTCCTCCTCCCCTGCCTGATTTAAGTCTCTGCTGAAATCAACAGCTTGATAATTAACCCCACGTTGGGGTTGTCTTGTCTGATGGGAGATAACTGCTGATAATGCAGCTGTTCAGTTCCCTGGGAAGCTCTGTGGACCAGGGCACATCTATCAGAACTGCTTGTAGTGGCTTTTTGGGCTTCCAAAGCTTTGAAGGGAAGTGAATGGAAAGGGGAAACCTGGAAGGAGCTGCCCAGGAGGGCAGGATGCAGCCAGGGTGACTCAAGCTGGTGTTCTGTCAGAAACCTCTGTGCAACACAGCCCTGTGCACAAAAATACACGGTTTGAGGAGTGCCTCTCCCCTGGGAGCTTTTAGGGGAAAAGAAAAGAGGCTGGGACAGGGGTTTGTGTTGCAGGAGGAGAAGAGGAATATAGGAAACTCTTCCAGCCCAGCTCTCAGCTTGCTGTTTCCTACCTGGTGCCAAGGATGAGATGTTTGTCTCGCAGGCAGCCCTGCGGATGTCGCCGACAGCCGGAGAGCTGCCGGAGTGCCAGAGCCAAGAGGAAACCTCCCAGCTGCTCCAACAGGCTGGGCTGGGCAGGGCAGGAGGAGGCTGTGGGAACCCCTGGCTGCTGCACCCCCTGCCTGGGTCACCTCTACAGACCCTGATCCCCTCTGCAGGACCATGGGGCTGTTACAGCAAGTGGCTCGCGGTGGTGTGAGACCTGCACGTCCTTCTCGGTGCTTTTGCATCCAGGGCACCTTCCATCCAGGCCATCCCTGCTCAGATGTCTGAAGGAGGTGGTTGATGGTTCCACCTCTGCCTATTTTGTCTCGTTTCTTGTCCTCCTGCTTTGCTTGTTATCTCACGTTTCATCTTCTGGTGACGTGCACTTTGTGCCTTCCTGAGTGGTGTTTGGATAGAAGAGTGGGGTTCTGCTCCAACAAAATGAAACAAAATATGGAAAATGTGGATAATAGCAGTGATGGGTCCTGGCCCATGTAGGCTCCCACACCCCTCCTTCACTCAGCTGCCAATGCCCTGAGGGGGTGAAAGGTGCCTGAGAGGTGGAGAAATTGCTCATTCTAGTGACGCAGATGTAGGAAGGGATGCTGAAGGGCCAGCAATAGTTAAGGCTTGGAAAGGCAAAATAGGAGAAGGGGTTGTAGTAGCCCAAAGAGGAAAGCAGCATTTCTCCAGCATTGGCATTGATGTAGGGCTCAGGGGTTGAGCCAGAAGCAGACAGGGACTGCTCAGGACCCCATCAGGCTGGGCTGGACCCCTCTGCCCTGCTCGGCACCCACACTGTCCTGTTCCTTCCTACAGCTGCACAGAAACAAGCTGTAAATAGCTGGGGTGGAAGGGGAAGGAACTGGATATAAGGTGAGTGAGCTGATTGTAAAGCCTGAGTAATCTCTTTTTCACATGTGCCCGGTGATGAATGAGCATTTGTTCAGGCCAGGGAAGTGACACCTCCTCTGCCTGGGGGACTGCAGACAGGAGCTTGTCCCTGTGGCTGCCATGGTGCCAGCCAGGGCTTAACCTCCACAGGAGCATCCAGTCCTGGGCATCAGCCTGCCCTCATCAAACCACATCAATCCATAATGCCTTGGAAGCCCTTCTGCTTCCAAGAGATTTACTGTCCAGTGCAGACTCGTGTTAATTACTGCCAGCACTTAGGAGTCTTTATCTGTCTTCCTTTACCCATAGGGATGTTGTCAGTTTGGATAGCTAATCTGGAATTAAGCTGATGATCCATAAAGTAGGGCCACCCTTTGGTCAATAATTCACTTCTGTCACCAGCTTCTTTGTGCTATCAGGAGAGTGACCAGGAAAACTGATTTACTGGCAGCCAAGAGCATTTCCTCTGGAGCCTGTGAAGACAGTAAAGTGGGTCCTGCTGTGCTGGTAAACCCTGAGTGATGCATGGTAGGGATTTTTCCTCTTCCAGGTATTTTGAGTGCTAGAATTAAAGACTAGAACATTTTTATGGCTAAGGAGCCACAATATAAACCCAGAGCTCTGGTTCACAACTTCAGTCAGCCACCACCATGGACTGGTGCGTAGCCACAAAGCAGGAGTGACTCAAGATCAGTGTGTGGGGAGGGAATTCCAGGGCCATCCCTTGCTCATGCTGCTCAGAGCAGGCAGGAGGTGCTCTCTGGGGCTTGGTCGGCTGAGTTCAGCTCCAGTAACACAAACTCTGTGATGTCTCAAAGGAGGCAGCACAGGGAAATGCAGGATTTGCCTTTAGAGCAGCTGAGAAGATGGCCATGTCCAACTCATCGTTTCTGCAAGCACTGGAAATTACTTTTCCATCTCCAAACTCTGCTTTCACTTTATTACCTTTTGATTAGTGATCATTCTTTGTTCTGCTGAGCTTGAAGTAGGAGTTGAATGAGGAACAGGTTTCTTCTCTGCCATGTCTGTGCTGCCAAGGTGCAGTCAACTGGAAGGATCATAAGGAAACCACAATTCAGATGTTCTCCTCCCAAAATGGGCTCTTCTGTCCGTGGGCCAACACTGTGATCAGAAGAGCAGTGGTGCCTGCTGGTGTGCACACGCTGGTGTATTCACCCTTGCTAGGCAGAAGAATGGATCCTGGTTTTTGCATATATTTTTGAAGTTTTAAATATTCTTATTTTCAAATAGAGTTTGGTGCTTGGTGCCAGGGAACACTGAGTTTTTCCTTAATATATGTTGTATTTTGCTGCTGCCCAGGAGGGGGAAGGGCTCTCTGGAGCGTGGAAAGGAGCAATGAAAAGAGTGATGCTGTTGATGTTGCACTGAGTCTGTGTTGGTGCACACTCCTGTGCCACCAAGGTGCCTCTAAACCTAAGGGGGCTGGGAAATAGAAACGTGGTGTGGAGGGCACCAGCAATCTCAAGAGGGTTGGTTAAATAATAAAGTATTTGCTAATAAAAGAAAATTTTTTCCATGCTATTTCCAGGCCTAATAAGCAGAGGAAGTGGAGAGAATAGATTCTGCTGTTGCATGCTTGTGCATGATCAGGCCACCAAATTCAAAACACATGAGTTTTGAAAAAGTCCACAACTTCAGCCTTATAAAATGGGTTCCTTTCCCTGATTCCTGCCTGTGATCAGATAATGACCTTGGTAAGCAAAACAACCCCAGCTGTATTTCATAATGGGAATATACTTCTGTACATTGTAATGAGCTGTTAACAGGGAACAGTATCGTGTGAAAATCTGCACGTTTCCCATGATGCTGCCCTGATTCAAAAGCCACACATAAATTACTTGGTATTGCAGATTTCAAGGTCAGGATTGGCCATGTAAGATCTAGTTTTTCACCCCCAAAACCCAATGTTTTTAGCAGGCTGGAATTTAAAATAGAAAAAGCTGATCTGTTGGGAATCTCAGGAGTTGTGAGAAGTGGCTTGGTACCTGTGTCAGGTACTTGAAAGTGTGTGCCTGGAGTGATGAAAGGGAAAATAACACCTTTGCTCCTCCAAAACTCCTCCTTAGGAGGCTCCTGAAGGAAGGCATCCTGAGCTTTGCAAGCAGTTGTGAGCTGGTGAAATTCACTGAGTTTTGGGAGGTTTCTAGCAGAGCCAGAAGCAGGTTTTCACTGCTAGGATGAGTTCCCAGGGTTCCCCTCCTGATGCCAAGCAGCACACAGACACATGGCTAGGGCTCCAGAGTAATTTCTGCACTGAGGCACTTTTTCTGCTGGATGTGAATACTTGATTATTAAGCATATATTACAATTCTGAATATTATTTTAGCTGTAAGTTTAGTCTCCATCCTCTCTAGCTTTTTAGGTTTGATCATATTCCAGAGGCTTACTAAAAACATGCAAAGAATTTCAGCAAAACTCTCTGGAACACTTTTTGTTAAATTCTTTCAGTCATGCAAGCTAAATTAAATGACAGCTCTGTCCACCAAAAGATTACAAATATCAATCAGACTTCTCCCCTAAACTCATGAAGGAATTAAATGTTTTTCTAGAACTCTTCTATTCCCCTTAATAATCTCTTTGGCTGTTCTCTTTACTTTACATATTTTTGAAGTGTGTTGAAAGGGATGATTTCTGCCCTAAAGGAGCACAGTGCTTGTAGCTTGCTGACAGTATTTAATCTGAATTCGTGGGCACAATTTTGGGTATTGCTCAAATTGGTATTTGCAATACTGCGGGCTTATTTCCAAAAGGAGAAAACAGCTATTAAACTGCAGTCCAAGAAACATGATGCTGAGCTCTTTTCAGAGATGGGAGATTAATGATAAAAAAGTATGTTGCAGCTCCAACTGTTTATGTTAAAATTGGAAAAATAGGACCAGGTGGGCTCAGTGGGATGGGGAGCTCTTAGTAAAGTGGTTGTAAAGAATGAGGAGTTAAAAAGATTTCAGCATACAGTGGCCTGTCCAAGACAAGCTGAGTCATTACCCCACATCACTGCATCTGTTTTTGTCTGGTCACTGAACAGTTAGGAATAATTGTGTAAATCACGTGGGATGCCCTGGGGAGCTTCCTTAGCAGGCAGGCTCAGCACACCGTTCCCATCTGCCTTGTGCTTTAAGCTGCAGGGAGACCACAAGACAAGCCAAAGAGCCAAGATGTCCATGGAAGCCAGATGGGACTGCCCAGTGTCCCTTGGAGTCCCTCCTGGCACTGCCCCCCCTACCCATCCCGAGGGTCATGGTTTGAAAGTGTGTCCAGTTCTGGCCCCTCAGTTTGGGAAGGATGTTGAGATGCTTGAGCAGGTCCAGAGGAGGGCAACAAGGCTGGAGAGGGGCTGGGAACACAAGCCCTGTGAGGAACAACTGAGGGAGCTGGGGCTGTTCAGCCTGGAGAAAAGGAGACTCAGAGGTGACCTTATCACTCTCTACAGCTCCCTGAAAGGTGGCTGTGGTCAGGTTCTGGCTCTTCTCACAGGCAGCACTGACAGAATGAGAGGACACAGTCTCAAGCTGCACCAAGGGAAATACAGGCTGGATATTAGGAAAAAGTTTTTCACGCAAAGGGTGATAAAGTTCTGGAATGTTCTGCCCGGGGAGGTGGTGGAGTCACCATCCCTGGATGTATTTAAAAAACCCTGATGTGGCACTGCGTGCTAGGGTTTAGTTGAGGTGTTAGGTTGGACTCTTTGATCTTGAAGGTCTCTTCCAACCTGGTCATTCTGTGATCCTGTGAAAGGGATGAGGGTGGAAATAAAACTGGTGGACACCTGACCCATTAGAAGTTGTAGTGAGGAGCAGGGGGAGTTTGTTGCCCTGGTGGTTGTGAGGATGGGGGAGGAAAGCCCTGCAGCCCCCTCGGAGGTGTGGGGATGTGTGTGCCTGCCCTCCCACAAAGAGTGCTCCCTTCACATCAGCTACATTACAGTGTATTTTTGCCATCATGGTTTAACAGAGAAGAGCAGATATGACAGTAAACTCTTACAGCTGGGTGAGTTGTGATTAAGTTAAAGCTATCTCACTGTTACATACTACTTTAGTGATCACCAGACTCTGTATTTTCCTGCCTCTTACCATGGGCTTTAAACCACAGGACATGAATAAACTGTAATGTTAGGGTGCAGTCAGCTCTGCTTGCTATTTAAGGATGGGGAATCTATGTTCAGTACACCAAATATAATTTCATAAAGCATGCAAACCATCAGGGAGGTTGTGGAGTGGTTGATGAATGGGACTAGGGCTGCTGCTCTGCATGAAGATGAGACAACCAACAGCATTCCTGGGTCTGGATGTACCATTGGAGTGGAGTGGGATTTCCACCCCATGCCTGGTCTCCCGCTGACTCTTCCAGTAGGTTTTGTGTCATGGGCTCTATTTCTCCCACAGGCAGCAGCAAAATTTAATTGAACCTCTCCATAGTTATCAGCAGCTGGGGAGGGCGTGCCTGAGGATGGAGCTTTTCTCCTGGCAAAGGAAAGAGCAGTGTGGCAAAGGGATGTCACGTTCACTTGATCCAAAGTTGGGGCCCCTGTGATGTTTCTCAGAAAGTTCCTGTTTTATTGTGGCTACAAAGGCATAGAAATTAAGCTGCTAATTTATGGCATGCCAAGGAAAAAAGTAGTACTACAAGAAATGCTCAGTTATTTTCATGTTTGAAAACACACAATTGAAAAATCCTGATTTTTCCCTTGCCCCCCCCCCCGAGCTTATTAAATCTGAAAATATCCCAAAGCTTAATTCTCTCTGCCAGAAAGTTCCTCTGCTCTTTTGGGTAAAAGTCATGGAAGTTGTGCCCCCTGGGCTGTGTGGTAGGGTCCTGTCTGGCTTGTTCTGTTCCTGGGATGTAGAGGAGTGAGGATCCCACAAGGGAATGAGGATCTCACAGGTGAATGAGGATCCTGCTGCTGAGCAGTCATGACCCCTTCCAGCACGATGGGCTTGGGTTTTGGCAGTGGTGCACTGGGTCTGAACTGATGTGTGTGCTAATTAATTAGCTGCTGTGCATGGCAGACCCTCACTCCCCCTCAGCTGAGGACTGCTGTTAGTGGGGGCTTTGTTTGGAGGAGCAAAGTGCAAGTGATGGTGTCAAGGCTTGGCTGGCTGGCATGTTTGGTTCCTGGGTGAGATCCTCCCAGCACTGCCCTTGCCTTTTTGTTTGTTATTTTTTTGTGGTTGCACCATATTCTGGGAGAAGCTTCTAAATGTCTAAACAAAGTGAAATTCCTGAAAAGTGAACTTAACCAGCCTGAGCCAAAGCCTGTTTTAGGCCATGAAAGCACATCCCCTGAGTTTTGAGGAGATGAGCTGCATTTTGCTGCCTGCCATGGGTGGGGGACTCAGCCAGCATGGCTCTCACACCAGGCAGACTCTGGCACATGCCAGGGAGAGCTCTGCTGCAGCTGGGGAACCCAGAGGGGTCTCACATGGAGCCATTTGTTTTTCATTACGTTATGCTCCTCTAACATAAACACTGAGGTATGTGGACATTGCCGTGGACAGGGCGAGCCAGATGCCAAAGGCATTCCTCCAAGGCTGTATAAACTTCAGGAGATAAATATTTTAGAAACAGTTTTCTGAGGCTAGCATAATAGTTTAAAAATACAACCTAGATTCCAGATATTAAAAAATGCCTTGCAAGGCATGCATATTGCTGCAAGAGATGGAACTAACCAAACCCCTGAAGCATGTGGAAAGCTCCCATTTTGCAATATCTTCTCTGTTACTTTATCCTTTTCATTTTTTTTTTCCTTAGCGCTGAGATTAAATTCAAGAAGCTTTTAACAGCAGAGTGGCAGTGATAGAAATTTTCAGCATATATTAACTAGCTGACTCACACTTTTTCAAAGGGGATCTGGGTTTGTGATGGAGTAGCTGGCTGCTTTCAGCAACAGCAAAATCAGGAAAGTCAGCGAAGAGAGGAAGCTGATAGTTTATAATGTGTCTAATCCCTCTGTGTGCTGTGATGGGAGTGTGGGGAGCTCCCACCCGTGTTTGGAAAATGGTCCTGACCCTGTGCTCAGGGGAGGCATTCAAGTCCTGTCTCAGGGATCTGTAAACTTGCACTGTTACTTTGGACCCAGCTTTAAACCATCCTTTAAAAGATGCTTTCATTGTGTCACTTGGCTACCCCAAAAACTTTCAGTAGCATCCTCTGTCCTTCAAGAGCGAGAAATGAGATTTTTAGGTTATGTTTGTGGGGATCTGAGAGATCTTCCATTTCCTTTCAAGTGTTACATCTAAAATGGGTGAGAGAGTCCCTGAAAGCAGTGAGATTCCCAGAACACAGGCTTCTCTTGCTACTGTTTTTTCCCCTGTCTGGCCTAACTTTGGGCATGTGTTTTGTAGCTGACCCCAGAGCTTTTGGTGACACTGGGGTCTTGCAGGGTTCATGTGATTCTGGCTGGGCAGAGCCCCAGAATGACTCAATGTGCTTTTGCCTCCTCCTTTTGTTTCTTGCACTGAAGTTTTTTGTGCAGCTTTGTCTATGAATGAGCCTGAGCTCCTCAGTGCTTTGGCACAAGGAGTGCTGGGGTCCTGTCCTGCCTCCACTGAATCTCGTCCCACCCCGTGTCACCTGCTCCCCCAGGGAGTGAGGATGAGGCAGCAGGAGGGTGGGGGCAAGCAGTGAGTGACTGTGCCCCTCTTGTCTTCCAGCTGCTCAGAGGGATGACTTTGCCCCGTCGGAAAGCTCCGGGAAAAGCCGCAGAGGAGGAGGAGGAGAGCGGAGACTGCGATGATGAAGATGAGTGCGGCAGAGGCTCTGGGGACGGGGAGCTGCGAGTGAGGAACCAGCTCCGCTTCCTAGCAGGTGATGGGGATGTGGCACTGCAGCAGCTCTGGGGCACAGGTGATGGGGATGTGGCACTGCAGCAGCTCTGGGGCACAGGTGATGGGGATGGGGCACTGCAGCAGCTCTGGGGTACAGGTGATGGGGATGTGGCACTGCAGCAGCTCTGGGGCACAGGTGATGGGGATGTGGCACTGCAGCAGCTCTGGGGCACAGGTGATGGGGATGGGGTACTGCAGCAGCTCTGGGGCACAGGTGATGGGGATGGGGTACTGCAGCAGCTTTGGGGTACAGGTGATGGGGATGTGGCACTGCAGCAGCTCTGGGGCACAGGTGATGGGGATGTGGTACTGCAGCAGCTCTGGGGCACAGGTGATGGGGATGTGGCACTGCAGCAGCTCTGGGGCACAGGTGATGGGGATGTGGCACTGCAGTGCAGCCCCTGCCGGGTTTTGGGGTGTCCCCAGCGGGCTGCAGCGGGGTCTGGATAGCCCAGTCCTGCTCAGCACAGCCTGTCCAAGTTCCCAAGCAGCCCCCAGCCACTGGCTACCTTAGCAAGCTTGAGTGAGATCAGCTCTGGTGATTATCATCAGGCCATTTGTGGTTTCAGCTCTTTGCTTGCTAGGTGCCTTTGGCAGATGCAGGTAAAGAGAGGAGAAGGCTGGGTGAGGTTCCACAGCGATGTCTTTATCGAAGTCTTCTGCAAAGGTTCTCAGTGACAGCTCTTCTGCCAAGCTGGGCAAAAGTAGGGGGTTTTATAGGGTACAGGGGTTTAGGAATTGTCCAATGGTAAGGGTCAGAGGAAAGTGACCTATAGTCTTACAGATAAGCAAGGGTCTGAAGTGGAAAAAGGGGCTTCTAAGGGGCTTCTTCATCGTGACTGGCATTCCCTGTCTTAGGCTGCTGACTGCCATGGAGGCATTGCAGGACCTGGGCCTGCTACAGCCCTGCAACAGCTGTCCCTGTGTGGGGTGCAGGTGATGGTGATGGTGTGGGAGCTGCTCCCTGGGCTCTGCTCAGGTGGACTCACTGCAGGCACCCCCCATGCCATGGCCCAGAGCTGCAGACACCCCAGATTATCCAGGCTGGCCGTGGTGCTGGTCCAGGCAGCAGCTGGAGAAGAAATACCTCTGCTTTTCCAGGCTGGTTCTGTAGGGGTGCACTGAGGGCAGCCCACTGGAGAGGATTTGAGGCAAGCTGAAAATCTGATGTAGGTCCCAGGATCACCCTCTTCTCTCCTTCCCAGTGCTGCCTGCAATCCTGAGATTCGAGATGAGCTCCTCATCTTCCTGGAGGGCACCAGGGAGTCAGGAAGGCTTGTTTGACTGCAGCAAATGATGGTTATTTGTGATGTAGGGTTTAGAAACCTCCTGTGATTTTTTGCACATACCTCAGGCTCGTTTTGCAGAAGTGATTTAGGTACTTGGAAGCCTAAAAATTGCTTTGCTTGCCAGTGTGAGTCATGTCCTTGGTTCCTCTGAAAACAGCCCCGAGGCACTCCTGGTGTTATTAATGAGGCAGCCCCTGGTCACTCATTGGGAGGAGAAAGCAAAGGAGCAGTGGTGCCTTGGGCACTCACATGTGCTGCTGGTGTGGTCCTTCTCCTAAGCCCACTGAGCTCTGTGGAGCTCAGCAGCATCCCCTGGTTTGCTGGGGTGAGCAAGCCCAGGCTGCTGGAGGCTGTGTCCAGCAGGGATGAGCAGTGCTGGGTGTTGCTCTGTGGGCTGGAGGCTTGGCCCAGTTGCTGCTGGTTCCAGTGCTCTTTGAGAGACCAGACAACTGAACCTGGATAAAATCAGCTTTAAACCTTTGAAGTTTAAAAGGCAAATTTGGGCTCCTAAACGAAGCACAGATGTTTATAAATTCCCTCCCATTGGTCTGGGATAATTAAAATATCCTTAATGAAGTGAGAGCTGAAATATTAAATGCCAGTCTCATATCAAAGATTATTGACACATTATGTAAAATGCATAAAATACATATATTCAGATATTAAGTAAGGGAAAGAAAAGACTTTTCAAGTCCTCCACTGCAAGTCTGAAAGAGAAACATAGAATTTTGAGAGGGCTAAAACACACTTAATTTCATCCAAGAACTAAATAACAAAGTTTTATGTTAAAGAAGTGCAGGTGATTCACAGTGTCCTGTGCTGAGAGCAGAGATACGTGTTTCATTTTCCATGATCTTTGTGTCACACCTTGATGTTATTTTTAATGTGTTTCTAATTTCCTCTTAAAGCCTTCCCCACACTATCATCAGTGATCTCTGAAGTTGGATATGTGATCCTTTCTGCCTCACTCTGCCTCTCTGGTTTAATCACTGTATTGATCTCCCTGGTGACTTGCCCCTCTCGTGGTACAGGAACAGGCAGCAGGAGAGGAGGACTTGTCCTGTTTGCTGCTGCCTTGGCTGTGGGATGGGTAAATATTAACTTTAAAGCAGTTGTGTCTCTGGGGCATGGGGCTCCTGGCAGGTAAAATCTTTCAGGTTGCTGAGAGTGTGGAGTTTGTCCAGCAGGGCTTTAAGGCACTGACTGAGCTCTGAGTGTGAGCTGTGCTGTCAGGGAGACTTTCTTCCTTGCTTGCCCATGCCATGTGCTCTTTTTTTGTGTTTTGCTTTAGAGCAGAGAGGTGAAGCTGATATGACAGTGACAGAATCCTGTTTGGTTGGTATTGGATATAAACTGTGAGACTCTGTTCAAGTTTTATGCTGGAATCCAGCCCAGGAAAAGTTGCTGATGGTGTGGAAATACTAATTTTCAACTTTTTTGAGAATGATATTTCTTTTTACTTTGAAAGGGTATTTTTCAATTAATTTTTTTTCCATCATATCACATGTACATAGCAAGAAATAAAAGGGACCAGAAACCATTCCACATTCCCCCCCAAACTGCCACAAATTCTAAATGTTAGGGTAGCATGCCGATTTGAAATGCTGCCAGGCTTTGAAATCTGGAAATAGTTTACAAAATGAACTTTTAGGTTTAATGTGGCTTTATCTCTCTCCTTCCCAAGGTGGTTACCCTGTAATAGAGGCAGAAGGGATGGGAGTGGCTGGGGTTGTGCTGCTGAGCACGGGTTTCATCCCCTGCTGGATGCTCTGCAGTGCTGGGGCAGGAACGTGGATGGCAGGCTGTGCTGCAGTGCAGGGTCCAACCCAAACCCCATCTGAGCAGCTCTGAGTCCTCCTGCTGACCCTCGAGGTCTGCAGGCAGGGGACACAGTCTGGGGCTTTCCCCTCCTTTTCTCAGGTGCTTTGTTCACCTTGAGGAAATTGGCAGTGGAGAACTCCTCCCTTCCAGAGGGAATCCCAAGCCTTGCAGATGGACTTGGTGATGCCTTGAGGAGGAGGAGAGGGGGTCTCCTGGGCTGGCACCCATTTTGGCTGTTGGTTGGCTGAAAACATTGGCAGATTTTGCCACCTCTGAGGTCCCTGCATCTCTAGTGGGATTTTCTCCTGCTCCCCAGTGTGGGTGCCCCTGGTCCTGCAAACATCTGCTGGACACTGCCCTCACCAAGATGTCCCCTCAGAAGGTCTTGAAAATGAGGAGATAAAAAAGGAGGAAAGAGGGTGGGGGAAAAAAAAGTCAGTCTAAAATACAGACTAGTTTTGATTTATCGCCTGTTGTATAAAATGTAACCTTTGTTTCCTATTTATAATGAGCCTGTAGTAACTGGACAGTCAACCTAAACTTTAATGATTTAAACATACTTGTAAACTGTCAAGTCAGAAGTTTGTGAGTGACTATAAACATATGTTGGTGAGCCCTATATGCTAATAAATTCATTATTATGTTGCCCCAGTGGGAAACACAGAGATGGCAGGCTTTTTTCATGATAGGTCTTTTATTGTTTGTCACATCTGCAACACATTAAGGGTTTTGAAGGCAGATGATGTTTACAATAAGGGGGAGGGCTGAAAACCTCCCAGCTCAGAGAAAGAGTGCATCCTGTTTGTCAATGGAGTACCCATGGAGGCAGCACCCTGGCCATGCAGCTCTAAAAATAGAGCTCTGCACACACACACACATATATTTATGCCACTCCAATGGCAAAGCATGTCTGCAAATGAATTATAGCATTTCCCCCCAAATTATGAGTCAGTGCAAATGTCTTCCAGGCTGTGTGATGCAGACATGTGCTCTCAGCCTGCTGGGATCAGCCATCCTGCACCAAGCAGGCACCCAAAGGAAAAGGAGCCCGGGGTGGTTGGTGCTTTGCTGATGCTCCAGCCAGCCAGCCACTAATTAGCTCACCTGGGGTGTGCTCACTCCAGATGCCACTTGGAACCAGAGAGGGGTTTCCAGGGAGCCTGAAATTAAAATATGGATGCTGGAGAGGCTCCTGTGCCAGGTGTGGGCTTTGTTAAGGGCTGGGGGAGAGGTGATGCAGGCGTTTCAGGGGCCTTGCAAAGGGGGTTTGGTCCAGCTCAGCTGTGCCCCTGGGCTTCTCACAAGCTTTGCTGAGAGGAAAATATCTGTTTTAGTAGCTGAAGCACCCAGAGAACATTCTGAACAGCCCAGCAACTTGGGGAAGGGGTTGGGAGTTTGAGGGGAAGATTTACTCTTCCAAAATATCTGTGTTAGGCAGCAACAAAAGTAGTCTTGGGAACAGATGGGTTTGGCAGAATTAAGCAGAAATAGTTTGTCCTGGGAAGGGAAGTTGGCCTCATCCCATGAGATATGTAAGGATAGATGTGTGCAGTAATAATATATAAAGATGGCTCTGGAAGTTTGTGTGTGTAAAACAGCTCCCCTGGCTGGCTGCTCCTGCTGCAAGAACCTGCAGTGAGGTTTGCTCTCAGCTGTCCCTTGGCTGTTTCTAAGCCCCCAAGGAAGCCCCAAGTTCTCCTGTACCCTGCCCATTTGCTGCCAGACCCTTTGTGGGTTTCCAGCACTTCATGCCTTACCTAGGTGCTTTTTGAAGAACCAGCACAGCCTCCCCCTTGACCTGCCCAGATCTGTAACTCTTTAGTGACTTCTAGTTTGCTTTGCCACTGATTTATCCTCTTGGCTGGGTTTTTTTTCTGAGTGCTCTCATCATCAAACTGCAGGCTTCAATATTGCCTCTGAGCTGGCCAAGTGGGGTGTTTCCCCAGGTGGAAAGGCTATTTGCTGGTAGCTCCTTTTTCCATGTTACAAAGGTGTAGTTGCTTCCAAATGGGAATTTGGGATGCACATCACAGGGCAGGGGAGGTCTGTGTGTGTGTGGTGGCTGTGCCCTGTGTGGCACAGGGTAGGACCCCTGTGCTTTCTGTCTTGCACCATGTTTTTGGGAGCTGCTCTGAAACCCTGGGAGTCACAGCTTTCATCCTGTTCTGCTCTCAAACAGCTCCCAATGCCCAGGAAAGCATTCCATGTCCTAGAGGGCTCAGTGCTGAGATGTCCCTACAGCTCAGCCTTTGGTGACCTTCCCCCTGTCCTCTCCAGGGTTTATTTCAGGAGGGTGCCATCAATCCAAGCTCCCTCTTCAGGCTGCTCATTTTGGGGTCACACACCTTCCAGGGGCTTTCCCTGTCCAGGGGGAGGCCAGGCAAGGTCACTTTGGGTGCTGCCCTCCTGGTTTCTGCTGCTCATCTCTGTGGGAAAAGCTCCTCAGAAAGGAGCATTTGTGCTGGAAAAGGGGATGCTCCCAACCTGGGAACAGCAATCAGAGTCTGCCCAGGCTCACTCCGTGTGTGTGCTGGGAGACAGATGAACACCAGTTAAAATATTTACAAGATGATGCATTCCCATCCTTTGTGGGAATAAAGAGCAGTGATCCCTGCTCTGCCAGTGCCTCCAGGGTGCCCCTATCCCAGCACCTGTGTCTGCTGCTGCTGCTCTGCTCCATTTACTGCTCATCCCTCTGCTGAGACAGCATTCTCAAACCCCCACATGACTTCTAAAATTCTCCTGCCACAGGTGGGAGATATCCCCACCTGTGTGGCTGTTGCTGGCAGAGCAGGGCCACATGGCTCTTGTCCCATCCTGATGAACAGCCTGCAGCCCTGGATGGCCCTACAGACAAACACCAATATTTCCTGTGTGTGCCTCAGCAGGGCTGGCCTGCCCTTGGCTCAGGCACTGGGTGGGATGGGTTGGATTGACACAGCATCCTTCCCATGGGGATTTCTATCTGCTAAAAGCTTTAGGGCTTCTAACTACCATTTTAGTAGCAGAAAATTACTTTTTTTTTTACTTTTTTTTTTTTTTTCCTCCAAAGAGAGGGCTGTTGAATGCTTGACTGAAGCAAGGATAGCAGAAACATGCTGTTCTACAAGACATTCATCCTGTCCCAGGGTGAAAAAATGACAAGGCCAAATGTCACTAGATTATCCTGATGGAAGAGCTGGAATTGTACAGACTAAAACAGTGCAATAGTCTGATTACTGCTGTTCTATTTCAAATGTTTGTGTTTATTGAGCTTTTCTTTTAATGAAGGTCTGGTTGAAAGTCAAGAATTCATCATCATTGTCTAAATAAAAGCTAAAAGATGGAGAGGGAGTCACATGCAGCAGTTGACTGACCCTCTAATTGAGTGGCAAGTTCATTAATTTACTTCTGACGTCAGCAAAAAATGATTTTTTTTTTTTATTGACAGACTGAGAAAATTATTGGTGGCGTTTGGAGAAGGACTTGTTCATAGCATCCTTCAGCTGGCTGTGCTGCTGTGACTCTTGCAGGCCTCACACTGTACTCAGTGTGTACATTTGGAAGGGTTCTTGTGGCCTCTGTGCCCTCAGTTCCTCCAAAGAAACACTGATTCCATAACTGAAGAAGTAGAAAGTCATCTGTCAGAATCTGTGCTTTGAGAAAAGCTACATATATGCAAAAGCCATCTATGAAAGCAGCAAGTAAATCCACGGGGAATATTAATCCCATGTTTCTATCTTTTTTGATTGTTTCAATTTCACTTCATTTTTAAAATTTCAGTGTTGTGCTTACAGACCCAAGTCCACCTGAGCAATTTGTATCTGGTATTTTTAGGATTTCTGTGCCTCAGTCCGTTCTGGCCCAAAGCACAGAATGATGCACCACTTTTAAAAGGATGAATCAGAGGAGGGGATGTCCATAAATCACGTGCTGCATCACATTCCCACTGTGAGCTGGTCTAAATCCTTCTTTGGGAAGGTCTGGCTGGTCTGGGGTGACTGGGTGAGGCTGGAGGGCTGGAAACTCACTGAAGGTCAGAGGAGATGGTGCCTCTGCTGTAACACCTGAAAATGTGCCAAGGTCTTTGGCAGTCTGGGACTGCTCATCACTCCCAGATGTTTACAGTGCCAGTCTGCTGGCAAAAGGCTCACCCTCTAGTTAG
Organism: Serinus canaria; assembly: GCF_022539315.1. NCBI lineage: Eukaryota > Metazoa > Chordata > Aves > Passeriformes > Fringillidae > Serinus > Serinus canaria. The sequence continues at coordinate 6,971,014 of NC_066318.1, forward strand.
GCTGCAAGTCTGAATAACAGTTTGTACTGTGCCAGGGTGTCTGAGGAGATACTTTTCAACAGTGTAATTTGGGAGCTAATGTTTCTTTAAATTGTTACTGAGTGCAGCATCTTACATGACTGAACACCTCAAAACAATTTCAAGTATGCAAAAATGTGCCCAGTTGCAATAGTGATGGCCATACTTATCCTTAAAGGATGATGAATCTGTTTTTTGTGGCTGAAAAAACATGAGTTCTGATGAAGTTGGGAAACAGAATTCCTGACTTGGATACAGCCTTGCTTTGTGGTTTGGTGGTTTTTGCGTTTGTTGTTTTTTGTTTTTTTTTTTTTTTTTTTTCTTCTTTTTGCTGTTTTTCCTTGTGGAGAGGCAAAATAATTTAGCTGGGTTTTTTTTTTAAGAGACAACAATAAAGGTATATTTCAGACAGAAGCAGATCAGGTGCTACTTGCTAAAGGCTCAACAGGATAACCTTACCCTGATAGTCAGGGCACTGTAACTGCACATTTGGTTGTACAAAGAGAGGTTTGTCTGAGAGCCTGATAACAATATAACATGTTGATTGACTTTTCACATGGGAGAGGGTGTCCCTTTCATGAGTGGCTTGGCTTTTGCTAATGCCTTACTGCAGGTAAACTGATAAGAGAGATTATGGGATGTAATAAATGAGGCTGCTGGGCACAGCCCTGCTGAGTGTTGTGGGAGAGGGCTCTGGCCCTGGAGTGTGTCCCCCAGCACTTGTGTCAGTGTGCCAGCACTCAGCTGTCAGACATCACAGGATGTCCAGGGCTGGGCCATCCCTCTCCTGCAGCTCCTGCTCCCAGAAAATGTGCTCAGGCCAGCTGGGATGGGGGTCTGAGCAGCCTGCTGCAATAGAAGGCTCCTGTCCATGGCAAGTGTGGTGGAACTCGATCATCTTTAAGGACCTTTTCAATGACAAAATGAGACAATTTCACAGAACCAAGGTCCAGCAAGGACTATAAAACATGTCTCCCAAAAAGTGTCTTGGGGAAATACAGCTATGTCCATGAATGTTGGACCAGGTGGCCCTGTCCCATTGGAAGTGCACAGGAGGAGGCCCTGGTCTCTCAGCTGTGGCTACTGCTCTGCTGTCCATCCTCTTGGCCCTGCAGATGTCCAGGAGAGCAGATGATGTGTCAGGTGGATCATGGAAACCCTCACTGGAAACATTTTGGGTACAACTTTCAGAGCATTTTGTGAGCCCTATGTGGAAGAAGATGAGGAATGCTCAAATTCTCCATGCTGCCTTAAAAAGCCTGACCTCTTGGTTCCCCTCTTCAAACTGGAACAAATGTGTTTGTTTTTGTGCAGGTGGCAATGACCTGGCACTGTGAGTTGCAGCATTGCATGGTGGCAGCAGCCAGGAGCTCTGGGGAGCTGGGGTGAGCTTAGGTGTGGTTGAGGGAGAGTCTGCATGGCAGCATCTCCCTGCCTGCATCCAACAGGTCCCTACATGCTGCAGACAGCAGCACTGCACTTTGAAAATTAGTTTTTACATCTTTCCATAAATAGAAATGTATGTGTGTATGAAATAATCAAGCCTGATTAAATGAAGCTCTGAGTTCAGTATCTGGAAGATGTTGGGATCTGGATGTAGCCTGGCTGGAGGAAGAGGCATTACTTGAGATGAGGTTTTCAAAATTAAATCAATGGACAGCCCATGCTGGACTTGTGCACAGAACTGACCACAGAGCCTTTTGCTGGTTGATGCTGGTCCCCAGAAGAAAGAAACCCAGACCTGCCCAGAAGGCAGCCTCACTTTTAGTCCTTGCCAAAAAGGTATTGGAAAGGGGAAGAAGGATGCTTCTCCAGAGAAACCTCCTAGGATCCTGGTCTTTTAATCCTCATTTCTTTGTCTCTTCTCACCCCTCACTTTTCAAGTGAAAATAGTATGAGTTTGGTCTGGCCTGCAAATCACTCATCAGTGGGTGCATTACCAGGACAGGATCAATTACTGAGTCAACACTGCTCCGTGTGCTCCAGGAGCAGGGGATCCATCATGTGTCAGGCAGGAGCTCTCCTCGGCTGGAGTGCATTAGCCCTGAGCTGTGCACACACATCTGCTGGGGCTGACACCAGCAGTAACATGAACTGAACCAGGTGTGTTTGCCTGAGCACAGGCTCCCCTGATTCCCAGGTGTATCTGCAGCAGATCCTGACCCCTGGTGCTGGGATGGATGAGCTGTGAGCTGGAGGAGGGGTGTCCTCCTTCCCACGGTGCCTGCCACCTCCTGTGCTCTGCCTTCTCCTGCATTCCTGCCCTGGGGCTCTCACAGCTCCAGGGAGAGCCCAGATTGGTTTCTTCCCAGGAGCAAATTTCAGGCAACCAAGTGGTGCTGGAGTCTACTGGCTTTGCCAGCATTTCTGGGGCATCTTCCCTGGGGCAAAAGTGTCCTGGCTTCAAAATTTAATCTCCCCTCATGTTGCTTTTAGGGCAAGCCAGAAACTTTCTGATGGGAGACTTAGTGTTGCAAACTGCCTCTGCTGGAGCTGGGAGGCAGTGAAGCATGCTGGAGCTTTGGATGGGATTTTCTTGTTTTGGAATAAACTGAAAATCTCTCTCTGCCCTTTCAGCAGGGAAGTGAAGCAGCAGCAGCCTGAAGCACAAGGTAATGCTGTCTGCTTTCACTCCACACCAGCTTCTTGTCTAAAAAGTCTGCGTGAAATTACATTTTTAATTATACCACAGGGAAAAAAACCCAAAAACAAATGAATTGATTGGACTTTGTTGGAATGGTATGTCAGTTTGCCTTTTTAAAATTTTGTAAATTTAAACAACAAAAAATTTGGACTCCTTTTGCTTTTGTTCTGCTTTGGAGCAGTAGCACATTCCCCCTCTTTTATGGGAATGGAAATCTGGCATGTTGACCAGCTTCTGTTGTTTCAGAAAGTGTCTTCAATGGTATTTGGGGATCTCAATGACATCTTGCTGTCTGTTCCTGCTTTCCATTTGCTCTTTGCTTCCCGTGGGACCTGGGATGATGCTCTGCCCTTCCCTCCTGCAGGAGGCTGGGGCTGTGCCCAGCACAGAGCTCCAGTGCAAACCCAGCAGCCCCTTTCCTTCCCCACACCTTCCTTTGGAAGGTGTATCCCTCTTTCTGTGTATCCCACCTCCAGGCAGGTGGGAGCTGCTGCCTTGGGCTGACTCTTTGTTGGGTGCAGAGGGACCCTGTGCAGCACTGAGTGCCCACAGTGCTGCTGCTGCATCCCTTGGTGGCTCTGTGATGTGTAGGGATGGATGGTTTGCAGTGGCAGGTACTGCTGGCTGCTGAGCATCAGGTTTGGCAGCTGGACAGATTGCCAGGGCGTTTGTCACTGCCTCAGTCCAGTGCAGGAGTCCCAGCAGGATTTCTAAAATGTAAATTACAACTGCAATGTGAGACACATCCTTTTGCTTTGCTGTTTTTTCCTCCCTCCTTCCTGTTTGAATTCAGTATCTCGAGTCTGAAAAACTGCTGGACTCTAAGCTATTTTGCTTGTGTCTCATGGATACTGGAGACACTTCCTGCACGGGGAGGCAGACATCTGCTCCAGCCTGTTTTTGGAGTTTTTTGTGTCAGACAGCCTGCAGTTGGCAGGTGGGAGCCAGTGGTTATTATCAGAATCTGAGTAATATCCTCTGTCTCCTTGATATCTCTCTGCCGGCTGCTCCGCAGCTTTGGTATGTTTGCTTGTCCTCTTCTGGTTCTCTGTAGATCATTCCAGTAAAAAGTAAATAAAAAAAAAGGTTGTGTGCTCCCCAAAGTCATCACAGAACACAGCCTGCAGTATCTCTTCTCTTGTCCACATAAATCACTGCTAAGGCATGTGCAGAGAATGTGAAAGAATGCATTTATACCCAAATCGCTCCCCTCTCCCCTTCCCTGCGGAAGCAAACTTCCCCACTTGTGCTCCAGTGCCTGTTCTCAGGGTGCATCTGATGCACATCACCTCCTGTGTCCCTTCCTGACTCCTGTAGCTTTATTTACGCTTTGGTGACAGTCAGAAAGCTTTGCCCTGCACAGCTGGAGTCAGGCAGCTCTTGTGGGGATGGAGGTTCTGAATCTGCCCTCTCCAGGCAGGTTTGGATTTGCCCTTCCCACCCTTGACTGTCTTTATTTACCCCAGAACCATCAGGGATGCTCCCCAGCCACTGCAGTACCAGAGCTGAATGGTTTTCCTGGGCCTCAGAGCAATCCCCCAGGTCTGCTGACCTTCTTGTTTCCAGTGCATAAATACCAGCTGGTGGGTCAGGTTTTGCTCTTGGAGGTTCAGCTGATGTCTTTCCCTCTGTTTGTCTTCTCTGGATGTTTTTTGTGGCAGCAGAGGTGGTCCAGCACCCTGGGCAGAGTGGGTCTGGTGCAGCCTGGGGTTCCCAGCTGTAAATAATTCCACTGAAGTTGGCCCTCAGGTGCCTGTGGGCTTCAGCACCAGCTTGTGTCTCTTGTTGATACTCTCTGGTCTGCTGGGCCAGACACCTAATATTATTAGCAGACACTAAATAGGTCTCTCTTATTTAGTGGCCTTAATTTATTAAATCAGGCAGAAGTGCTCTGGGAAGAGGAGAGCTGGAAAAGGGAGCAGAGCAAGCTGTGAGTTTGTAATTGTCTGGATCAGGCCCCTGGAGATCCATGTGATCTGGTGCACTAGAGGCAGTGCTATTGCAGTGACTCATAAACAGATGTGCCCAATTTACATTGCAGCTTAATACCTTTGTTTAAAAAAAAATGGCCTTTTTAAAAAGACAAATGTGTTAAAGCAGATGTTTCCAGTAAAACAAATACTTGTGTGATTTACAAACAACTTCCTACCGCCAGAACTCATTAGAAAATGTGGAAAAAAGAAAAATAGTTCTGTGTACCCAAAAAAAAAAATCCCAAAATAAGGACATACCAAGGCAGTATTGCTACACACTGAAGAAAAAAATACTGCTCTGCTTGGGTTGGAAAGCAAGAGCCTGATTTTGGTTGCTAATAACTAAGGTGCACCCTGACCAGTTGCACACATTCAGGAGCAGAAACCTGTCTGTAAAAATACTTACCCAGCTTCTGTTATGTAGGATACAGGGTAACTATATGGGATTGCCTGGAGGCTCCTAAATCCCCTCCATCCCACTGAAACCTGCACTGGGGGGCTGGATGGCTGCAGGATGGCACTAACCCTAAAGCAGAGCTAACAGACAGCCCCTGGAGCAAGCCCTGCTCTGAGGAATCCCTCCCTGGGCATCTCCCTGCAGCAGGATGGGATGCTCAGGGGGACTCTGCCTCTGCTTCACCTGCAGCTCAGGTGTGCCTGCTCACCTGCTCCTCCCAGGTTTTGGGAGGGTAAAGGCAGGCATGCACTGAGAAACTCCTGCTGTTCCAGGTCTCTCTGAATTTGCCTGCTGCCCAGCTCCTGCCCTGCAAGCCCAGCACTCCTGTTACACTTTGACACCCCATGTGGCCTTAATGGGTTTCCCAGGCTGCAGCTCCAGCACAGCCACCACTCTTTGTTAGCTGCAGGGGCTGCCAATCCCCCTCTGCCTTCCAGCTCTCTGCAGCACAGGTATCATATTTTTTTAATGCACTTGGCACATTTTTCATCCAGGAATTTGTTGCAATAGAAACAGTGACAGCAGATGTTTGTGGGTTGGCAGGCTGCTCCTCTACATCCATTGTGAGTGCCCTGGGCAAATGGTTGGTCCAGCTTCCAAGGGGACACAAAGTCATCCAGGCAGATGGAAAGATGGGAAGGCATCCAGCAAGCCTGAATGGAGCAGAGCAGGGGAATCAGGAGCAGAGAGGGTTTTGTTTCTTTCCTAGAGCACTGCAGGAGAGTGACCAAGGCTGTGTCACATTGTGTGCATTTGTTCCAGGGGAGGATACCAGCTCAGCAAACTCTCCAGTGAGGGTTTCTGCAGCATCTTGGAGCACCCCTGCATGCTGGGGTGCCTGCCCATTGATCTGCTTCCCATGGGGCTGCTGGGGATGCCTCTTGCAGCTGGAGAAGCTGGAGGATGTCTCACCCAGGAATGGGTCACACAGCAGCCCAGCAGCCAGGGGCACACAGGGAAGCAACCAGGATGGTGTGAGGAGCTCCTGTTACTTCTTGTGGGTAAAAAAAATGACTGCTAATGGCAGAGACTGTTGAGGAGAAACAGGGACTGAGTGGATGCCCTGGAGGGTGGCTGTGGCATGGGACTGCCCCTGGTGTGTCAGCTTTCCCTGCCTTGCCATGAGGAATGATTCAGAGCCAAACCTGGAGTGGCTGCCTTCTCAGGGGGACCTGCTGGGACGTGTCCAGAGGAATTAGAAGTATCCTGGGGGGAGGATTCTGCTGCTTCAGGGTGGCTCAGGGCACTCAGAGGTGCTTTTCTCAGCTCTGCTGTCAGTGTTCCTGAAACCTCGCCACAACCCAGCTCAGTTTTAGCCATTAGTGAATGGAGCCTTGTGCTTGGGACCAGAAGGTTTCGGTGCTTAATTAATTTCTTCAAAGTGGAGGGTGTAATTAATGCCTGTGGTGTGCTTTGAGACCCTTGAGTCTCTTGGGCAGTGTGCAATCTGGTTTGGTCTATGAAAATCATCTCTGGCCAGCACCACACACCAGGCATGGCCATCTCAGCGTGGCCACTCATCCTGTCACAGGGTTTGGGGGTCTCTTGGTCTCTGCTGGTGCTGTCTTGTGGAGGACCATGGGCAGATGTAGCCAAAAACATCTTGTTTCCTCTCCATGCTGACAGTCCTCAGCCAGTGAAAATTGTCCTGTGGAGCCAAAGGGGAAAAAAAAGTCCCCTAATTCCTTAAAATGGGGGCATCTCTGTCTCCTTCCCTGCTATGCCCACACAGACCTTTGTCCCTGAATTCCCTTTGTTTTTCAGCAATTTCTTCAAACAAAGAGGGAAAATTGTTGCTAGTTGCTTTGTGCTGGCATGAGTAAACTATCTTTCAAAGTCTAGGCAAACTGAGTTAAAAATTGATATATTTTGGAAGCTTAGGAGAGCTAGGCAAATTTCCTTCCTGATATCTCTAAAGCTTTTTTGTTCTTACTGTCAGCATTGTTTTTGTGGGTGTTAAACATGAACATAAAGGAGAATGCAACAGATTGCAGGTACGTCACATTCCAGCACAATCAATGCCATTATTTAAAGAAGATGCTTTTAACCAAGTCTTTAAAATCCCCTCCTCATTTATCAGTTTTCAGGTGTGTAAGTGCACAGAATTGCTCCCTGTCCCACCCCCTTGTGACACCATCACTCACACTCTGAGTGATCCACAGACATTTTACACCACCAAGCATTAACAGAAATAAATTAACACTTTAAAAGCATAAGTGTTGTATTTCATAGGAGTCAGGCAGGATATTTGGAAGGGAAAGAAATGTAAATTGAATGAAATTCTTAAGCAAGATTATTGATATGACAGGACTAAAGAGCTTGGGATTCTGTGAAAAGTGCCTCTTTTCATCCCTCTAATAAGTCCATTACTTGCACTCGGGAATATTTTAAGGTCCTTTTCATGCTGACTCTGGAGTTGAGCATGCTTTGCATTTCAAGCTTTGTCTATGAATCAGTAGAAGCCAAAGTTATTTCTGCTTTAAAATAACAGGAGCAGGGAACAGCTAATCTCTTTTCATTCTGAGTCCTTACATTATTTTACTGGACAGAGTTTGTGTTGGCTACAAAACAGGGCATTCACAAAATCTATGAGAAGGAATTTCGTCTAAGAATGAAGCCTAGATTGCAGTATGCATAAAGACTCCTTTTCCTGAGGCCATTAAGAAATTCCAAATCTGAGCTATTTTGAACAGTGACATTAAATTAGCCTTGCTAATTCCAGTAATTCAAGCCGATAGCTGAGTTTACAAATCTACTAGATGAGGCCTTCCCATAATTACAATCTCAATGTGCTTTTCAGCTAAGGTGAGTTGGCACAAAAAAAAAAAAAAGATAAATAAATAAAAGGGGGGAAAATGCTCTTTCTGTTCTGGCTTTTGAGATGAATATCTCTAAAGAACAGTTAAGCAGCTGTATTGCACCAATAAGACATCCCCTGTCCTGGACTGGTAAGTTCATTTTGCCTCTCATGTGCAAGGGAAATGCAGGGGAGAGACTGGATTTCCCCCTGCTTTGTTTTTTCTGTTGTCTCTTTACAAAGGAGAATTCATGCAGCTGGTGCTTGTAGTTCAGTTTTTAGTTGTTTATTTACAGGTGGTAATTCTTCCTGGGAAAAGAAAGAGTGTGACTGGTTCCCCTCTTTTGTGGGCAGAAAAAAAACCCCCAACCTTTGGTGGATAAATCCAGGTTAGAGCAGGTGGAACAATGACACAAAGGTGCAACCCTTATTATTCCTCTGAACAAAGATGTTGATTTGCAGATCCCAACACAGCTAAACATTCCCAGTGTGATGGAAGGGTTTTGAGAATGTGTTTTCAAAGCCATAAGGCACAAAAACATGAAACAAATAAAATTGAGTGCATTATTGAAAAGGGTGTTAATTTTATTAGAACCGAGCTGAGGTAATATAAGGGCGAGCCTAAGTATTCACATCAGCACTTAACTCAGGCTGCAGTGTTCATAAAATGTCCTTTTGATCAAGCTGTGAGTGTTTTGATCCTTATTCTGTGAGCATCATTCAAAGTGACCTAACTGTAGCTCCAAACAGGCATCTGCAGCTGCAGAAGTCCTTGAGCAATAACAGGTCAGGAACTTGAATGTGTGCTCTGCCAGGAATGCTAATATTGCAATCCCTTCTTGTTGTTGTTGTTCCAAATAAGAAGGAAAGCACAAAAACTCTCACGAAATAAAAATTCCCAACAGAAAATTGTCTTACCAGCATCGATACTTGAGTGAAAAATATTAACAAAATAATGATTTTAATCTATCAGAATAATACCTGCATGGCTGCTAAATAATTTTATATCATCCCCACATGGATGTTTGACCTTTCTCTTCTTGGGAGCCACATTGTCACCACTGGCACATTGGTGATTCTCCTGATTTAAGAGGATGTTTTTCTGCTGGGTACCCCCAGGATCTGGGTGCGAGTCCTGCAGCTCACAAAGCCATGGCAGCACATTGCACAACCACGTGGAGCCTGTTTGGAGTAGGGATGGACCAAAAAACGTTTGCAGAAGCCTGGCAGTCATCTCACGTTGTCCACAGGCTCAGGTATATGCAGCAGATTGTGCCCCAAATGCTGCTCAAGGCAAAGTCAGGTAGAAACAGCTCTGCAGTTTTTAGGGGCTGGAGGGAGCTGCTTTTGCTCCCCAAGGCTGGAATGATGGCTGGGAAGGAGTGAGGTGGGGTGGGGGGCACAACAAGACTCTTTTCTTTCTGAGGCAGTGAAGAGATGGGGGAGGCAGAAATGCAATTCTTGATTTCCAGGAAACTCTTATCTCTAATCTCTGTAATCCATTTTAGAGAGGATTTTGTGATTTTGAAGGGATTTACAAACTGGATTACATAGCCTTTTTATTTTGATTTTCCACTGTGATTGTGACATTCCTGAGAGAGAGCCATGATTGCTTCAGATAGGATGGAGAAGGAGGCATTTGTGGGCTTGGGCCTTGGAGCCCTCTTGAGTTGTCACCTCCTTGTTTCACTGCTTGCTGGGTCAGTGGAGGTGTCTTCAGAACAATTTGGGTTTTCTCACATGAGCAGTGTGTCCTCATCCCTGGCACCTTCTTGTGGCTGTACCAGCTGAGCCAAGGAGATGCCAGGCAGAAGCCCAGGGCCAATCCCCTCCATCCCTTGCTCCCTTCCTTCTGCAGTGTGGTCTCCTTGAGCTCCAGCATGGTCCCAAGCATGACAGGGATGCCCCAGGACCCCAGGAAGGTGTAAGTGTGATGGCAGAGGTCCAGCACAGCCCAAGCACTGCAGCCACAGTGTCCTGGTGCTCAGCAAGGATGGCACTGGGATTCCCATTGGAACTGCCACCACCACTCACATCCAGTTTTTAGCACCATCATTCCACCAGTGCTTTGGGGTCAGGGTTTGTGTCAGATGTTACAGACACCCAGTGAGCAGCTGGGCTTTGTTTGGGTGTTTCTTCACTGCCATGCAGTGCAAAGCCAGGTCCCAGTGTCAGACTACAGAGGCAGTTCCTGGGGCTGCTCCCACTGCAGGGAAGATGTCCTGAAGCTGTTAAAACGTTCCAGTCCATGAACCCAAACCTTCTTCTATAGAAAGAGGAAAAGTTTGGCATGGTGATGTTTGCCAGGACCTTCTGCATTACCCCATTTTTACAGGCTGAAGTCACTTTAATGTTGTTTTAATGCGGGTCCAGGATTATTTTTGTTTGTTTGTTTATGCAGGTTAACACAATGAGAAAAGCCAGGTGATGCTGTTGCCACTTGGCTTCCTTCCCTTGGCAGCTCTCACCTCAGCTCCTGCTCTATGCAAACACTCCCCTGGCATGGATAGGGGGGGCTGGCTGTCCATCCATGCTGGTGACCCTGGGCAGTGCCAGAGCACAAAACCTCAGGAAGTTTCTCCAGGAGCCAGAGGCAGGCTGAGCAGAGGATCATGGAGCATCACCATGCCTCATCCTACCTGCCAGCTCTACTGTGGGCTGAGCTGGTATGTCCATGCACAGCCCAAACTCTTGGATTTGACCTGAAATCTCACTTGATATTTCCCTTGGCATCATGAGTTGAAGCCTGGTGGATGTCCAGGGATTTTTCACTGAGTGTAGACATTGCACAAAGTCCTTGTCCCTTTTGATTGAAGAGGCACATTCCTGGTTGCCTACTTGAATCAGGAATGCCACAAGCCCCTGGTGTCTGTGGCCTGGGCACTTTCAGGGCTGGTTTCCACACACAGTGAGTCACAAAGGGAGGTGTCAGATGTCCCTGGGTGCCATAACACCACCATGAGCTTTCCAATCAAGCATTGAGAAATATCCTTCTGCCTTGAGGGCTGCTTTTAGTGGCTAACATCTGGAAGGCAGCGACCATTGCATTCCCCTTAGGACTGCATTTTTTCAGGTCCTGCTAAGACCTGAATGTCCTGAGCTTAGAGAGTTGAAGGCCAGCACATAGCAAGAAAGAGCTTCATCTCCTGGTGAAATCCAGGAGCTTTTGGGGAAGAAAACATGAAGGAGAACATTTCAGTTAGATGGGAGTATGTTGTTTTTAGTCATTAGAGGGAATATGAAGCATTTAATTTTGCTCTGCTATCACTGGGAGCCTTACTTCCCAAAATCAAGAATGTTCGGAGATGTCTCAGGTGACAGCAGAATGATCAGAAGGGATCTCTTTGTGATTCAGATCTTGAAGATCTCCAAACAGGAAGAAATTACTCACATCTGGGCTGAGACACTGAGGGATCTTCAGGATCATTGCTTGACCCAGTCGTGTATTGCTGTCACTTAAATAATTTCACTTCTATTCATACTCTTCTGTTTACAGCTATTCCTCTTTTTATTTCTTGACTCCTGTCTTTGTAGATGTTTTTGGCTGTAGGTGTTTAGCTCCCTATTTTTCAGTGCTTTTCTTCTCAGCTCTTTTAGGTAGCAGCTCTTCATCTGGACTGTACATCTGGATATCAGACCAGGGTAATGCTGCTTCATCAGCAAGGTACAAGGACTCCAGCACTTCCAATTAATAATGCTAATGAGATTTGTTAATTTTTAATAGATTACATGAGTTCATTTTGCTAAACACGTTTTTGTGGCTCCGCTCCGTGAGTGCAGTTCAGAAACTCTTTCACGCTCTGCCAAGGGGAAAACGAGGAATGCAATTGCAGATGTCAGATTCTCTTCAGGGTAGATCTAGAACAAACCAAGGAACAAAGAATGTAACGAGTACATTTTCAAAGTACACATAGGCCCAGGTCATAAATGATGGCCCTTCCTGGCCACCAGCCTCTGGCCAAGGTGGGGGAAGGAGCAGTTGCTGGAATTGGGGTCATGGTGCAGCCCCTCTGCCTGTACACTGTGTTGGGTTTTGAGGGTGTTTTGTCCCTTCAAAACACCCATCAAAAGCTTGTGGATGTGTGTGGAGAGACTTTTGTGGTAGTACTGGAGGCTGGAGAGCCAAGGTGTGCATACTGGCTGCCTCTCAGAGCTCAGTGCCTCGTGTACCCCGAACAGCACCTGGTTACACCCCTGGCTGGGACTGAGATGGACCTTCCTCACATCTGGATTCCCCCAAATCAATTTACTGCTGCCTTCCAGAGAGCATCGATCCTGGGAACTTCCTCCCCCTTTGGTCCCGGGTTTGTGATGGTACCTGTGGTCTCTGGGCTGATGGTGAGCACGTGCTGCAGGCCACGGGCCATCAGTGGCACACCAGCAGCCCAGACGCGGCAAACAGGCGAACAGGGGAAAAGTCTTGGTTTGCAAATCAGCAATCCCAAACCTGATTCCTTTGGGTTTCTGCCCAGGAAGTTGGTTTTACCCCTTGCTGCTGAGCCATGCCAGGCTCTCTTGGCTGTGTTGCCGATGGCAGCAGGGTGGTGGTGAGCTGGATTTTTTCTTCTTTTTTTTTTTTCCAAATCCATATTGCCAAGAGCCGCACCTCCTAAATTGCTGTGGAGGAGGTGGAAAAGCAGAGGCACAAGACCATGCACATGCTGCACATCTATCTCAGTGGTGTGTGCCAACACAAGCACCACAGCCAGCCCTGGCTCAGCGCTTTAATTACACACCGGCGCGGCCGCACCTACGGCTGGGCTGTTGCAGCTCGTTGTGCAAGAAGACAACTGGCAAACCTGTTGGTGCTCCAGGATTTTAATGGTAATCAGCCAGAGGGCAAAATCATCTCCCTCAAGAGATGAAGCCATGATTGGCTAGGTGTTTGGAAGAGTTTAAGGTGTTTTGGAGAGGCAGAATGTTGGGAATCTCGGCTGTATCCATGCAGTTGTGGCTGTTTATGCCATGTAATCCCATGGATGGTTTCAGGTGTTGCCTTTGGGGAGGCAGAGGTGTGTTTGTAATATGAGCTGTTTGCATGAAAAAACCAGATAACTGCAGGCTGAGGCGAGCAGAGCTTTTGGTGTTCCAGGAAGTGTTTGGGATGAAATTGGACTGTTCTTCTACATTTCAGGTGCAAACACCTGTGAGAGTGAAATGGTTGGTACTGTAGAGAAGGAGATATTTGGGAGCCAAGGTGAGGCAGACTGGTGTGTGGAATCACAGGCTCTTATGCTTCACCTTGCAATGAGTCAACAGTTTGGGCTTGACTTAAACATCTCTCCCTTTAAGAAATCCTGTCCTGTTTTGGAGACAGCCAGTCTGCTGCATCTGTTGGCATCTTCTTCCCCACACTGAAGATGCTCGCTGTATAAAAGAATTACACAAAGCAACGTGCTCTGGAGATTGTCATTTTCAGTGGCAATGGTAGCATATGCTTTCCTAGGAAAAAACAGTCCTGAAGGAAAGATGCAGGCAGATGCTGCAGCTTGCCAAGCTGCCCTACCTGTCTGTGACATTTCTACTTGATGTGTTTTGCTGGAAACATGATCCATTCCCTTCACACTGCAGTGTTTCCATCATGTGCAAACCAGGGCCATCACCACAGCAGCCCTGTTGGCTGAACGTGCTGTGTTTGGCTTTGTGGTTTCACCTGTGTTGGGATCCCCTCACGCCCGTCACGGCTGCACGGGGCACTGGCAGAGCTATCAAGTGACAGGGGGAGGCAGTTTTCATGCCTGGCCATCCTTTATGGCTCTGTTACTATATTGGGTCCATGGCTGGAACCATCTGCTGGGGCAGGCTTGGCAGGCAGGCAGCCCAGATGCCTGGCTGGGAGATGACATTCCCTGGCTCTGGGCTCTGGGCAGCAGCCGAGCCAGCCCACGGCAGCAGGGCTCTTAGAGGTCATTTGCCAGACATTTGCTAGCAGTTCTTCGCCCGTGTTGTCCATTTTGAGGGTGAAAAGGGGTGGTTTGGTAGGCAGTGGTGGATTTGGCAGAGAAAAGCCTGTGTGCCAGTACTCTTCCTCCCAGCTCCTGCTGTGCCAGCATGGAACATTTCATCCCAACTCAAACCCAACTTCCTCCCAGTTCAGCCCTATTTTGTAGCCGCCTCCAAAGCTGGTGTGGTTCAGCAACAAGAGCTTTCTAATGATTCCCAATAAGCTTGTGCAGAGTCAGTATGGCAGGGCCAGTAGGCATTTCCCTAATCCATGGGAAAATGCCTCCGCTTTCTGTCGTGGATGCGGAGAGCGCGTGCTGCAGGGCTGGCGCCGGGTTTTGTCCTCCACGCTGCGAGGCCATTGAAGCTGTGGCTGTCCTGGGAGCACAGCACAGCAGATTTGTGTTAGAGGGGCTTTGGTTACAAAAGATGCTTCCGGAGGGACCGGCTTGTGTGCGGCTGGAGACCTTTCAGCAGCTGTGTGAGGATGCCGGGAAACGCTCGGCTCGCGTGAGGAGGGGCAGGGAAAAGCACAGCTAATGACTGACTATTATTTTAAAGGGATTATCTAATCTGCAACCCAGAGGACAAGAGGGACCAGAATGAGTGAAGATTGAATTTGTAATTAGTGCAGATTGTTGGTAATACCCCCTGGACTCTGATTATGAACAGAAACAGATTTTTCTGGTTTCCTGCCCTCCCCTGAAAGGCTTTGCAGGCCAAAGGGCCACTTTGTACTGAGAAGCTGATGCCAGTGAATGGGGTGATCAGAGCTGGAGTGGGGGAGATGTTTAATGCAGAAGGTGTCTGGGTAGAGGGGAGGCAGAGGAGTACCTTCTCTCAGGTTATTTTGCAGCTCAAAGGCAAAGTTTTGGGTGGGTGTGGCCAAAATGGAGTATGTGGAATGTTAGTTTCAGTTACCCCACCAGCCATCCTGCAGCTCTATCTCTGATGCTGAGGCTCTCACTCCTGGAGGCTGTTGGGGGACAGGAGGTGCAGGGATGTGGGGGTGACCAGGTCTAACCAGTGATCCTAACAAAAGCTGGAAATTATGATGGAACCCTCTCAAGAACTACCTGGTTAGGAACATTTGCTAATTTGGGTTCCTGGATTTGAAATATGTTTATTATCAATAATATAAGCAGAAAGATCAGAGGCAGTGGGCAGAAAGTGATGCACAGGAAGCTCCATCTGAATATTAATAAGAACTTTTTTACTGTGCAGTGACTGAGCACTGGAGCAGGTTGCCCAGAAAGGGTGTGGAGTCTCCCTCTCTGGAGATAGACTCCATCCCGTGCATTGTGCCCTGGGGCACATTGTGCATTGGGCCTGAGAGGGAGCTTGGACCAGATGACTCACTGTCATCCCTTCCAACCTTACCAATTCTGTGATGTATATTTTTAATGCTGTTATTGCCTGGATTGGCTGCCTGAGGTCTGTTAGAGGCTCATACCTTTTATTTTCCCTTCCTCTGATGTAGCAAAGGTCATTAGGAGTTAAGTGAAAGGGATTTGCAAGGGTTACAGATCCATTATTAATACAAAATAAAAGATGCTTGGCTAAATCCATCACGCCTAAAAATACAGTGTGGCACAAATAAGGAGTAGGATACAATGGAAGGAACAGTGAAAACAAACGGCACACCCAAGCACTAAACTTCTGAAGCAGTTAAGGGGAGGAAAATAGCATTCTAATCTCTGATGACAAGAGGGTTTCTATTCTCTTCTCTTTAATTTGGCCAGAAGGGAATAGTGAGAGAATCACCATCCCCATTTGGGTGAAATGCTGTGATTTAAAAACCTACCCTTACTCAAGTTGAGGTGAAATCCCAGAATTGGAAAATTTCCCACGCAAAGAATATGTTTGGAACACTCATTTTGGCTGAACATTTCCAACGGGATTCAGCTGCTGCATTGAGACCCGTGCAGGAACTGGAATCTCATAAATTACATCCCAGAACAAGACTGTAAATGGGGCCGTCAAAACCCTTTGTGCTGTTAAGGACCTTGCTGAAACACTCTTTTGTTTCAAATTTCTTTTCTAAAGGGAAGGCAAGAGTAGTTACTCAGTTCCTGGGGAGGTTTTAGGTTTGCTAGGATGTCCAGTAAGACGATATTCTGCCCCAAAAGCTCTCGTGATCACGGGTCTGTGAGCGTGGAGGTGCCTGACAGTGCTGGGACCCCATGGAGCATCTTTTAGGTTTCAGAAGCCTTGGTAATGTTTGGAAATACCTTCCAAAACACACTAGGGCAGGTTGTGATCCAACACTGTGCCAGCCGAGGAGTCTTGTGTCAAACAACCAACTGTGGAAGTAATCTGCTGTGATTTTATTAACTCCAAATCCCTTCACTTATTTTCCAGAAATGAGCTTGGGAAAATGAGGTGGTGCAGGCAGGCTGTTCCCAAAGTGCCCTGAAGCCTGAGCATGCCTCATGCCAGAGGGACGTGTTCTTTCTGTGCTTGGAAAGTCTCCCAGCACATCCCTTTCAAGGTGGCACCTTTCTTCCCGTGGCTGGGCAGTGCCAGAGGACAGCAGCATATCTGTACTGTTTAGAGGAAAAGCAGGAAAGCTGGGGAAAAGAGGAATTGCAGAATTTGTGGGAATCTATCAGAGAATTCAGTTTACCAGGCGGGTTCTGCTTGCACCTGGCCCTCTCTGTGCATGGATAACTGCACCCTTTGAGCCATTTCTGACCTCCTTTGATGGCCTGGGCTGACTCACTTGTCATGCTAACATCGTTCTGCTTTGGTTTTGCAATGTTTGGGTATTTTTTGATTAAGAAATACTGCCTGTTTGCCTTGGCAGTGGCATTCATTGGATTGATGTGGCATTTTTTAGATAGAGTGCTTATTCAGTCTCTTGGATTCTTTCTCAGGGGTGGGGTGGGATGATCCAAACCTTTCCAACATGCTAGTGATCCAGGAGGCTTGTATAAGTCTTGAGCCAGGGTCTCTTCTGATGGAAACCACCAGTTTCCTCCAGCTCCAAAGGCCAGGCTCTGAGGATAAGACAAACAGGCTTACCTGATTCCCATTTGGGACCCAGAAGGAGATGGCAGCAGCACAAGCAGGGCAGCAAGGGCCCCACTGCCTTGAGAACAAGCATGAGTGCACCCACTCAGTCCAGCTGACTGACAGGTTCAAATGCCCCAGGCAGACCTGGCTAATGGCATCTTAAAACACCTTTTACTCCTTCTTCTTGGCCCTGAGATTTGCTGGTGTCTTGTTTTTCCACATTGTCTATTTGGACTTCTTTACTCTTCCCTGCCCCAGCAAGAGAAGGGCAGCTGTGAGTTACTGCTCAGCTGGTCCCTTGCAGCCAGTGATGGGTTCCCACAAGCTTTCCCCCCGTTAATGTCATGCTCCTCTGCCAGTGCTATCCAAACTTTTATACTGAATGCTTTCTTGGATTGAAACCCACATGTGCTTCGTCTCAGAGTCTCCAGGTTGCAACACCAGCATGCCCAGAGTGCATGATCCATTCACATTCCTTCCTTTGATGAGGTAGACCAGGGATGGGATGTGTTCTCAGTGCTACAAGGAGCATATTTTGCACACTCTTACGTAAGATTGCAGGAATGCAGAGCTCCCCAGGTCCTACAGGAGCCAGGAGGCTTTGGTGAGCAAGGCCTTCTGCTGACTCTGGGTTTGGGGAAGTGTTGGTGCTCGCCAGGATTTCCTCACTCCTGCACGCATCCTTGTTGTGCCTGGGGAGCAGACACAATTTGCATTGCTAAACACCCCCTCAAAGCTCAGCTGGTTTTCTTTGGGAGTAGCTCTCCAGTAAGGCACATCCCCTATCTCTTTTGTTTTCTTACTGGAGCACCTCTCAGTTAGGATTTTTTGGTCTCTCCAAGCATGAGATTTGGTGTAGGGTACTGAGACTGGTGGGTGCAGGACTGACAAGATGTTGGCCAAGCTCTTCTGGCCCATCTGTGATGCCTTTGACTGCACCCAGGCCCAGCTGCCCTCAGCTGTGGCAGGGCTGCCCCAGAACCCCAGTTTTTGGAAGTTCTGTGTGTCAGAATGCTGACACACACCTCGTGTTACTGACACCTCTCTCCTTCTGCTTTCAGAGCTGGCGTATGACCTGGACATGGATGACATCTCTGCAAATAAGCAGCTTCTGAATCAGCAAAGCAAGGATGGTGCTGCAGTCCCCAGCAGCGACCCTGGGAGTGCAGCCACCCACCCCAGTCCTGCTGCTGGCATTGCCCTGGTCCTCCTGCTGCTGCTGGGCCACCAGCCATGAACAGTGCTGGTGGCATCACTCCATGCCTTCTTTTAGTGAGGAGGATATTTGGAACCTCTTCTGAAATATATGCACATTTCCAAAAATGGGACAAATGCCCTGAGTCAGTTTTTCAAGACTCTTCACAGAAAAAAACCCCAAATTTAAAAAAGCATTCATGGCAAACTAGTAAATATCTAACAGTGCTTTTAAAAGATAATCCTGTTAACTATAAGCAGGTTCATATTAAATTGTGTTCCTCACAGTTTTTCAACACTGAGGTCTCCCTTGCTGTTAAGGTGAAGACCATATTTCATTTTGAGTTGTTCAGACGTGCATGGGGTACAGAACACCTATGGCCTATGAAATACTCTCAGCAAATATCATACCCCTGATTCCTAAATTGACTTAATACAGATTTTTTTCTGTAGTTCAACCAGTTTTTGTACTTACTCCAAATTCATGTCTCACCCCTGGGAATCTGGTCAGGACATAACAGAGAGCACGTGAAGACAGGGGAGAGAGAAGATCAGACACTTGGCAGAAGGAAAGATGCTGTGGAAGAGGAGCTGTCCTGCACTGGCATTGTGGTGAAGATCTGCTCCCCTGGGCACAAAGCCCACCTGCACCATGGCAAGTTGCAGGCGATTTTGCTGCTCACCCCCCAGCCAGGTCCTGAAGCCCTTCAGAGCAGCTGGCTGATCCCCACCAGCATCCTTGTGGCACATGCAGCAACCTGGCTTCATTCTTCAGAAGTGAAGCACCTCCTTTCCCACGGGAAACCTGCGAGCACAGCTCCAGCCAAAGGAGCGACGGCGGGGATGCGCGCGCTGTGCTTTGCAGGGTGAACAATGACTGCCCAACGTGTTGTGCTATGAAAGGGGAAAGAAAAGGATTTACAGCCTTTTACAGGAGCCTGAGGCAGATGAGACTCTTACTCATGTGTTTCTTTGCATGTTCCTTTACGTAAGCTATCTCTAAAATAAAGATTGGTTGCTCTGTAAGTGGTGCCCTGGCAGTAGCCTCCCGTGTGTGCGAGACAACAGCCTGTGTAGTGCTGGAGTGGGCAGCCTGGGAACACCAGCTGTGCCCAGCTCAGGGACACCAGGACTTGGCTTGGTCTGAATCAATGAATGGGCTGGGCTTGGTTTGGTTTCTGGCCAAGATGGTTGCATATTTCTGTTTAAGATCTGCCTTTACTAGAGTGTTTCTGTCTGCACTATCTTAAGCTGCAGCATGTGCACGTACGTGTGCATACACCCCCTCACACACACGTGCATGCTTCAAATATTTGTGTGCATCAGGCCTCTTTTACAGCAGCTTTATGTTTAGGAGAAAGTAGATAATTCTAAACCATGCAGTCAGATGGTCTGGAGAGTGGAAACTTCACCCAGTCTAAGGGGTGGGGCTGACCTGTCAGACTGAGTTGAAGCCTTGGGATTGTGTGAAGTGCTTTGGGTTTGTGGCAGAAGGAGAGATGATTGTTGCTCCACTCCTCTGCATGGAGATGTTAATTCCCAGTTCACTGCTCCTGATGCAAAGGAGCAGATCTGGGCTAACCCATGGCATGACCTGATGGTTAATTGTTGGAGAGCTCTCCTCTGGGTTTCAGAATCCTCATGTCCCATCCACACCAGGGTGAGTGCTGGGGGTGTTTGGGCAGTGCTGCTGACATGCGGTGCTCCTGTAAGGGCTGAGTTTTTGCATCCATGCACTGTGATGCAGTTTTGTATTTTACATGTTTTTGTATTTTATATTTTATGTCTCCTGGGACTGTGCTTTGACCCCTGGGTCAGAGGGGTCCTGGGGCATGGGGTGGTGCAAGAGAGAGCCAATGGTGGTGCTGGCAGAGGCATTTCTTCACCTTCCTGCTGCTCAGCTCTTGTTCTGGCCCAGCTCCTCACATCATCCCAGCTCTCTGTGCTGCAGCTGGCTGAGCCCCTGAGCCTCTGCTCCACCAAAGGGAATATTTTATTAGTGCCACTTGAATTTGAATCGCTTCTTCCCTTCTGATCATTTTCCTTTCATCCCCTGGGAGTGCTGGGGGTGGAAGTGGGCTGCTGGGTTTGTTCAGAGATGATGTGCTGCCTCTGCCTCGCCAGGTATCGCTGGTACCAGTGCAGGGACATCATCTCCTCTAATATTATCTCAGAAATATTCTGTGTGCTGCTGCTTCCTTAGATAAGCAGCAGGATGGGAGGGTGGCAGCAGTTTTTCAGTACAAGTCCAGTGTGTTTTCCCTCTGAGGAGCTGGAGTGGGCTGTGCCTTGCTGTGTCTCACAAAGCCTGGTGGGTTCTCCCACTTGCATCACCACAGTGTGATGCTGGTGCTTCTCAGCAGAAGACCTCTCTGAGGCATGCTGAGCCTGGTTTCCCTTTGCTGTTTTGCAAAGCTGTGCTTGCTGGAGACTTTGTTATGATCAGAGATCACAAAAAACAGCCTTTGAGCCCACTACCTGCCAAGTTTATAAAATAACAGATTATAACCTGAAAAAGCAGCTGTTGAGTTTTCCCCTGACCTGGGTTTGTTCTCATGTTTTAACAGGGGGTTTGCAAGGAATGCCCTGGCCACCAAGGTGGAATAGAGCTGGTGTTCAATTCTGAGCTGTGTTTCATTCCCATCATGAGAAATAAGGAATATGTTTTCCCTGTTTGTTTCTCTACACCATTTCTGTGTACTGTGACCTGCCTTGCCATGGGATGGGGCCCCTCCATCAGATGGGCACTGTCACCTCCCCTCTGCATGTGTACCTGGAGCTCCAAACCTTGTCCCAGGGCATGCAGGTTTAACTGCTAATACACAGTCGAGATTATTTGTATTTTTATCATTATTGATATATATTATTAATGAGTATACATATGATATATATGATAAGTTTATATGAGTCAAGGAGGAGGAGGGTTTGAGCTGCTGGCAGGTGCCAGGGCTGGAGCTCAGCTGTGCACACAGCACCATGATAACACAGGGATGTGAATTCAGCACCAGTGGTGGCCACTTCTGACCTGCAAAGTGCCACCAGAGTAAATACCTGGGGTTTCAGCTGAATAGAGGAGTTTATGGCATGAAGATGCTTCTGGAGAAAAAAACCCCAAACAATGGAAAAACTCCTTTTCAGATCGTTTTTAGCTTTGTGATGAAACCCAGGGCCAGTCCTGAGCTGTCACTGACCCCAGTCCCCACATCTCCCTGTGCAGAGCTGTGGATTCCTTGGTGCAGCTGCCAGCAGGGTCCCAGTGGTGCCTTGTGGGCTTGGGACCTTGTGCTGGCACCAGATAAAGGCCTGGCAACCTCAGGAATGTTTCCTGACAGGTGACTGTCTTGCACTGCCTCACGTGGCTGAGCCCTCACTCCTGCCCAGTTAACCTTAGTGCTTCCTGGCCAGTTCTGCAGCTCCTTTGAGTTCCACTCACAGCAGTGGGGTTGCAGGAGCCTGCTGGCCCCATCCCAGGTGTGGGCAGGACTGAGCAGCATCACCCCTCGTGCATTCTGCAAAATAAAAAACTGCTTTAAAGGTAAAACTGCATTCCCTGGAGGGGTTTGCAAGCAGCCTTAAAAAGGTGATGAAGCCAACACCTTTCCCTGTGTCTGAGGGTGGTGATGAGATGCAAACATGTGCTTAGCATGTGTAATGTATTTCTGCACTAACCACACATCAAATTATAATTTAAAACCAAAATATTTTTGTTGGATGGGAAGTTCCAGTTCATTAATCAATTGACTAATAGTTTAGTGCTGGAATGGTAAAATCTAACACACTGAACAGCTGCTACAAACAGCTGGTGCTCACGGCTCATGCTGTTTGGGAAAGTGAAATCTAAAGTGTCTCAGTTTCCTTTTTCAGGGAGATTTTCAGAATTCCTCATTCAACTCCATGAGCAAAGCCCTCAAGCCCTCTGGAGCATGGGCCTAACAAGGATCCAGGGCTGGATTCACTGGAGCTTCCAACTGAAACAAAATGCCCTTTGCATGGAGGATGCTGAGAGCACCATCAGAGACCTGGCAGCTGGACATGTTCCTGTGGGTCAGCAGAAGGGGACACGTGGAATCCTGTGCTGTCAGGTGTTTGGTTTGCTTTTCAGTCCAAACTGGTGCATGCTGAGCTGTGGGCACAGCAAGGGAGATGCCACCAACCAGAAGGGCACTTTCCAGCCTTGGAGGGTGCTGGATCAGGGCACAGCTCAGGGTCCTGCTGGGGTGGCACACCTGGGGACTGCTGTGCTGGGAGGGAGGAGGTGACTGTCTTGCACTGGTCCTGCTCTTGAGAGCTGCTGGTCCATGGTGAGGTGGGTAGGAGGTGGTGGTGGTGGGCAAGAGGCACTGAGGGGGCAGGGAGACAAGCAGGCTGCAGCAAGGACCACAGAGGAGATGGTGCATAAGTCTCTAAAGTAAAATATTTCAAACCACTCAAACATTCAGAGTGCTGACACATCTCCTTCCCATGTTGGAGCACAGAGCTCAGGGGTGGGACTGGCCAAGCCCACCAGACCAGTCCTGCCCTGCAGGCTCTCCAGCTCCCCTAAGCTAAAGCAGCCCAGGAATCTCCTTTGGGTCCCAAACTCTTGAGTGCCTTGGTGGGAATTTCCTTGACCTTTCCAGCAGTGCTGCAGCTTAATGATTGACAAGTGCTGCTAAAGCTTTACCAGATCACACACCACACCCCTAGAAGCAGGTGGCCATTCCCAGAAACCCAGAGATTTTTAAGTTTTAGCTCCACAGCTGGGGGTGACTCAGCTGGGCCCCAGGAAAATCACAAATTCTCCCAATATATTATTTGTTCCCTTAGCAAGGAGTTAGGTTTAGAGGTACTGGGGGAATGAAATCAGCATCCAGGAGGGAATGGGATGAAAAACTATGACATTGGAGGATGCTTGGTGGTCCTTAGCATTGGAATTTGGGTTTTCTCTTAGGGACATGATGAGGGTCTCTATATGAAGAAAAAAGGT
Source organism: Serinus canaria (assembly GCF_022539315.1). NCBI lineage: Eukaryota > Metazoa > Chordata > Aves > Passeriformes > Fringillidae > Serinus > Serinus canaria. The sequence continues at coordinate 6,994,021 of NC_066318.1, forward strand.
GAATTTTGTTCAGCTCCAGCCTTGCTTGGCTTGCATGGCTTGCTCATGGGAGACCTCCCTAAGAAGTAAAAGTGGGGGGGGAAAAAAGCAACCCAAACCCACAAACAACCCACTAAATAGGCTTGTCAAAATGTCACTGAGGGCATTCCCTGGAGATGAGGTAACTGAAATTTTGGCATAGGAAGATGAAGCACTGTGGCATGTTTATACAGTCAGCAAATTTACTGCCTTCAAAAAGAAACCCCAGAAAAGCAGTGGGTATTAATCAAATATAATTTATTTTGTCAAACATTGTATCCTTTTGAAAATAAACATCTTGGTGTTGTTTTGCTGAGAGCGTGCTAGGATCTGAAGCACACGGCCACGCTTGGGGCTGCAGAGTGATGCATCCCACAGTCCCTCCTGACAGATAAAGCCATTCCCTGCAAAGCCCTCATGCCCAGCTCCTGGTGAGGCTCCCCATGAACCATGTGCCAGCACTGCAGCCCAGGTTTGGAGAGGGAGAAATCCTTCTTGCTGCTGTGGGGTTTTTCCTCCTGGGTACTGTGTGGTGGGGTGGGTACCCAAGAGCACTTTGTGGGGAAGGAAGGGCCCCACTAGGGATTATCCAGCATTGTTTCAGATGCTCCTTGGTGGCCAGAGGGAGAAGGAAGGCTTCTCCCAAGTGATCCAGCACATTACTGGTGTTGAAAACCAGATTTTTCATAGCAGAAGTACAGATTTAGCCTCAACCTTGCCGTTTACTTGCTGCCTTCTTCCTTGTAGGAGCCCAGCAGAGACCTCAGCAACTTCTTGCAACGAGTCAACACATTTAGGGGTCTCTGCCATTTGTTTTTGTTTGCTTTCACTGTCTTCTCTGCTATTATTATTTCAATGTGCAAAGATGCTGCACATCCAGAAAGGAAATCACTGCTGGATCCAAGCAGCACAACCCTCAGCTCCAGCTCTCTGCAGGCTAATCCCTAGAAAGAAGTGGAAAGCCTGCCTGTAGCAGCCTGTGTCCCTTCAGTGTCATATTATATTACCATCCACCATGTTAGCAAATGGGAAAATAAACATGAGCTGGATAGCAAAGCAAGAGGCTGTTTAATTACAGATGTGAAGAAGAATGACGTTTGTGTACATTCCACCCAGAAGTGGATTAAAGTGGTGACCTTTCCTGTGGTGTGAAACGGGTTTGTTGTGGAGTGCAGGCATCTCGTGTCACTTCAAGATCTGCCAGACATTTTGTTGCCCCTGTTGTTTATGGTTAACATTGGATGATGTCTCTTGAATCTGAATCTCAGCAGCTGACAGCATTTTCTGAGAACTTGTCATCTGGACTCCATCTAGCAAAATTCCGGGTATTGGGTGTATTTGTTCTCATTTGATGGAAAAACAAAGTTTTATGGGAAAAAAAAAGTAAAGAGAGAATGGTGGCATTTGTGACTCATGATATTGAGCTGAAACTTGTGGAACAATCCAGGATTTGGCCCAGGGTCCCAGACCCGTGGTGCAAGTTCCTGCTATTGCCTGACACCATGTGTGGGACAAACATCTCCTGAATGTGGTAACCAGCACGGACACTTGGCCATGGCAGTGCCACAGAGGCATCAGGGATGGCTTTGCTGTGCTCAGCCTCCTGTGACCACGTCAGAGGAGGGAAATACTATTTCCAGCCCACCAAAGTACCAGTATCTTGCTTTCTTGAATCATTCTAGCAGGGACCTTGCTCCAGATTCTTGACTGTTCTTCTGGTGACAAGGATGACAGAACAGGAGGGCAAGGAAGGGGATTTCTTTCCACTGGTGTTACCAGCCTTGGTGATGTGAAAGCCCTGCAAAGGATGTGCTCATCACCTTGCTGATTCTGCAAGTCCAGGCCATGGAAGCCCCTGAGTGGCCATGGAAGCCCCTGAGTGGCCATGGGAGCCCCTGAGTGGCCATGGGAGCCCCTGCCAGTGCTGCCAGCAAATGCTGGGGGCTCCGAGGGCCAGGGAGATGCTGTCTCATGGAGGAGTGAAGGCACTAATTGGCCTGGTTAATTGCAGAGAGGGTCTGTGATGTGACACTGGTTTGTTAATGAAGGACAGTGGCAGCAAGGGGGCTGCTCTGTGCCTGTGAGCAGCAGCTCCTTCCTTAATTGCTGCCTCTTCCCAAGGCACAGCTCTGAAAGGATCCAGGGCACTGCTACCCTGGGCTCCCACCAGCCAGCCTGGCTGGATTGGGAACCAGGGGCTGTTTTGGTTTGCTGGATGCATTTCAGTGCCCAAGGCTGGGGTACAGGGCAGCCCTGTCCTGCTTCCCCCTGGCACTGGGGTGAGGGGCAATCCAGCTGTGTGGGCTCAGGTTCCTGCTATTTCACTGCCTTGGGATGCTCCACACAGAGCAAGGGACACAAGGCCTGGGCTAGGCAGTGGGGACCCACTTTCCAATCCATGGCAGAGGAACAACCTGTTGAGTGTCTCAACTGGAGGAAATCCATGGCATCAGGCTCTGCTCTGGCATATGAGGATGATGCTGGGGCTTGACCAGTCCAGAGGGCCGGAACACAAAGCTGCTTTGGGAGGGAGAAATGTCATTAACATAACAGGGATTGCCTTAGAGCTGGAGGTGATCCAGCAGAAGGATGGAACAGGGAAATGAGCCTGGCTGCACGGGGTGGCTGTGTCACACAGCTTGGAGACAAATGTTTAGCAGCAGCATATCTGCTGGTGAAAGAATAACTAGAGATATGGGTCTTGCACCTTTTAAACACTCCAAGTCTGCAAATGTGGGGATGGGATTTGCATGCTGCTTTATTTAGTATTGTAAAAACTGTGCCATGTTTATGGAAACTACCCTGCAGACAACAAGTGTGTGACCTCAAAAAAAAGTTTTTTTAAAAAATGTAAAAAAGAGCAGAAAAGTGGAGAAAAACTCTCTCCATCAGTGTCCCAGCTCCAGCTCTGTGGTGGTGCTCAAGAGGAAGCTCTTGCTTCCCCTCACATTGTTGCTGCATCACGAGGCTGAAGGGTCTCACCACTGATAATTTGTGTCTTTTCCAGGGCCAGACAAGCCCACTGAAGTTGGGGACTCACTCATCCCCCTGTGGGGCTACTGCTTCAGGGGGTGCAGGTGACAGGCACAGAGGGGAGATGGCAGTGGCTGCTGTAGGTGGCATGAGCCGAAGTCCCCAATTTTGGGGGACCAAGCAAGGGATGAGGGAGAGGCAGGAACACTGGAAGGTCTCAGCACAGAGTGCAGGTTGGGTGTGAGCACCGAGGGAAGGAGGGGACCCCCACCTGCTCTGTGTGTGGCTCTGGGTGTCACCTCCCTCTGCAGAGACCTCCACAACAATCACTCCCTCCTCTCCCTCCTAGGAGGGCAAAGAGCCCTTGTGTGGGAGGATATGATAATGACAGCCATAATAATAATAATAATAATAATAGCAACAACAATAATAACAACTGCTCTGTAGCTCATCCTGCACACTCACTCAAACCTCTGTGCAGTTTCCGTGCTTCTTGCCTGAAATCTGTTTTTACAGCCTTTGAAGAGTGATCATTTTAAGCATGATATAGACAGATCATTTAATTATTTTAAGGAGACTGATTGATCCCACAGCCTGATGGGCTGCCAGACTCCATCTCTGGTGACTGTCTGGCAGAAGCTCCTGGTTACTGTGGTCTTGACTTGCTAATCCAATCTCTAAAGGAGTAACTCAAGATCCTGATGTTCCTGTCTGCTGACTGCAGGATAAGTGGAGTCCCCTTTTACCACCTCTTTTACACAGCCTCACATGGCATTTTGGTTAAGGATCTGCTCTGGATCTTGTTGCTGACAGCGTGGGATGGGCTGTGGATGGTTTGCAGGGCTGTGGCAGTGCCTGGATGAGCTCTGGGCTGCTGAGGGACTTGCCCCTGAGCCCCTGGCTGGTTCTGTTATCACTGTGACACCCAAGGGAAGAGCTGGCTGCACGAGCAGGGGCAGTGAAATCTCTGCTGCCGGAGGTGCAGGGGAAGGTCAGAGCAAGCCATGGCCAGAGGGTGTCTGGAGCATGCAGGAGGGACGAGGGAATGCTCTGCATGTCAGCCCAGCCAAACCTGCTCTGCCTCTTTTAAGGGGTCTCCACTAATGTTACCTGTCCGTGGGTAAGGGATTTGTGCAGTTTGTGGTGCTCCATCCCAAAATAGTCATGGTTAGACAAAGTGTTAAAACATAATTTGCTCAGTGTTGCTGAGTGTGATGAGCCCTGAGATGCTCACAGAGTGGGAAGGTGCTGATGCTTCACCTCCTGTCATGTTCCCATGCTGTTTTTCCCCTCAGCCTTCTCTCTTCCATGGGGTCCTGGGCAGGTACATACCAATGGTGATCTCCAGGTTAATTAAACCCTTTGTTTTTATATTTTTTCCACTTGAAAGTGTCCCTCTGAGAGAGGCCAGATGCTCCTGCTTTTGAAGCATACTTCTTCTGGGGGCTGAGACCATCCCCTACCCCAGCACTGCTGTCACAGGGGCACACCTTTCTGTACAACTCATCTCTGGAAGACACAGATTGAGTCTGCACCATGTGGCAGCAAAGGAGGAGCCCATTCTGCACCAGGCCCTGCAGTTGAGATGTGGCTTAGGTGACTTAGGAGGAAATCTGTGTCTCTGGGACATGTGTGCCAGCTGACAGGCTCTGGGAAAAAAACACCCGTAGGAGCTGGTGTCACTGTAAATGTCACAGCATTGTTATCCCAGCAGTGGCAGAGCTGGCTGGCAGAGCCAGGCCTGCTTTAGAGACCAAATTAAATTTTAAAGAATTTTTAAATTAAGAAATTAATTAATTAGGATGTCCGTTCCTGCCATCTGTTTTTTGCATGATTTGGGTGTGAGTTTTCAGTTTTCCCACTGCATCCGTGAGACCGGGGGAGCAAAAAAACTTCTTTAAACAGCTAAGACAACAATTTCAAGTGCCAGGCACTTACATGAAGTATTGTGAAACCTAAATTGCAGGATCTCAGCACTGCTTATGGTTACTTTCAGGCAGAAAGACCCATGTCACAGGAGAAGAGCAGGCACACAGCCACCTGATGCTTCACCTTCTCAACCCAAACAGAGAGGTGAGTCACAAGGAAATTTTCCACAGGGAACATTTTTTTGCCCATTAATAGCAAGAGGTGCTGAGTGGTTTTTTCCCTCCTGTACAAGAATCTATGGTGAGCATCTGCACCACGGGATCCACGAGAACTGGTTGTTTTTGGGGGGCAGGCAGGGGAGGATGCTGCAAGGAGGAGAGATGGTGATTTTGCACAGAGGCAGTTTTGGAAGTGAGGTCTGAGTCACGGAGGGGACAACCCTAGAGCTGCTCTTTTAGACCAAGATGGAACCCAGAGTGCAAACTGTGGACATAACAGCCAGCAGGATGCTAGGTCCTCCAGTGACAGGCTCTGCAGAGGGTGTTTTGCAGTCTTCAGCTCCTCCAAGACATGTTTTTTCCAGAGGAAGGAGATGTGGGGCTGTGCCCAGCCCTGCACTGGTCATCCTGGGAGGTTCCCAGCCTGTGCACCTGGGGATGCTGAGCATTGCTCCCACAGAGGCTGTGGGAAGTCACACAAGGTATCAAGAAAAATCCTTTCTTCTATTTTTTTTTGCTTTCTCCCTCTCTTAATTCTTTACCCACCCTGCCCTGGATGTATCTGAAGGCCATGGGTGCTCCCAGCCTGCCTGCTGGAGTCCAGGGGAAGGCACAGGCTGGGCAGCCTTGGACAGACACATCAGGGGGACAGTGTTGCTCCTGCTGTCCCCATCCCTGCGGGACCACCCACGCGGCTCTGCACATCAATCAGCCCTGCCTGAATCTCGCCACTGGCCACCTCCCTGACCCCACCATCTCCCTCCTGCTCCCTGGGGATTCAAGTGCAAATGCCCTGGACCATGGGCTGTCCAGGCACCGGCCTCAGCCTTCCATGTGTGCCCGGGCTGATGTGGGATCTCCCTCCAGCTGCGAGACCACCATGTCCTGGGTGATTTACAGCAGGAAACATCGACCTGCAGGCTAACCAATGGCTGGGCTTTTGGGGTTTTTTTCATCTTTTTTTTTCCTTTCTTCTCTCCTGATCAGCTGTTGAAATAAAATGACTTTCATTTTTTTCCCCCCTCCTTTCTCCCCAGTCTATGCCCAAACCACAATATCGGTTAAAAATATCGTCTGTGAGAGGAAAAGGCAAATAAATGAGTACATCAAAGCCAGCAGCCTGGGGCCGTTGGGTTGGGAGAAGAAATAGGGCTAGGCCTTGGGCCCATTATCTTGCTGATATCTAATGCCACCACTTCAGAGTGTGAGAATGGAGCCTTTTTTTTTCCTCAGCTGAGCGTGCTGGCCCTGCTGGTGTTTGGGAGCACAAAGGCCGCCATCCACCCCAGCTCTCAAGGCAGACCGTTGACATGTTGCTCTCAGATTTCATTCCTGAAAATCTGGAACTGTATGCTGAACAAATAACATGATCTTTTCCCTTCATCTGGAAAGGATAAAAACAATTGCTGGCATTCTGAGCCGATCACTCTTTCTTTTCCTCCCTCCTCCCTCCCACTTTCCTTACAAGCCCCAACTCACTACCCACAAGTCACAACTTGCATATTTTCATTTGAAAACTTTAAACCATGGGGGGTGAGGGGCAAGAATGGAGGAGAAGGAAAAAAGAAGATTAAAAAAAAAAAGGATTTCAAGCAGCAGTGATATAACCATGCAGCATGTTATAACCATGCACCAGTGTGCTGCCCCAGCCCTGCTGGACAAGGAGGATGGAGCCAAAGGCAAGGGATGCACATCCCTGCTGTGGTATGCATGGTGCTTAATCCATTTAGGGGCTGGGATGGTGAGGAGGGTTGCACCCTCTGGGACCTGCACTATACCCTCTGATTGGCATCGAACCTGGGAGTGGGACAGGAGCTGTGATCACTTTGGTTCAAGGCAAAGTCTGGTGACTCCTCTCAAGCAGCAGGACTTAAGCCAACACTCATCCTGCATCCCATTCGCCCAACTTGCTCCTTCATGGGATTTGCTTCCAGCAGTGCACTGTTGGGAAGAGGAGCCACATCAGCCTGTCCAGCCAGGTGATCCAAAGGGTGAGCAGTGTGTGCTGCCAGGACCTTCTGCCTGCAGCAGTGGGTGTTTTAAGCGGGTTTTGTTTACATCCACCCCATGTAGCACAAACATTTTCCACTCTGTGTTTACAAATTCTTTTGAAATAGCCTATAAACAGAACTAAAAGAGTGCCTGAGGGTAAAAAAAAAAAAAAGTTTTGTCATTATTTCTTTTATATATCATTATTTTCTTGACACTGAAGGCTGGTACAGAACAGGACTTGGTCATGTCCTGCTCAGAGCTGGTACTCCCTCTGCTTTCCTTTGACCTGTTTTGCTTTGTGGATCTCAGGTGATATTAAAGGAGTTGGCCACTTCTGCTCCCCTCTGCTAACAAAACCTCAAAGGCAGTGACGTGCATCCCTGCTGGAACGAGGCAGATGTCTACAAACCAAATGCCTGCTGGACTGGTGCCCAGGTGGAAGTGCTTTGAGGGGAATGAAAGGCCCCAGATGAAGTGCTGGTTGCAGTAATTAAGACCTCTGGAGCTCCCCCTGGTAAGCTCACACTGATCTTTCCCAAGTTGTCAAAAACCAGCTCTGGCCTCTCTGCTGCCCATCACAGTGCAGCTCCATGGGCTGGAGCACGGAAACCAGCGCTGCTGTGGAAAGCAGCTGCCTGCCCACAGGTAGCAACTGCCACGAGAGGAGATGCCCAGCATCAGAGGAGACTGGGATGGCCCTGCTGACAACTGTGGGGCAACAGGCTCCCTCTTCTCCTGGCTCTGCTCCCCAGTGTTTTAGCTGGCACCAGGGAGTTTAGGTGATAGGCAGCAATTACTCATTTTTAAGTGGTGCCAGCTGGCTGGGTTATCTGCTGCTCTGAACATGCCTCTCCCTCTCTCTCTCCTTTCCATGTTGAAGAGTATTTCCTGCTGCTCTGAATAGTGCATGGGGTTGTTCCCTCTGCCCCAGGTCTGCAGGGGCCAAGTCCCAGAGCTGGTGGGACCACCAACAGCAACAGGGGTCATCTCCAGCCATGCTGTGCTGTGCCAGCCACATGTGCCAGGAGCTTTGGGCTGTGCTGATAGCAGGGTATATTTTCTTCATGTACAGGAGATAGGAGGAAAAAGATAGCCAGCTTGAATTGTGGCCAGGTAAGTTTAGGTTAGCCATTAAGAAATGCTTTTGTGCAATGAAATACGTAGTCAGTAGCTGGGACATACTTGTAGCACAGTCTTGACTGAGGAGGGATTTTGAGAACAAACAGGGAGAGGACAGCTTGAGGTCGGCTTTTCTGGGCCAGGGAAGAAGGCATCAGGTGTCTGATGCTTTTTCCAGTCCTAATCTCTGCAGCTCCAGAGTTTTGCGGCCCCTCCAGATGGGTGATGAGCTTATCTGTGGACCAGGAGGCTGCACGTTCTGGAGTGTGTGGGATGGCCATGCCACTGCTCACAGCACCCACAAACCTCACTCTGCCCCTACCCTGCCAGTGCCTGGCCCAGGCTGGCACCAGCATTGAACCATCTCTTAGGAGTGGAATAAAGCAAAATAAATCAGCCCAGGCAGCAATACCTGCTGTAAATAGAGCTCAGAATGTCCGAGGGAGGGCTGAGCAGGGGATTGCTTTTGGGAAGGGATGGAAATGCAAGAACGAGTTTGGGGCTTGTTTCCTCTGTCATCCTTGAATTGTGCTACCCATCTTCTTCTCTGCCCTGCAACCACTGGTTCCTCTCAATCCCCCTGCCTCAAGCAGTCTCCATTTCAGCCCCACTTCATGGTCATAGGAGGATTATGTGAGTGTGGATGGAGAATTAAACATCATGGCTGTCATCACACTGAGAAGCGGCTGGGTGAGGCCACACAGGGTCCCATCTCACCTCTCCCCCCTCCTCAGTGGCAGCCAGATGTAAGGCCAGCTGGGGCAGGGACGATGGGGACCTGTCCCCAGAAGTGCTGTGCTGTGGAAGACGTGCAGGTGAGTCAGCACGGATCTGGGATGTCAGCCCAGCTGCCAGCACCAATCTGTGTGCTACCACTGGGGACATGCAGCCTGGGGACCCTCTCTGCAGATGGGGGATTGAGGAGGAGAGGAAGCCATGGCCAGCTCTGGAGCAATGGTGACTGACGTTCACTTGCCAGGAATCTGTTGGGGAATATTTTTATCCTCTGGGTGTGAGTGTGCTACACGTCAGAGCCATCTGCCACACAGTCACTTTTGGGAGAGCTAGGGAGTGCAGGCATGAAAGCCTGTGAAAGTGAGTGCATTCCTGTGCCCTTCAAAGCTGAGTGTCCCCAGGTCTCCACCCTGTGGTGCCTGGGGACAGAGCTGGGATGACTTCTTGTCCTTCTGGGGAAAGATACAAACTCTTGCATTCCCTAAAATGGAGATGGTCTTGAGCTCTGCAGAGGAAGCCCAGTGCACTGCAAGCTGTTTCAGACATGGGAAGCTGAGTGACACTAACAGCAGCCTCACTGCACAGCCAGCCTGATCCCCCCGAACTTTCAGCATCTTTCCATCCTTCTTCAATGTGCACAGCCCCTTGCATCCAGCTGGCATCAGCCCACCTACAGAAGGCAACAAGGAGATAACCCACCAACCCACCCCTTGTCCCAGAGTGGAGCAGTTACTGCAGGAGGTTTCTGTTCTTCTCTATAGGGTGAAATAGCTCTTGGATGAAAATAAGTTATACAAATAAATAGAGACATCAGCCCATGGCAAAACACTAGATCTGCTTGCCCTAAAATATCAGGCTGTTGACGTTCAGAAACCAGATTCAGACCATCATTTTGCAACTAGCAGGATCCCCCATCCTCATGACAGATGCCCTGGATTAAACACCCCTAAATTTGTGGCATCTGGGGTTTTATCAAAGCAGACTGTTTCCACTTGAGCATCCCTCATTCCAGCCGGCTGTTCAGGAGCTTGCCTGGTTCAGGTTTACCCCGAGCCATCCCCTGCTGATGAGCTGGAGCTGGGAAGACATGCTTGTCCAGTTCCCTTTCAACACTTTCTGACCTCCTTGTGGCCCAGACTTTCCTACCAGAGTGTAAGATTTAATCATCCTTAATGATAGCCAGGCCAAGGATAGCATTCAGCCAGGTTTTCCTAAACAGCTACATCTGAAATCTTTATCCCAGTACAACCCCCCAGTAAACTCCCTGACAAATGACTGGAAACACTGCGGGGTTGTGGCAGACCTATGGCCAGGACCAGAATTAAATCAGACCAAAAGCTTAAGCCCTCATATAACTCTAGAGGGATTTTTGAATGTAATTGGTGCTGCAGCCAGGCTTGGTGTTCCTCTCTGCTGCCAAGATTTGCCAGTGCTAGAGAAGTGCTCCACTCCTGCCAACTTGAAGTTACAACTGATCCTGGGAATCCTGTGCAGTTGGCAATTATGTGTACCAATTTTTAATGTAAGCCAGTGGGCTCAGCTGATCCCAATAAGATTTATCGTGACTTAACCACACCCCCATAGAGGGTTTGTGCTGATTCCTTTACAGTGGATTCAAAGTGGTTGTAATTAAACCAGCATAACTTTGCTGTGTGGATGAAGGCTTGGGCAGGAGCAATGTGGCTGGAGGTCTGAGCTGGGCAGGAGAGGCAGCACATGGGAAGAAGGTAAAAAGAAACTGTGGAGAAACATATCTTATCTGGCTTCTCCTTCCCTGCCCTTCCTTCTCTCTAAAAAGCTGGCAGGGCTGCAATTTTCTGGGATCCCCCCAAATAAGAGAGGAGACACAGCTGAGTGTGAGCAGGTGGAGACGAAACAGCTTTGGAAGTTTAGCAGGCAGCACTCTCTGCCAGGCAGGGGAGATGGGGACATGAGCCCAGGATGGAGGAGCATCCTGTGCCACCACAGCAGGCCTTCAGATAGGGCTGGAAAAGTAACACAGAGTCTGGGGACAGGAATGCTGATGGAGAGAAAAGAGTTTTGGGGGACATGCAAAGTCAGGAGTTTTCAGTCTTTTTAAAACTAAACCATGAGTTTTTTCCTCTGCTTTTCTCCATCTTTTTCTCCTGGGAAAGGGAGATTGCTCGAGCAGTTTGGGGTGAGGGGGCTGGGGAGGGTTGGCCAGATGTGCAAAAATGCTGGAGAAAGCAAAAAACTCAGAGAAAAAAATTCTCTTTTGAGAGAGGCTACTTTTCCATTCCTTAAAAAAGAAAAAAAAAAAAAAAAGAAAAGGAGTTTTTCATGAAAATTTTCAGGCAGTTCCATTGTTTTGCTTCAGCCTTTGATTTAACTACTTGAGCAAGTATTTGACAAAACCCTCCGTGTTTTTCAGGAGGTTTCTTAAATCCCACGGAGGTATGGGATTATGAGAAACAACAAATGGCAAGCTGTCTCTAACCCCACAGACTTTCTCACTCTCGTTTTCTCTCTCACTTTGGAATAAAAAATGCAGTGCTCCCTGCTGAGTTCTCTTTAAAATTCACATTGTCTCTTCAAATAAAGGCTGGGAGGGTGAGGTAGTGCTTTGAAAACCAGAACTCAGTCATACATTGCAGGGCCAGATCCTAGAGGATTATTCCCTCTCAGGACACTTTATAACTTCATGAGAACTTCTGGCCTGGCTTGTCTCACCAGCTTAGTGTGAGTGGCCCCAGCGGATGGCAGGATGACTGAGATCCCTACACCCCTTTCCGTCAGGACGGCTGGTGGAGACTTTTTAAACCATGATAAAGCAAATTTTTTTTTTTTTTTTTTTTTTCCCCTGGGGATGGTGGGGCCCATTTTCTGTGCAGCCAGGGGATGCTCCCTGCACCCAGGCAGAGGGAAGCCCTGCTGCAGCACAAGCCTCTCTATTGTGGCTGATGCAGGCTGGGCTGTGGTAATGTGGTTTTCCCCTTCTTTTGGTGTGATTTGTGACTGCAGCAGCCTGTGCTGCCCCAAGGCTGTGGTGAGCTGCCAGCCTCGCCGCTGGAAAGCTCAGAGCTGGATGAGCATCTTGTTCCTAGGAGAAGTGCCTGGCAGGACAGCATGGCTGTGCTTTGCTCTCACAGGGGAAATAAATAGAGCAACTTTTCTTCCTGATCCACCCAGACTTTTGGTAGCAAAAGCTTGGGAGCAAGGGGGTGAAGCTGCCGACTGCCTTTGCTGTTGTTTCAGCCTTTCCTTCCCCACTGTGGCAATGAGAGAAATGAAGCTCATAGAAGAGCACTGTATTGTAAACCACTGCACATTTATTTTTCTTAAATGATGCTATCACCAGGCCATTACCCTGTGCTGAGACACAGCACTGAGCACAGACCCTGCAGCAGGACACAGCTCCCCATGCAGCACCCACACCCAGGGGACAAGGACATGGAGACCTCACCATGACAGGGAGCAAGGGCTGAGCAGACCCTTTAAGCGACATTGCAGCCTCGGGAAATTATGACAGTGCTTGTCATTCTTGCAATACTGTGTCTGTGATTTTTCAGTAAACTGAAGCAAGGAGCAACTGTTGGACTCTGGTCCAAGGGTTCAGCAGGGCTTCTTTACATCTGTGCATGTGTGTGTGTGCTGGGACTGGGGTATGAAGGAGAGTGACTGGAGCACCTTGATGTCAGTGTTCCTGAGGCCTTTGCCCTGTTAAACTCTTGGAAGCAGAAGATTGGTGGAAAAATGTCGGTTTTGACAAGTCTTTCATGCACATAGTTCAGACCTGTCACAGCCATGTCAAAATTCATCAGCGTAGTGAACCTATTAAACCTGGGGCAGAGCTGAACCAACTACAGCTCCAGATCAGGAGGCAGAGCAAAGCCAGCCGTTCCAGCCCTTCCGGGGAATCTCTTTCCCTCGCGGGGCACTTCGGAGCCGGCCTGGGCGGGAGCGTGGGTGCCAGGTGGGAACTGTCGAGCCGAGCGCTGCCAGCCCGGCTCCGGGCGGGTGTGCCCGTGCGGGGCAGAGCCGGGGCTCTCCGCAGGAGGGAGCGCCCGCGCGGGGCCGGCCGGGCGGGCAGCCCCGGGCTCCGCTCCGCCTCGCTGGGCGGGCGGATCCCAGCTCCTGATTTTCCCGGGGGCTGCAGAGGCTTGTCCCGGCCCTGCGCGATCCTGCTTGGCTGCCGCCCTCCCCGCCTCCCTCCACCTCCTCCTCCTCCTCCACCACCACCCCATGTGCTTCCTGCCGGGCCAAGTTCGAGGAGCGCCGCCGCACGCCGGGCCAGCGGAGCGGAGCCGCAGCGGAGCGGGGCGCAGGGCAGCGGGCGCGGCTGCTGCGGGGCGCGGCGGGGCAGGCTCGGCGGAGCGCCGGCTCCAGCCTCGGGGCGCGCTCGCCCGGCCGCGGCGGCCCCTGCGGCCCCTGCCCGCCCGCACCATGCCGCGGCGGCGCGGCTGCCTGCCGCCCCTCCTGTGCGCGCTGGCCGCCCTCAGCCTGCCGCTGCTGCTGGCCGCCGAGCCCCGCGCCAAAAGTTGCTCCGAAGTGCGGAGGCTCTACGCCGCCAAGGGCTTCAGCCAGAGCGAGGCGCCCAGCCACGAGATCAGCGGTGAGTCGCGATCGTCGCTGCCGCCTTTGTGCGCGCTCGGCTCGGCCCCGCGGAGCGCGGGGTGCGCGGTCCCGGCTCCCTCCGGCGCGGGGCCCGGAGCTCGGCTCGGGGCGCCCTGCCCGGCTCGGCGCGGTTCGGTTCGGCTCCGCGGAGCTCGGCGCCCATCCCGCGCGGAGGGTCCCGGCGCGGCTGCCCGCCCCCCGTGGCGGGCCGTGCCGGGCGGGACCGCGCCTGTTGCCGGCCCCGCTCCCGGCTCGGCGGCGCGGGCGCTCCTGTCCTTGGGTCGCCGCTCGCCCCGGTGGGGAGCGGGCGGCCCGTCCCGCCCCGGTGCCCGGCGGCTGCTAGAGGAGGGACTGAGACATGGCTTTTTTTTTTTTCTTTTTTTTTTTCTTTTTCCCCCTCTTTTTCTTTCTTTCTTCCTTTCTTCCTTCTCTCAACCTTCGTCCCGAGGTACTTGCGCATCCTAGGGACAGGAGTGCTCGCAGCCGGCAGCAGTAGGAAATGGTAGCTAATGTGCTCACACCCAAAACATTTTATTCTTTTTGTTTCATCCTTCATCTCCCTCCCAGGGCCGCTGCTTTTATTTCCCCTTCTGAATGACCTACTGGACCGCATTCTCCGCGGAACAAAGGAAGTGCCTTTTTAGCTGGAATCCTCGGAGACCACCAAGGACTCCAGCTCATGCACTGCAATTTCGCACTACTTTCAACAATAACAAAAATGCATGACTGAATGGCTCAAAAATGTGGAGTGTTGGAGGCATTCATTTCGGTCTGGGACACTGTCACAACACAGACAGACCCCAAGTAAATACCTTTAGACGGCTCAGATAGAAGCTGGGGGTAATCTTTACCATTGGTGTGCCCTCCAGATATGCATACATTATCCTTTTCACTGACAAAATTGAAATCATTTCAGTCGCTTGTGCTTTTGTATTGTCAGACTAATGATATGCATTTAGCCTACATCTGTTTGAATAAAATTGCAGGCCCGTTTACTTCTCCAAGAAATATTTTAATGAGAAACGTCTGACTGGTTGCAGTTAAAATACTCTCGCCCCTTCACTGTGCCTGCTTTGTAAAATGGTCTCTAATAAATAGTCTTGCATTTGAGTCCAGCCCTCATCAGTGTAGGATCAGAACGTGAGCAGACTTCCCCTTAAGTCCAGTATTGGGAAGGTTTGACCTAGTCATTATTTTATATATTATTGTTTAAGATGACTCGGTGAGCTTTGGAGAATGTCAGGAGTAGATCATGCTGACAGGGCTTCCATTTGAAGCTCTAAAGCTGTTGTCTGTTTGAGAAAAGTGATGAGCAAGGTAAGATTATTTGACAAAAGAAGGGCTTTCTGCAGTGACATGCTGAAAGTACCGCCTGGGTTATGTTGCTGTTCCAGGGGCTCGGGGAGTCTGTGGTCTGGCCTTGCTTGGAAAGCAACAGGTCTTGCAAAGTTGTGTTTTAAATGTAATCTTGCTGTGCGGGGTATTTCAGAGAGGGTGGTGGAAGTCTTTAAAGGAGGCATGCTGTGTACAGCTTTCAAGTGTGGTGTACCTCAAGTGTGGCTGAATTTAAAATTAAACCTGGAGTGGGGTGCTACACCTGCTGCAGTTTCATGTTCCCCCTGTGAATTCGTGTGGTTTTGGCGTGGGTTGCTTTTAGAGGCTCCAGATCGCCCCTCTTGCTGCTCCGCTGGGGTAGGCAGATGTAACCACCAGTCCCATTGCTGGTGTTGAGCTTTCTCAGAGTGGAGAACTTCACCTCTGGGATCAGCACAGGGCACTGCAGTCCCGTGGGCCAGGTGATAAAGCTGGAGGCTGAGGTCTGGCACCAGGGTGAGAGGTCTGTGGTGTGTATTGTGTCTCCAGAAAAGAGTCACTTGCCAAAGCTTTGATTTCAGCTGGTGTTTCAGGTGATAAGTGGCGTGTTTTCCATCAGGGGAGTAAGTGGTTTGGACAGGCCGTTACCTGGGCGCCTGGCTATCGGTGGGAACATGATAAATGTGTGTGAGGGAATGAGCCATGTGCTTGGCCAAGTATCTCATTGGGGTGATGGTGGAAACTGGTGATTTCTGCTTGATGGCACCTCTCTGCTCACCAAACTGGTGGAGGACAGCTTGGGGAGGCTTCAGTGGGACACATGAATGCTGATGGAATGATGTGTGGATGCATGGTTGTTCATGTCTGAAGTGCATCAACTTCTTTGTTAGATTTTTGTAGTGATTTGATAGATTATGCTTTATTCTCACATCGTCTTAGCAAGCTGCGTTAGATCACAGTGCAGACAGAAACTTCCTAGCATCTTTGTGAAAAGGTGTTCCAAAAGCTGTAGTAGATTTGTTTCTGTAAGTGTAGTGATTTCTTTGCTGTTGGGGATTACTGATCCTACAAAATGTTGGCCTTGGATTGAAAAATAAAGCAGCTGTGTGGTGCAGGCAGATGTGTCCCTGCACTGGGCTGTGTGACAGCAAGTGAAACTCATCCTCACTGGAAGGCCATGGGAGTCATTTGGGGTTTTATAGCATCTTACATGGATTTTTTGGCCACATTATTTTCTTCTGGAGCAGCAGATGTGCAAACTTTTTTCTTTCAAGGAAATGTTCATTCCAGCAGGCATTTTATCTGTATCATTGCTATTTCAGTGGCATTAAAAGGCTGCTCCTTCACCATAATTACCCAGGAGTTCACTTTAATATTTATTTAGACGAGGTTTAGGACCTAATTAGAGTATGCATAAATAGCAGGCTATAGCTTGCTGAAGTACCTAGGCATTTCTGAAAGAAGTGCACAGCTGGTCAACTCACTGCTTGCTTGATAAGAGGTGTAAAATGGGTTATTTGTGGTGTGGGACATAGAGAACTTGTTTCCTTTTATGTCTCTTTGGTGTTAGAGGTATAAACAGAGTCTACTGCTGTAAATCTGCGTGGAAGCTTTTAATAACCCGTGGCCCTTTGGTGCTGCTTTGTACCTGAGTGTTCCTGAGTGGCTTCTGCCCCTGTAGCCCTGTGATGTGTGTGGCAAAGCTCCTGGCAGTGGTGAGATGCAGTCTTGCTGTTGCTGGAGAGGTCAGTGCTTTCGTAGACCTGATGTCTACATAGTTGGTTTGTGAAACCTGACTCTTGATAGCATGTAGATAGTAGGTGGTGTGGGCAGAGCACCAGCCTCTGACTGCTTTTAAGATGACTTTGACAGTTTCCCAAGGACGGGTCACATCTTGGGAAGTTCTGGGTCCTGGAGCCACTGACTTTGTTCAAACTCTACCCAGAATGTTCCTTATGGATCCCATGTGTCTCCAAGCTGTCCTGATGGGGCTAAACTCCCCGGAGTGACCATCTGAAGGGGCTGCTTACCCTGGTTGGTCTGCTGGGGCTGCAGAATGAAATGCAAAGTGAGTTGGTGCGGTGGCATCTGGAGACCCGCAGTAGGTGGCTGTGATTTAAAAAACAAAAAGCCCCCACCCAACCTTTCTTTCAAAAGGCTGCTTCTTGCCCTCAGGTGTTAAACAGGCGGAAATTCCTTCCCTTTTCCTGCTAATTGGAAGAACTAGATGTTTCTTTTCCTGGATTGAAAAGGAGAAAAAAAAAAAACCAAAACCATCTTCCCTGTTGGTGGAAAATGTAGCCAGTTAACTGGCAAAATTCCTTCAGCCGTGGCATCCCTTCTCTCCTGGCAGTGGTGGAGAGCACAGATCAAACCTGGAGCCTGCCTTTGCTGGGTGCAAGCAGCACTCTGTTCAGTCTTAGTGAAGTGTTCAGTGTAATTAATCTCTGTTTAAACCAAATTAATTGAATAGCTGCATTTATTTGTGAGAGCAGTTCTTTCTCCATGGCAGAGGAAATCAGTTGACCCTTGATTTTTGGACTTTGGGACCTTGCCCAAAGTGACTGTGGGCGGTGTGCCCTGATGTCCTGCTGCTCACTTGTCCCCACTGTATTTATGGCTGTCAGTAGGTGCTGTGTCCTTGTGTCCTGCCCTTGGTCAGTCAGGATGGCTGCTTTGTTTGCACTGCTGTTTGTTGGGGTTTAACCCCAGCCAGCAGCCAAACCTCACACAGGTACTCGTTCACTTCCTTACCAAAAGGATTAGGGAGAGGACCAAAAGGGTAAAAGGTGGGAAACTTATGGGTTGATAAAAAGATAGTTCAACAGGGAAAGCAAAAGCTGAGCATGCAAGCAAAGTGAGGAATTCAGTGTTTCCTTGGGCAGGCAGGTGTTCAGCCATCCCAGGAAAGCAGGGCCCCATCACATGTAACAGTGACTTGGGAAGACAAACACCATCACTCCAAATGTCCTCCCCTTTCTCCTTCTCCCCCCCACTTTATAGACTGACCATGATGTCATATGGTCTGGAATCTCTCTTTGGTCAGTTGGGGTCACCTGTCCCAGCTGTGTCTCTTCCTCCAACTTCCTCCTCAGCATATCAGTACAAGAAGCAGAAAATACTTTTTGGCTGTGTGTAAGCCCAGCTCAGCAATAACAAAAACTTTTCTGTATTATCAACCCTATGCTCAGCACAAATCCAGAACACAGTCCCATACTAACCACTGTGAAGAAAATTAACTCTACTGCAGCCAAAACCAGCCCATTGTTTTACATGTCAAGTTCAGCAAATGCTTCTTTAGTTTTTCACATGCTTCTCTTCCATGTGGCCTCTTCCAGCTGAGAAGGGGTTTCTGGATCCCCTCCAGGCCAGTGTTACTCGGCTGTCTGGCACTGCCGAGCCTGTTGCAGTCGGTTTGCTGGAGGCAGCTCTGGACTTGCTGTGCTATGAGAAGTACCAGATAACACCTGGTCATCCTTGAGGTCTGTTTGAAGGTGTGGTGTGACCTGGCCTCGAGCTGTACCTACTTGCCATGACTGCTGTCCGGTGAATGCAGTGGTTCTTGGCGGGCAGGGGGTTTTCTGATTACCTGCACTGATTACCTGGCCACCCGTGGCTGGGGACGCGACCACTGGAGAGAACATCCCCGCGGCCAAGTTGGCTGGCACGGAAAACTAAACGACAGAATCGCTTGAAGTATTTTTAGCCGCCTCTAATGTCATTTAGCAACTGGGAGCAGCGGGAGGGGGGAGCTGGCAGCGTGCGAGTTGCCCGCAGGCCACCGAGGAGCGCTGGCGGCTCGGCAGGGCTGGCAGGGGCTGGCGGCGGCTCCCGGCTGAGTCACGGCTCCGAGCGCGGCTCGGCCGCCGCTCGCCGGGACGCGCCTTTCTTTCCCTGTCCCTGCGAGTGTGCAGCGCGGGGTTTTGTTCGGCTGCAGCGGCGCTCCGTGTCCTAGCAGCCGGCAGCGTGAAGCATGTGGTTAGAAGCAACTGCTCGCAGTGGTCCGGGCTGAGTGGGAGTATCGTTTTCCTTGGCAGGCACTTCATAGAAAGTTCTGTTTTTTCTGCCAGAATAAGCAGTCATTACATTCCATACAATTCATAGTCAAATTATTATCTATTGTTAAAATTGCCTTAATTATCAGATGTTTCCTTAGACATGTAGCTGTTTTTTAAGAGGCTGAATAGGAGTGTGTACATTGTGCAGAAGGCCTGAGCTGCACAATGTTTTCAGTACTGTTTTGTAGTTTCAGGGAGATTTTCTGTGGCTTTCATATGTCAACAGGCTTTTTATTCATACTGAAACAGCAGCAGAGCATGGCCAACACGACAGCAAGGTGCTGTTTTGGGTCTCTGCATCTGCCCTCTGCCCCGGTATTTCCTTGGTGTACCTGTGGAGCCAAGGAAGTTCGGGACAAAGCATCACTGCTGTGTGAGATGGCTCTGATGGGAAAAGCTTCCAGATGAGCATTTTCTGTCTTGGAGGAGCAGGCAGCATCTGCCCCATGGGGCTGGGACCTCTGTCAGCAGGCTGGAAAGGTCCCAGTTCCTTGAGGTGGTGATGTCTGTGGTGAGGTCTGTGATGCCTTAGTCTGCTCTTGGTGTTGGATGGTGGCTTGTGCAGACCCCACTATCCTGGTTCTGTGCAATGGGTTGCCAACCCTGGAACCTGCATGGCTGGGGAAGGACTGCCAGTGCTTCTCAAGAGGTGTCAGATGTGTGCTTCTCATATCCTGTCCCCTTCACACATGGCCGTTTCCATGGACTCAACAGGGACTTCTGTGGATGTGCATGTGTGTGGAGTTGCACACAGGCTCAGTCCCTGACATCTCCTGCAGGTGTGGGCAGCACCAGGATAGAGCATCAGGATTATTCAGTCTGCTGCAAAATTCTTTATTACTTGCTTTTGTTCTGCCTTTTTTTTTTTTGGCGGGGGGGGCTGGACATTCTTGCTAGCCAGAGAGGTCAGGATGTGTCTCCTCGCTGGCGGCCAGGCTGAGAGTGAGCTGCCAGTCCCAGTCTCCCGGGCAATAACCTCCCCGCATTCCTCACATTCCTCCTGCTTTCTCTTTCTTTTGAGATTATGAAGATAACTTCCTTCTCCCATTGCTAAGCAATGTGAGGACCCAGTAAGTTTCCCTCTTGTTCCCTAAATTACCTTGTGTGCTCCAAGATGCCCCATGGCAAACCCCTCTGGTGCCCTGAGAGGTGCAGTTTGTGCTCTTCACTGGGGTTTGTGCATCTCGGGAAGAAAGCTGCTGTGTGAATTCTTTTTTTTAATTGCCAAGATTTTTAATTAAAAGAGATTACTACTTTGTTGTAGCCTGTCTTACCTGCTTCCTGGTTTATTGAAGAAGTGTTTCATGAAACTATTTTGCTTTTCTAGGAGAGATTTTGTGTTTTTCTTTGCCCGTGCAGTGTGCAGAGGCTGTGGCAGAAGCACCATGTTTGTGTCAGAGAATTTTCTTCTTGTTTACATCTTTCTGGTCCGGGAAAGGTGCTCAGATAAAAATAGCATGTTGGGAAGAGGGAACCTGGTGAGAAAAGTGTTGGAGGCTTTATGTGTGCAGAGCTGGTGGCAGCCGTGTGGGCTGTTGGCAGGCCTTGCCCCGTGAGGATGTGGCTGTGGAAGTTTTCTTAGGCTGGTGTTTTCTGTTTGAAAATGGCCACGGTTGGCACAATTATCTTCCCTGCTAGTTTGTGCCTTGCAGTCTGTCACCTCTCATGTCTCTGTGGGTCCTGGGAGAGGAGGGAGGTGGGATGGGGTGATGTTCCTCAAGGGCAGCAGTGCATCACCTCACTGGCAAAATGCTTGAAAGGATGGAGATGGTGCTCAAGAAGCGTGTGTGGGGGTACCAGCTGGTGGGATCAATCTTAATTAAGGGCTACTCAGTGTTGATTTTAATGGGAAATTAGAACTACAGTAACCTCTTTCCCAATGTAAGCATTGTCAGATTCCCCACCTCCCTGAAAACATTCTTAGAAATACTTTTTTTGTTGTCCATCTTCTAAAGAGGGAAATAAAATCTTTTAGTTTCCTGTCTTTCTACTCATATTTTCTGTGGCTTACACAACCAGTGGCTGATGGCCTTGGATTTGTGGGAGTTCCCTGTGAGGCACTTCTTTCTCTGCAAGTTTTGGTGTTGGAAAGGTACATGGATGGTGGAGAGGGGCTACCCTGAGCAAAGGATTTTGGAGGAGTATTTCTCTTAATGTTTCCAATTTAGAAGCTGAGAATTGTCTGGATTTTAAGCAAATTCAGATGGGAGCAAACAATGATGAAATGTTTAAAATATGTTTGAACATTTTTGTGGGAATAGGAGCAGTTCTTATACAGGCGAGGCTGCAGCTTTCAGGAGGTGAAAATATGTGGCCCTTACACATTGTCAGCATTGTTGCTGCCTTTTTTTTTTTTCCCTTCTTTTTCCTTTTTTAAAAATGCTCATAGGAAATTGGCTTTGGTAATTGAGTTTCTACAGAACCACAACATCCAATAGCTGTTCCTTTCCAGGGGTCACCCTTAGGTTAGTTTAAGTAATGTGCAGTCAGTTTAACCTCTTGTGGTTTGTATTGCTATTCTAGAAATTACTGGTGATTTGGGGTGTGTTAGAGTAACAACTTCACAGGAAAACCCCAAATGTCAGGGTGTCTGGTTTTCAGAGAGCTCTGACCGCTTGCCTTGTGAAAACCAGGCACCTCAAGGTCCGTCCCTTCTTGCATCGGAAAATGCAGTTAAAGCCTTTATGGCCCGTTGACTTTCCTTTTGAAAGAAGCTGAAATAACCCTGGGTAATTTGTTTACCTACACTGACTTATAACATCCTCCTGCTCGGGAGCACAGTGCAGAACCTGTGCTGGATGCTCTGGGCTGGGTCACATCGCTCTGCATGGCACTGATGGAGGAGCAGCAGTGCTCTGGACCCCCAAATCCCAGGGTTTAGGGGATTTGCTGGCAGCAGAGGACCAGCTTTAAGAAATTATGAGCTGGGGCTTTAGCTTTGTAGCATTGACAGTTTGGTATAAAAAGCTCTGTGTTGCAGGCTGTGATGACAGGGGGTGATAAATCACTCTTGGCTGGTACTACAGGTTCTAATAATGGTGTTTAAAAAAGATTACATGGGTTTTAATACAAACTTTTTGCTTCTTTGTACTCTCCTCTTTAAAAAGAGTTGAGCCTGTTTTGATTCAGCATTCTTGGAACATAAAGATGGAGACAGGATTTTTACTGGGCTGAAACACAGTTTTTTGCTTCTCCTACAAACATGAGGATCTTGTTTGAGTGTCTTTATAGCCAACTGGCTGGCAGTGTCCTCTGTGTAAGGGAGCTGGCTTGTTTGTGTGTTTTAAAGGTAACTTTGCCCCATGGAAGATTAAAGAGCAAGCAGCTTCACCCAGTTGTGGTGAGTGCTGCTATTGGAAAGAAATTAGTGATAGGGAGAGCCATGCAGTAAGGGGGATAAATAACCTCCTGCACCATCCTTGACTTTCCTTGGCCCATTCCCATGGGAGGGACAGATCAAAGAAACGGGCACAATTACAAGCCTGATGGAAAATGAATCCCTTGCCAGTGATGTATGGGCACCCAGGCAGGCTTTGCCTTTGCTCTGAATAGTGCAGGCTGGACTTTTTTTTTTGTGTACCTGCCAACCCTAGGGTTTCTAAAGTGTGGTGGCCATTCCTGGGGGAGCACAGGATGCCTGGTGAGCCAAGGCAGTGAGGCAGTAGTGCCCCTGCCCCTTTGCCTGGGCAGAGGCACTGGGAGCAGCTGGCAAACACCCGGCATGCAGATCAGGGGTCAGAGCGGTGCTGCTGGTTTAGTTTGGACTGGAGGAAAACAAACAGGCTTCCTCCTGAGTTTTGGCTCCGTTTAGAGACAGAACTGAGGGTGCCATAGGGCAATATGCTTTTCTTCTCGGTGGGGGGAAAAATGGCTTTAATAGCGTCTGCTAATGATTCAGCGCTGTTTACATAATAATTGTGGTTCGCTTTCATTAGCTCTCATAATGAGATTGCTTTCTTCCAGTGCAATGCTCGCTGGTTTGGTTTTACATGCTCCTGCCTCCCTGCTCCCCGAGCATGGCAGTGGGATGAGGAGGGAGTGCAAGGGCTCTGTGCCTGCCTGGCCTTCCTTTCCCGGCTCCAGGCATGGAAGAAAGCTCACAGCTGCTCACTGGATAGGAGAGGAGCTGGAGAGGTTTTGTACTGCTGGGACTCAGGTGGTGGTTTGGAGCTTCATCACAGTGGTTTGGAGCATCCTGGCATCTTAGTGGAGTTGGGTTCAAATATATTTTGTGTGAGGTTCTCTCATCTTCGTACTGAAAACTCTCGGGCTTACCTGCTTCCGAGGGAGGAAATACACTGACCTGCTTCCACCCAGAGGAAGAAGCCAGGTCCTTTTTTCTCCCAGTTCCACCATATCAGAAGCACTGATCTGTGACAGTGGATGTGCATCATGGATGTTGGTCTGTCACTGCTGCAGCCTGACCTTGTTAGCATTCCATGTCTGAGTAACTTGAACAGTGGTGATGCTCCCAAGCTGCAGGTGCCTGCCTCCTGCAGCACCCAGCTGCTGTGCCCAGGGGCTGCTGTGAGCACCAGGGGATAACACCCACTGCTGAGCTCTTCTGAATTAATAATGTCACTTGGAGGAAAATACAATAGCGTGAGTGCTGCCTTTGAAAAGGTAAGGCTGGCTGTTGTTTGGTTGGGTGGGTTTTTTTCATTTGTAGCATAGTAGTGGGTTCATGAGGGTCTCAGAGCTGGAGGATGTGGCTGACCCTGGCACAGCACTGGGCTGGAGCAGAATGGGTCCCCATGGAGCAGTGGGTGCTCACCCAGGGGTGCCATGGGGAGTGTGGGGTCTGTATGTGTGGCTTTGCAGGTGTCTCCTGGGGGATGCATGCTCTCTCCCCTTTGGCTGCAATGACTGTTTCTTTAGATATATATCTCAGTTTGTTGCCACTGGTAGATTAAGGTCTGGATGCTGGAGGGTCCTGAGCAGAGGATGAGTTGAGCTTCTTCTTTCCAAAACAAAACACTTTTATGGGGGGCTGGGAAAGGTGTGACTGCTTTTGGCCATGTGGCTTCTGCTAATCAACATGAGTTAATTGGGGCTGGTTGAGGAGCAATGGCTTGGTGGGTGGAGTAGGCTGGAAGAGATGGGGCTCAGGGCTGCTCAGCCCTGTTGAATCCAGCCCACCAAGGGGATCCTGGTGCAGGCGCCTCGCTAGTGAAAACTCCACATAACTCAGCCCTCTGCATTACTAAAGGCTCCTTTATACCTCTTCTTGCTGTAACTCCTGTGAGAACAGCCAGTCTTTTCAGCAGCCTTCCTTATGGGGAAAGCTCTGTGAGGGGAGCAGCCTGGCTGGCACGGTGCTGCTCCAAACCAGCCCTGAAGCTGCTGTTGAGGCAGTCTGGGAGTGGGCAGGGATGCCAGGCGAGCCTGGTGCTCCTGTCCAGCCCGGCCAAAACGAGGGCTGTGGGTCCACTTGCTGCCCAACTGGCTCAGTAGGATACTGGAAAATAGTTGTGGAAAGTAGGGGTTAATTTCTAGGTATCAAAATATGCACAAAAGGTTAAATGAGACTTCCTCCTTGTCAATGAATTACGGCTTGAAAATATTTGCATTCTTTCCTGAAAGATTTAGGAATAATTATACAGCACTCAGGGGCAAGGCATTCCCAGATAAACTTAACAACTCTATAATTTGTACTCGAGGCAGGGTTTCCTGTAAATGATAGCTTTGTTTAATTTTACAATACTGCTTCCAAATGTTTGCTGACTATGAATTGCCAGCTAAACTGGACTTGTGAATCTGGAAGAGTATTTACTTGTTTGTTATTGCAGACAGTAAGAGCTGCTGTGTTAGGCTAAAACTTGGCATCCCCTCTAGAAGCTGTAGGCATCTCTCCCCAGGCGGGTTTGGTGCATTGGGCAGCTGATGTAGGGTGTGAACAGCTTTCCAACTTCTCTGTACAAAATTCCTGAGCTTCTCTAGGATCTCCTCCTGCTCTGCCTTTCTTTTTCTGGGGTTGGGAAAGGAACGCTGTAGTCGCAATGCACATACTTTATTTCCATTACTCAAAGCTGGAGTCATGCATAGTTACAGCCAAAGACACTTCAGCAGCTCTGGGGATAACAAGATAGCTGACAGACTGGAATGCGGATTTATCAGGGGTAAAAACTGGCAAAATTCCTTATTTCTGGTTCTTCTTTTTAAATAGGCCCTTCATGCTCCTGCTGCAAGAGCCCACCACATGTTTAACCCCTTGTGTCCTCCCAGCTGGATCCAGGGATGAGCACTGACACTGCCCATGTTTCTTTTGGGATTAAATTGCTCAGTCCCACATAGTTCCTAGGTGTTGTTTTTAAACTGCAAAGCTCTTTAAGAAGTGCTTTCAATGGGTTTTTATTTTAAAGTGCAAGCCTTTGCACCAGATGTCTGTCTGAGTGACCACAGAATGTAAATTTTACTGTGTGTTGCCTTTGGACTGGCAGTCTGGGAGACTACTGGGCAGTTAACATAGGCAGATTGTGCCATGAAACCCGTTGCCTTGGATTTGATTCATATTAATTTCTTTCAAATCAAATCTCTTTATTGGCTTCAGTTTCATTTTGCTGTAGAGCTACTTTTACTGTGCCTTTGCTAGGACCTGGAAATACTTATATTCCTATGAGAAATAGGTCATATTCAGCTCCATGGATTTTCAGTTATATATATATATATAAATATTGCAAGACATTAAGCAATTTCTTTTTGGGGAAACAAGTTATGGCAGAAGGAGCACACTTGGAAGTTAAATAGATTAAGTGAAATCCCTCAATTACAGGAGGGAGGTTCAGAAGACAAGTCAGGCAGTTTTGGGAAGGAGTTCCAAGTTAAAATTTAACCTTTCCCAGTCTTCTGTGAGCAGTGGTGCAGCAAGACCTGACTGGAGCCAGTGCAGTGCAGGAGCCTGGGCTGAGGTTGTGACATGGCCATCTGCAGGGTGGATGGATTTGGAGCTGGTGGTTGTGCCTGTGGTTGAGAGTCCCAACTGGCTGAGAATGAAGAGAATTTCACTTTTTATTGGAAAAGGAAAGAATTGCTCAAGGATTGCAAAACACTTTGTTTTGGAAGAAATGTCATTGTTTGAAAATAGCACAAGAGCAGGAGGGGAGCTGTCCCTAAGCCTGTGGTAGTCTTGGAAATCTTCTTCTTCCGGGGGGCTCAAGTGAAGCTTCAAGGCTTAAGTGTTAGCTTGGACTTTTCTCCAAGGGTGTCCAGGCTGGAGGGCTACACTTCTCCCATTCCTACCTCTTCCTTTATGGTATAAGGGCGGGGAACTTTATTTTTATTGTTTTTTTATTTTCTGTTTTAAGCAGGAGGGGTAGTATTTAGAAAGAAAAGTAAGTCTTGGCCTTTGGACAGAAACACTGACGGGGTGGTGGCCAGCACTTGGTCTCTCATGGGATAGTTTCTGGCTCCTGGTTTTCTGCCCTCTGTGTCCTTTGTGCTCCCTGCATTTATCTTCTTGGCTGAGCCCCAGGCACATGGCTTTGAACCAGCATGGCCATCAGAGCTTTGCTGCAGGCCTTTGTCTGGCTGCTGCTTGGCCTGTTTGGTCTGGGTGCATCCCCAGGACGGGTCCATCCCCGCAGCAGGAAGCTGTTCTGGTCACAGCACAGTGTCACCCACTGGAGACACCCAGCCCACGTGGATTTGCCACAGAGGGCAGCCCTCCTGCCAAAGCCTTGTCTCAGCCCTGCCAGGATCTCCCCACGTAGCTGGCGAGTTGCTCAGTGCCTCCCCATTGCAGGGGCTGCCCATGGCTCCTCCAGACTTTTTTTAGCAGCAAGCTTTATTTCATGGAGTATTTCTGCTGATGAAGGGAGCCAGGACACAGCAGTGGCTGTGGGGAGGGAGGAGAGCTCCTCTTCCTGCTTCAGAAAGACTAACACAACTGGTAAATCCATCCCATCCTTCTAATCAGCCATTCCCTCCCTGGGGCTCACAGTGCCAGGGCTGTTTACCTTCCTGCTGCTGGATTTCAACAGGAGGTGGATGGCAAAGGTCCTGTTTGCACTCCCTGCTCCCCCCAGGTTGCTCAGGGCTGTGCTTAAGGAGACAAAATAAACCCCTTCACTGCCTGCAAAACCTCAGTGCAATTGTCCCCTGGTGCAGTTGGGTGCTGTCAGCCCAGAGTGTTGTTTTCCCACCCCACCAAAGCTCTTTGCACAAGCCCAGCTGCTGTTCAAGAGAGGGGATCAAAGTTGGGTGGACAGCCTGTGCAACACCAGGGCTGTGGTGTCTCCCAAACTTGATTCTTCCAAAATACCTAAGAAAATGTGACCCTGTGCCATGTTCCCATGTGGAGCAGCAATGAGAAGGCACATGCTTACACTATGAATGTGTTTGGGAGGAGGGTTAGGGAACTCAAAAAGCTTTAATTTTCAAAGGTTGAAGTGGCCTCCTGCATTCTCCAGTTGCCATCTGAGATGCTGCTGTCCCTCCTGGGAGGGATCTGCTCAAACAAAGGTGGTAGCACAGAAAATTGGCTCGGGAATTGTTGCAGGGATGTTGGGATTTCTCTGTGCTGTGGCAAGGAGGAGGAGTGCCCGTGTGAAGCTGCTGGCAGATAAGGCTGGTGTTCACAGCTGCCCTGAGCAGAGCGGGCAAGATAGCGGGCATTCTGGAGAGGGGGAGAAGGAGGAATTCCTAATTTTGTGATATCCTTATCTTAATCCTTTCTCCCCTCTCTTCCTCCCCCCTTCTCACCTCGCCCGGAGTAGGTTAAACTACTGAGCCTCGCCTGTTCCACAAACACTGGCAGGCTGGTGGTTCCAGCCTGGAATACATTGGGAGTCTGTTTCAGCAGCGGGATGGGTTTTTGGACGTAGGTCGTGTTGTGCTAGCAGAACACAGTGCAGTGCTTGTGTGAGCTGGGTGGCTTCTGCAACGGATACCTGGCTGTTGGAAAAGTAACACTTGGTGGGAGC
This sequence comes from Serinus canaria, assembly GCF_022539315.1. NCBI lineage: Eukaryota > Metazoa > Chordata > Aves > Passeriformes > Fringillidae > Serinus > Serinus canaria. The sequence goes on from NC_066318.1 coordinate 7,021,813, forward strand.
AGCAGTCAAGGGCTTAAAAGCACGTTTTGCAGGTTAGAAAATCTTATTTACAAACTCGGCTGTGGTCTTAGCTCTGAGGTGTTTTGTCCAAGGGGAGATAAAGTAGGGAGGTGGGAGATGCAGGAGATGGTTCTGAACATCACTGGGGCACAGGCTGTGCTCCTGTCCCAGTGCTGCTGCTCCCTGGGGAGGAGGCAGTGATGCCACTATTGGCATCTCTGGGCAAACATCCTGCCCTGTGCTTGGGGTTGGTGCCTCTTGCCTCTCCAGGCACCATCCCTTTTTTTTTCCTTTCAGGGGCATTGAATCTGTAGCTGTGCCTCTAGCTGGAGGAAGGATTTTCACTGACACCCTCCCTCTGTATGGTGGCCCAGTTCTAGGGAGTTTCAAAGGTCCTGGGCAAGTAGCACCTTGGTTTTTTGGCACTGGACATCCCCTGCCTCCTGTTGTGCTGCTTATTTGCCTTTCTCCATGTGTTGCTTCAGTCTTGACCATGTGCATTTCTGGAGGTTTGTCTTATTTACATGAACAGTTCTCGGAAAGTTCAGCTGAAAAGCAGCTTTTTCTTCCCTGGGAACAGCCAGGAACCACTAGTCTGTGATCTTTGTGTATAAAGTTGCCTTTCTCTGATTATAAACAGTGGCCCTAGGATGGATGTGTGGTGGGCCTGTTTAGATTTAAACCTGACCCACCTCCTCGTTTTCAGTGCTGGCATCCCCTTTGAGCTACGTGTTCTTTCCTGCCTTCTGCAGAAACACATGGTGTGGGTTTTTTAACCTTTAAATTGTAAAGTCCTATTCAATTGTGGTGTCCTGCTCTATGCAGCAGTGTATGGTTTTTTTAAATTTTTTTTTTTTTGGCCAATGCAATATCAGGTTCACAGATTGCTCATTAATTTCCCATGCCTTTCTTCTGATGGCCTGGCAAGCCAAGATAGCCTGATAGCCACAGAGAGCCTATTGCATGTCCCAGTTAGCCCCTGGGAGCTCTGACTGAGGGAAGGGATGAGCTGGGAAGCACAGAGCTGTGCCTTGGTCCTGCATCTGCAGTGGAAGAGCTGCTGCAAGATCAAGTTCTGCTGGCTATCCCTGCCTTCATCTGAGCTTGTTTCCCCAACCCTGCTTTGCATCAGATTGATGTGAGCTAATTATTTCTGAAACCCCTTTAATTGGTGGCTCTTTCTGGTCCAGCTGTTCGTACAGTCATGAGCAGCAGAGTGAAGACCTGGGGCAGAGCAGCATCACCTTTTTTCCTAGGAAGACAGGCTGGATCAAGAGGTTGACAGCAATCCCTGGGGTCACTGATGAAGCAAGAAAGGCCTTTGTGTGGCTTTGTGGGCAAGGCTGGAAAATCCAGCATTCCAGAAGCTTGCTGCTTTACTGGGTGTTCATAGTGTGCAGCTGTGTACTGAGATGTAGCAAGGGTCCCTCAGAACTGAATTGTGGCTGTGATGCTCTGGAGAGGCATTTCTGGGGTGGTGGCAGTGGTTCTTCCAGACTCCTGGAAAGCTGCTCTGAAGTGGAGCTGCTCAGCTGGAATATTTGGCCCCAAACTGCTCATTGTGGAAGGGACATTGCCCATGTCTGGGCTGAGAAGATCATCCTGTGCTGAGCTAAACTGGGGAGAAAACCAGGGAGCTGGAACTGTGGAGCAGCAAAAGTGCTCTGCCTTCCCTCTGGTGCCAAAACAGTCTCTGTGTTGCTATGAAAATGTCTTGTGGAAAACTTTCCACTTAGTACTGAAGTCTCATTTATGTCTGCCCAGGACCTGCTCTTGGACTGAGTTTTATTTTCTAAGCAAATGAGACTTTCTGGTCCTTGAGGCGGTGGAAATAACTTCTCCTCCAACTTGCAGCCCACCCGGCCTCGGGGGCCTGGGAGCCAGGAGGGTTTTGGCAGAGGTGATGGTTTGTTCAGCAGGAGCAGTGCAGGGCCTGAGTGGGGCAGTGGTAGCACAGCTCTCTCAAACTTACTTTGTGAGCCTAAAACTTGGTTTTCAGGGAAACACAGCTCCCCAAATTGCAACCTGCCAGAGTACTTCTGTGCTCCCACAGACTCCTCCAGTCGCCCCCAGACTGCAGACTACAAACTGAATATAAAATACTTAATCGGAGCCAAACTGCCTTGAAAAATGTGTGGATGCAAAATTAACTCGAAAAATCTGGCCTTTTGTGTATTTTCTTTCTGCAGTCTCTGAACCTGCTCTAAGTTCTTATATTATCTGCACTGTTACTCTGCTTGGCATGCTCTGCAGGCAGGAGAAGGGCTTATTAATGTGGGTTTTCACATAGATAAATGTGGTTGTGAAGTACTATTGACACATGGAAATGTTGGTGGACGCGTAGAGAAGGATCAGCTGCTTTGTGATAGCTCTGTGCCGGTTCCCTCCTTCAAATATAGTTACGAAACCCAGTTGTAGCAAAGCATGTTGTAAAAAAAAAAAAAAAAAAAGAGGCACATTTCTGTGGCTTAAAAAAGAAGAAAAATCAAAGCTGGAACCACACACACCCCTCCTAAGTAAAAGTTTTGCGCACATAGGAAACAAAGGCATCGGCATTTGCTTGTCAGAGCTAATAAAGTTTGCTTGGATCTTAATTTTTCTGCTTGATTTCACAAAGTAATTGAAACTTCCTTTTTGCTGGAAGCCCTTTTTCCCCCTTCTTTTCCCTCTTTTTTTAAAATATTCTTAAAAGAACATATTTTGGTCAGTGAGTTGATGGAATTTTGCTCAGGAGGCAGGCGCAGTTTGAGCGTACTTTGCAACTGGTCAGTCAAAGCTTACAGGACAAATTACTTGTGTCTGTAAGTCATTCCTCCAAGTTGAAAACCACCTAGACCAAATAAACCTTGAACTACAGGTTTTATAGGAGCTTTTGAGCGTGTAAGTGAGGCTTTTCTAATCGCAGTGATCTGATAAAACCTTAAAAACCAGGGTTCCTATAAAGAAAATAGCTCCACTTGAGGTGATAAAAGCCACATCTGGTAAGTTTTGCTTGCTACCTCCTGATGACCTGTGAAACAGCAAATACTGCAGAGGAACAGTCACCAAACTACCAGTGCCATACCTTTGTGTGGAAGGGATGCGCCAAAAAAATGCTGATTTGAGAGCAAAACCACCAGCCTTTGAAGAAGGAGCCTCTTCTGCCTCATCCTCTAGCTCACATTTGATATTCCAGGATTTGATATTCTACGGTGCCTTGCTGCCTGCCCCCCGGCTGGCAGGGCACAGGGAGATTCAGAGGTTAGGATAAGGAGGGGCCTGTGTAATTGAAAGCAAACAAACAGCTAAGACAAAGAAAGAAACATGAAACAGCAAACCCAAAGCCACAAATAGAAAACAGACTTTCCAGATTGATTAGTTCAAATTTGTTTATTTGAAGTCCCAAAAGTTGGCGTTGTCACTCTTTTGAGGTGTCTCTCCAATTTGGCAATATGTTGACCATGTGTTTGCAGATCAGCTTTTCACAAGAAAGACCCTGGGTTTTGGTCTGTTGGTGTTGCCCTAAACTTTGAATTGAAAGGAGGGTTGCAAGCTCCAAAGACTGATTTGTAATTGTGACATTCAGGTGCTGCTTTTGAGGTAATTACGTTGTGTTAAACTTCTGCTTCATGGAGAATTTTGTTTGGGCATGTGCTTAAGTGGTAAGATGTGATGCTGATTTTCCAGGTTTTTTCCCAGATTTAGGAAGACCAATACACTTACTGGCTTTGGAAATCAGTGGAGACCTGAAAAAGTCTGGGTTTACTTTTGTTTTTCAGAGTGTTTTGGACAGAGAGGTGCTTCCTATCTTCAGTAAGAGATCAACAGTGTAGCTGTAATATATATATATTTTATGGATTTGGTTTAAACACCCTCAAGTCCCCAGACAGAGGAATTACAGCTCCAGCCTATTAACTGTTGGCCATTAATGAGTCAGGTCTAAATGCCTTGATTGTGCCTGAGATTTCTAAGCTGAATCTTTGCATAACATTAGCATGGCAGGAATGCCTCCCAAGGACAAACAAGAACTTCCCAGGCCTTCCCCTGCCTCTCCAGGAAGGAATAAGAACATTTTGGGTTGTACCGATACCATCTCGTGCCTTGGTGCTATCAAAGGGGGTGGAAGCTCCCCGCTGCTCTGGTAGCCTGGCTGTGATGTTCTTCCACATCCAGGCACATTGCTTATCTTTAACCAAGGCTTGGATAAACTTCCAAAATAAATGACTGTAGTAGTCCAACTCGGTCTGCTTTGGCGTAGGTTTTCTGGAGTGACTCAAACGTTTATAAATATGAAAGTAGCTCGACTTCAAACGCCGCTTTTGGACCGGGTTTTCAGAGCTGCCTCCTAAAGCAGCAAAGGGGAACCGTTCCTTGAAGAAAACCTTTGTTTTTTCTCCTATTTAAACCCCCTCCCTCCCCGCTTCTCTTTTCATGGGCACCCTTTGTTCACGTCTGCCTTCCTGATTAAGAACTAATCAGCGAAGATAGATTAGTCCGGGAGCGGAGCGGCCCTCGGGAGCCGCGGAGCTCGGGCGGGTCAGGAGCCGGGAGGCACCGCGGGGTCACCGGCACCGCCGCGGAGGAGGCCGGGGGAGGCCGCCTCAGCCGCGCTCCACTGCACGGAGGAATGCGGTAACAGGATTTAAAGGAAACGTACAGAACTAACGAGGATTAAGGCTAATTGTGCTGCGAGGGGCGGCAGGATGTGGCCGTGCGGGGAGCGGCTCTGTTCTGTGAGGGGGGAAGGCTGGGAGTTAGGAGGGCTCAGGTAGATTTTGGTTGGTTTAGTTGCTGCGTGGAGGAATTGGAAAATAGGTGGATTGGAAATGGAAATAAAAAAGTTGAGTTCTGCCTTAAAGACTTCAAGGCTGTTGGAGCAAGTATTTCTGCAGTTGGTGGGAAGCATCCTCCCAAAGGCTGGTTCCGGCCGTGCCTCGCTGTTTTTGCTGGCTCTGCTCAGCCCTTGCTCTGTGCTCGGAGCTGATGTCCCCTGAGTGTCCCCCTAGGGCTGGCAGGAGGCTCCTGCTGAAGGACTCTGCATGCTACCAGTTTGTTTTGAATGCTGCTGGAGGTGTTTAGAGGATCCTGCCTCCCCTCGTAGGTCAGGCTGGTTATCAGGTCTTGCAGAAAGGCCACTGGGATCTCCGAGCTTGAATAAGGGGGGATTTAAGAAGCGAAAGCCCTCAGGCTTGGTCCTTAGCAAGCCACAGTGTGTGAAATGCTGTCTGGAGCCAACCATCCATCATCAAGTATTACTAGAGGGCAGGCAGACCAAAAAGAGTTTTTCACATTGTATTTCTGTGCTTTGGGGAATATCTGTCCCTGCCTGGAAGAAAGCGAAGTTTGCATGTGTCCCAGCCAGAGATGGAGAGATGATGCCCTTCAAGGCTGCAGGACCCTCTGGGCAAACCCCTGTTTATCTGCCTTGTGCCAAGGGAGGGGATCAGGGTGGGGTCTGCTGGACAGGGTCTGGGGGCACCAGGGGCCTGTGATTCTCACCAGGTGTGGTTGGACAAGTTGCCCAAGCAAACTCGTTCTGCCTTGGGTTTTAGCTGTTCCTGACTGAAGCAGTTCAAAGCTCAGTTTTCTGTCCCGTGCAGAGGTGCCGTTGGTGACACTGGGGGTGTGCAGAGACAGGGGAGGTGCCGGATTTCCCAACGGTTAGATTACAGCTGGACTTTGCCGCACCTGAACCCTTAAACCTTGTCATCTTTTTGTTTATACTTCTAGTTACCACAAGTCCTAAGTCCTGACTCCAAAAGTCCCAAGCAGCCAATACTATTGCAAATGGAGAAAATAGATTTTCCCTCCAAAGGGAGGAAAAAATATCCGTCTCTGGGGTACTGCCACTCTCAAAGCAGCCCTGCCACCTCCTCCTTGGCTGTCACACACACACACACACACACACACACACTGCTTCAAGATATGCTTTCTTCCTGGCAGAAGCAAAACTTGAATTTTTAGTTGATGCCTCTTATCAGAGCTCTCCTTTTTCACTGGGTGGTCAGTGTTCTCTGCTTGCTTTAAAGCTTTGCTGCTGTTGGCCTTGTGTTTATCTTACTGAGGAGAATACTCCTGTGGAGATGGTCGCGTGCCAGGAAGGAAGGGATGTAAAACAGCATTGAGGTCCTGCTAACAGTGGTGACACATCCACCAAGGGCAGCAGAGTTAGAATCCTATGCTCACATCCCGAAAATAGTGCAGAGCTGCTGGCACCCTCTGATCAGAGCAGGGCAAACCAGGCTGGCACATCTGGGGCTGTACTTCCCCCAGTGCTCCTGAGTGCATGGTGGTAGAACCACCCCAAACCCTTACTTCATCTACACACTTCCAGGAGAAGCACTCTGTGCAGCAGCCTCCCTACATCTGTCACCAGACACAAAAGAACATACCCCATTTTCCAATGTGAATTATTTGCCATTCTAAAGGTTTATGTAACCAGAGTCAGCTTTCCTTTCTTCCCTCCTCGGAGCATTAGTAACTCTGCTGGGATCTCACACCTGAAAGGCACCAGAAGAGTGAGCATGCCCCATATTCCCTAACTCAGGTCCTCACCATGAAGGTCAACAGCCAGCACCACTCTCCACCCAGGCATGGGGCTCCAGCCCTTTCAGAGTCACAGAAGATCTTGGTCCTGGATTCCTCCATCATGGATTCTCATCCCCACCTGAACCTTTTTTGCCAACCACACAGGATTTTTTAAGCAAGGAGGCGTCTTCACCGTGTAGTCAGCTCCCCAAGCTGACTGGTAGGGTTATGGAAGTACCACAGTTTAGCACCATGTGCCAGCATGCACCACATTTAACATCCCACCCAATTAGCAACCGTTTTATATAAATGGTTTATTTGCCTTATTAATGTTAAAGCCACTTGTTTCCCCTGCACTTCCACTTAGGTTATTAATCAATGTGCATTTCAGTTTTTTGCTGATTACTCTAATGACATAAAAAAATTCCTCAGACTCACAGAGAAAGCTTATAACAGTGAAATGATTTTTTTTTTTTTCCCCAAACTTGTCAAGCAATCAAAATACACTCTTTGATACCCAAACCAAAGCCCTTTCACCTACGCTTAACAACAGTGAACTATTTTCAGTTGAGCTTTACTGCATCTGTTAACTCAGCTGCTAATCCATCTTGCAGGCACAGGAATGGCAGTGCACACAATACCTCAGTGACATACCTCTCTTCAACACAACAAATAATCCTAATTATTTCCATAGTGTGTACCTACAGTTACTTAAAATATCGTATACTACCGAGGTCTGTCTGGCTTCTATTTTTCCATTTTGCTTTGTTGACAGCTTTGGGTTCCCAAATTTACTGCCAAGAGGGTCAGGGAGTGGAGAGAACAAGAGAGATTTATATCCATGTGTGTACATTAAGCCAAATGCACATTAAGAAACTTAATTTTCTACTGGAAAGAGCAACTTAGGACACAAAGAGGGCTCTTGCATTCACCCACCCAGGTCCAAATAACCACTGCAAAGCTCATCCTGGACCTGATGACAGAGGCAGTCCCTGAAGGACCAAGTCTGGGTAAATGCTGTCTGCTGAGGTCAACCAGAGTGATTTTGGAACATCCCTCCTGGGCAGGGATAGACCAGAAGAGCCGTTCCCACACTTCTAACCCAGCTCTTCATCCCCAAACAAAAGACAAAGATCTGTTTCTGCTCTCCAGAAAAGCATCATTGGTCAACTGAGATCCCCTCCTGCCCAGCTCTCAAATTGAGGTTGGGGCAGTGGGAGAGGTTCAGGTGGAAGACCCCAAGGACCAAACCCAAAAACTCTCTACAGCACATCTGGGCTGGGGACTTTGCCCTTTGCAGGAGATGTCTAAGCAAGGAGGATGCAGGATCTTGCCTTCAGTGAGGTTTAAAGAGTTCATTAGAAGCTGAAACCCAGCTCACCTGAGGAAAAATACCATCACTTCTTCATTTCCACAGCACAGCCAACAATTTCCTACCCGACAGGGTGGCCTGAATACTGCAGGGTTTTACACCCTGGAAAAATATGCCATGATAGAGGCTGCTTTCATTCCAACAAACAGGATATTGAGTCAATTAGTGGCATACCAAACACTAACCAGACAGATAAAGATAATACATTTCTGCAAACATCAAAAGAGAGAGAAACCACACAAAGACCTGAATATACAAATAAGATGAGGGGGAAAAAAGAATATTAAAATATTACATAATTAAACTTATTATTTAAGCAAATCTGAAAAGGAAATAACTCTGGCTAGCTAGAGGATTCTCCCTGGCTCTAGCTAAGACAGAAACCTTCAATGGAAACCAAGAGTTGTTACTTAATTAAAAAAACAAAACCAAAAAAACCTCCATGGTATCTCTAAGTGAGAACTTAGGAAATGCAAATTCTCTTTATTATCACTAAATTCCTTAGGCATGAAATAGTTCTCATAGCATGTCTGCCTACATACATTAAGTGAATGGTGTTATACAAGGGACAAGGTATGCTGAAAATTATTGTTCTTTTTTTCTCACTTCTCTGGTGAGGAGGTTTAGATCAACCCCCCTCCAGGATGACTGAGCTCCTCTACCAGCTACCGAAGAACATGTAAAAAGGCCAATACCTGCAGTGAGTAACTCTTACCTTTACCTAAGGGTAAAAGTCACAGGAAAAAGAAGTTGCATACAGCCAGCAGACTTCAAAATTCAACAGAGATTGGTCAGCAGATCATACTGGGGTAATCCAAAAAACCTCACCAAGTATAATTTCATGCAATTAAAGGGGGAAAAAGGGGGTGGAGGACAAGAAAATCCATTTGGAACAGCAAATATACAGAATTACTGAAGTCTCAGGCACAAGGAACAGCAAATAGAAGAGATCTGGCTGGTAGACAGTCACTTTTGTAGTGAGACTTTGCTTTTTTTACCTCCTCGAATCCCCCACTAAGAAGGCAAAACAAAGCCAGAAAACCTGCTTGTTTGTATTTATTTTCCCCCTCAAGCTCTTGGCTATTTGCAAAAAAAAAAAAAAAAGCAGCCTCTGACCAAAACTGATTCCATCACAACCAATGTCATTTAAATTGGAATATTTTTCCTTCTAAACATTTCCCCCCTCTACTTTTGGCCCCTCTCCGTCTGCATGCCTCAGACCCTCCACCAAGCACCTCCAGGGGTGCTCACACCAGTGCTGGGTGGCACCACATGTGGGCAGGCAGGAAAAAAGCAGGAATATGCCACTGGCAACCACTTTTCCAGTAATTTTTTCCTTTTCAAACACAGCTGATTCCAGTGTCAATGCACAAAAACACATTTCAGAGCCACACAGTAGGCTCTTGTGAGATGCACCCAGGCTCACCTATTTTGTGCTAGCACCAGCAGACTGGTCATCCACTGGCAAGTCCCAGATCTGGCAGTGGATGACCCTGGTGATTCTGAGGATCATCCTTTATGTGGAAAAATACCCCTAAAAATTACAAAAGCAACTCAGAAGGATGTAAGACATCCATGGTTTTGTGGAGGCACTTGGTGAGACAGATCACCTCAGCCAAGAGCTGCACTACCATGGGAAGCCACTGTTCTCCCAGCAGTGGCTGGCAATCACATTTCAAGGCAAGCAGCACTGTCCCAAGGCACTGGAACTGTGGCTATGTGGCCAAACCCCCCTGAACATCCATCCCCCCTTTCCAATGCTATCAGCTATGCAGGGGCTCAACAGAAGTGAAGCTTTCCTGCTTGCGCAAGCAAAACCACGACACAAAGCAGAGCTACCATTTCCATGAGTTCCACAGCAGTAAGAGCACTAAAGGCATGCAAACTGGCAGCTGTGACCCAAGCAAAAACTTTTTTAAAAACCCCAAAACCTAAAGATGTTTTTAATTCCTCAAATAAGAAACAAAGCTCGTGGAATTCAGCCACAATTTCCTGTTTTCGACTTAAAATAAAATTTAAAAAAATAGCCCAGGCTTTATACAAACAATAACATAATCTATAAATTGGAACACAAGAGACGTGTTAATTAACTACCAGAGAGATTAATTCCCTATTGCAGGATCCAGAAATAGGAACTGTGGAACCTGCTGCAATTCTGAGACCAGCTTTACACAGAAGGGGAAAAAAGAAAACAAGAAAGAAAGAAACAAACCCAAACAAAAACACAAGACCAACTGCAAACAACTATATTAAAGGGCAGTGTATGAATAAATACACAGATATCTGGGAGGCAGCAGAGCAATGTTTTTCACTTGTAAGGACACGTTCCTTCACCCTGCCTTGAGTAGTTTTGTGGAGGGAGAAGAGTAAGATGGATGCAGGGGCTCAGCAGAGAGCCAGGACCTGCCAGGGCCACCCACAAGTCTAAAAGTGGCATGGTCAGGAGGACTGCTTTTACTCCCCTTGCTTTGATAGCAAAAGCTATGTGAGTTCCTTGTCCCACACAATGGCAGGGCTCTCTTCCCTACAGCACAGGCAGCTTAGATTTTGGAGCAGAGCACCAACTCCTTATCTCCCCTCTCCTGGTGCCCTGCATGCCACTAGCCACCCCCACCACAGCACCCACTGATCCCAGGAGACTCATTCAGGTAGGGAGCAAAAGTGAGCCCCAGCTCTGCACTATTGTATTTGCTGGGAAAGTCCTGATGAAGGCAGCAATGATACATCTGACTCCATGTTCTCACAAGGCTAATTCATAATTTTATGATACTATATTATATTAAAGAATATTATACTATACTAAAGAATACAGAGAGGATAATTACTCAATGCTAAAAAGATATTAATGAAAACTCGTGACTCTGGAAAGAGTCTCAACACAGCTTGACCCTGATTGGCCAAAGAGTAAAAACACTCACACCAGAACCCAATTAAACAATCACCTCTGGGTAAACAATCTCCAAACACATTCCACATGAGCAAAACAGAGGAGAAGAAAATGAGGTAAGAATTGTTTTCCTTTTCTCTCAGGCTTCTCAGCTTCCCAGGAGAAAAATCCAGGGCAAATGGATTTTTTCAGAGAATGCCACATGGCACCAAGGAGAAGCACATAGCTTAGTAATTTCACCTGGAAATATTTAAATGCCAAGACTGTGCATTTTGTTAGTGCTCTTCATCAGCAGGTATCTAACAAGAGTGTGAGCAGTGTTTATGCTGGGGCTGTGCTGACATCCTGTAGGGATTATAGCAGCACCAGTGAAGATGGACAGGAGTTCATGGTCCATTCCCAGAGGTGCTGAGCATCCCCAGATCATTTTGTAGCCAGGAAAGCTGGGCATTTTTGGTATTTTGGATAAGTTGAAGGTGATTGGATTGAGTGGACAGTTCAGTAGCTGTGTCTGTCTCGATGACTCCGTCGGAGTCAATCACAAGCTCATGCTTTTCTTTCTTCTTGCCCCTTGCTAATGCAGGGCTGGAGCAGTGGAGCTGTGCTCAGGGGTGATGCTAGTGTTTCTTGTCATCTTTGTTGGGGGTTTTGTAAAGCCTCGGTAGCATGTCAATTATATATGATGGGTGGATGCCTAATATTCTGTGATAATTAGAAGGCAAGTCTAGTGTGAAATTGGATTAGGGTCCAGCATTACAGTCCAGGATTCCTTTGGTAGTTGGTTCAGAGGAAGTCATAAAACTTCTTTAAAGATGACACAGGCCCATGTGTCTGGAGGGGAGGGGCAGAGCACAAGGCTGAAATGCTGGCCCAGCTCTCAGATTCTCAGCAGTGTTTGCCTCCTGCTCCTTCACCACCCAGCCTTGCCCCAGCCCGATTTCTCACATGAGAGCAAAGTCCAGCAGTAACGTCTCAGACCATAAACCACTTCTTTCTTGTTTGCTAGGCTCCAGTGAGGGGCTGGGCTGTGTGGGGAGCCTTCTAAAGAAATATCCACTCCTCACCTCCAACTCCTGAAGCTTTAGGTAGTTTTGCAGTTAGTGTCCTTAAGTATGAACTTGGTTGAGGTGAAGAGAAGCAGGCTGGTAGGGCATGCTAGACATCCAGAAAGAGCATTTTGAAAAGGTCTTAGAAAATTGTTTGATTAAGAGAACTGCTTTTCAGTATCATGTAGCCCCTGAGTTTGCACTGCTCACTTACTCATTTGATGAAAACTTGTTTTTCAACACATTGCAAAATAGTTACTTGATTTGTAAGAAACTCTGTGTGCCTGGAGTCTGCTAAATGCAATGTTTCTGTAATAGCTTAAATCATAAATTTGCAAGATTACCTTTCTAAGCACATTTGCTTGGATGTACAGATGGTAATGTCATGTACCATCATATTTGTCTTTAAACGACCACCTCCATTCCCCAGAGGTGTGCTGTTAACCAGCCAAGGAGCAAGTATCTTCCATGATTTTTGGTCTTTCATTTCTCTCTCTGTACTTGTATGTATCATAAAATAAGACGTCTTGCTGCAACAGGCCATGAGAAAGATCTGCTGCAAATCCACGTCAAGCTGTGGTGATGGTGTGCATATGCAGTAGATATTTGGAGTCAATCTCTGCTACTTGAGCCCTTTTTGCCATGCAGCCCCCGATGTGATGATTGCACACCCTGCCAAACAATTCAATAAAAAACCTAACTTGAAAGGAGGCTGTGGCAGAGTTATGTTTTTGCTGTGCTCACGTGGTGATAAATTACAAAAGCTGCCGAGGCTTTCACACTCAACAGCAGATGAAGAGTTGCCTTGTATGGGCATTATTTGATGAGTTTTTACTTGGGAAATAATTATTGCCGAATGTGTCCTTGACAGTGAGCGCACACCATGAGCGTTCTCTACATAATATACATAAACATTAGATCTCTGCTAAGGATGCCTAAATACACGTATTTTTCACTCATTTTCCTTAGAGGAGTTCACTGCCAGTTTGACAAAGGGTGTTGGCTTTGATCTTGGCTCCAGGTCGGTGTTTGTGTGTTCATAACTGGTCTGTGCTCACATGGAGCTCTCCAGCCTTCGTCCCTTCCATTCCCCTGGCTGCAGCACCATGGTGTTTGAAAGCTGTTTGATGATGTCTTGCATCAGGGTCTGTCTGCATGGGATGAGTCCCGTGGATGGATCCTGAATGGATCAGCTCTGCTAGCAGATTTAACAGGCTAGACATGAGATTTCTCTCACACCGCGCCAGTGTTGTTTGGATGTGTTCTTAGGGATGCGGTTGTGCTAAGGACAAACCTCTGTGTGGGAAAACTGGGGCCCTCAGTGACTTTCCAGTGGCATCTCCTACTGTGGCATAAGAAAACTGCAAGAAAAGCAGCCCACAGACCTAAACTTTCTGGGTTTTAAATGCTGGGTAGCAGAGTGCATCCTCCTATGATTAGCACTGAGTAGCCAGAGCTCTTCAGCTCCAGACAGAGCTAATTCTTGATCGTGAGCCAAGACCACATAGTGCTGACATGACTGAGAAATATCTTCCATAATTAGATTGCTTGGTCATTCATTTTTGAATGTCTGAGTTACATTTTGGAGCATTATTTCTTAATGATCAACCAAATGGGATCTGTGCAAGCTTGATTTACTGTCAGTAGTGCTCTTGCTTGGCTTTGCACGTGTGTCCTGGGGAGGCACTGTCAAATCTGGGACAAAGGGGATTAGAGGAAATGATTTTGCTTTGTAACATTAGGTTGGATGGTAACTAGTTCAATAATGTTAATAGATTTGAAACGGATACCTGTATTTGAGAAATCCAGGGCCTTTTTTAAATAATAAATAAGTTGGAGAAGTTGTTAAAACCACTGTGTTAGGGATCACGGGGCATCTGTGGATAGCTTTAGAAGTGTCTGTGAAGTGTGACTAGGAAAAGAAATCCCACTATCAGTAGCTATCAATACCTTTGCTGCTATTCATGGTTTATGTTGTGTCAGAGTCCTTAGTCCTGTATTGGAATTGGAGCAGAGATTCAAGGTGAAATAAAGCAGTGATGCTTGGGCACTTTCTTATATTGATGCTTGCTGGTAAGGTGGGCTCAGAGAGGAGTTCCCAGGCTTGTTCTAGAATGGATTTCGTGGGTAGGATGTAAAAATCTGGGTGCACCCCTACTTTTTTTAAATTACTTAAGAAGCTACCTGGAGCTGCCTCTCTTGGAGCCGTGTATTTGCTGCTGGAGGTACTCATCTGAGATAGAAAGAAGTAGTATGGGAAAAAATGTTAGATCTTTAAGAAGTCAGTGACATCTTTCTGTGTTTTCCAAAAGCTGTTTTTAAGCAGTGCTGCTTCCCGTAGCAGACTTTGAGCTTTCCATAATTGAAGAGCAGTGGATGGTCTTGTGCAATAAATTAGCTGTGTCAGAATTATCTACTGGTCAAGGTCTCTCTGGTAAGGCCACAGAAAACAAACCCTGTAGTGCAACAGGGAAATAGATTTTAGGAGGAGAGGTTCTTATAGAGAGAGAGAGATAAAAGTATTTGTGTCGCTTTTTAAGATGGCCCTGCAGTGTCTGTAAGGAGAGACACTGACCTTTCTGGCTAGGAAATCATGCACAGTGATACAAAGGTTCACTACCTGGGCAAAAGGCATTCTTAAGAAATCTTGTACAAGGCAGGCAGAGCATCGACCTGTTGTGTTAACCATGGGCAGGCTTTGAAACTGTCTAAACCTTGCTTTTGTTTCTCTAAACCCAGATTTGAAGCTCTAGCAGGTAGGATGGATGGCTCTTCCTTAAATGTGTGGTGCACTGCCTGTCAGGAAGTGTTATTTTCTGCATAGGGGCTGACAAGTCCTTTGTAGCTCTGACAGTGAGTCTCTGAACCTCCACAGTGGTTGAAGGTCCTTGGTGACTTCCAGGGTGGGAGCAGGCAGGGAAGAGCTTTCCCTTCTCCATCTGTTTCCTCAGAATGAAGGATAAGGTCTGGCAGCAGGGTGTGAAATGGGAGAGAAGGCAGCAGCTTACATGTTGGCTGTGTCTTTTAAAATACTATCTTACTTGGAAACATGAGTTTCTCATCCTGACTGCTTGTTTTGATCATATCTTCTGTGTTGACAGAGATTTGCACAATTTGCCCAAGTTTGAACCATTTCAGCATCAGCCCACCTGCTTTGTGTTGGTGCTGCATTGTGTGGCCTGTCAGAGGGCTAGAGCTGAGGACTGCTGTGCCAAGGGTTTATCTTGGCCCACAAAACTTGACAGTGGCATTTTATGGGTGGTGCTGGAAGGGGACAGCCTCATCCCACACTGCTGCAAGGCCTCAAAAGCAAATTATATGGGTCCAGATCCTATGTCCAGATTGTCTGAGAGATTTTGAAATGGAGCTGTTGCAGACACTGAAACACTTGGTGATGATCCCTCTGACCAAGTCAGCCGGATGAGTGATGACCAGATGACTCCTAGGAAAGAATTATCTTAAGGAAAAAAAATCTGTTTGAAGTCTCCAAAAACAAACCCCCTATTTCCTCCAGGATGATGATAGAAAACTGCAGAATTAGGAATGAGGAAATATGAAGCATTTTCATGAGCCATTGCATAAAACAAGTATAATTTAGTGTCAGTGACAACTGTGCTTCTGAGAGAGACTACTTCTCTGATAATTGGACTGGGGAGGGGTGAAGAAGAAAGCACTTATCTGTACAAAAAGGGCCGTTGGCACTGATGTTGTAAATTAACTAAATGAACTGTGGAAGTATTCAAAATACTCAGTAAAAACTTCATGCAAGTTGCCATATACAATATATCTATATACAGGTCAATTTTCTGGTTCTTCAAATTATACTGTACAGAATGAGTATCTCTTTATTCTGTTTATTAACTGAATAAGTGAGAGGACACTTTTTAATGCTCTTTCAGAAACACAAGGTTTGTACAAGTGTTGCTATAAGGTTTCTCTAAGTAATCAGGTTTTGATGTGCTTGGCCCAGCACTGGCAGCGGGGGGATCTCCTGTGAAGTAAATGGTGCTGCAAATTTTCACACACCCTGCCTCATGAGACCTCTTTTCTCTGGCATAGAGAGCCCTTTTAACTTGGGATTTTTTCTTCTCTGCTTTTCAGGTGACCACTTGAAAGTCTGCTCACAAGGCTACACATGCTGCTCCCAAGAAATGGAGGAGAAGTACAGTCAGCAGAGTAAACACGACTTCAGAAACGCCGTCATAG
The DNA here is from genome assembly GCF_022539315.1 of Serinus canaria. Classification (NCBI taxonomy): domain Eukaryota; kingdom Metazoa; phylum Chordata; class Aves; order Passeriformes; family Fringillidae; genus Serinus; species Serinus canaria. Next base: position 7,037,831 of record NC_066318.1, read on the forward strand.
AGCTTAGCAATCACCTACAAAACATGTTTAGTTCCCGATACAAGAAGTTTGATGGTAAGTGCAGAGACCTTGAACTTGCTCTCCTTGGGATAAAAATGTGAAAAATCTCCATCCTGTTGTTTCTGTACAGTTTTTCTGCTCTGTCTCCCCCTTTGCTGGGAAAGTTCATGACTCGGCTCAGAGGGCAGAGCATGCCTTGTTTTGCAATCCTGTGAGAGAGAAGTATTTGCTGATTATGGCTGCTTGTTTCCCAAAGAGAGAGATCTTTCTGATTAATCTTTTGAAAAGCCATTTTGCTCTAATGTAAGTTGGTTTTGTTGGTACATCCCCGCTTTGCATGTAATTGTAACGTGCACGTCTTGCAGCCCCGATCCACAACAATGCTGCTCTTTCCCAGCACGTTGTGAGCCCACAGGATTTGTATCCATCTCACTTTTAGCCTTTGGGGCTAAGCAGAGCAGCAGATAAACACCGTGGTTTTGTGTGGAGGCTGAGGGTTCAAGTGTGATGCAGGGTCAGAACCATAATGAACAAGTCTCGGCTGCGTTCCCATCGCTGGAGTGATGCTAACTGCTGACAGATAAGCAAATGACTGGTCTCGGTATTGCCCTTGGGTCCACTTGGGTCCTGTCAGACTGGCTCTCCATAGGGCATGCCTGGCTCATGGGAGCTGCAGGAGAAGCTCCCTTTGGAGATAGCTGGCACACAGCCAGCACTGCCCACCTTGTGGCCAGGTGCTTTTCCCTTGAGAGCACCTCTGCAAACAGCTGCAGTCGATGCCTGGACACTGGGCACAGCACCTGGCTGAGGTCCCAGGGCATTTCTTAGTTTGCTTCTGAGCTCTTGGTTGGTTCCTGTGGGGCTTTGTAGGTGCCTCAGTGCTCCTGCAAAGGAGCCTCCTCCTACACTGCAGCCCCCTGTTGCCTGAGCATCTGGGGAGGAGGATCAGGATGTCAGGCTGCTTGGCTTGTCCTTGTTGGCTGGGGAAGGGAGGTGACAGCTAGCTGCATATAGAACTGACAACTCAAGTGGACTGGGTTGCCCATGTTGTTCTGCTTGTACATCACCATCACACTCTGTGGTAAAGGAGAGTTCCCCTATGCAGATCCTCTGGACATTTTTTCCCTTGTTTGGTCATTGGTTCCATGTGAGTTTTCTATGAATATCTCAAAGTCTATGCCTTGAACCTCCCAGCAACCTCCTCTGCACTACTACAGGAGGTAGCAGCCTCTTACTTTCAAAAGGGGTTGGCACTAGGGTGAGAGAAAAAATCCCTGGGTATGAAATTGCAGTGAGTCAAAGTAGAATTATGCAATCATCTTGATAGCATCTAAATCTGCTGGCTAAATATTTCCCTCTTAACCTCTGTTGTCTCTACCTGCTGCTACACCAAAGGGGTGATAGAGGAGAACCAAAGTGTCTAGACTTGCAAGCTTATTAAATGCAGAACAAGACACTTAATGAAATCCAGCCCATAGATAAGCCTGTTCAAAGAGACCAGAGGAGCAGCATCTGCTTCACCTTAAATGAACGACGAGGCTTTTTGAAATGCTGCATTGGAAACAAAGAGCATGCACGGGTCACTGCATTAGCATCCCTGACGTGGAGCAGACATCCTGAGAGGTGCATCTGCCCCGTTGTGGGGGGAGGGATGGCTACAGGGGGACATTAAGCCAAGCTGAGATGGATGCCTGTCAAAGCATAAGGCTTCAAAATAGTTGAGCTTTGGAAGGGAGCCTGCACAAGCTATTCTGTCTGTGCTCTGTGGTTCTCCTGTCAGTCCCTCAGAGCATTCCGTGCTGGTCTCACTCTCACTTTAGCCTGGGAAGTCCTTGACTGGCAGATCTGGAAGGGGATGGTGTTATTCAGCTGTTCCTGAAATCTGGGTTTGGTGTGCCTGGCCTGTCCCTCAAGGGTGTGTCTCTGCTTCATCTGAAACTAATGAAGGAGAATTGGCAACCTCCTCAGCCTGTCCCAAAGCCTAATGAGTCTGTCTTTGAGTGCTAATATCAGAAGTAAATCTTCATTTGCTGCAGACAAAGCTGATTTAGGGATTTTTTTAATCTTACCTGGGGTGGAAGTAGAGATGAACTGATTACCACCCTCCATCATTTACCTCTTGGGAGGCTTTTAATCATGAGTGCCTCTCTCCCTCCAGCCCAGTCACCTGGAAGCTGAAGGCACACCTTCCTCCTGGTTGCTGAAGCAGGTTGAGGAGTCTCCTCACTGAGGTCCTTAGGCTCTTCTGTAAAAATGTTGGAGTTCCATGCCCTAGACTGCTGTGTTTTGTTTATTTAAGAGCCTACTGTTGAATGTTTGGCTGCTTGTGGGATGGCATTTCCTTCCTTTGGTGATGGTGCTTGGTCATCAGATCAGCTGTGGTCAGTTGTGTCTTGCACATTTGAGTTCCTCTTGCCGAGCATGATTCATCCCACACTTTTTGATCTAATGTACCCAAACTACGGAAGGAGAGGCAATCAAGACCTGTATATTTGTCCTGATCCTTAGGGATGAGACTGGAAAAGGACACAATCCCTTCCAGGGTTGCTCTTCTGCATGGACCCAAGCTCTGATTTTACTATTTGCAGCTCTTCAGGGCTTCTTTATCACTTGTAGCAAAATCCATTCAAATGGAAGTAAAACTGGCAAAAATTAGCTGTAACCTTCCTTAGTTTTACATGAAATCCTTTGTGCTACAGCTGAGCAGAGTGACTGAGTAGGCAGCAAGAGTTATTACAGAGACCAAATTCACTTCAAGTGGAGTGGACACTTCTCTTGCGGGGTGACACATCCCCAGGCTGCGATCGGCCGCTCCAGGGTGCAGCCCAAACAGCAAACCCTGTCCTCCAGCCCTTTGGAAATCTTTGTTGTGGGTTCTCTGGCTGCTGATCTCCCAGCCTTGACATGCAGGTCTGGGAGGAGAGGCAAACCTGTCCTGCCTCCGTTATGTGCTTGACCTTTGCAGCAGTTGCTGCTGCAGAAGGACAGTCCAAGTGGCGGCACATCCTTTGGATGGAGGCTGGGATGCCCTGTGGCTTCTGGAGTGTTTGCTTCAGCTGTTGCTGGAGCACTGTGTGCTCTTGGAACTGTTGCCAGAATTGCTCTGATCTGACACCAAAGCCGTACAGAAATGGATTATCTCCTCTTTAATCAGGAGCATGGAACAATCTGCTGATTACCCACCCCCAAAGGGCTGACCAGGAGTCATTTCAGCTCCCAGTGCATAATGTGACGGCATCAGATCTTCCTGTGCGTATTTGGTTTGCAGGCACTGGGAGAACTTGTGAGCTCAGGAGTCCCATATCTTACATATCCTGTCTAAATATTTGCTTACAGTACAGGTATGTATGCCTCTGGAGGTCTCTCCTGTTGTAATTTAAACCACTAGCGTGATGCCAGCGTATAGCAGTATAAAGATATATTTTCAGCAGCAAGGGAAATGCTTTTTTGTTAAAAAATACTTTGTGAGTTGTTGGATTCACCTTTGCTAAATTATTTTAGAGGTGAAGATTTGCTGGTTAATCTCAGATATGTTTATGAGCTTCCCTGAGAAATTAGTGGGTAAAATTTTCTGGCCATGTTAGTGTCTCTTTCTGTGACATCCGTGAGAAAGCTGTAACTGACTGTGGTGCCATAGAAGCAGCTATAGCAGTCAGGGATTTAAACACCCCCTCCCTTTTTTAAAATAAAATCTCCTGTGCCTTGTCTTATCTTCACAATTAGTGCCCTCCCCTTCACTCTCTTGGGGATTTAATAACATTATTAGAATTAATGGTGACACTAAGACTGCATAAATGCTCAGTTCCATGTATTAAATTCGAACCTTCACCTCTTTTGCCCTTTGAGGCTGAAGTTTTCCACGCCAGGGTCTGTGCTAGCCAACAGTGCTTTGGGGAAACTGCTCAGCTGTTTTGAGGAATTGGAGCCAGGACAGGACATAGCCCATAACTCTTCTGCAGTGTTTCCGCTGTTCCATTGCTTCCTAGATAAGATGTTCTTACTTTTCACTTTTTAAAGACACATCCTGAATCTCTTGGAAGATGTAACTGTTGTGCCAAGCCCTTTCCTGGGGGGAAAAAACAGAGGGACTGCTGAGTCCCACAAGATCCTTGTTTCTCCTGCCCCTGTATTTCACAAGCACTTCAGCAGCTGCACTTAAACCGAGTTGTGTCTCTTTCTTTTGTGCACTCCAGACTTAGGCAAGGCAGCAAACTTCTGCAGCCCTCATTGTACAGGAGGGAAGTGTGTGAGGGGTCTGTCTCTGGGCAGGGCTGGCAGTAGGTTTGGTGTTCCCAATGCCCAGATGACAGAAGGAGGTGTATCAAATGGTACAGCCCACGCCAGCATCTGGGAAGTGATTAAATGCTAAGAGTTCAATTTCTCATCCAACCTCTCTGGATTTTCCATTAGCATTTAAGATAAAACAAATACAGAAGTGTAAAAGGAAACCCTTTAGGGACAATAACTGGAAAGAAACCAAATTCAAGAAGAAAGAGCTGGCCAGGGGTCCCCAAGTCCATGGTGCACACAACCCCTCTGCTCTACAGGGAGAAGGCAGAGGGGCTGGAGAGGGATTCCTGTTTGTGAGCTCCTGTTTGTATTGGGTAGGGTAGCTACAGGTACAAAGTGTGATCATTATGAGTATCTTTGAAGCATCCCAGGGTGCCCTTGACCCAAGTGTGAGCCCTGTGTAACTCCTGGGTACATGATTTTCTTTCAATAACTGGCATGTGGCTGCATCCAAGAGACTGGTCAGAAGAACATTGGCCAAATAGCTTCCAAGCTCTGCTGAAACTGGAGGAAAAAGCCTGTAATTAATTTCAGAATTTAGTTTTCGTTGTTCAGATAACCCTTTGCTTCCAGCTGCTATCTCCAGGTACTAGTTATTAGGGAGGTGTGCTGGTGCAGTGGGATGCATAGCTGGGATGTATTAATAACTGGGAAGGACACAGAGGGGACAAGAGAAAGCTTTTGGTGGTCTCCTTTCTGCTGCTTCAGGCAGTGTGGAGGCAAACAGTGAAAGATGAGCCCCACAGGTGCCCAGCCTGCTGCTCCTATAGTTAGAATTTGGCAGCCCATCGGGGTGCTCTGCCTTACCAAAATAACTGCCCTTTGGGGACCTTCATCTCACACTAACTCTTTTACTGGAAACTGCCTGTGGGAGCAGAGACCTGGGCCCTCGTCCTGCTCCTTTGGCAGGGTCCCTCCATGTCTGTGGCACCCAGGACCATGGGGTCAGTGCTGGCTGCCAGCACATTCATATCTGCAGGAGGCAGCTCCAGGTGTGTTGGCACAGCTGGAGCACTGAGTGGTGGATGTCTGCTGTGCCAGAGCTGCATGGAGTTTGAGCTTCTGAATAAACCTGTGTGGTGGGAAGAGCTGTCCCCTTGCCACCCACCTTCAGGTGAGTGCACTGATGACCATGGCATTGTTAAGGCACAGATAATAGGGTGGTTTGGTCTCCGCTGCCACTCACAGTGAGGTGAAGGTGCAGCCTTGTTCTGCACTTCCCAGAAATGGATGGCAGCAAACCTCACACTAGTCAGGGCAGAAAATGCTGGGAAGATTTACCTCAAAGAAGCTGTTGTGGAGAGACAATCCTTTGGACTTGGTTTCAGATTGCTGCTTCCCGAGGATAGGGAGGGAGTCACTGAGGAGAAGCTGGAGGGGGCAACCACCAACACACTTCCTTTAGAAAATCCCACTTGTGGGCTTTTTGTTTGTGCTTTTCCACTCAGTGCAACAGCAGTGAAACAAATTGTCTGCTGTCTGTGCCTTGGAAGTTTGTTTATCCTTTGTTTTTGTTCAACTGGCTCCTCTCCATCTGGAGGTTTTCAAGGAGGTACATACACCACCATGATTTTTAGTCTTGTTCATTGAGAAGGGTGGTGCTTGTCTGACAGTGGTGAGAACCAGACCTCTCTTTTGGGAGGCTTGGAAAGATCCTAAGGTCAAGTTCAAGTTACCACAGAAGTAGGAAATCTGGTGGGGTGAAGGGGGTTCCTGCCCTGTTGGTTAGGAGAGGAAAAAAATTATACTACATCTTTTAACTTAGCAAAAACTTCAGCAAGGGGCAAAAGCAGTTAGTATATGGGCTTGGGGGGGGATGAAACACTCTGAGATCTCAGGTCAAAGCAGTTGTGCTCTTAAGGTCACAGGTAAACTGCTCTCATCCCTTTGGCTTTTTTTTCCCAAAAGCAAAGATGCAGGCAACAGGCTTTGTACATGGCTACAGGAAACGTGCCTGGTGCTCTCTGGTTACTAATTGCTGTCAACCAGTCAATGAGCTATTGTTTGTCTGTTTAAAATTAACTCTCTCTTCCTCCTTCCTGCACAAAGCAGCCACCAAGCCTGTGTGCATAGCCCTGGTAGCTGCTCCCCTGGATGCCCATTTTGGTGGTGGTGGTTTGGCTTGGGGGTGTGATTACCCACTGGTGCAGGGCTGGAGCTATTTTATTAGTGTTTAATCTACTGTAGTGTCTTAGTGTCCAGCCACTCACATGCTGGCTGAACAAATAAGAGGCAGCCCCAGCTGGAAGAGCTCTCTGTGCAAGTGTAATGAGATGAGGGTAACTGAGGTAATGGGAGCAAGAAAGACATCCCCACTGTTCAGTAGTGCAGGCCCTCCACATGCTGACAGCAGTAGGAAGGGAGGCTTGGGAAAGCATGTACCTGTGAAATACCTTAGTGAGTGTCCCAGAAAGTTCCTTTGCATTGGGAGGGTGTGAGAGGCAGCCTGAAGGAGCTCAGTTGCAGGTGAAGTTTGGGCTGGGATCTTGGTGTATTGGTACCAAATGGATGTGGGGCAGAGGCTGAAGCACCTGAGACATCACAGGTGTGGCTGAAGAGATTGAGGAATGGGTGCAGTGAAAATTAGGTGTGGGGGGAGTAGAGGGAAGAGCAAATAATGGAGGAAGAAGAAACAGCTGCAGAGGGGTGCCTTGAAGAAGAGTTGTTGGAAGGAGGGGGATGGAAATGCTGGGAACGATGGACCTGCTGCTTGGGGAGGAGAAAACATGAAAGCAGGGGGAGAAAACTCAGCATAGCTGACCAAAAATGGGATGTGTGAGCAGTGACAGTCCCTGGAACCAGGAATGAAGAGGCTACGAAGTCTGGGCTCATCCTGCATGGATGTGGCAGAGCAGGATGGACTAAGGAGGGACCCAAGGGCATTTCTCACTGTTTTCCTAGTTCATGGGATGACTGGTATGTACAGCAGGATGCAAGGTGCTGCTGTTTGTTTCTTGGATCACAGACAGCCATCTCCACACTGTCCTCCTTCATTGCTCCTTAATCTCTAGTAAACTCAGTGTCAGTGGGATGGTGCTACCCAGTGCTGTGTGTTGTCTTCTGCCCTGCTCTTCTGGGCTCCACTAGCACCATAGTGCTCCAGAAACCAGAACTTGGAGATACCTTGTTTTTTGGTTTTTTAACCTATAAGACTGTGACCTAGTTGTTTATGTTGTCTTGACTTTCACTAATCAAGCAAAGTTCAGGGAGATGTTGTTCCTCCCAGCTCTATGGTGTTCACGTGTTGTGGCTGTTGCTGTGACACTGGCAAGATTTAAGCCTGTACTTTTTCAAGCCCTATGAAAGAGTTCTTCCCATGTCAATAAGTGCTAACACATGTTTGAAAACAGGACAGATAAACAGCTTGTGGATCTGCCCTGCCCTTCTGAGTTCATATTCAATAAATGTGTTAACACTGTGTGTTCATCGGTTTCTCAACACTTCCGGAAAAAGGTTGTTAAGCTAAGATTTGTTTTTCCCTGGTGGAAATTACAAATGCTGTATATGCAATAAGGAAGTGAAGGCAAATTAGAAATAATGGAGCACATTCAGAAAAAAATAATTGCTTTTCTCCCTTTGGACTAGGTGGCATGGCTGTGGACGGCTTCAGCCTCCAGGTGAAGAGAGCTGAGAAACATTTGTCTCTTTTCTCCTAAATTCCATTTATCTGTCTGGATTGACTTTTGCTTTAGACAGTAGGAGCAGCTGCAGGGTGGAGTTTGCATCTGCACCTCTGGAAAACCCAGGGACGGAGCCAGCCTGTCCACAGCACAGCCCATGGGGCTGTGGCTTGGGCAGGAGCATTTGTCTGGGAATCCATCTTGCTGTTGTGGACATTTTATGAGTAAACCTTTTAAGGAGAAAATATAATTAATCTCTTTGTGGCAGTGTTCTCTTGTTCACACTAGAAAGCATAATTGTCTATACAGACAAGCAAATTAAAGGGTTTGCTAAGACAGACGGTCCTTAATTAATCATAATCTGGACAATATATTAAGAGTATGCTCAAAATGCTGGGTGGCAAATTATCTGAAACCAATTAATTGTGCCCATAAAAATTCAGCATGTTCCACATGCTTGCTTGAACCTGGTTTTATTTGTTTTTTAAGGTGGTTGAGTAATTGCACGTCTGCCTGGGATCTGTTTGTGTAGTTGATTTGCAAACCTCAAACAGAACAAGACCAATTGAAAACTCAGCTCTTAACTTAAGGAAACCTGGTGCATGGGAAATGCAGCATGTCTGGTGGCTTTTGGGAGCAGAAAGGCAGCCCTGGTGTCCTTTTGGAAGGGCCCCAGCACACCTGAACATGGCCAACAGATGGGTGTCTGTAGCAAGCACATTGGCTCAACAGCCTTGCTGAACTCTTGGATAAGACTTAACCTTTTTTTTGCACTGAAGGTAAGGTTTCCTTTGTTCTATAGAACGTGGAGGTTTTAGGTGCTGAGCCCTGACTCACTGATGGTTTGACTCTTTGCAGTGGCTACAAGAGCACAAAGTGTGGTGCTGAGGAGCACTGTGCCTCTGTGTGTGAAAGTATTCCCTGAAAGAAATGTGTTTTGCTCCTGAAGATAAAGAAATTGAAAGCACAGCTTTGCACTCCTGCTGTGGTCAGCTCTGGATTCAGCCCTGAGGACTCTGCCTGGGGCAGGGCTGGGGAGGCTGAGGACACCAGGGCTGGGGTCCTGACACAGGGCAGCTGGTGGCAGGAGGCAGCTCAGACCAGGCAGTTTTTTCTGCTTTTTGCTTTGTTGCCAGCACATGTATGGAAGTGCCAAACCTGTCTGTGGGTGAAGGGGAATGTGCCCCTTTGATGTGTTCATCTCATTTCCAGGAGCTGCCTTTGATTTAGGTAGGACTGTGCCCTGCAGCAGTGGATCTCCTCAGCAAAAGCCCTCTTGTATGAAAATACCACTCTTGAAATATCTGAAATGTTAGCACAAGGAATAGGAAAACACTGCATCCCTTCTTACTTTTTAAAAAAACCAAAACAAACAAACAAAACATTTTCAGAGGACACCTACTAATCCAAGATGAAAAATATATTGGGTCTGAAAGTAAGAATAAGTAGATGTGTTGTCTGGAGGTGGGATTTACTCTGTCTTACAGTGGGTGGAGTGTGTTTCTTCAATTAGCTCATGTATGTGCAATTTGGAAGAAAGATTGTTTTGAATTATTCTGGCAGTGGAATCTGATGTCATGTGGAAGCACCTTGGGGAGATGCAGTGCTCTCCTGCACTGGGTTACTGGCAGGGCTGGTCTGCCCTCAAGCTGCAAAGAGGTAATACATCTTATTATCTGAAAAAAAGGAAATTGCCAAGTAACTATGGTTATGTTTCTCAATGTGCTCTTTTAAAGAAGGATTTGTTCAAAAGCAGAGACTTTTTTTCCCTGGGATTTTTATTGCAGAGATGGCACATATGTCACATCCTGACTTTCTTACCATTTCCTGACAACTCTAGGCTTTCACCAAGTGATGGGCATTGAAATTCTACCCTGAAATTTAAAAATGTTAAAAGCATAAACAGAACCCAGAGTTGTAGATTGCCTGAGTGCAGATTACTGCCTTTTCTGCCCCTTAAAGTTAATTGCATTGGAAATGTCATCTTCCTTTGAGCATCAAAGCTTGTAGCAAGGAGAGGATTCATTCTGTGATACAGACAAATTTTAAAATTGTTTCTTGACATTAAGAAAGGTTTTGTGGCTCTGGTCCCACAGCACTGGTTCCCTCAGCCTGGAGCTCATCCTCCTGAGCATCACCTTGAGTGAGAAGGTGACTTTGCATCAGCAGGACTTGGCTGAGGTGTGTTGAAGCATGGCCTTGCTCCTTGGTTAGGTTGGACCAGAGCTGGCTGTGCCATGGTATCCCAAAGCCTTGTCTGTGGTTCATCCTGTCTGTGCAAGCCAGCCCTCTCTGCAGGCTCTGCTCTTAGTCAGGAGAGCCAGGGAAGCCTTGGAGCCGCATGCTGCTCTGGCAGGTCAGTTTGTGAAGCCCTTCCCAACCGTGTGTGTGCCTGTTGGTCTACAAGAGGGGCCAGCCCTTGCCCAGGGAGTTTAAACAAGATAACTGGGGGGAAGAGAGAGCCTGCCATCCCTCCAGATAGCAGTGTCTGAGGGAGCACTGGCCAAGTATGATTTGTCGTCTGTGAAAAATGTTTGCGTTTGACAGCTTTTCAGGGGAAGCCTGTCAGAGTGATAATTTAATGAGTACAGATTGCTTGCAACACAGCTGTAAAACGTGCTTTTACAGTGCTGTAAAATAAGCAACCGAGGCCTTTGTGTGTTTGCTTTGTTTGAGAACAAGTCAACTTCTAATACAAATGAAAGGTGGTCATTTATTTTACCCAGCAAACAGTCAAGACGCGAGAGAGGAACCTGCCATTTTTCTTCCTGTGGTGGCAAGGTTAATGCTGGGTTATGTTGGTGTTTGCTAATCAGCTCATTTCTGTGAAGGGGAGAATTAGTATCTAATTAGATATAGCGAGTTACTAGTCAGATTAGCATTTAACTCATAAAAAGGAATTTTTTTCTTTTCCTTGCAGGCATCTATGCCCATAGTTTGCACGGAGAAAAGATTAATGTTCCTTGTGGCGCCCAAGCTGATTTCTTGATGTGGAGATAGAAACTGAGGATGCAGATTTACACTGTGCCAATAGCTGCACTACTATAGGTATAATTTAATTGCTGCTGCTGACCAGATTAGGAGTGCTGTGTATAGCATGGAGGAAGATGCCATGCACATCCCACTGCTGGGTCCATCCCTGCTTGCTGGTGTTGAGTGGCCCTTTATCCCCAGTGCCATGCTTGACATCACCCTTCCCCTCCATCCAACCCCAGCTCCACCCCAGGAGCCTTGAGGTGCCAGCAGTGGCACCCAGTGGCCAAGCCACAGGCACTGGTCACCAGGGCATCCTGTCTGGCATGTTCAAGGATACAGGCATGTGCTGGCAGGGTTGGGTGCTGACTCCAGGCTGCAGACACAGCCTCCTCTGCCCTCCTTCCCCTCTTCTTGGGGAAGCGGCGCTTGAGAAGGGCAGTTTTCTGTCCATGAAAATGGTGGTTGAAGCTTGAGCCAGAGACAGCAGCGCTGTGCATGCATGCTGCCTCCTTCAGCAGTGCTGCATTGGGCTTTTGGAAGTGTCTGGTTGTCGTGGGAAGTTTTTGTTTCCTTTATTTACCTTCCTTTTGGGCAAGGAAAAGCTGCTGGCTGGAAGGCTGCAGGTGTGCAGGTATTTGCTGCTAATTAGATTGCAGGATTTTCTTCATGATAATTAATGAACGTACCTGGTTCTAGCCCACATGAAAAATTGCTTAGAGATGAAGAGCTCTAAAGCCTGGATACAGTTTATTCAACTTCCACTTTGGAGTGTAACCAATAAAATTAGTTTGGTCAGGAGAATAAATTGGTTGTGGTAATATGGATGTATTACTTAAGATAACTTTCTTGGCTTAAAACATTGCTTTGGGTTCTTTAGACTGATGGTTGGAGCTATCTGGTAGATTTGCCATCAATATAATTTAAAAAATCTAATTATTTTTGAAGAGTTTGCTGATGCATCTATCAGGTTTTTGTGCCTGGTACAGAAGTATTTAAATAAACAACTTATTTGGTGTTACTAAAAGGTCTGAGCAAAGGAAGGAAGTGAGCCTTCAAAATGATTAAGTGAATTAGAAATTAATATACACCAAGCTAATCTCTATAGTATAAACTCAGCAGAAAAAAATCTTCCTGGAGAGGAAATGCCAGTCATGGGAACGAAAGTGGAGGTTCCTGCTGATATTGGACAGAGGACGTGTTGGGTGTTTGAAATCAATCTCCTCTTCCCTGGATCATTTCTCTTGTGCTCCTAAGAGGCTGCATTATATACAGCCATGTCAGGCATTGAACCCCATGACTTTGTTCATCAGGAACTCATGGAATGTTTCAGTTTTTCCAGAAAATGTTTTCTCTGTTAGGCTTTGTTTGTACTGGAGCACTTTGAAGACGAAAATCTGAACTTCAGCATACTTTTAATGTCTTTTAACAAGGTTTAAATTCACACTGGGCCAAAATATTCCCCCCCCTCCCTCTTATAACAACTTCTAGCTCTAAGCATTGCTCCTTTGAGGATTTAGAAAACCACAGAGGCATGTTTTATTAAAAAATATTTCTTGAATATGAGTCACAGAAAAGCAGAGGTCAGAATCCTCAGTTGCTGGTGGCATGCATAAAAATAATCTGCTTCCTCACCCTGCTGCTCCTGCTCCCTGGGGTGCTGGTGTTCCCTGCGGGGCTGGAGCAAACAGGCATGGGAGGCTTTGTCCCTGTGGCACCTACCTTGCTCTCCTTAGCTGCCCCCAAAGCCATAGAGCAGGGAGTTTTCTTCCAAAATGGCCTAAATTCTTTTGGCATGCTGGACCCCTCCCCTATATATTTATTTTTTTAATATTTTTTTTAAATTTATTTTATTTTATTAGAATCTCATCTATGCCAGATCTCCAAGGCAAAGGCTTTGTGGCAGGGTAGTTTGTGCTTAGACCCACATGTCAATCAAGGTTGTGGTGATGAATTCTTGGAGGATGTGTTCTTTAAACTGCTTCTGCAGTGGTATCAGCATCGGGTCAACCTGTTATCAGTGTTGGGGACACATGTGGCACTGCCAGGACATGGCAGCATCCACTCTAGGCTGTCCAGTGCTCCCAGAGAGTGAACCAAAGTGGGGATTTGCTTTTAGAAGATGATAAAGATCACAAACCCTATCTGTCCTTTGTCATTTGAAAAATCTCTTGGTATTGTGCCAAGTGTTTAGCCCTTAGATTTTAAGCAAATTCTGGTATATTTGTGGGGGTTTTTTCACTGCCACAAATATCTGAAGCCCCTTCTGCGATCAGGATCAGCTGGGTAAGTGGTCAGGCCTTGCCCTGAGAGATGAAGAACTTGCAGGATGGGAGAAAGAACCTGCAGGTAGATTTTTTAAAATTTGTTTTTAAATATATTAAGTTTTTTCATTTTTGAGTCTGGTTTACGATAATCTTGGAAAATGAATTTTCAAGAACTAGAAAGAAGGACTTATTTGTGCAAAACGTGTTTCACAAAACCACCTTTTTTTCTTTCCAATATGTTCTTTGAAATTACATCTTTTAAGATGCCTAAATGAAAACATCAGAAACTTTTGCACTTTTTTTGTCTTTTTTGCTGACTCTTAATCATGATATTCATATTTGTAGCAGGAGATATTTCACTTGTAAAAGTCTTCCAGTCTATAGAGAGTTTTGGGGATTGGCTTATGAAGAGTAATCAAAAATTTTGCGATACAGACGTGGTTTTGAGGTGTAGACAGGGCAGATTTCTGGGGAAGTCCTTTAATTTTCCATTTCAGTTTGATGATGGTCTCGTTGTGCTAATCCTTCAGGTAAGCAGCAGTTGTAGGAGTGTGTGAACACACAACAGGTATAGGTCCTTGGACACCTTGATACCCGCCTAACAGAGATGGCTCTTAAGGTACACGAATGTGCTGCTGGGTGAGGATGGGTGTGTGGAGGTTTATGTGTGACATGTGGGGTCACTCTTACGAGATCACCAAACCTTCCAGCCTCAGGGATGCTGTCCTGGTGGGAGGGAGGGGTGGTGGCAGATGAAGTGTGATGTGTCTGTGCCAGGCCACTGGCCAAGCCTCCTGACTCATGGTTGGGCTTTCAGTTTTGGTGGCCCTTGTTTTGTGGCTGTGTGGCAGCTCTTGTGGTCAGGGCATGGGGTTTTCACTGCCCGTGTTTACCATATCTCCTCTCCCTCTTTCCTAGAGTTCTTCAAAGAGCTCCTGGAGAATGCAGAGAAGTCTCTGAACGACATGTTTGTGCGGACCTACGGCCGGCTGTACATGCAGAACTCGGAGCTCTTCAAGGACCTCTTCGTGGAGCTCAAGCGCTACTACGTGGGCGGCAACGTCAACCTGGAGGAGATGCTCAACGAGTTCTGGGCGCGCCTGCTGGAGCGCATGTTCCGGCTGGTGAACCCCCAGTACCACTTCACGGACGAGTACCTGGAGTGTGTCAGCAAGTACACGGAGCAGCTGAAGCCCTTCGGGGACGTGCCGAGGAAGCTCAAGCTGCAGGTGACGCGCGCCTTCGTGGCCGCCCGCACCTTCGCGCAGGGCCTGGCCGTCGCCAGGGACGTCATCAGCAAAGTGTCCGCGGTGAGCTCTGGGCCCTGAGTGTTTGTCCCCGTGGGTGGTGTTACATTTTAGTTCAGCGGTATGCTCTGTCTGACCCCTTGAAAATGCACCGTTTGTTCCAAGCCTGTGATCCTCCCCTGAAGTATCATGTGTCTGGAATCCCATTGGCCTAAGTCTTATTCCGCACCCAGTTTGAATCTCCCTGTTAAGCTGTGGGGGGAGACTGCAGAGTTTTCTCTTGGCCCTTTTTTCTCCCTAGGCTCTCCCTGTCTCCCCCTCCCTTCCCCTTCCACCCTTCTCCCTCAGAAACCACGCTGCTCCCGGGGGTGGGACCCCCAATTAACCCTCATCTAATTAGCACCCTCAGAAGCCGTGTGGAGTCTCTTTGCCTGCGTGCTGCTACCAGGGAACACACAGCTAAGGGGGCCCCTGGAGACCCCCCCCCAAAACGAGCTGCTATACCATGTCCCTTGGAGCCATGCTGGGCAGCATCTCTCCCTGTTGTCCTGTCCCTAAAGGTGGTGGTGGTACTTGAGCACGGGTGGGACCCAGCCTCATCTCTGTAGGCTGTGCTGTTGCGTGGTAGAGTCACGTTCTGAAGGCACCACAGCCCAGTTCCCCAGGTGGATGCTTTCCTCCTGTCTAGGGAACAACAACAGCAGGAAATTAAATGCCTTCTGCAGTGGAAATAACCATGTTTGCTTGTGTAATGGGCATATCTTCTTCTTAATATTGCCTTTAAATTACAGTGAGTCAGGGATGCTACAAGCATCTATTATGGAGCAGCTGATGATTTTCTCCTTGCTCCAGGGCATGGGGAGAGGCAGTTCACATGAGCAAGCTGCACTTTTGTGACAACAGTAAGCTTGAGCCATCTGCACAGGACAGAAGCCACTTGTACTTGGTGCCACACATGCAGCACAAGTTAGACCTCAGACTTTTATAGTAAAGTCGCTTTTTGGGGGAATAAAAGAGCTGTGATGTGTTGTTACTGATATGTTTAGCTGCCTCTTCTTATAAATCACTTTGGATTTGTTTAAGTGGCGTGACTGTTTTTTTGACGTGAGATTTGTCTTTAATTTTAGTCTGGATTGTATCGTATAGGGAACAGTCAATAATCCCCTTGAAGTGATTATGTAAGATAACAAATATTAGTGATTTCCTTTTAACAAACTCAGCTCATTTCCTGTGGGCTGTGGAAGATTTATTGTAATCATTTAATTGGGCAGAGAGACGTTTACTTTCTCTCTACCTGGTTATGGAGTAATAAAATGTGAGGTTGAAAGAGCAGGCAGGAGTTTGAATCACCCCAAGTGCCAGAAAAAAAAAAAAGAATAGCTGTTCAGATACTATTAGAAGCAGAATGCAGTTCTGTAGGCAGCACAAACAGCATCTTTAAATGAGATAATAATTCAAATTTCTTTGACTTATGGGGATAATATTAAAATATTGTCTCTGAGGATAGAGGAAAAAAGAAGTCTGCTTCCATGTTAATTTTTCTTAAAGAGAAATGAGGCAAACAGCTGGCAATAGGCCAGAACATGTATGGAAGGGCAGAGAATAGTAGCAAGGAAGGAGCTGCTTAACTAAAATACCCAGATTCCAGGTGTGAGTTGCAAGTTAGCAATGACAGGTGTAGGTCCTTGGACACCTTGATACCCACCTAACAGAGATGACTCTTAAGGTACACGAATGTGCTGCTGGGTGAGGATGGGTGTGTGGAGGTTTATGTGTGACATGTGGGGTCACTCTTACAAGATCACCAAACCTTTCAGCCTCAGGGATGCTGTCCTGGTGGGAGGGAGGGGTGGTGGCAGATGAAGTGTGATGTGTCTGTGCCAGGCCACTGGCCAAGCCTGCTGACTCATGGTTGGGCTTTCAGTTTTGGTGGCCCTTGTTTTGTGGCTGTGTGGCAGCTCTTGTGGTCAGGGCATGGGGTTTTCACTGCTGTAGAGAGTGGATGAAATATTTGGGTGGTAGGTCTGGCCATTAAGCCCCTGTACAGTGCAATTACTTGATGGGCAGTAAACGTGCATGGGTGAGGGATTGTGTTTATGCTCCATCTGCTCAGAATTCATCAAAACGTCTCCAGACTTGACAGGGAACCACAAGGGCTGCAGTCCCTGCATCTGTTACGAATCAGTCGTGAACCCGAGGTGGCGTTGTGATTTCTGTTTCCCTTTTGAAGATCCTTGAGTGTAGAGTTGCCTTCAACCCTAGAATTAATTGCTTGAGTGTGCAAAGCTACCCAGAGTCCCATGCAGCTGCAAAAATAGCTCACGTGCTGTGGACAATCACAGTTGCTCTACTTTCCACTTCAGTTTCACAAGTTGCACTGGAAATCCTGCAATAGATTGACTTTTCCAAGCAGTAACAAAAGTCCCTGCTGTTGAATACCTATGCTTTAGCTGCAGTAATAGAAGGAATAATAATCTTTCCTGTAGTGTTTTAATCTCATTCAGTGGGAATCTGACATCATGTTTCTGCAAGACACAATGGGAAATCCTAGATGTGAATTTAAAAGCTGATGTTTTTATGCCTGCTGCTCTGTGGTTGTGTTTTGGGGCTTCCCACATTACATATAGATTAGCCTGGCTTTGCTGAGCTCTATGTAATGACTCCATTGACTTTTCTTCCTTATTATTTATACTCAGGAATTGGAGTGGAATAACTGCTTATACCAGGGATTAACTTGGGGGATAAATCATCTTCTTCTTTATGAAAAAATGTCCAAAGGAATCCAAATTAGTTTTACCTTTAATGTGCTTTGTGACAACTAGGTTAAAAATGTTTAATTGAAAATCTTCAGGAGGAGAAATACAAACTACTGCAAGGCCCAGCTGTGTACTTTCCTGGGATACTATCAGGAGAGCAAAGAGCACTCTGCAGTGCAATGGCCTTGATGGGTTTTTAATGATCCCAGGTATTTTTACATCTTCACTAGGGAGTTGCATTTAGAAGGATATTGTTCTTGTGTGAGTTTGGGAATAAAGGGGTAAAAGAAGAGAGAATATTGAAAAGCTGCAAGTATGCTTAATTTCTGAGCCAGAATGCTAGAAAATAACTGTAAATTCAGCCTTGAATGGATCAAAACCTGTACCTGTACTGTGCTGAAATACACAAGAGAGAAAAAGCTGAATGGTTTTGAGAGAAAGCACAGACTTTTTTCAAACTGTCTAAACCCCACAGTTTTGATGCTCAAGTCTTCACCTCTCAAATTCCCTTCTTTGGACCCAAAAAGTACAATATTTTCTAGACCTGTTCTGAACAGCTAATCTGTACAGGATGCTGTTTCTGTCTGTTAGAGATGTGCTCTGCCTCTGAGGTTGGCTACAAGGGGCTGGGGGCCTCCTGTGCTTCTCTCTGTCCTGTGCTGGTGCTGGGTGCTTTCTCCCTGACCTTCCTGCCCCTGCCTTCTGGAGATGGAAATCTGCCTGTCCCCTAATCACTCTCCTGCTACTTACCCTGGACAAGCACTGAAGTCAGCCAGGTTAAATTGATGCCAGCAGTGACATTTCCTGCCCTGGCCGGGGCTGGAAAAAAGGAGTAAGTACAAGGCAGAGCCATGAGTGACTGAAAAAGGATGAGAACCTGCAACTGGGCAGTTCTCAGGCTGCTGAGATGCTCCCATAGTTGCATGCCATTAAACCCACAGCCTGGTCAAGGATCATGGCACCTTTGAGGGCAAAGTGCACTGGGGCTTGTAGGGTACAGGTCAGCTACAGGTATGGAGTGAAGGTCCTTGTTTGCGAGGGGAGAAGTGGAATCAAGGGCTAGGCTCCCTGACAGCATTTTGTAGGGTCAGGAAGAGCTGGGAGGGGAGGTCTGGCTGGAGGTCAGCAGCCAAGGCACTTGAAGGCTGAAGCATGCAGCCACCCAGCATTGAACTCCTGTGTCTGTGTCACCATCTCTCTGCAGACCAGGATGCGTGGATGTGACATTCTGCACTTGGCAGTGGTGGTGAGAGTTTTCTGGAACCCCCCAGGAAATTTATCCTGATAAGCTGTTGTTTTGGGATTCTTTTACCACTTTTCCCTCTTGTATCCTATAGTTTGAGGCAGAACTGCTGGGAGCTCAGGAGGCTTTCAAATCACCTCCTCAACAAGCATTTGTGTGCTGAAAGCCACATGAGACAAAACTGCCACCAAAGCATCTGGGCTGCTGGAAAGGGTATTCCAGCCTATCCTTGGGAGCCCTGGGAAAGGCAGCAGCTTGAATGTTGTATGCAAGAAGTGGTGTTTAGTTTGGAAGCACAGTTATGAGCCATGTGAAATAATGCAGTTTCATGTGAGGATTACACCTACTTCCTCCTCTAGTGACATTAGCAACCAGGAGGAGGCTGCTGGAGATGTCCCAGTGGGGGGAAAAGGTCAACTTTCTTTGTATTGGCATTTCTGCCCTAATGAAGTATAATGGTAGCAGCCAAGGAGGGAATTTTCTTCAAGCTTTTAATGAAGAGAATTGCAGAGGGGGACAGGTGATTGCCTTCCCACAGGTGCTCCAAAGCTGGAGTGGGAGCCCAGTGGTTTTTTACTCTTATCTTGAATGGGGCACCTGTGGACCCAAGTTGAACTGTTGGTTGACCTGCTGGTCTGCATGAGCAAACTGAACTGTGGCTTGTGTCATTTTTGGCATGGATGTTGAATATGGACCAGCCCTTGGCTTAGGAGAAGCAGTGATGAAAATAATAAAACAACGAATGGATAAGAATTAAGGCCTGTGTCATCACAAATAGTAGGGCACCGAGATCTGGTTTTGGTAAAAGTTGTACCCCTAGTAATTACCAGTGAGGATCTAAAAGTTTAGTCAGAGATCCGACCTCCCTCTGTGCAGATTTTGCCCTTGGTTTGACTTTAGGGGAATGTGACTGTAATCCTCTTTCAGAAAGAATTTCATGGTCCTATATGCAAAGGCTGCAATATCTTGCTCGGGCAAGAGCCAGCCTTGCCAGGGAAGTGACAGAAATGGAATATGCTGTTTGCATGCATTGGGAAGGGACAGGAGGGCAGCACTTCTGCTATGTGGGTAACTAAGAAACAGCCAGAGGAGCTATTGAGCCCTTTTAGTGTGTAGCAGAAGGACCTCCAAAGGGGCAGTGCTCTCCAGGCAGCAGGTTGCAAGCTCTGAGGCCAGACCAAGGGGCTGCCATGCTCAAGGACATTTCCTTCCACATAGCAGGGGCAAACATCAATGCAGAAAACAATACCAAGCACTTCTCCACATCAAAGATGACCCTGAGAAGACCTGCCAAGAATGTGACTGCATCTGCCTCAGTTCCAGCCATCTGAGGGCCTGTGCTAGGCCTTCAAAGCACGCTGGAGCAGCAGTCAGCTCAGATTTAGGGCTGGGAGTGCCTGGGTAGGACTGTGGATTTGGAGTAGATGGTGTCATGCAGGAGTACTTCAGTCCACTGGCATGGTTTTGGCTTTTTCTTCCTCTGCCCTGCACTGTGGTTCTGCTGCTATTTTTGAAAACAATGTGAAGGATAATTAAGAATGGTTTTGGTTGTAGATGCCCAGATAAATATCCCTGCTGCTTTACTCATTAAAGCAAATGGAACGCTCCTCATGATCCGTGGTGTGTGGGGTAGGGAGAGGCTTGTTCCTACACAGAGCAACCATGATGTAAAGGCCCTTTGGTCCCAAGGGCACCATTGGCAGGAGATGCAGAGCCTGGCATTGCTGTGTAAATGTTCAGAGGGAGAGGCATCCACCTGGCTGGCACCCTGAGGTCCCCTGTGCCCCTTGTGGGTTGGGGTTGCTGCTGGGGAAGACAAGCATGTGAATGTTAAGACAGCAGCTCGAGTGCCTGGTGCTGTGACTCTCAGCAGCTCTGCTTTTCCTCTTGGCACTGTCACTTCTGGAGTGGGGGGAGTACACTGGAAGTAGGGAACTGAGCAGAAATGCACTCTTGAACTTTTCCTCACACGAGATAACGCCACAGCAGACATTGCCATGGGTGGCAAGTGTTGAGACACAAAGTCATGCAGTTCCCAAGATCACTCCTAAATGTATTCCCTTACGCAGGACCTCAGGGGCCTAAATCTGTGGTTGAACCAGATGCTGTCTAAATTATTAATGTTCTAGCACCAGGCCAGCAAAATTGGTTAAACGCGGAGTTAATTCCAAAACACTTTCATTGGAATATTTGGGGTGGGGAAGCAAACCAGGAGCCTCCCAAGTGATCTTCTGCCTTGCAGGGAGCTGAACGTCAGCACCAGCATGTGCCAAGATGATGTTCTTGCACAACACTGAGAGAAGGAAAAAATGATGCAAGTAGGGTTGTGTTGGTCCCAAAAATCGATGACAACTCACTTGTCTAAGATGACTGCTCACCTAGAGCATCTCAGAGGCAGCTTCAGAGCATGTTTTTGAGATCATCTTTCCGTGTCACTTGGAGGTTACTCTTTCAGTCTTTTAGCCAGTATTGCTGTCATTCCTGGTTTGTTTTTTTTTTTTTTTGGCAAATAAAACACAGTATAAAAAAAAGTAATTTCATCACATTTATTTTCAAATTTTTGGTTTTTTTTGTTTTCTGGCAGCTGTGCTGCTGGCATGGCAACGCTGTTGTTGTGCAAGCATGCAAAATAAGAAAGCCTGAGTTATCAGTGTTATTATAAATAGTTATTAAAGCTGACAGGATTTTAAATGTTATTATTAACATTCTTAATGTTAACTTGAGGGTAGAATGACGGAATGTAATGTAGCCCTGGCTGTCTGACAGCTGTGGGAGCTCCCTGCAGGACTGTCCATGGCTGGAGCTCTGTCATCCTTCTTCAGCTATTCCTTGCCTTGGGAAGGAGTTGAAAAAGAATCTGGTTGCTTCTCTGAACTTTATCTGCTTGCACAGATCAGTTTATCTGGAGTCTTGGTGGTTTTGTGGTAGCTTGTAAATAAGGCATTGCACTCCATAGGTGTGTACTTTAGTGGTGATGTTTCTAGCAGAAGAATGCATGCAGCTGCAATTGCCAGCAAGTTGGAAAAGGCTAAGGGTGTAACAGTTTCCCTCATGTGAAACTCTGAAATGGGACGGGTGTGATGAGATACCAAGAAAAAAACATATTTTATTATGCCAAGAGCATGTCATTTCTACAGGAACATCATTTAACCAGTCAGTGTAAGTTGGGATGTTACCCCAACAAATGTGATACAAAATTCATGGAGCCCTGAGTTGTTTGCTTTTCACTTAATTTTTGTGAATTGTGTGCAAATCTGTATTTTTAAGGAGCAAGTTTGATAGGAAGATTGGTGCCAAAACACATCTGTTAGCAGCTTTTAATCTTCACGTTTGACAAAGCGTATAGATATGGACAAATTGTAATTTACATGATGAAACCGCAGGGTGATGGATTGCTGCACTGGTGTGGAACACCATGGAAAGGAAATAAATTTTACAAGATAAAAGGAAGGGACTGGAGTGCATTTACTTCTATCAGAAGCTTTTACAGGGTATGTGCACTGCAGCTACTACTACCTGGGCTCAAATCTACCAGAGTAAATCCCCTCCAGCAAATAAAGCTTTCTTTGGTACTCTGCGTTATTAGAAAGGAGATTACTTGGTTTTGAGGGTCATTCTAGAGTTCAGTTGAATGAACTTGAGTTGCTTTCCAAGGTAAACACAACCCCAGAACAAAGCATATCTGGGTTTACAGTTACATACAATGGCGTTTTAAGAGCTTGCACCTGGCGTGGCAGGGCCAACATTAAAAGCTTGTGAAGAATTGCCAGTGCAACATATGGCACACCCCACTGACAGAGCCAGAGCTGGTCTGGGCTGGGTACAGGCCCCGTGCCAGGGGTTAAGGTTCTCTTTGCAGTGATACTCAAGCAGTTAAGCATTTATCACTGGTGTAACGAGGTGTAATTGCTCATGTCTTCCCCACAACTCTCTCTCAGAGTGATCTGTTATGTGCCTTCCTGTTGCTTTTTAACACGATAAAGTGCCAGTTTTAGACTGATGAATTTGCCCATTGTCTTCCTCTTTACCTGCAAGTGTGTTGCACACTAACAGCTTCCCTGTGGGTTACATCCATCACTAGCAGGGCTCAGTTTGGCAGTCACTGCAGGCTGGGGTTTGTCTTTTCCATCACGCCTTTATGATCACCCTCTGCTCAGCTTTGTGCAGGACTCAAACCTATGCGGGGAAGGAAGCAAAACCTTGCTTGCTTTTAAAATCATCCCGTGTCTTTGCTCAAGGGACCTGATCCAAGTGACCATTGCATGTTACCTGCTGTGGAATGCAGGAAAGCAGCTTCAGTTTCCCCTGCATCTGCTGGGATTCGTAAAGATCTCCCCCTATGGAATATCAAAGCGGGGATGCTGCGGGGCTGCAGCCGCTCGGTGCTCGCGGGACGAGGTGGGAACCTAAGATGGGAAGGGGCCTCCTGGGTCACGGCTCTGCGGGTGGCTTTTTGCAGCATGCTGCCATGCAATCCCTTTCATAAAGCTGCAGCTTTCCACAACAGGGTTGGGGAATCCTCCTGCTCCTCATTCCACTTCAAACTGCTCTAGCACCTGGCTTGTGCTGTCAACATTTTCCTAATTTTTCTTCCCGAGGAGGATGCAGAGCACTCCTTTGGGGGCTAAAAGTGCTAGGATGGCCAGGATCAATTGATAAGCCTCTGGATTTAGCATGGAGGTCCTGTCACCCCCTGCTAAGTGACACAGGAATGGATTTTTATCAGAGAAACAACTAAACTACTAAACTTGAGCGCCCTTCAGAGCTCTTGTCTCTTGGTGCGAGATGTTTAGTTCCCCCTGCCACTTTTTTGTTGTGCAAGGACTGCACCATATGGATAGCAGATGATACCTTTACATTTGTCTGTTTCCAGTTTTCCAACTATAAATCATCTGATTTAGCTGGTTTCTGTTGCTTAAGCTCTTAGTATTTCATCCAGCTCTCCTTTAAAGCCATGCTGTCCCCATAGGGAGCCTTCTGCTGGGGCTCCTGCTCCCACTGTGCCTTCCAAATATATATATATATATATATATAATATAGAATGTATATGCTCTGGAGCATCTGAATCAGATTCCACAGCCACCACAAACAGCTTTCTACATGGGTTCTCCTTTTCCTTAGCCATACAGGCTCTTTGCGGACAAAAGAAGTGCTGTCTGATGAGCATTGCTGGCCAGACAAAATCCAGTGCTGAGCTACATCAGCTGCAGAAGACTGTCCTTCTGTCTCTCTAACCAGTTCACTTGCCTGCTGAAGAGAAACCATGGGTTTGAGTTGTCAGAAACACAGCAGATCTTTATCTGTAATCTCTTTCCATAAGAAAAGAGGGTTTAAAATTTTGCTGATGTTACTAACAAAGCCAGCTTGATTATGTGATGCTTTTCTTTTCTGGTTTATTTTTGTTAAAATCTGTTGCCTCCTAGTTTTGTGGGCTGTCAACAAGGTTTTGCACCAGCAGATTAGGCTTAGTTTCTCCATAGTCCTCGCACTGAGATGGGCAATAGTAAGGTCCTCAGCCTATGTGTGGTACCAGATCTTCCTCATGTATATTCATCTCCATTTAGTCCTTTTGTCCTCTCTGCTGTGAAGTCAGTCCCCAGACCTTCCAGCATGTGAAGGCCATCCACATCTCCAGCTGTTTGTGGAGAGGGACTTTGCTCTTTCTCAGGGATGTTGTGTGTCTCCTCCAGCACAGTCTTGGATCACAGCCTCTTTAGAGCACTTCCCTAAATGCCTGACAAGGAGTCTCAGGTGCATTGTTTAAAACACCATACACCACTTCTGTTTTGTCAGGGAGTCTGATTCCATCTTAATTTTTTATTTTCATATGTGACTAATTAACACTTAAACTTGCTCTTGAGGGAGCTTCTCTGTTCAGCACTTCAGATGGACCCACCATGTGGTCGGGATGGAGCTAATGCTCCTTGGACTGGCTGGATGGAATGGTTTCAATGAATGTTTTGAAGCTGGGCCAGAGGGTGAATCAAACATGAATGATCATGAGTCACTTTGGAAAACAGCCCTGTTGAGGGCTCAGGGGTGACGTGCCTGCTGCAGACAGCTCCACTCGCACACCCAGCGGCTGCACCGTGGCTTTGAGGGTCCTCCCGGCTTGTCCTCAGCTGCAGGGTTGTAGCTGCCACCTCCTTGGGGTGTGGGGAATGGTGTTACTGAGCGTGATGAGTGCTGAGTGTAAATGAACTCGGGTATCTGTCATGTAAATGCTGTGTTGAGGGACTTGAATGTGATATAAAGGAGCTGGTCTCTGTGCTGGAGAGCCCTGCTGGGCGATTGTCAGGAAGAGCCACAGCCCCGCTGAGGAGGAAGGCATGCTCCCAATGGGTTTGGTACAGGGATCGTGTCAGACATCCCATCTTGACATCCCGCATTTTCCTGAAAAATTCCAGCATCATCCTCAGCGTGTGTTTGCAGCAGGGCTCAGAGAGTGCAGCTTTTGACTTGGGTGCATTTTGCTGCCTTCCATGAGCTTGAATGCTGCCTGTCCCCTTGGAGTGCCTGTCCTTGCAGCCCTGGGAGGGGTCCCACATCATACAGGGTGTACTCATGGTGCAAATAATGTTTTGCAGAGTTGGGGGTGCCCCTGGAGTGGCAGATACAGCCAAGGAGGTGAGCCAGACCCCTTCATCTTTTCCCCAGATCTCTGGAGCATATAAGCAGGGACCAGAGAGCGATGCCTGACCCTGCTGCATCTCTTCTGCACAGCTCTGTCTCATGCACCTTGGGTAGATGTGTGGGGATTTTGCTTTAGTGACCAAGGACTAATTTTCTTGTCCTTTTTTCTTTCTCTCTCATAAAGGTGAACCCCACGCCGCAGGGAACGCGGGCGCTGCTGAAGATGATGTACTGCCCACACTGCCGAGGTCTGGTGTCAGTGAAGCCCTGCTACAACTACTGCTTTAACGTCATGAGAGGCTGCTTGGCCAACCAAGGGGACTTGGATGCCGAGTGGAATATCTTTATGGGTAAGGCAATATGGGATAAAACTGCCTGTAAGTCTGCACTGGTAGTGTGTTCCCCACCTGAATAGCATCGTGAGTGGCTGTGCTGAGCTGTAGCAGGTTTTTCAGGTATCTGTGATGGGTATCTTTTCCTTCCACACCTCTGAGTACAGCACACCTTTTGCTATTCACATTAACCTTCAAATAAAGGAGAGTGTTGTGCCAGTGACTTTTGTTGCAGCAAGCTTCAGGAGGATGGAAGTGGCGTGGGCTTGTAGGCTCAGAATGTTTCTTCTTGCTGGACCAAGCACGTGTGTGAGCTTGTTTTTCTATGCTACTTACACCTTGTTGTCACCATACAGCTGTCCTTCCTGAAGTCAGTTTTCTCCTTCAGCTGCCTAGGAGTCTCCTTGCCAGCC
The DNA here is from genome assembly GCF_022539315.1 of Serinus canaria. Classification (NCBI taxonomy): domain Eukaryota; kingdom Metazoa; phylum Chordata; class Aves; order Passeriformes; family Fringillidae; genus Serinus; species Serinus canaria. The sequence goes on from NC_066318.1 coordinate 7,063,605, forward strand.
ATGAAGAGCTTTGGGAAAAGCTGTAGGCCTGGATTTTACACTAAAAAATCGAATGGGACATGTCTGAATCTGTTTTTAAATAGCTCATTTGGTGCTTGGCCACCATCCTTTTGCCATGTCAGCAGGTCTTGTATGAAACTGTGCTAGTGCTTTTGCCATCCTCTTCCTCCTCTTTGTTATTTCTCTCCGTGCTTATACACAGTATCATTCAATACATTAAATTGAGACTGAAATGTTAAATTCTACCTTGGGTCAAGGCTCATCAGAATTGGCAGTGCATCACATTTTGGGGCACAGGCAATAGATAATGTTAAATGTTTTCATTTGTGCTGCTTTTCTAGGAGGTTTGATTTATCTGTGATCGAGCATCCTTTGGGAGCAGTCACTTCACTGTAGTTAATGTGTGGTGAAATGCACGTGTAAAGTATCTGCTGCTACTGAAATGGCTGTGGTACTCTTCCCATTCCACTCATGTTAAAAAAAAAGAGATTGTTAGAAAGAAAAGATTTTTGTTTCACTAAATTGCAAGATTAAAAAAAAAAGGAAATTGCTGCTAGCTGACATTTCAGGCTCCATTTATGTCTTAGAACTTGTTTTCCTCTGTTTTGTGCACTGGATTTTCACTTTGCTGCCCATGCCAACTGAATGTGTGCAGGGTGTTATTTTCAGAGGGCATTTTTTTGTGTGTGTATTCCATATAGGGAGCTAAATGTGACACTAAGTTGGGTTTCCAAGTCATTCTCTGGGAGGCTGACACCCCAGCCCCCCAGTCCTCTCAGCCGTCTTTCTCATGAGAATATTAAGTATTTCAACTACAATTGTTGCTGAAAAAGCTCAAAGCCAGGAGACTTGCAAACATCTAGTCCAAGTAGAAAAGAAGAATCCCATGAAAGGGAAGGGCATAATGCCAGAAAACAGACAAAAGCACAAGCAGCTAATTGCTGTAGGTGGTATGCAGCTAAAAACGAACCTCGGGGGAAGCCGGCGAGCCCTGTCACACGAGTCTGATCAGGGACTGCATACAATAATTAAGATTATTAAACAAGACAAAATAAATACATGTGATTCCAGGTTGGAAGCAAAGCTTTCTTCCTGCAGTGCTTCCTCCCCAAAGGGCTTCTTGCCCACTCATTACTTAAGTGTGGTATTAAGCTTTGTTAGATTTATTGGCAGTATTTGCTTGGTTCTTGCATTCTTGGTTGATGGTTGCAGTGGAGTTCAGACACAGAAAACTTAAGTTGTGCTTTCTTTAAACAAATTAATAAGTGAACAGCTGCTAGTTATGTTCCAGACTTTGGTTTCTCTCTCAGTTAGCTACTTGAGACAAATTAAATTAAATATATCTCCTGTTTAGGGCAGGGCATATGCCACAAATATCTTGTGTATGTGTTTAAAGGTTTCAATCATTAAAGAAATAACACCCCAAAAAATTTCCCCCAGACCACCTCACAAAATCCTAAAATCCCACTTCCATGGGCTCAATGAGATTTTGCATTGTGGGTTTAAGTGCCAAGTTACAGCAATGATTTATTGCGAGTCAAAAGCAGATTTTGAACCTATCAAATCAATTTAAAAATAGTTAAATCAGAGAACTTGTAGCAAGTGCTGCAAGTCTATATGAATGTGGGTGCATGTGAAATACGCATTTGTGTGTGCTTGTGGGTCTATAAGTAAGTCAATTATGTAAAGCTGGGATGTAAAGTTTGTAGGTTTTTTGAGACAAGAAGACTTTGTAATTCCTTATTTCTCCAAAGTACCATTTAAAGCTGAGGAGTATGAAATAATGACCGAATTGTACTCTTTTCTCCCCTTTAACTATCTAAATTATTTCTCCCTCTATTCCTGACACAATTGTACACCAATTAGACAGGGGTATACTTTGTTTCAAACAGGCTGTTGGGGGGTTGGAGCCTTCCTGAATGAACAGTGTTAATCTCCAGTGCCTTTTCATGATTTTTTTTTCTCCACAAAGGTTTACTCTGCTCAAAGATGTCGAATTCAGGCTCCATATACATATCTGGAGTACTACTTTGTGTGCAAAGAATTTTCCCCCCACCCCGCTTAAAAAAAAAAAAAAGATTGTTGTTAATGAATGGTCAAGGTCTTCCCCCTCCTTCCTTCCCCTTTTAAATCAGATCTTGGGGTTAAGACTGAAAACTGCCTTTTGTTCTTCAAGTCAGACAGTGAGGCTGAAGATGTGGGTTTCTGATTATTGGTGGCACAATGAGAAAGAATTGCTTTCCTTCATGAGAGCGAGGTGCTTTGTTGCCAAGGATTGTCTCAATGCCAGTAGCAAGGACAAATGTATGCAAGAGGAAAAGGGTCTTTAAGGGATGGTGCTAGATGGTATGTCTTGGTTGGCTTTTTTTTTTTACCTAAATCCACCTCTATCTCCCCATCACAGGGAGGAGAGACAGTCTTTGTCATGCTGTGTGTTTGTAATACATGGCTGGGATAGATTTTTCACTCTGACAGAGTTGGAGATTTTGGTGAAGCAAAGCTGAGCCATCTCACCACGGCTTATAAATATCATTTACTTTGCACAAGAGCTGGGGCAAATAATTGTTATTTGTAATCAACCCCTCTCTGCTCCCCCTAAAGGAAAATCTTTTTCTGGGAGCTGAGTTGCTCAGAAGGTTGGCTCCTGGAGCTGGGGCAGGAGCCTCCCCTCCTGCGGGCAGCAGTGCTGGCGGCGCCCTGAACCTCAGCCAGCCTTGGCAACGTCAGACAGGGCTACCAGAGGGAACCACTGCTGGCCACCACTGCTCTGGGGACACCAGCCAGCTCCTCTTGGGAGGTAAAAGTTTGCAGGATGCCTCCAAAATCAAAACTGTGGATGATGCAGAGCCCCCCCACCCTCAGCCCTTGCTCCTCCCCACCCCTTTCTAATGAAAGTTTATTTCGTTTAGTGTTCCTTGCCATTATCAATCCCAACTCCAATTACTACTTTCCTTATCTTTTCTCGCCAGCTTTGGCAGCTCTGCTGGAGGCCGAATGCATTTTCTCTATGGGCAGTCAAATCAGAGGCTGCATTCCTGGGCTGTGATACATGGAACGCCATGGTACCCCTGCTAACAAAGGACCCAATTCGCTCTACATTCCCATGGTCTTGTGGATGGCCTGCCCGGCTCAAAGTTTACAAAGATGCCAAACAGCTAGAAGAATTGGGGTTTATGTTTCCTTTCAGTCTTTCACAAACACTTTATTGATCTGTGGCCTTTCCTGGCCACTCAGAGAATTAAGTAGTTACAAAATTGAATGATTTTTCTTTTCTTTTTTTTTTTTTAAAAAAAAACAACCCTGTGCATTTGGTGTGTTTTATTATCTGTCTACTCATAATATTTTTATTTGAAATGAGCGGCTTCCTGCACACTGCACCGGGATGTTCTTTATGCGCGTGAAAAACCCCAAAAGCTTTGACAATGATGAACACATTTAAGTTGTGCTCCACTTGTTTACAAAAGTCTCCATTTGGTAGCACATCAAAAGCATTTTTCTCTCTGGCACAATGGTATATTCATGCTAGCAGTCATTACTCAGAGATTTGAAGCATCACTTTATTGGAGCCCACCACAATACAGTCTAAGACTCTTTGTTTCATTTGTTATTACCGTCTCCTTTTTTAGCTTTGTTTTTTCTTTTTTTTTTCCTTTTTTTTTTTTTTTTTTTTTTTTTTTTTTAATGCATTTAGTTCAGACCTGTTTGTAGTCCCTGATGGTGAAATTCCAGCCATGCCCTGCAAGAGCTCTGTCATTGATGCTGGTGGAGTGTGCCTGCAGAGTGAGGGCCTTTCCTGGGGCCACCAGCTCCTCTGGAGCTCACTCCCTAAACACCCACACCTTGGTGGAGATGAGTGAGAGGGGGTTAATTGAATGATAGTCCTTTAACTAACACTCAGCAAATCTTTGGAATATTGAGTTTTCTTTAAAAAGTGGATTTACAGGCTCGGAAGGCACCTGCAATTCATGTTGGGGGCTATGGTGTTGGATTATTATTATAATGTGTTGTGTTGTTTTTAATAATAATGATAATAACTTTACATACTCAAATAGCTTTGTTCTATATTTTTCATAATTTGTGGGTTTTTTAATGTAGTTTATTTTACATGACTTGGGCACTCAGGCAGAGCTATTACTAAATTGTTCAGTGTGTAGTTTCTTTATAGGGATTTAACAGATAGCCAGAGCCTGCAGAAGTTTTCTGTTTGTGCAAAGTACCTTCTGCACTTAGGAGGAGGATGAATGTCATGAGAAAGATGAATAGACGGAGTGTAAAACGCCCATTTCTTATTGATGGAAGGGACCAGGCATGTCTTAGGAGTAGGGGCTGTTCTGTCCTTGTCACTCAGGCTAGGAAAAACTGAGGAATTACATGCAACTGGAAAAAGATGAGTTTGTGGCAGAGCATTATGAAGTGATGCAGGAGAGGAGACCAGCAAATGCTTTGGGGTTGAGGGACTGCAGTGAAAACTAACAGTAAATTAAGGTTGTGATGGGTGAGAAGAGACAAGAGCTTAGTGCCAGGTGTATTCCTGGAGGCACCTTGTAGGGGAGAACCAGAGAGAGGGCTCAAATGCAGTGCAGGGTGAAAGCCTTAATGCCTGTAATAATTTCCCAGAGGAAGTAGTGGATGGTCCAGTAGCTGCTGTGTTTAATGATGCATTTGATGAGGACATGCATGTCGGCACAGGAGGAGTGACCTGGTGTTGGCTGAGAGACTTTCCATCTCCCCTTGCTTAGAGATGTGCCAAATACTTCATGAGTGCACAGCATTCACCCTGCTCTCACAAAGACTCTCTCCCTTGTGCAAATTGTCCATGTGGTGCTAGGAATTGCTCCCTTGGCTTCTCCAGACAGGAAAAAGCCTGTAGCTCTCCATAAGGGAAAGATGGTATCAAAGATTATCCTGGACCCTTGCATGTTGGTGCCTTGTGCTCAAGACCAGCATGAGGAAGCTGATGGCTTTGAAAGCAGTCTTGAAAAACAAATGACACAAGGCAACCTTTAATAAATGAGCATGGAAAGGAGAGTGTTAGTAATGCTTGTTCTGATGGGAGGAGCTGATTACAGACTGCTGTTGGCAGGCTGTGATGGCTTTTGATGTACATGAGCCTGTGGTTTGGTGCTGGCAGCCTCTAAGTGCCTGGTGAAGGTGTAGGCTCTGGGAACTGAGCAAAATGTTTCCTGGAGATGTGTGCTGGTCAGAGGTGACACTGCAATGGTTAATGTCCATGTGCTCAAAAAAAACCCTGTTATCCTTCTTAACTCTTATTCCTGAAGCTCCTCCATTAAAAGCCTTTGTTTTTCTCTCTGTATGGTAGATCCTCCTCCATTACAAACCTTTGGTTTTCTCTCTCTTTGTTAGATTCAATGCTGCTGGTAGCAGAGAGGCTGGAGGGACCTTTCAACATTGAGTCTGTCATGGACCCCATTGATGTGAAAATTTCAGATGCGATCATGAACATGCAGGAGAACAGCATGCAGGTGTCTCAGAAGGTAAATGGGCCAAGAGCACCCTTGGGATTTTTTTTATTTAATGTGTTTTATTTCCCTATTTTTGTCAATATGTTTTTTTTCTTAAATGCCCTTTCAAGTATATATAAAGCTAATGTATTATTTTGGGTGGGGGCTGCTTTGGAGCCTGGGAAAGGGAGGCTCTTGTGACCTCTTACTTCATAAAATCCTTTCCTTCTCTCACACAGGTTTTCCAGGGATGTGGCCAGCCAAAAACACTTGCTCAAGGCCGGACTGCTCGCTCTGTCTCTGAAGGTGGTTTCACTGCTCGTTTCAGACCTTACAACCCAGAGGAGCGACCCACAACAGCTGCTGGCACAAGCCTGGACCGACTGGTGAGTGCCTGCTCCTGCTGGTGCCACACTGGTGCTCCATACTCGGGTACCACCCTGTATAATTCACCATTTTTAATTTATAGGCTTTCTTAATATTCCTTGGCTGTCTTAAAACTCTCTAAGGGGTGTAATCTGCCCATAGCTCTAGACATTAATTACCTCAGCGCTTCTATGTCAGAGAACTGCCTGTGTTAAAAGCTTGGCTTATGAATAATATGTGTTTGAGGAGCAGTGTTTAATTTTGTATTAAAAAAGTAAATCAACCATCAAAACTCACAGCCTGAAGATCTGGCCTGTACATGTCTGTTGTGATGAAAAAAACCTTCTCAACTTTGCTTTTACTGAGTGTTTGGTATTCTGGATTATGTCTTGTGTTCCTTTTTTTATTTAATTTAATAGGTTACTGATGTGAAAGAGAAGCTGAAACAAGCCAAAAAATTTTGGTCATCTCTCCCTGGCAACATTTGCAATGATGAAAAGATGTCTGTAGGCACTGTCAATGAGAATGAGTGCTGGAATGGAAGCGCCAAGAGCAGGTTTGGTGATGCTGCTGCCCTGGTTAACCCTTTCCCTCTCACCCCAGACTTTCCCTGTGTCCTGATCCCTTTCCCTGAGCCCTTTTCTCCTACAGGAGTGATCCCAGCTCGCCCAAGACAGGCTGCTGCCATTACCCCTTTTGTTTTTGTAGATGGGAGAGCTGGAATGTAGCACCAAAGTGTTGTCCAGGCTCTACATGGGGGTTTCTTTTAGAGGAGGGAGCAGAGTGTGGATACCCAAATAGGTCATTTCTCCTTGGACTTAAGCCCCTTACTAGTTGTTCATGGAACTGGGGAGATCTGTACAAAATCCTGTATCCCAGGCACAGAGCTTGTGTTGTCTGACTGTGCTGTTGCCCCAGTGCCCCCAGTTGGTGTTTCCACCAGGAACTGGTTTTTTTTTTTGTTGAGCAAGGGCAGGGGTGATGGAGGGTGGAGACCTTCTCCAGTGCTGAGGTCAGTGGCACAAGGGGGCCAGTGGTTTCATTCACACTTTCTATGGAAAAAAGAGTTACAAAACTCTTTTTTTTGCTTGTAAGGAAGAAATTGCCAACACATGAGTAAGCCAGAGTTTTTCTGTCATATGGTTTATGTAACTGTTTAACTTTTATTTTGGAAATAAAAGTTTCTCTTTTTTTTTTTTTTTTTTTTTCTGTTTGCTTACTGAGGAAATAAGCTCAATCCAAGATGTTTCATTTAAAAAAAAAGGCAAAAAAGAAAAAAGCAGTTGTCTGGGGTTTTCCAGCAGTTTTTCTAAGTAAAAGCAGGTTCTGCCCTTAATAGTTTTGGGACACAACACTAAGCCAGACCTCATAACTTTTACACTGTTTTGTGTGTGCCTAAAACTCTGCCATACTTTGCTAGGGCAGTGTTTTGGGTGTATGTGACAAGAAGTGGCTCTGCCTCCTGAAATCTTGTTTATTAGCAGCTTCTAGGGGCTTTTCATAGCAGATACCCCCAGTGTGTGCAGGGGCACCAGTATCAAGGGGAGATGGAGACTTGGCAGCACTTGGCAAGGAGACAGGGCAGGCTGGATATCCTCTTGGGTTGGGCAAGATAATTTGCTTTACTATTTTCTCAATGACTCCAATAAGGTAGAAGTTTGGTAGTCTTCCACACTTTGGTCTCAGACTTCTTTGAAACATAAAATATTGATCACAAATAATAACAAAACTGTCACCACCAATTATCATTGTCATTGTCACTCCCATATGTAGGACAGGGTTTGAGTGTGCTTTTCAGAGTATGATAACATCCTGGTGTCCAGGATCAGTAGACTCTGCTAAAGGCTTTTCTCTCTCTCTCTTGTGATCCTGATGTTGGCATCATAACTAAGAAAAGTAATGTTTTCTTCTGTTAAACTGATCTTTCTAGCAAGTTAGGTAATTGGAGGAAAGGGGAATGTGTCCTATCCCTGCTGTATAAGATGACACTCCAAATACCTGTGTCAGGAAATGTATTCTGTTGGGTTTTGTTGCTCAGCCTCTCTTTTAAACCGGGAGGCTGTACATGTGTTCAGACCTGTACATGCATGTACACCTTCTGGAGCTGAGCATCTTGTCTCTCCCCTTCTCTGATGTATGGCCTGCAGAATCTCATCCTCAGCATCACAGATGTTTCTCCTGCTGGAGGTATTAGGGAAATTGCATCTCATGTCTGTGTGGTGAGAAGCACACATTTAATATCCCAGCTTGATGGTTAAGGTCCATTACTAAAGTCAGAATGACACTGCTACCTCCAACAGTTACTATAGGTTTCTGTGGGATAACCATGGTCTCAAAGGTTGTGTTCCCAAAAGTGTCATCTAACTGGCATCAAGGCATCTCAGCACCTTGTATTGCTCTGCAGCCTGCAGCGAGCTGATTGATGCTGTTGAAAGCCATTATTAATATAAACCCCAGAACTTCCTTTCCTTTTCAAGTTGGAGAGAAAATTGTCATTCCCCTGCCCATGTGGCATAGTGTAAATGAAAACAGTGCGTCATTCCACATGCTGCAGAGATTGCAGGGAAGGGAGATGGGTTTAGAAGGGCTGTGTGAGGTGTAGCATGTGGAAGGATGCTGTTGCGCTCAGAATGTCACCCAGACTGAAAGCAGAGATGGCATTGGCAGTGGAACACATTGGCAGTGTTCCCATGGTGTCATCGGGATCCTCCCGAGCTGCAGCTCTGGTACCAGCAGGAATGGTTTCTTTTCAGGTACGACTTTGCAGTGACTGGAAATGGTTTAGCAAGTCAAGTGAATAACCCAGAGGTTGAAGTGGACATTACCAAGCCAGACATGGTGATTCGCCGGCAAATCATGGCTCTGCGGGTGATGACCAACAAGCTGAAGAATGCCTACAGTGGGAACGACGTCGACTTCATTGACATAAGTATGTTTGCTGTTGTTTGCCTTTTGCTTTTTCTTTTTTCCCTTTTAATTGGATTTCATGCTAACACGGGTAGCTGGTTAAGCTTCAGCTGTGGGTAAGCGTGTTAGTGAGGAGGGTGGGAACCGGCCTCTCCGACAGGCTGTGTGAGGAGGGGTGTTCCCACAAAGCCATAGAATGGTTTGGGTAAGAAGGGACCTTTAAAGGTCATCATTGCATCACCCTGCAATGAGCTGGGACATCATCTACTGCATCAGGCTGCTCAGAGCCCCATCCAACCAGCCTGACCTTGAGTCTTTCCAGAGATGGGGAACCTACCACCTCTCTCCAAGCAGCCTGTGCCATCATAAAACCATTTGTTCCTCATATCAAATCTAAATCTACTTTCTTTTAGTTTAAAACTATTACCCCTTGTCTTAATGCAACAATCCCAGCTCTCTCAGTCTCTCCTCATAAAAAAGGTGTTCCAGCGTCTGAGTATTTCTGTGTCCTCCTCAGGACTCCCTCCAGCAGACCCTTCCTGTGCTGGGGGCCCCAGAGCTGGATGCAGAACTCCATGTGGGGTGTCATGAGTGGAGTAAAGGGGGTGAATCCCCTCCCTCGACCTGCTGCTCACAGTGCTCTGGGTGCAGCCCAGGATGTGGTTGGCTTTCTGGGCTGCACCCATCGCCCAGACATGATGACTGCACCCAGAAATCACATTAACCAGGGGAGGGACCCACGCTTACCTCTCATAAGCACCAGAACAGCCACACTCTTTCCTTTTGCCCCTGCTGCCTGGTGCATGCAGCAGAGGAGCACAGCAGGTGTGTTTGTTTCCCCAGGTGAGGAGAGCAGCGGGGAGGAGAGCGGCAGCGGCTGTGAGCTCCAGCAGTGCTCCCCAGAGTTCGAGTTCAACGCCACCGAGGTCACCGGCAGCTCCAACAAGAGCGACAAGACCGTGAACACTTCTGCTGCTGCCACCAGAAGCGGTCTATCACAAGCAGCCTTGCTCCTTAGCATTTTGTTCTTGGCCATGCAAAGACAATGGAGATAATTGTGCAGCATAGGGGGAGGGGAAAAGACTTTTATTATCAAAGGTAGAAGGCACCTGCTTTCACTTTTATACCATCTAGAGACTTTGCTTTTTAAGTTAATGGACAACAGTGTACAGTTTTTACTATGTTGCCACTGGTTTTAAGATACTGATTTATTTTTGTTTCCCTTGCTATCCTGGGAATAACAGGAATGGGAAGAACCAGTCTATCCCGTTCACCAAGAGTCCATGTTAGAGGTGGATAACAAAAATGTATATACAAGCCTGTAGTTAGCTCTGCATTTGTGTCTTTATCACTTCCTTTTTTTTTTTTTTTTCTTTTACTGTATTTCTTACGAAAACAAAAACCCCAGGGTCTTCTCTTGGCCTGTAACAAGTATGTGTTTCTGAAATGAGAAATATCTGTACAGAAGCAGGTTTTATTTATCATGTTATCTTATGAGGAAAAAATAATTGCCCAACAAGCAGAAAATGTTTCATGTAGTTAACTTCCCATTTATCCACATTATGTTAGTTACCTTATCTGGAGAGAAGTGGAAGTCATTTGTCTTTATTATGCAGTAAAACAGAAGGTGAAGGCAGAACTGGTCATCGTGCCAAGGGCCTCGTTTGCTTAGGGCATCCATGCCAGGAGCAGGTTGTGCTTGCTTTACAGGAGGTTTGGTTAAATTGGAAGGGACTACAGAGAATTCCCATTCTGCAGACGCTGAGAAGAGTTGTCCTTTGTTCCCCGGGATCCTTGCAATCAGCTGTAACTCCTGTGGGTCAGTTCCCAACGTGCATCCCCCGTGGGAATGAGGCATTAAACTTGTTCAGTTGGAAACAACTTGTGGTCTCACAGCTCCAAATGCCAACATGTGTCTGGTCTGCACGTCTGTTAGCTGAATGCTGGATTGATTTTTTAACACTCTCAGTGCTGGTTCTAAGGACTCCTCTGTGGGAGGGCAGGTGGGGAGGGGTTGGGTTTGTTTTTGCAAGAGTTTTGTTTCCTCTCTGATGGGGGCAAAAGAGAAGGAGCAGGCACTGTTGCAGGTACATGGAAGCAGCAGCTGGCAAGGCTGAAGATGCCTCATTTTGGGTGTGTTTGGTCTTCTGGGATCTGATACCCAGCACCTGTAGCTTTTCAACACTACCTGAGACACCTTCCTCTCTCTACCTGTGATGTTGGAGTTGGAACAATGTTGTGGTGAACAGCAACTCATGAATAAAAGAAATGTATATTTTTAAGAAAAGAGATGAAATAGTTTTTAAAAGAGTTTAGCAAAAGCAGCATCTTTGGAAAGACTCAAAATTATTCTGCACGTCTTTTCCTGCTTTGGATAGCCTTTAGGTCTGGCTGGATGCCTGGATCTGGGCAGGAGAGCAATTCTGAGAGAAAAGGTTTGCTGTATTCCACCCCTGTGTCGTAAAGGATAATTTTCTATTTTTATATTGAAGCATTAATTACTTGTTAGCTCAGGGTCAGCATTATACTCAACTTTATTTTCACACCAAATTTCTGCAAAGCTATAAAGACAGAGTATTCTTGGCTGGTATAAATAATCCTGGAGGCTTAATTTTACTAGAAGTAGCCAGTTATTTATTAAAACATGATGTTAGTACAGTTAGGGATATTCTGGTTAGATTATTTTTCTTTAGAAAATAAATCATGGAACCATAAAATTGAAAAAATTATAAATTTATGTGTGGGAAAAAATGGATTGTAAATAGCTAAGTTGCCTTGCGAGGAATTGGAAAATGTGCTGATACTTAGAAACTACCTCAGTTCTGAGGAATTTCCTTTCTAGCTTTGAGTGCTATTGCTTTTACTTGGTAGAAGTGAATCTGGTCTCCAATATGTAGCTGAAAGAGTTATCCCTATAGACCTTGTTAGATTGTTTTTAATTTAGAGGGTTGAACTACATCCAGCTGTTTTCTTTCAGCAAAGTTTCCTAACAAAGAGAATTTCTGAATTAAATATTGCTGATGGTTTCCATGACTTTTCCTGATTTGTTTGGTTTCATGGCATTTTCTGATTGCCCTTTAATTATTTAAATGGTTCTAGCCATTTGAATTTTAATCCCGAAATAAACAAACCTTAGATGCACTACCATTGTAAATATATCGCAGTAGGGTCTGACTGGATAACCCTTCTGGCTCATACCCAGCTGGCAGGCCAGCAGAGTTAAATGAAGAAAAAAAGAAATAAAAAAAAAATAAAACTTCTTCAGAGCTCTGAGATTGGTGGAACAAAAGCCCTTATGTTCAGGGTTGCTGCCTGCTCCAGCATCTCCCTTCTTGGCCTAAGTGTTCATATGTAAGAAAGTTGCTTGTAAATTCTCCTGGTTTTGAGCATTTCTGTCAGAAAACAAAAACACTTCTGAATTTATATTTATCATTTTACAACTAATTGCTCACTAATTATTATTCCTTAGTTTGGTACATGCCACCAATGCAGAGACCTCCCGTCAGTTTTGAGCATGTCCAGTTGATTTTGTTAATAGCACAAGAGACTTCAGTATATAAAGGACAGATTTGTCACCTGGGGCTGCAGGAAACAAGAGTAAACATCAATGTAGGATGATCAAAATTGTGTTCCTGCTTTTATTTTGTGTTTGTGTGTGAAGTTGGCTCTCTGACATGAGCTTGTAAACTAAACCATACGGGTAGGGATGAGGCATGCTGCTCACTTCAGGGAAGGCATGTGCTCCTCTCTTTCAGATTTTTCTTTTTTTCCATATATAACCAGTGCCATTATGAGCATGATTTAAAGAAAAATTTCCATATATAGAATTAATAATTAAAGTTAATGGAGCTGGTAAGTGCACTTCAAATGCAAAATGAAGCAGAAAGGTGGTGTCCTTGGCAGTGTGGGAGGTGCTGTCTCCCAAAGCACTGGAATGAAAAGATCCAGCTCTTAATAGGGCCGGTTTTAACAGCTCAGTGCCTGTCCTGAAATGGCTTCACAGGTGACACGTGGAGGGGGGAAAAGGAGAGCATGTAATGGGACTGTGATCAGAGTCTCTCATTCAGTGTTGTTTTGGTGCCCCCCTAAGTCAGGACAAATGGCCAGAGGAGTCTTTACACACTCCAGGGCAGGGTCCTGCTCTTCTCCTGGCTGAGCCAGCCTGGGTTTGTCCTCACAAGGTGCTGTATTAATTCTGGAGAGTGCAACCTCTCAGAACAGTGGTCATTTCTTGGACAGATGGTGCAATTGTTCCCATCACCATCCTGTAATTGTTTTAATGCCTGGCTGGACCAGGCAAGCCCTCTGGCTTGGCCCTGGCTCCTTCCTTATCACAGCATCTGGTGTTGGGCATCTCAGAGCGTGGCACATAAAAATCCCTTCTATCTCTTTGGATGCTTTTACTTACCATGTGTCCTACAGTAGTTGCCAGCCCTGTTTGTCACCTTTCTCACAATGTCACCCTCTTCCCTTCTATGTGCAGCCCATGTAACCAGATCAGTGGCAGCTGCTGCTTGTGCCCTTCACTTGCCAGCACAAAACCACTGCATTTTCTCTTGTCCCTGGGGAAGCCCATGCCACATCTCCACAGCCTGGAGTGGCAGACACCCAGGTCTTGCCAGTGCAGACAAGCCTGGAGCATCCTGGGGACCCTGAGACCCAAGGATTGGGGGGATGTGAGTAAGCTGGTGGGCATTGCTGCTGCAGGAAATCAGAGCCTGGATAAATCAATCTCCTTATTGGAGAGGAAAACTGTGCTTTCAGGGTTTTTTTAATGCTGATGACTTTCTTTTTTCATGTAAGCTCAAACGGGGTAAGTGCAGTGTCTGCCAGATGTGATGGCCAGGGGACACCTGCCTGCAATGGTTCATAAGCCAGCACTGCAGTTCTGGCAGGCTGGCAGGAGGATTGCCTGACTTCTGCTGCTTCTCTGCCTCTGAATGTTCTCTAGAAGTGGTGGTAATTTAAAAATAAATGTAAGATGTGTAGGATGGGGTGACAATTGATGCAGAAACACTGCAGTCCTGATCCCAAATGGTGAAGTGTTCTGTGCTTCATGGCATCTCTCAGATTGCTGGGATTTAATGGTTTGAGATATTTGGAAGACACAGGTTGGTTAGAAATGATGCAAAAGTGGTGGTTTAAGGACCACCCGAGTGTGAACTAACCCTAGCAATAGTTTTAATTTCTTGATAATGCTGTTTCAGGAATCGGGTTTTCTGGGATTGGTTTGCTTTTCTTGTTGCTTAATCCTCTGCTGTGGTTTGTTTGATTGCTTGTAGCAGTGTAAATTGCCTGGGAAGACACAGCTCTTTATGGGCTTGCTGTAATGCTAGGTTAAGTGTGCTCAAATTGCTGTAATTTGTATCTAATGGATTACATGGATTGAGAGCCCTTTATAACTGTTGGAGCAAGGAGGGGCTGCCAGCCCTGGGAGGAAGGGATGGCATCCTGGGCACGGCCAGTCCCTTTGTCCTTCTGCTCTGGGAGAACTGTCCCTTTCATGATCCCAGGGGCTGGACAGCCTGGCACAGCTGAGGTGCAGGAGGAGCAGGCAGCTGTGGCAAAGAGGCTTTTGCTGAACCCAGAAGGTTTTGGGGGATGCTGATGGGAAGTCCTGGTGTGGTGTTGTCTTCTTCTAGTTATTATCCCTGTGCTGTTGGCTGGGTAACTGCTGGGGATGTTTTTCTTCCCTGGACCTTCCCTGCCTTGACCAAAAGGAGACTCTTTTGTCTTTTAGCCTGCTGACTGCAATTTGGCCCTGTGGCTCCTTGCTGCCCTTTGCTCTTTGTGGTGGTTCCTTTTGCACATTCCCTGTGTCCCAGCTGGAGCAGAGTGGGATCTCTCCCATGGACCTTGGTGGTCTCCCTTGCAAGCCATCTCCACTCAGCACCAGTCAGAGATTGCTGTAACTGCTAAAACAGAACTTTTGATTTTAAAACCAGCTCTTACTTGCATCAACAAATCTGCTCTACTTGTTAGTCATTGGCATGGTTTAGTGGTGGACCTGGCATTCCTAGGTTAAGGGTTGGACTTACTACTCTTAGAGGTCTTTCCCAGTCTTAATGAGTCTGTGATTTCAACAGCCAGGTAATGTCTGTCACCCTGATGGTTTCACAGGAGCTGAGTGGGAGCAGCTTCATCCCTACCACAAAATCTGGGGTGCCTGTGCCCCTCATTCATGTATTGCAGCAATACAATTCCCTACAGAGCTGCTGATCTCCCCAGCTGTCCTGCCACACTGTCTCCCTCTATGGGCATCATTCATTTGTGTAATCCCATGCAAATCAATATGCTAAACCCCTCATTAATTGGGTTACTGATTTATACTAATGAGACTTAAAATCTTGGAGAAGTTTGAAGGTATTTGTTTCTCCTCTGACAAGCTATTGTCAGCCCCACAATGGCTGGCCCTTGGCTGAGCTGGTAATTGCCTCGTGACTGTATTTGCATCAACATAATGCAGAGGATGTTAGCAGGAGCTAAGACATCTTTTAGTCTGAACAGGAAAATTCAGGATTAGCAAGGTGGAATTCGTTTGCCAGCAGTTCCTGGCAGCCCTGGTGTGTGGGGTGGCTTCTCTTCACCCATAACTCGGCTCTGTTGGTTGTTTCCATTATTAACCTGCTTTTCTTCAGAGCTTAATAAGCTCAGCCATAAATATCAGGCCTGCCTGAAAACTTGGCACAGTAGGAATTGGCCAGACTTTTATTTTTTCTGGTGGGAAGAACTGATGATTATTTTTAGAAGAAATTGTTTCGTCTGTGAAGTTTAATGGGTTGAAATGCTGTTTTGGCATTCACAAGCCTTCAGACCAGCTTTGTTGAAAACCCCATTTAGCATCACCAATAACACAGTAATGCTGAGGATCCCCAGGGACAGGCAACTGAAACAATAGCCGGAATGGTACATTTTTAAAGCTAATTGTTGTACATGTTCAGCCATTTCCCCCATGCCACTGCCACACACCACTTGCTGTCTTGTACAAGATGCAGATCTGAGGACAGTTAAGTCCACAAAAGACATTTCACTGACGTTTACAGGAGGTGCATCTGCATTTCCAGGGACTCTTTAATGAAAGCAAGGTCACATATCCACCGGATTCCTGCAGCAGAAATACAATTCTGATTAAACCAAGAGTTTCTTCTTTTTTCTTCTCTCTCTCTCTCTTTTTTTTTTTTTTTTTTTTTTTTTTTTTTTTTTTATGGCTGACTTTATTTGCATCTCCATAACAGAGTGTGTTTGTATTGGAGCTGGTATGTGCAATCCTGAGTATATAATTTCCTGTGTGGCAGGGCTCCGGAGGCAGCTCTCAAGGAATGTGTGTTCACCCCACCACTCTGATTTTGGGTGAGCAGCCACCCTGCCTTATTTGCAGGTGAGGAGCTGGGCAGCCTTATAGATGGATAGTGGAGTAAGAGAGTAAGTGACTCTTACTTGGACAGTCCTAAGTGACTTTGTTGTTTGCTCTGAATTACCTGTGCACTAACATAGGCCATGCTGCGTTCCAGGGGGTGCTTCAGGTAAAATCCTCCCAGAATAAGACAAGGTGATGACTTCTGAGTGGCTCCAGGGCCTTTCATGTTTTGGGGCAAGTGGAGACTTTGGCTGGTGTGTCACAACTTTGTTTTTGTCATAGAAAAAAAAAACAATCCAAATTTGAGGGAAAAACCCCAAAACCATGATCACTCTTTATTCATTGTTAAATTCTTTGGATGGTTGTGCATTCAAAACCACTTGAGTATTGAACAGGAATTTGTGCTACAAGACAGTGGTGGGATTTTCAGTTTTGAGCAGGAAGAGTTGGGGGTCAGTGTTCATGTGGGTGAGTGAGGGGTCTCAGCAAGCCAGGGGCCAAGAGAGTCAGTGTTACAAAGAAGCTGTTGTCTTTGACAGGGGGCTTCTGGAGCCAGGCTGTCTGAAATTAATTAGCCAAATAAATTAGGTGTGCTCCATGCTAAGGAATTCTGACATTTGGCTTCCTAGGGGAAGGGATAATGTACATGCAGAGATACCTCAGCTTGTCCTTTGTCCCTGGGAGAAGATGGGGGCTGTTCTTTGCACAGATAGGAGCAGGCAGGAGAAGCTCTCTTAGCCTTGTGCTGACCAGAGGGATGGGGGTGAATCCCCCACTGGATGGGGGTGGGCAGAGCTGCCCTCCTTCCCCGTGCAAGAATGTCCTGCCACTGACCATGCTTAACTGCAGACTGGTGATTAAAAACAGCAAAAATTCCATTCCATGAAGGTGTGCTCCATCATGTTGGTGCAGGCACAGCATGGGGCTCATCAGGAGCTCCCAGAGATGTGGGACTGGCCTGAGAGGTGCTGGTTAGAAATGAGAGGGAGACAGGAGTGCCTTGCTCAACACCTGGGCTGTTTCACTGCCATGTCCTTGTTTCCTGTCCATTCTCTCACTTTGTTGTTATGTAAAGTGCATTACATGCATCTCCTGGTGTTGTAGTAGCTGCTCCTTTCCTGAGAGGGGCTGGCAGTGCCATCTTTAGGCCCACATTCCTGTGCTGGTTTTCTCTATGAAAAGGCAGTGGGGGTTTCAGCTTTTTGACCCCCTTTGTAATCCAGCATTGCAGAGGTGCTTGCTCGTCACCCTCCCAGCAGAGCCATGCTCACCCCACGGGGCTTTCACAGAGTGTTTTAATCCTGCTGCAGGGTGGGAGCAGAGCAGGTTTTTTGGAGCCTGGATGGGACAGAGATGCAGGTGGCAGCCAGCCAGAGGAGCCAGCTTTGTATGTGGGTTTTGCACTGCATCTTTCAAGTGTTCATAGGAATCAGAAATGAATATGAAGCCTCTGGAAGGGAGAAACCTCCCCCATTATGATTTTGGCCCCATTGCACTGCACAGGGTGGTTTGCTCCCTTCCTCAGTGTCCTGCCCTTGCTGCTCACACATGGAGCATTAAAGAAGCAAGAATCCCAGCTGTGAGGAGTTGTTTAACCCATACAGTTGTGAGGTGCATGGAAAAGGTGAGTAAAACCATGACCAAACCTATATATTTATCCTATCTCAATGAATGGTGGAAGCAATGGGTTCCACCCTTGGTTTTCAAAAACATTAAAGGGAGAAAAAAGCCCACCAACACCCAAAACCCCTCCAGCCCACCAGGAATGAAGGTTGTGCTGGGGCTGCACATGCCCAGGAGCAGACAGAACCATGGCTTGGAGCCAAGCACAGGAATAGTCCTGGCTGTGATGAACCCAGACTCCTGTGAAAGTGAGCAGTGAAATGGTGTCTCCACCATGAGAGTGAGAATCCAGGCTCTGTGCAAGGTTCCTTTCCTCCAGGAAGAAGGGGATTTCCAGACCTGTGTAAGGAGCCCCAGGCTGAGCCTGGGGCAAGCAGGGCTGTGGTGGAAGAGGGTCTGCAGCACTGGCAGTGCCTCAGCTCATCCCTGCTCAGTGTATTCATGGCTCTCCTCTTCTGGGTCCTGCACTGAGACAGCAGAGTGGTTTTAATGAGAGCACAAAAGTTAAAACTAGGGTTTTGCTACTTTTAAAAATTAGTGGCAGACTGTGGCTGTTCAGGTTGCTATTTTAACTGCTCCAGATGTCAAGCATGGCTCAGCCAAGATCAATGTGTAATCCGAAGGAAATACTATTAATTTCAAAGGAATGTGGTCAATATTTAAATATTTTGGATCTTTTTAATATGTAGCCAGTGGTAGTGGTCTAACTGGGCCTATTAACTCTGCTCTTGGAGCAGTGATTCTATTAGCATGAATTAATGCCTATTAACATTATTGATTTCCATTTATTTTAACATGTGGGCCCCTAACAATACTGGTTATTTTAGATATTCTCTGAGGCTGTACTGAGTCGGGAGCTGTTGGTTTAAGGCCTGATCCCACAAGCTTTTATCCTTCCAGTTCCTATTTAAGCTCTGACTTAGCTCCAAGCCTGCAGAGTGGCTCCTGCTGCCTCCAGCAGCAGTCGGATTGAGCCTGCTCGGGTCCTGCTCATCCAGCCCCAGCAGCTTCAGCTCCAGCTGCACTGAGGCTCCACTTGTCCCTGCATGGCCAGGGTGGATTTAACCCCTGGAGCACACTGGTAGCCACTGAAATATCCCCTCTGCTTTACCTCCACATCACTGTGGGAGCCAGTCTTGGCTCTCACACCCAGCAGCAGTGAGTGGGTTGGACCTGGTCTATATATTAAATTCTATTTCTAAATTAAGCCCAGGTAGACCCATATCCCCCCCCCCCCGACTTTTATGCCTATTAAATGCATAAAGCACTTACAAGGCAAAGGGTTTGTAATGAGGAACAGAGTATTCTTGAATGTTTTGTTAAAGGTATGGAAAATACAGAAAGCTTTGAGAAAAAATTTCCTTTAAATAGGATTGAAGAACAACTTAAAATAACAGTTGGAGAATGAGCTGTGTCTTACAGAGCTAGAAATGGACCCATTTTAAACAAAACACAAAGTCCATAACTCATCATTTTCTTAACAAAATATCTGTTTTCAATAGCTGTTGAAATATTTTCCTTGTAGAGGTCACACATTTTTAGTGAGAGACGTATCATTTTTTGGTTAAAAATATTTTTAAAAGCCAAATTATTCCCTCTTTTAAAAAAGTTTTAAATCACTGGTGAAATTACAGAAGAGTTGCACAAGAAGAAGATTATGATCGGCCCTGATATAATTTTTTTAAAGTAGGCACTCAGGAAAAAAAAAGACAAAAAACAACAAAAAACAAACCAGAATGCCACAGATTTTGGTCTGCGTCAGAGAATGCTCTCATTAAAAGGAAACCTTCAGCTCCTTTGTCTAAAGAAACCTCACCCTTTGTTCATGTTTGAGAGAAATGGTTCTAGTTACTGAGAGAGTGTTTGCCTTGCTCAAAAAAAATGTTTGTGTGGGAGATGTTTTACATTTGAGTGACGCCAGAGAGCCAAAATGTGAAGCTGTGTTGGCAGTAATGACCACAGGCTCGTGTAGCTGGAAAAATTCAGCTGAAAGCCTTTGGGGAAAGGGGAGAATTTCCCCTTCCTCTCCAGGCAAGTGGGATATCTGGACAAGGCCAAGCTTTTTCTGGGTGGGGAATCTCTGGGGCAGGCAGTGTGCAGGGCTGGGGTGCCCTGGGCACATCTGGGCTGCACATCTGGGGCCGTGCACACCTGCCCACCTGTGGCTCTGTGCTGTTTCTGCCTGCATGCACTAGATGGCATTGCCAACTTGGCTACAGGGACTCTGGCTCCCAGTGGGGGATCCTTTGTGATCTTTTACTTGTGAAGTTCTCTGCAGCAGGGAGAGCAGGGCAGAGCTGCGTGCCTGGCGTGGGCAGCTCTGGTGCCTGGGCAGAGCTGCTGCCACAGCAGGCATGGCTGAAGCCCAAGCTGTGCCCGTCCTGGGCACCAAGGTCCAGCCTGGCACCCTGCTTTAGGGCAGGGGCTGAGCACAAGGGAAATATGGACTTGGCTGCTGCCAACAACTGCTAGAAATGAGAGGGACAAGGATGAGAAAGGCCAGGTCAGTGGGATCTGAAGGAGAAAACTGAATTACCGGGACATCAGGAGTTCAGCAGTGCCTCTTGATTCCCCATTCAGGCTGTTGATTCTCTTTTGTTGTCTCCAGTGAGAGCCTTGCCCCTGTCCTCCCTGTCCCAGTTTCTGCCCTGGTTGTGCACTCTGGGCTGGGATCAGTAACACTGAACCTGAGCAGAGAGCTGTGGGAGGAGGGTGCACCTGAGGGGTTGTGACCTCATTCCTTGTCTACAGCACCTGGCACTGAATGCCTGAAAAACATGAAAGCATGCCAAAAATGGAAGAATTGTAATCCAGAGAGCCTTCCTAAACTGTCACTTGCTCCTTGAACTCTGAGCTGCTTTCTAAAGGCCAAAGGTATGTTGCTGGCTTTTTTATAGCCCAACATCCATTTGCAGAGAGCAAACCAAGTCAATAAAATCAAGAAAGAGTGCCTGTGTTGGATCTGCAGCACAGTCATATCCCTGAAAGCAGGAAACCCACCCCAGGGCATGTTCTCCAGGGCATCTGTGCCACTGTGCTGCTCTGGAATGCTGAACAGTGTGGGAACAAGCAGCCAGGGCTGCTCGGTGCCCCTCTTGTGCTCCAGGATTGTGAGCACCTCCTGCCCTGCCAGTGTCAGCCCCAAGGCTGCGCTGGGACAAATGTGTCATTGTTTGCTATCCTGCCTTGCAGTTTCTCTTGAAAGCTGAATCCTGAGTAGCATTCAAGTAAAACAGAGTTCCTGTTTCCCAGATGGCAGCCAGTGAGGAACACGCTCCCCTAGAAACGTCTGCCATCTCCATCTCGTGTCCTCAGGCAGGCTGACAGCTTGTTTTTCATTCAGAGTTCCCCTCGGTTGCCTGGGGTGTCCTTCAGGGCACTGGTGTGTGGCTGCCAACAGATCTAATGATCAGCAAGAGTATTATTTGTGTTGTGTTAGCATCTCAAAGCATCCCTGTGACTTTCCGTGCTGCTCGGCGACGTCATCAGTGCTGGCACTGCAGAAATGCTGCTGAAAAATGTTCAGGGTAAATCTGCCCCTGGTTCCTACTAGAACCTTCTAAAAACTAGTGACTGGGAGACTCCACGATACAACACTTCCCGTTCAGAATACTTCTCTCTGCATGTAACTCAGAGTTTGTTTGTGGGGAGAGCTGCTCGCTCCACTTTGGGCGTTCGAGTTTCCATGGAGAGGGACCTGGCTGCCTTTCCTGCCTGGGAGATGCAAGGCTTGGAGGGGAGCTGCTCTTAGAAAATGAAGCATTTGTGCTCAGCTGAGCCTCCCGGAAGGAGGACTTGGCCCGAGTGTATTGCTTGGGCCACCACAGGACTGTCACTCAGCAATTCTTGGTTTCATGCCTTGTTTTGTATGAGATATTTTGTAGGAGCTTTGGAAAGTCTCTTCTCTGTCTTTGACCCCCTCAGAGGTACAGACATAAAACAGAGAGAACTAGGATAGCTGTGAGCTGGAAGTGCTGCTGCAGGGCTCTGTACTCCCATTACCCCCTGATTTACTGCCCTGCACCAAGGGCCCCTCCAGTGCCATGTGTTGACATTTCTGATGGATTATGGCCATTCTCTGTCAACATGAGACACCCTCGTGTGCCAGACCTCATGTTTAGGGTGCTGAGCAAAAACTTGGTGGTTCAAATTATAAAACTGAGCTGAGTTTAAGTTTTGTTTCTCTTTTAGGCAAACGTTGTTTTAGGAGACAAAAATTCTGCCATCATAATGTATATAAATTTACTGTTGTCAGCCTTTTTGACTAATTTGAAATGCAACTCATTTTTTGATATTCCTGCAGACCTGTGTGATGGGACATACTGAGACAACATCTGTACCAGCAACTGTGAGGTGGACGGGAAATGTGTGTTTTTACTGCTCACATAGGAAAGAAATCTCATTAGATTTATGTGATCTCAAACCAGTTATGTTCCCTGTGCAAAACCCAGGCCTCCAGCAGTGCAGCCTGTATCTTTAAGACAATGAAAATAAACCAGCAGCATCTGTAATGTCCTTCTTAATGGGATGAATTAGGAGGAATGTGCATGGACACAATCCTAGAGACTACTCTAAGCATAAGTGATGGGAGAAGGAGGGTAGGAGAGCGTGTCATTCTTCAGCTTTATTAAAGAAGCTGGTTATGCACATGCATGACTGGGAATGCCAGTCTCCAAACATTCTGATTACTGCAGACCCTCCAAGCAGTGATCATCTGCCAGGTAAATAACAAGTGAGATACTCATATTTACAGCTGAAATTGCCTGAGTGTTCAGCTGGCCCTCACTCTGCCAGGTTGGACTTTCATTGCACTTTACTCGTTGTCAGCAGCTTAAGAAAATCTCTGGACAAGACTTGGAGCTGGCAGGACCACACGTGACTTCATTTGGAAAAGCAGGTCAGGAACTCTTCCCAAAGGTCTGACCCTGAGCTTCCTGTTTAGCTCAGGCAATTCCCAGTCAGGTCTTTCCCAGTCAGAACCACTGTTCTAGTAGCACAGGCTTATTTGTACTGATTTTTTAGTGATCCTTTGCATTTCTGCTGTTCTGTAAGGGTATAAAACTGCATCATTCTCAGAAGATAAAAAAACCACTTCACTGCTTTGCTATGGATATGATTTTGTATGGAGGGGTAGTGTCCATTTGCTATTAAACAATGTCCCCCTCCACTGCTCCCTCCCTTACAGGCAGGGTTTCTGAACGGGGCAGCTAGAACATATCTGTGCCCTTCTGGCACTAAAATTAAAGAGAAGAGAGCTCTGATCACAAACTATTCATTTCTAAAAGCAATGAAATGAAGTAATAATGCCTAAATTATCCCAGTGATGAGCAAACCTGCAAGTCCTGCTTGCAAACGGCAGTCAGAGGTTCCTGGTGCCACGTGCTGCAGAAGGTATTCCTTTTTTGTGTTTCTTTTTTACCTGTATCAGTGTCACTAACTCTGTTATAAGTGAGAGCCAGCTCTATCTGAATTTGGGGGTTGATGTTAGTGCTTTCATAACAGTCTTAATACCTAAAAGTGTGTTTCAGAATATGCTCAAGACATGATCTGTCTTTCAGTATGTGAGCTCTATCTAAGAATTACAGCTAAACCTCTGCAGTCAGAATCTAGGTGAAGGTTTGATTATCTAGGAAGGAAAAAAACCCAAACAAAACCTTAAGTATATGGTACTGAACAGAGCTTTATCTCAATGGATTTTGTTCATAACCTCCTTGTGGAACTTAACAGAAAATTAGATCTCTGCCACCAAATTCTTAAAGGCATTAGAAAACACTATGGTGTAGACCTTACCTTCCATCAAATTCCACTCCAGTGACTTTTAAAGAATGCAGCTGTTTCGCTCATTTTGAGTTCTTGCAGACTTTTCCACAGGGAATATTTCTAGTTTTGCAGTTTCCCATCAACTCAGCAAGGAGGGGGGAAAAAAGAAGAAAGGCATTTTGTCTTGAGGAAAATCTTGTGTGCTCAGCTGGAGCCTTTCCTGTGAAGCAGCTCTCCCAAGGCCCAGGGAGTTGCTGGAAGTTCCCATGGCTGCTCCTGTGCTCTGTGCACTCCAGGCTCAGAGATGCTCTCCTGGGTGCAGATAATGTGGTTGTGTTGTGCCACATGTGCAGGAGTAATGAGGGTGCATTCCCAAGGACCTTGACCAGCAAACCTTCCCCATGCCCCAAAATCACCATGTTTACAAAAGATAGAAGAAAAAATTTTAAAGTATTGCAAGGAATATGTTGAGTACTTATTTTTGGCTGGTGCCAAAACCCAGCATTTTTTCCTTTCCAGCCAAGGAAAGCCTCTTTGGCTAGATTTTACCGCAGTCCTTGCTGTGGGTGATGAATAGATGACCCTTCTCCCTCTGTGACCACCTGGCATGTGTGCTTTGGTTTGAGAAGCTGGCCCTTGGGGCTGAAATTTTGCCATATTTAGTTCTAACCCAAAATGCTGTAGTCCAAATCCAGCCAAAAGTATTGGGTGGAGGATAAAGACTAATGCATTGGAAAATTTGCAGCTGGGACCATCAAGAAACTTGCTGAGCTTGGGCACTGATCCCTGGCCTGAAAGCCCAGACTGGGACCATGGCTGTGATGTTTTGCCATACTCAGGTCCTTTTTTGGCTCCACAAATCATAATCCCCAAAGGATTGTGACACATTGTGTGACTCTGACAGCTCATGGTGTTCAGCTGGGGCAAGGTGAAAGTGGGGTCCAGTGGCAACAGCATGAGGAGCAGGGTATTTCCTTGTACTTTTCCAAAATAACTCTGTGTGATGCTGACTATGAAGTTAAGATGAAAGATATCTTGTGCTGTAAGTTTCCCCCCTCCTTCTTTAAATAAATCCAAAAATCTGGAGGAAGGAGTGAGAGAGAAGGAGGAGCTTTTGGCCGGTGGCTTTGGGCAAACAGAAGATTGACCTTGCAGCGTTGCTGGCAGGGCAGGGAAGCTAAATGGAAACAGAATCAAATTATTAAAACAAAAATTGAAGTGAAGGAGAATCATGTTTCCTGAAGGGTTTTGCCTCTCCTGGGTGTGGTGGTCTCTGCTGGCGGGGTGTCAGGCTGAGCTCAGCGCCGGGCGGTCACCGCGCGCCCGCTTTGCTCTCCGGCCTGGGGTGGGGCCCTTCATTTAACCAGAGAACTCAGAGCCCCCGAGGACTCCAGGCTGCTGTTTATCTTTCAGAGTGTCCATGCTAGTACAGTGCTTCTCTCTTTTACCTGGGATATTTTTATTTAGTGACTGCTGACCAGAAATACACGCTTTCCAGCTTCCCTCTTGCAAATACTGCAAGATTGGTAGGGCTTGCAGGCAAGATAAGGGGCAGAGTGAAGCTTGGGGGAATGCTGAGCTCTCACCTGCAATGCCCTGGTGCAGGCACAGTTGGGTTTGACCCTCTGAGCTGGGGACCAGATTCTTGGAACACGGGGATGTTGGAAAAGCAGCTCTGAGTATTGCCAAGCTCCTTGAGCAGAGGCTGTTGTCGTGTAATTTCTTCTCAGCGATTCTCATGCTGCCCCAGCTGTGCTCTGGGTTTAATTCCAGTGGGAGTGCTCAGAGCTTAGGCCTGAAAAAATGGGCATTAAATGCAATGTTGCATTTTATTAACATGAAATACAACCGGGCCTTGATGTGAGCAGTGAGTCACAGGTCTGGAAAGGTGTGGGGGTCTCCCAAAGCCCCCAGCTCCCAAAGAGGGCCAAACACCTGCATGGTGCCCAGCTCCTGCTGCCCTTCACTGCAGCAAGGACAGGCTTCACACTCTACCAATGGTAGGTACAGCAGCTCTGCAGGCACACAGGATCCAGAGATCAGCTATAACTCCATGAAGATACAGCGTGATGCTTCCTCATGTGTCTAAGGAAGGGACTTGGCATTTTCCTCTGTTTTCGTAAGAGAACAGTGCTTAGATAAAAAAGGGAACACTTTTGGCCCAGTTGCCTGATTCTGGCCCTGTTTGACATGTGGGTTGTTATCCCAAAGAGACCAAGCTTTTCTAAATTTTATAAAAATAAGCAGCAGAATGGTGGAGAAGGGCTCAAGCTGGATCCTTGGTGGAGGAGGTTGCAGTTGAGTCTACAGTTGTCTTCAGAAAACCCACAGGGGAAAGCTGCAGAAAACTGGGTTTCCTAAGTTTAACAGTTCACAGGTCTCCTTGTTTTTCTTGTACGTGTGCCTGCAAACAGACCTACATCTATCTTTCCCTCTTTCCATTTCACACATTTTCACCTTGTCTTGAAAATGGGATGTGTTGCAGGCAAGGCCCCTGCCTTGCAAAGGGACTGACTTGAGGGTAAATAAATGAGAGCTGGAGGAAAACCTTAGGTCAAGTCTATCATCATGGATGTGCTGTACATTCCCAGACGGGGAGCAGGGTGGTGTTGAGGCATATTTGGGATTCAGTTGTCTCTGAGCTATTTAGTACCTTGTGAGATGGCACAGAAAGACTGTTAACAATGAATCTGCTGCCATTCAGGGCGGCCTTGAGTCATTGTGGTTTGAAAAATAAATTATCATATAAATAGCTGCTTAGGAATCTCAGCCTGAAGACCACAAAATCTCACCAGTGCATAGCTCTTTTGGCTTTTGTAGCACCATGTGTACTTGTGGAATATTTTGGCCGTGTGTTGCAAAACCGCTTCCTATTTTAAAAAGAGTATTATAGGAAAAGAATAAAGTCTATTGTCAGTGACAACTGCTGGTGGTTTCCTAGTGCCTCTCATTCCAGGAGGCTGAGCATATCATGACTGGATTTTTCCTGTCTTCACTGAACCCTCCCCAAGATGCCAGTACCCTGTGGAGAGCAGTATCCCCTGCCCTGGATACCCAGAGGTGAGCAGGAGCATTCCAGGGCTGGCTTAAGACACTTTCTGGGTTGTTTTCCTGACAGACTGGTCACTGGTTTTGAAAAGCCAGAGGAGAGTGTGGTGGTGAACAAGCTAACAGTCATGCTCCTGCAGTTGGAAAAACCACTGGGATTTTGGATATTGGAAATCCCACCTCCTCCTGCTGACTGGCATCCTGCTCTGCTGTCCCAAAACAAGGCTGAGTGTGACCCATTCGAATTTTGTGATTTTATAAAGTGAAAAAGAGCCAAGGCTTTTGATGTAGGCATCTCACGCTCTTGCAGTGCTGTGGGTTGTTAATAACTACATCTCCACTGCCTTTTTTGGAGCAGGATCAGATACAAAGAGTGAAAATCCTCCTAAAAATTTGTTCTGAGTGAACTCCAGCCAGTCAGCTCAAACAGAATCCATCCTTGGGTTTTCCCACTACACTGGTTCTGGCTAATAAACTGCCCATTCGTTTTAGCTCTATTTTGTTTTGTTTGCTTTCTTTGCTTATTTGTGACTTCCCTTTGGGGAAAAGAAAGAACAGGCTGGGAAGTACAGCAGTGCCACCGGAGGCTGTGGGATGGTGCACGTGGTAATGGTCCTTTCAACAGGTTTTTTTTCTCAGACATTCAGCAAAAGTTTGCAGTCCCAGCACAAAATGTGAGAATGATGACTGTATCACAAAGACATTTTCCCAGCGTGGCTGAGCTGTGATATGAAACAAGCTGATTTTCTCATGAGAGGGGAGTAAATCCTTGGAAGTGTTATTTTTCTAAAGTTTTATTTGAAAAGTACTAGCATGACCTTTTCTTGATGTTGCTTTTTCTTTCTCTTTTTTCTTTGTAAAAATCCTTGTAGGATTGTGATTAGCAAGATAATGAATACCATCTGCTTTTAATCAATTCCTTCCTTTTCTCCCAAACCCTCCTAGCTTCTAATATTAACGGAAACAGATTTGAATACTGGAATAGACTGCTCTGGAGAGTGCTTGGGTATTTACTAGGTGAAAAGTGAAATTGCACAGGTTTATTTCATGGGGCAGGGCATTTGACAGGTGCAATTTTTCTTCTAGATGTGTTGCATGCCTGTTTTATAAACCAAAATTCATACTGACATATGAGATTATAATTCTGTATTGGAGGGAAATTTTAAGAAGAGGAGGGTTTGAGCCCAAACTGGAGCTGTTGCTCTTTCAAAGAGATGGTGCTTATTTACTGCCACGGTGACACACTGAGGGATAAATGAGGTTGACTGGGAAAGCTGGGAAGCAAAGGATGCTTCCTAGGAGGAAAGCAAAGCCCATGGCATTTTGAGTGCAACCCCTCTGTTAGTTATGCAAAATACCTAAAGGGGACTCACTAACACAGCTTTCCTCAGTGCCTATGCATTCAGATCTCCTTTATATTATTTTATTCTGGAAGCCAAAAAAATTGAATTCATTTGCTATCAAGCCTTACCTCAGATCAAACCAATTTTTTTTCCCCTGGATAGGAATCAGTTTGATTTGTGCTTTTCTCTTAGGTTGGAATCAATCATCCTGCTCTGATTTGAATGACCATTTTACCCCTCCAAAGGTTCACATTAACAGGCATTCCTGGGATGTTTTCTTGATTGGGTTCAAGGCATTGTGTGTTCCCATCTGTCCTGCCTGATTACAAACCAGCTCTGCCAGCTAATGTTGGCTGGGAAACCTTTCCTTTCCTGCATTGCTCCAAACTGGGTCCTGAGGAGAGAAATTCCTGTTTCTAGCACAGGGATTTGTGACAAGGTGGTCCTGGCTGGAAGTGCTGGTGTTCTGCTGAGCCCTCTCATGGGATGGGCACATCTCACATTCACATCCTCTGGAAAAATCCCTTTGCCCAGGATTTTTCTCCTGGGAAGCTGAGAGGCCTCAGAAAAAAATGAAAACAATGTTTATCTCATTTGCTTCTCCTCTGTTTTGCTCATGTGGAATGTGTTTGGAGATTGTTTACCCAGAGGTGATTGTTTTATTGCATTCTGGTGTGAATTGGTTTTACTGATTGTCCAATCAGTGCCAGGCTGTGTCAGGACTCTGGAGAGAGTCACAAGTTTTCATTGTTATCTTTTTAGCCTTCTGTAAGTAACCTTTCTGCATTCTTTAGTATAGTTTAGTTTAGTATTCTTTAATATATTATGTATCATAAAATAATAAATTAGCCTTGTGAGAACATGGAGTGAGATGCATCATTCCTTCCTGCCACGGGGCACCCTGCAAATGCAATAGATGCACAGAGCTGGGAGTGCCAGGGCTTGGGGTGCCACGAGTGCTCTGCCCAGAGACCTCTGAAGAGACAGGGCAAGAGGTGCTGAGAAAGAGCTGAGTGAGGATCCTCAAGGGCTTGGGATCTGCAGCTGTGAGCAGTGCTGGGTGGAGACTCTGGGCCAGCACAGGTGCTGTGAGGGTGTGACAGCCTGGTCAGAGAGTGAGAAAACTAGATAAGTTTGATAGCCTATTATTATAAACAACCTGCAGGTGTTGTTTTCCTACTCTCTGTTTTCCTGTTTTCCTCAAAGATGGTTTGTAAGAAAGGCGTTTAGTTAATTAGCTAATCAGGTGAAATATATTGACTAATTGACCAATCTGGTCTGTCTGTAGCAGAGTAGTTTGTATAAAAAGAATCCAAAGTAAAGCAGAAATGCTGTGTAAACCAGGCTTCTGGTGAGTCTGTGCTCAGCAACAGTGCTGGGCTGTTTGGGTTATCTGCCCGTACAGTTCCTGCAGGGAAGCTGGATCACCGTGATGTGAGTGGCTTTTGTGGATGTCTTCTTCCCTTTATTGAAAATCTTATTTACCTTTTCACTGAAACCCTGAATATTAATTCTGCTTCATGCAATACTTGGATTTTGGGGGGCATGGGCCAGTGCATGCCTTTGAGCCTAGATGGGGACAGGCCCTCCAATGCCCCTCAGAGGGACCACAGCCCCTGGATATTTCAAGGGGAAGGGGCTTGCTTCCATCACACAAGGTGTTCTGAGAGGTGCTGCTGCTGCTGAGGGATCCTGCATGCCTGTGCAAATGTCTGAATTAAAGCAGGAATTTTACCATGAGGGAACATGCCTTGTCCTCATTCTGGCAGGGGTTCAGCTGGGGTGCCACGTTTCTGCCAGCTGCTTTCTTCTTTGCAGGGTTGTTTGGTGACAGCAGGGCAGCAGCACATCCTGAGCACCCACAGTCTTGGGCTTATGAGGTAAAGCACAGACAATGCAACCTCTTTTCAGAAGCAGGCTGTAAACATCTTGAAACAAATTTCCAGTGAAGAGTTTTTGACTTCCCCAGCCTCTCCCCTAATCCCTTGTTACTGGAGCTTTTGGTGTGAGACATCTGAAGTCGCACAAGGACACGCGTGTAATGCCTCTGATTAACTCACACAATTGCAGGAGTTAAAGCCTGGTGCTACCAAACAAGGCACCCTTGTTTCCTTTCTCTCTTTACAGAGCCTTGCTGGCGTAACATCTTACATTTCCCCAGGATGTGGAGCCTGGAGGGAGCGCGCGTGGGCTGGGATGGAGCCAGGGAACGTCTGGGGCAGCGATGCAGATATTGCTGGAGGGCTCCTACAGGTGCCTGGGTGTTCTTCTCCAAAGGGAGATGCTTTGCTGTGTGCTTTGCCCTATTTTGGGGAGCCTTCATGGACAGGGGGACTGAATGAACCAGACCTTCTTCCTGGAGCTGTCACTGGGAGTCCAAGGTGGATGGAATAGCAGAGAGAACAACAGTTGAGCCTGTTTGCCCTCAAGAACGTGTATGTGCTTTGCCTGTTCCTTGGGACTTCTGAGAGACTCTGGTTATGGTTTGGAAAGGGCACCTTTGGGAGGCCTCAGGAAAATTCCATCCCCTGGTTTGGTGCTGAAAACATGAATATGGAAGCACTGCATGGGGAAGGGAGGATCAGGAGCTGCAGAAGCTCCACATCTGACCCCTGCATGGAGGATCCTCCCTGCTCTTCCCACTGGCACCCACCTCCTGCCAGCCCTGCAGCCACGTCAGGCAGAAATAACAGCTCTTTTTGCAAAGCTGACATAATGAAAGCAAAGGATAGGGGGAAGAAGGGAGACAAAATGGCTGTGGTTTGCCAAAATCCCTACATCTGGCACCTACAGATTGCTGACAGGGGCAGGCAGAGGCAGCAGTGGCTGAGGAAGACACCCCTTAGTCTCAGCAGCTGTTTCACATGCACAGACTTTAAAAAGCCTTCCTTGCTGCCCCACTCTGCTGCAGCAGGGTGGGTGTGGAGCTTGGAGATTGTTCAAATTCTGTGTTTCTGGCCCCGAAGAGGCTGCTCTGGCTCAGGGCGATGTCACCGCGTGGGAATGCGCTTCCCCTGCGCTGGGACATCTCTGGCCAACACCAGATACCCTTCCTTCCTGCCTGCTCCCATGGTGGGGATTATTGCTTTTGGCTTCTCCTGGCTTTGAAAGGCATCCAAAGAGCTCAGCTCTTGCAAGCTGAGAGCAGAGACAGAAAGCCTCTCCCTGCCTCACCTGTTTGTGGTTATTCAGCTCCCTCCCTTCACGCTTTGGCACAATAATGGCCTGAAAGTAAAACAAGAGGCAAGTTCTCCCCCCCGGCTCAGAGCACTGAATGAAACCCAGCCAGCAGGGCCTATTGAGACAGCATCGAGACAAATGTCAACTTTAACACAAAGAGGCTTAAATGACTGACACAGAAAGGAATAATCTCGGATCTGTTTTCCAGGCTGCTCCCCAGCATAGTTGTGCTGCAGACGGAGACAATTTTCAGTTCCCCAGGGAGATTGTATAGCCAAAAAAAGATACTTGGTGGTGATATGCTATAAGACTAGGTCATGAGAATGGATGTTTGGAATAATGACAGAATTCATTATAGACAAACTAAATTAACAGAGTGTCTTGAGAAACATATGGGGAGGAAATTGCCACTGAAGCCCTGCAAAGTGCAGCTTTACTTCTCATTGTGCTGGGTTCTCCCAAGGCCTCCATGAAACAGGACAGGGGGTTATAGAAGTCATTTTGTGGCAACTCTCTGAATCTGCTGCCTTTTTGTTTGCAAGATGGCTTTTTGCCTTTGAATCTTATGAAAAAGTAAAAGTAATTAAAGCTCATGAATAATGGCATTGAAATGAACGTAGAGCCACCTCTCCTCAGAAGCAAGAAGAAAATAAAGTCCTAGTTGGTGTCTTGTTGACCTTGCTCAGACCTTATGAAGTGGCTGCAGCATGGGGGCTGCACTCAGCCAAGCCAGGCACCCAGAGCACCCTTCCCTTCCCTGCCCCTGCACTGGATTTGCCTTATCAGGCACTGAGAGCATCCTCATCACCCCGTGGCACCTCCCTAAGAAGCTGCTAGTCCAGCTGCCTGTGGCTGCCAAGAGCTTTGATCCCACTTCAGACCCTTTGGGAAACGTGCTCAGGGTCTGGCCAGAGGCTCCACATCCTGGGCTGCCAGGAGGAGCTGAGGAGCTCCCCAGGAGACCCAGAGGGAGATGTGCAGGATTAAAGAACCCTTGGTCCTTTCATCAGGATTGATGATTCCTCAGTCAGGACCTCCACTGCCTGCAGAACTTACCAAAAAATGTCATTGCTTTTTGCAGTTATCGGTTCCAAGCTGTCTGGTGACAGCTGGAAGCTCCTGAAAAGATCCCTGTATCGGAGCAGGCAGTGGCCCCATGGTGCTTTTGGGTGGCAAATTGCTGAGCAGAACCTTGGAGCCATGGCTGTGGGCTTCCAGCAGGGAAAGAGATCTTGGCTTGGTGCCAGATATCCATGCCCCATGGAAATTCGGAGCACTTGTGTCCCTGAACTATGTTCCTCTGTAGAAGAGAAGGCAGGACGGTAGCAAAGAACTTTTGAAGCCAATGAAACAATGAACAGCTGGAGTGTAACAGGGTAGTGCATGGTAGAAAAAAATCAGCCTGGAGAAACTCAAGATGAATGGTTGAATAAGAAGAAATTTAGGGAGTTTTGCATTTTATATTTACGTTTATCCATATACATACACATGTACGTAACACCTATATGTATGTGCCTGAGAAGTAAAGAGACAATGTCACAAACCCAGAGCAGTGTGGCACAGGAAAGGCAGGAGGATGCTCTGCCAGCCAGCCCTGCTTAGCCAGGCATATGACCTGTGCTAAGCAATGGCAAATATGGCCCCAGATTCAGTTGGTAAAGAATTAAATTGTTGAATTTAATTAATGTGGAGCATTATGGAAATAGCCTTTCATTCAAAAGAAACCTACTTTTATTCTTTGTCTCCCCAGGATCTGTAAGTCAAGCTGACAGTGAGTCATGACACATTTTGAAAGATGTTTAGCTTAATATTTCAGGAGGTTCCAGTGGTAGAACATGGCAAAGAGCTTAAGAACAAGGAAAAGGAGTAACCTCAAACAGGAGCTTAATAAGCATCTACTGCAATGGCCTCCCTGGGTCTGGAACAGAAGAATTGAAGTTAAAAAAATGTACTGTTTGTTGTTGGTTGGTTTGGGGTTTTTTGGTAGGGGTGGTGGGGGGTGCTGTTTGGTTAGATTTTGTTTTTATTTGTTTTTGGTTTCAATTTTTCCATGAAAGCCCTCTCAGATTTGGAAGGTTTTGAGGCATAGTCCGCTGGGATTTAAAAGATAAAGATAGATATATAGATATCTGTGTGTATGTATGTGTGTATATATAAATATATATATATATGTATATAGATATATAGTTACACAGATATGAATGTACCTATGTGTGTATATATATAAAGATATATATTTATCTTTTTTTTGGAAATTGTTGGCCCTTAACTGCCCCTGAGCCCCAGCCCTTTGGGGAAGGCTTTGCCTTCTCCTGGGTGGTTTGAGCAGTGGGGCTGGGGGGATGAGACAATGCACTAACCCCAGGTTTTCTGCCTTTGCTTAAAAGGATTTGCCCTCGCGGCTCGCTCTGATACGGTGTGGAAAAGGAAAGGGACAGGGAAGCTCAGAGGAGCTGACAGGGGCAGAAAAAGGGTGTGAAATTCAGCCTATCTGGTGTGTCTCCTTTGATGTGTCACGCAGAGATTGTGCAGGCGCTCAGACGGGAAGGGGTTAATGCGTTTCTCAGTAACCATTGAAATGGGGGCTGTTATGGTCTATTTAGGCAATGATCTGTTACAATATCAATGGCATTTTCGATGGCAGTGTCTCCTATTCTTCTATTGAAATCACAATAGCTTTGGAAGTTCACGGCCATGGC
Organism: Serinus canaria; assembly: GCF_022539315.1. Classification (NCBI taxonomy): domain Eukaryota; kingdom Metazoa; phylum Chordata; class Aves; order Passeriformes; family Fringillidae; genus Serinus; species Serinus canaria. The sequence continues at coordinate 7,097,350 of NC_066318.1, forward strand.
AGTCTCAGGGACAGATTTCTGTTCATTTTTCTTTGTTGTGAAGATTTTTCTTTTTTTAAGAAGTAAATTAACTCGCACGAATGCGAAAGAAGCTTCAAGTGTGTGACCTTTAGACAAAAGCTTCAGATTTGTCATTCTCTCTCCTTAACTTATGCTGTGCTCTCAGCAATGCCTGGATACAATATCTAGCCCAGCTTGGGCTACCTGGCCACAAATAGCTGGGCAAGGCTGGAGTGACAACGTGAAATCTCCATTTCTATGCTGTTGTCAGCTTCTAACACTTGGGGAAAAACGTCAAAGTTGGGGAGAGGTTTTAGCTGCCTGCCTCCCATGCATTTAGATATAAAGGGAGCCTCCTGTCTTGGCCCCTCTCTGCTCCTTTAGAAACCAGGGGCTAAGGCAGTCCCCAGGACTGTCTGGAGAGGTTACTCGCCCAGCCTTCACTTTGATGATTGATGACAGTGGAGAAACTAATGATATTTTATTCACCTGTCAAAAAAATTCCTTGCCCTGGGCAAGGCAAGGCTAGCATGGCAGAATTTTAACGCCGCTCTTTTGACAAAAATGCAGTTATCCCATTTTCCCTCATATATTATCTCAAAGGAAAAAGTGCTGTCCTGCCGAGCCTGTTGCTCTGGGGTGCTGGCCAGAGGAATCCCTCCAACCTACAAAGTGCCTTGAACTTTGAACATGCAGTGGGAGCATGAAACAGGCATGGCAAGTGCATTCCCAGGGTGTTCCAGTGATTCTGCCCCTCAGTGCCCAGGCAAGGAAAAATCCCCAGGGCTGAGGGTGTTTTGAAATATCTTCCCAAAAAATGCAAATTATCTTTAGATCAAGAGCACCCCCTTTCCAATAACCAGTTCTGTCTTAAAGGCAGTGAGCCCCATCAGGCAATTTTCTGGTGTTTGGCCCCACTTAGGTGATTTGGTTTTACTCTGTGTTTTTATTTCTTGATTCCGTGTTATTACTCTCTTCCTTGCTAAGGAGCAAACTAAATATTGCCTGTTCCTGCAGCTGCCTGTCAGAGGGCTCTTCCTCTACCAAGTAAACTCTATGTAATTGTTAGAAAAACTGTTATTTTCCCTGCTTCCTCTTAGGTATAGCTGGCTGTGAAGCTGTGTCCAGCTGCCCTAGGCAAGACACCCCATCTGATTCTTTCTCGAGGTTCAAAGTGAGTAAAATATGTTGGAAATTTGTCCAGCAAAGTCATGGAAGCTGTGAAGAGGTAGGGTTTTTTTTTTTTTGTGCACTGTTTATCAGCAGATTGCCCTGCTAGGTGTGGATCTGTGCTATATCACAAGGCAGAGAGGAAATGGACTCCAGAGCCAGCTTCTGCTCCAGCTGGAGCTGCAGGCAGGCTGGTGGGTGGGATGGCTGGGAGCTGACCAGCAGTGAGTGCCAGATGAAATGGGGCTACTCAAGGTGCTCTGGGCAAAATGCTGTCTCCTGGGCAGGGACAAGGGGAGCTGACCCTTGTCAGCACAGCTGCTCCCGTGGCAGACAGTGAGGATCTCCCTGCACCCTCAGTGCCATTTCCCCTCAGGTCCCATTGTGTTTGCCCAGGATGGTCCCGTGGCAGGGCACTCCTGGCTGTCTCTTGGCACGTGCTCCTGGGCCTTTAGTCACCCACAACTTTGGCAAAATGTTTCCTCAAGGAGCCAATTGATAAAGTGGATGAAAAGGGATCTAAGTGCCCAGGCAGGCTCAGGCTCTGAAAAGCTGGATTCCTGCAGCACAGCTTAAAGTGCAGAGGTATGAAGAGTAAACATTTCCTGGTAATGCCAGAGCAGCTAGGGCTGTTCAGATGGGATGCCAACTGCTGTCAACAGCTGAACTAAACTGAAGTACCATTAAAATGCATAACAAAGAAATCCACAGCACAAAAAATATCTTCTTCCAACCTATTTCTGACTTTGCACGGGGTGTTGCTGTGGTCCTGTGGCAGGATGAGGGGCCCCCATCAGGCAGAGAGCAAGACCTGAAGGTCCAGAACCCCTCTGTGCATGGGCAGGGGGGGCTTCTCCTCCTGTCCCCAGGATGGCATTTTTAGCTGTGCAGGGCAAAGCAGAGCTGCATCCTGGTCCTGGTGTGGCAAGAGATCCAAAGGAGTTCAGGTACTGCAAGGAAATGGAGCTGAGGTGTCTTTTGTCTGCTTGATGTGAGAGGGAAAGGCAGGAGCCACTGCCAGCCCATCCCGCTGCCAGGGCTGCGGTGTGTGCTGGGTTACTGCACAGGAGATGCTTCCAGGTGCAGGAGAGTCCTTCAGGTGACTTTGCAATATGTACCTCTGCAGCAATTGTGATTAGAGTGAGAGGTGAAATTGAGGGCTTAGGTGAGGTTTGAATAGTACCGTTTTTTTAAACTTGGTTTTCTTTCTTTCTTTCTTTTTTTAATTAGAAAACGTGACTGTCACTTTGAGTTCAGGGTCTGGTTACAAGGACTTACCTCTATTTCACAGCAAGAAATTTGTCTTGACAGTAATCAATGCAGGTTATAAAAGAAAAGAAAAAAAGAGAAACTTCAAGCATTTGCAATGTGAAAGCTCCAATGTGCTGTAATTTCAGCTCCTTCTCTTTCACTTCCATGGAGAATACAAAAAAAAAATAGTTCTTTTTGATATCTCCAGTGCAATTATGGAGAGAGAAATGAAACTTATGGAAATGAAAGTTGGTGTGTCTTAGGGATGCCAGACTTTGAGCACAGAGCCTCTACAGAAAACATGCAAGTTTCCTCTTTTGAAAATCTCACTTGGCTTTTTAAGATTCTGCCCTGGGGTGATAATTGCCTGTTGCTGTTATTGCCCCCTGTAAAGTCACAATGCCATGATTTATTTTCACTGTTTCCATAGGAAATGTTGACATTTCAGCAGAAACTTGAAAATGCAGCTGTTTTTCTTCAGAGGAGCAGCCAGGACACTGTAGGCAAGAAGGAGCTTGGACATGTCCTCACCTCTAGCTGGGAATCCCCATGAGCACAGTGCTGGGGTTTATGGAAGAGCTCGCTTTGCTTTGCACAGGTTTGGTTTTCCAGCAGGAAACTCCCATTTATTCCCCCCAGCAGACAGACCCTTCTCAGTACCCACCTGCAGAGCTGTGTCTGCCTCTCCAGGGCTGAAGGCCATGTGAGCACCTCCAGCCTGCCCTCTGGAAGTCCCCACAGGTCCTGCTGGACACCACCCACCTTCTGTCATGAATGAAAAGCACTGCGAGGAGGATGCTGCCTTTGTGATGGCTGTGATGTTTTCAACGCTTTTTCCAGTGGGATGGGATTTGGGCACGTTACTCACAACCTGTGGAAAGGGTGTTGGGTGAAAAGGGAATGACTGAGCAAGCAGTTCCCCCATCCCTGGGAAGAGTCCCTGCGATTCCAGATGGGTTTCCAGGCTGTGGCTTTGCCCGAGCTATGACTTTGCGTTGCCACTAAGTGGCAGCCGAGTAAAAAACATGGTAAAATGAAACTTCCCTGGATAAATGTCAATGCAAGGTGCAGGAGCTGAAAGGAACATTTCTAAGCTGGCGTTCCTCAGCTCAGCAGTGCCCTGGTGTTTATCCTAGGAAATTAAACCTTGGGAGGAGAGAGTGATACAGATGCTGTAGGAATGCACACAGGGAAGCTGAGCGTGCAGGAAACCCTGACTGTGCAGATGGATGCATCAGGGAGCAGATGAACAGTTCTGATTTGGCCAGTGTGATATTGAACATTTACAGAAATCATCCAAAAGAGGTTTGGGACATTAATAAGGGGTATCAGGTGTGCAGGGTGGGGGTGCAAGCAGGGAATCAGGCTGTAGTGCTCCCTACCCCCACAGACGATGCCATCCCCAGGCAAAACTGAGCTCCCCACGTAGCCAGCCCCTGGGTAACGTTTGGCTCTGATGCATTATTAACCATTTTAAATTTTAAGTGGTTTGAAAGATACTCAGGTAAAGCCTCCTGAAAGCAAGGCAGAACTAGGTCAGACACAGAGTGCGTTGGCTTTAATTAGCACCCATGCAGATTTTTTAACCTTTTGTGAAATTCAGGACCTCTGGTACCTCCACTGCTCTGCTCTGGAGCCAAAGCAGAGATGACCTCTTCAGGGAGAAACAGTAATTGGAAGTGTCAGTTATCTGAAACTTTTATCCAAAAAGACAGGATCCTGGGCACCGTGCCAAGGTTCTTACACTTCGAATATTTTACAATATTTGAAGAAGAAAGTAGCATGCATGGCATAAATTTTAATGTTCAAAGGACTCCTGAGATAACTTTTTTTTTCCAAGCGTAAAGCAAATAGTAGAAAGGGAAGATAACTATCACAAAGTCATCTAAAAATGCCAGGGGGCTTCTGTCTCAGACACCAACAAAATCTGATGCTGTCGATCTGCTGAATTTCAACCAAAGCCAGGGCTGTAAATGCTGGTTCTGCACATGGTTTTTTGGCTCCACACTTAATTTGTGTTTAAGTCATGCAACATCAATCCTGAAGTCAGGGAGGCAGCTCCCAGTCTTCCCCAGTGTGAGGGCCCTGGAGATGCTGCACTGCAGCTGGCAGCAGTGTGGATGGATGAGGTGTGGGATACAGCAGTGCTGCCCTGACAGACACTGTCAGCCAGAACAGTGAACCCAAAGAGGTGTGGGGTGGGCCAGGGTCTCCCCTTGCACAGGATTTCCTGATTTGTGCTTTCCCCCCTTCCCAGAGCATCTTTGTGTTGGGAGTCCCCTGGGGAGGTGGTAGCACCAATCCTGCCTCATTTTGACCTGTGCTAACCTAGAGCCTTTCTGAGGCTTGCTTCTCCTCTTTTCTTCCCTGCACAGGACTGAGCTCACTCCCTTGGATGTCTTTGTCCTTCCACCTGCAGATGCTGGTGCACAGGATACACTTCTAGCAGGAGGTGAGCCCCTGCTCTGTGCTTGCTGGTGGATCTGAAACACTCCTTGGGGGGTCAGTGCCCATCCAGTGGCCTCTGTCCCCCCTTCCTCCCCTTCTCACCCCCACTGCACCCTGCTTCCCTGGGGTCAGTTACACATGGGCTGACATCCTGGAGGGCACTGCCCCAGCATGACCTAATTGCTACAAGCAGCCCCAAAGGGAACAGGATTTTCAAATTCTACCCAGGCTGCTATTTTTTTTCTTTTTCTTTTTCCAAAGGTCACACCAAGTGACCATGCTTTCACCTTTGAGCCCACCCATTTCCAATGCCACCTTTGGAGGGCAAGGGGGGAAAAAAAATAACCTTGCTCCAGAAGTGATGTTTTTGGAAAAAATTAAGAAATGCAAGACAAAAGCTTGGCTGAATGTGCAAGATGTGCCCAGGCGTGTGAGCCAGGCTGCCCCAGAGGGGATAAGGAGCTGTTTGGGAGAGATTTGGAATGCTGTTTTCTCCAGAAGATGAATGTTCCCAGCACAAACTTGTGCTGCTTCCAGCCTTCCCTGGAGCTGCAGCAGTGCCTGTGGGGCAGGGCACTGGGATGGATGGGCTGCAGCACATCCAGCTGCACTGGGAGGTACCTGCTCCTCAGGGCATGGGAGGGGATGGTGCTGCCACCCTGGGCTGGCTCCGGGGAGGTCCCTGGGTGTGAGGTGGTTTGTTCTGCTCAGCCCTGGGGTTCAGAGTGCTGGCAGTTCTCTGTGCAGCATTATCTGTGCTGTGCAGATGCTGCAGCCTGGTCAGAGCCAAGCACTGGGTGAGGGCAGTGTGGTGCTGGCAGGGGACTCCTCACAATGTGCTGCTGGACAGCCCATCCTGTCCTGCCAAAACACCTCCCTCTGGAGCTGCTTTCAAAACCTGGCAGGTTTTCTTTACAGAGCACCAGGGCCCATTCCAGGTGGTGATCCTGAGCTCCTCTGCCTTCCTAAGGAGTTTTCCCCTCACCTGCAGTCTAAGTTTGCAGCAGCTTTTCCTCTTTTTGAACACTGTAGACCAGACTAATCTGTTTATTTCTGCTCACTTGTTTTCATGTGCTGATTCAGACATCAGGTTTCCTCTCCAGTGTATCTCAGCCTCCCATCTGGGCTCAGTCAGATGCTGGATCCTGCTCCCCCTCAGTGAACAGGCAGTGGCTGCTCTGCTCAAACAACCTGAAGGCATCCAGGTAAGCACAGAGCTAGAGTTGGAAGATACTTTTGGAGTGGATGGCACCTCATTTCTGACCATTTGTGCACCCAGGATTGAGAGAGGAGAGTGGAGCTGTCTCAGGGTAGATTGTTTCCAGCCTGTGATGTCTCCTTAATCTCCATTTCTCTCATGAGCACACCCCAGAAGCAATGTGCTATCCTCAGGCTCTTCTCCTGCACTCTCAGGTTCCCCTTTATTTGCTGAATGCTTTATTTTTCTTCATTTCCTTGGAAATCAAATGCTTGGCAAGTAACAATTTAGCCCCTGTTTGGATTTCTTCTGTTTCCCTCCTGGTGATTCTGTCACTGGTGCAAAATCAGATTATCAAATGCTTTCTCCTTAGCCAACATCTCAGTAGAAATTAGTTACATATGAGGGGGGAAAAAAACCTCTATTCCAATGGTGGCACAATAAATTTCTGACTGTTTTAACCTTGTCAGTGGAGTACCAAATGGATTGGCTGTTGGAAAGCCTATGGCACTATTCTCTGCTGCTGAGCACAGGAGGGGAAAATTGCCTTCCACTCTTAAATCTGCAACTTCTGCCTTTTGTGTGATGGTGAACAGAAATATTGCCAGATCATCTTCAAACTCAGAGGTATTAAGGACTGTTTTTCCCAAGAGAGGAAGAGATGTCTAACTTCAGATGTGTGATTGCCCCATTATCTTCAAAGGCAAGGAGCTGTAGCTGGAAGTTAGGAATATCCTGAGGTCCCTCTCTGAAACAGAGCCTGACAACAGAAAGAATATGAGGAGCTCAAATTTGCTGTTGCCAGTGCTGAGACTTTTCTGTGAGCAGCTGGGGAAGTGGGTGCACACAGGGGCTGGTGCTGTGTCCCTTTGCAGACACAAGCTCAGGGGCACTCACCATGAACAGGGGGTAAATACACAGGCTCAGATTCTCCAACAGAAAATTTTGAGGTGTTCTGCTGACCACACTAGGTTTGCATTGATGTATATCCAAGAAAGTTTGGCCTTGAAAGCTTCCAGGAAAGAACAACTGGTTTTATTTTTTTTTTAATTGTTGAAGTATCAGCTTGGTTTTGCACCCTAATATTAATTTTCAGTGTGTGTCTCCCAGCTAAATGGCACTAAATGTTGGGCTGTTACTTCATACAGTTGGATTGATTTATTTGGGGTTGCAGTGGTCTCATTAATAGTAAGGTTTGTCTCCTCTGTTAATACTCAGGGTTAATTTTTGTGCACATGTGTGTAGGAGATAATAAGGGCAATGTTGATAGGGAAGAATGACTTCTATAAACACAAACATCAGAGAACTCTCAGAGATCACATCAGCTGGCAGCAATAGCTGATCAATCACATCAGCAGAGATTGCCTTGCTGAGGAAGGGCTGTGCTGCCCCAGAGACACAACTCCTTTTGCTCAGTTTGCTGGTGCCCTGAGATGTGACAAGGTTGAAGAATGGTGAATATTCCCCTGCATCTAAGGGTGCAACAGCACAAGGCAGGGCAGCTGCTGTCCAGCAAGAGACATCTGACCATGAATGCCATAAGGGTGCCTGATCTTCAGCTGGTCTCCTCCTCCCTCAGGTGTACATGAACATGAGTGGTTTGGGTACCACCTGGGTCCCAAGGCCAGCTCTAATCCACCTGACCTCTCACCTTGCTCAGGTATCCCCATGTTGCAGGATGGGCAGTAGGGAGAGGAATGCACTAAAATATTTTGGGGAGCCATTTTGGGGAAATGGATAAAATTTAGTGCAGGGGGTTATTTTGTAATTCACGGGTTTAGAACCAGTTCAATTAACAGAAGTTTACTTCTGGATGCTTTTATAGTGAAGGATGCAGATACACTTGCTTGTGCTGCTCCCACATGGCTGCATTTTTTGCTTTTGCAAGTTGGATTTACAGATTTCCTTTCTCATTAAAAGTGGTGGCAATATTAAGCCTGGGAATCCTTGATGGATTTCAAATTGAATATTGTGAGTCTTGTATTAATGTAGGCTAGCTGCAAATAAATGAGGAAACCCATTAAGCATGTGGTGTGCCTCATAAATATTCCATAGCACAAAAGTGTTAATGTAATGATGGGAAAGGAAAAACAAAGGTGTAGGAGTCAGGAAATGCCAGGCACTGAAAGACCACTGTGATCATCTCTGAGTTGTGCATTAACAGCCCTTCAGATGATGAGGGCCATACTGGACCCCTCACAGAGCTGTGCACATTTATGATTTTCTTTTTTCTAGTGAAATTTGGAATCTCATGCCTTTTTTTTTTTTTTTGGTAGCAGGCCAAGTTTGAGTGAGACAGTAAATCAAATGTAACACTGCAAAACAAGCCATTGCAATGTAAACAGGGATGGCTTTAGTGAAGCTGTGCTCACTTTCTGACCGTGTGCTTGTACTTTGATGCACAACTGGGTAATTGAAGGTCAAATACTGAGCCAGCACGAGGCACCATGCTCTGCAACCACAAAAACACCCAGGAGCTGTGGTGTAACACAACAAAGTCTGTGCCTTGTGTTTGCAGGGAGACCATTCCAAAGTGTAGGTGATTATGAGAGTTATGTTGGAAATCAATCCAATGGATCTGCCTTGGAGTCTGAAACACTGAACTGAGCATGGGGAGCGTTCAGGACAAGCACAGGGAAGTGCAGTGTGTCACTGAGCTGGGGATCCTCTGCCAGCCACAGAGACAAATGTTCTGGCTGGGTTTTAATAGGAGCATCCATTCCTTGTGCAGTGATGCAGGCTGAGCAAAGGCAGCCCAGCAAACCTGCAGTGCCCAGGCACACCTGTGTGGCTCAGCCTGCACAGCTCCCCATGGCCAGCACTCCCTGCATTGCCTGCCAGGAGCCATGCTCTGCTCTCCACCCTGTGCACCAGAGGTTTTTCTTCTGGATAATGCACAGTGAGCTATTTTCCAGCTGTTCTCCTGCAGAGGATTGTTCTAGTGAGGAGCTTGGCTCCTGGTGCTCACCCCCTCCCTTCTGTACAGCTTTTGTAACCTGCCCTGTCACCTTGCTGCTCCTGGCAGCCCCTGGTAGAGCACTCACTCTGAGCAAGGCAAGGAGGCATTTGTGGTTCTTTCCAAAATCTGTAATGATGGAGGTGGGTGAGGAGGTGCAGCCAGACCTTTGGCTAGCACCAAGGTGTTTCTTGAGCTGGCAGGCACCACCCAGAGGAGAATTTGGCCAGGCAGGGGGGCTGGTGGAACAGAGGGAGTGTCTGGCTGTGAGACACACACCTCTTATCAGGTTTATTCTGCTCCTGGGTCTGAGCAGCACAAGAGGTGGGCTCTGGGCTGGGGTGTGCAGGTGGCACTTGAAGCATCCCCCAGTGCCCCAGCAGGAATGCTGCTTAGTCCCAGGGAGAGGTCACAGAATTCCAGAATCATGGAATGGGTTTGGGCTGGAAAGGACTTTAAAGGTCACCTGCTTCCAACCTCCCTGCCATGGGCAGGAGACATCTGTCTGAGCACCTGGGCAGGGTGCTGTGGATTTCTGCAGGGTTTTTGGACAGGAGTAGGGCTCTCTGCTGCTTGCTCCAGGAATATTTTCAGTTTGGTTTCAGATCCAAGCTGATGTCTGGGTGTCTCTTTAGAGCCAGGTGTTTGGAGTGCCATCTTACTTGGCTGAATGAACTTCTGACATATCAGATTGGTTGGAGGAGGCCACGAAAGATCATGTCATGTCATGCTATAGATGATCTGAGACCCAAAATCACCTAAAAGATGGGCAGCAAGCCCCTGATACCTTAATGCATTGGATCAGCTCAATTTTGGGTCCAGTGGTGTGCTTTTCTGCCAAATGGGAGTTGTTTATCAAACTCCAGAGGAATGGGATCTTGTTTTGGAGCCTTTGTCAGGGACAGAGCTGTAAGAGGAAAGGTCCCTGGCATGGGGGTAGGGGGTGATGCCTGTGCCATAAGGCACCTCCTCAGACACAACAGTGGAAGAGGAGAGCCCATTCTCAGTGCATGAAAGTGCAGCACACTTTTATCTGAGTATCAGGCTTGCAGAGGCAGCCAAAATACTGAGGAGTTTGCAAACCTCATAATGTTTTGTAAAATTCAGCTGTCAGATGAGGAGAATTCTCTCTCAGTCAACAAGGCACAGTTTTGAATATCCAGGAAAAATCCCAAGGAAGGATTTTTTTTTACCCCAGTTCTCTATATGTCAAACATGCCTTGTGGCTCTGTAGGTGCCTGTGCTGAGGTGTGCTGGCTGTCCTGGCCTCTCTCAGCACTCCTGGGCACCCTGATGGAGGTGTGGGGATGTTTGCTGAGGGTCTGATGTGCTCAGCATCAGGATCTGTTGAAACATGAATCTGATTAGAGGGGGAGCAAGGGGCTGTGAGTGATATGCCAATTGTGGTCTGACTGCCTGGACAGGCTGCCCACACAGCCCCAGGCAGAGTTTGATGGATGCTGGCTCACGTGTACGTGGCAGGCACGTGACATTTACCCTGGCCTTGCAGGGCAGAGACCCTTTGCAGAAGATGTCATTGAATCAGGGCAGAAGCAGGTGGCCTTGCAGTCACTTACACAGCAGAGATGCCATCTCTCTCCTGTGGCTTTTTTTCTCCAATAAATATTTATTTCTGTCCACAAAGCAAGCAAAACCAGGTTTCCCCTGCTTTTCCCTTTGTTGCTGCCCCTCTGTGGCTTTTGAAAGTGCTCTTGCTTGCTGCATTTGGGACATTCTAGTTTTCAAATGTCTCAAGGCTATTGAGCACCAAGGGATGAAAGATGACCTTTCCCTTGGGGATGCTCATCCCAGAGCACCCTGTCCTTTGCTCCAAGTGCTCTCTCTGTTTTGTGCCTGGAATTGTGTGAGGGGCAGGAGGGCAGGTGCTGCCCTGGCCACAGCAGTGGCAGAGCAGCAGGAGGGGGAGATGCTTGATGACACTTTTTGACCCCTGCCTGTGAGACCAGCTAGTTTATGCTCATTTCCAAAGTGTCTTCCTAGAGTGTAAAGAAATTCTGTACAAAGAGATAAAATGGTCAGATGTCCTGCACTCTCGACTGAAACCTAGCTTCAGTACAGAGCTAACAAAAAGCTGTGCAGTGTGATGGATAGCTATGATACATGAAATGTGACAGGTTTCTTTGGCAATAATGTTAGAAATCCTTGGTTTATTGGTATGAAACAAAAGAAAATAATATAAATCCATCTATTGCAGAGTTTTCCAACAAAAAAGGCAGTAGAGCTTTTGCCATATCTGCTATTTCTACATAACTGAGACTTCCTTTCCCAGAAGCTTTTGTGCCTTGGTCTTCATTCTGTGCCTAGAATTTGTGTGGAAATCTCATCAGATGTTGCATCACAGTTACTCAGTAGCAGAGGAACAGCAAAGTTAAAACAGGGAAAAATAACCATGGTTTGATAACTTTGCAGAGTGGAAGCTGCTAATTTGTGGTAGATCAATTATCAAAGCAACAGGAATGGGGATGCTCCAGTTCAGTTTGCTAAAAGCCAGGCAGTGTCCAGGCTCATCATGTTTGTCTCTCTCTGAGCCATTTAGATTCCTTCTCTTAAAGGACGTTTTTCCAAATGACACTGTTTAACTAATGCAGAATTCCTATGTCTGAAGGACAGTCTGTGATCCAGTCCATTGACTCCTGATTTCATTTAAACTGCAATTCATTATTTTGTTCCTGTGCTCATTCAGGAACCCATTGTTCATTACTCTTTCATCACTCTATGATTGGAACAATTTGTATCTGTCGTTCTTACATTGGCCAGATAATGAAATAATCATTTGTGCATCTACACTGTGTTTTACATTTATTTTTCAGAGTGTAATTCACTTTGTAGGGTCATTTTATCATTCTGGAACAAACTGTGATTTTGTTTAAGCATTTGCTAGTTGGTAACAGTCTGCAGCTGCCAACATCAGGAAGTATGTTGGGATACTGCTGTCTGCAGACAACAGTGGTAAGATGATTGCTGATCTTGCAGCTAACAAAACCAGCCCACCTTCTAGGAGGAAGGATTCTGGTGTCCAAAGGACACTGGTTTTACTGAGCTGAGTCCTGCACTCTTTCCCAGGGTTTGGGTCAGCCTTTCAGAGAGAGATAATAATAAGGGGTAAGATTACCTTAATAAAATTGAAACTAGATGATAATGCACCCAGAACACAATTATGGTGCTATTCAAATGAGCTCCCATACTCAAGGAGGTCAGCAGGGTTATGATTTCTAGAGGGGTCAAGAGATTACGAGAATAAACTAATTATTCTGACATCAAATAGATAGAAAGGTGATTGCTGATTGGTTAATTCATCTTTCTTCTGTGAATCTATTTCTGTTCAATTAATTAAAATGACACATATGTTATACTCTCCAAATATCACCCACATTATTATGTAAAGGTTGAGTTAGTCATTACATTGGAAAAGGTCAGGGCTTGAATTTAATGCTGGAGGGAGATACTTTCTTCCATTTACTCCTCATCATTACCATCCAGTTCTTGCTTGGCTGTGGTTTTCAATGAACTTCCTTATCCTAGGAATGACTCCCATTTCAAGTTTCTTGGAAAGGTGATGGTCTTGGTGCTTCTGCTTAATGGGTGTGTGGGGTTGGGTCTTCAAGGGACTCTTCTGTCTTCATGGGCTCTTCCTGCAGGGAAAACCAAATCTTCTACAGTTGGAGAAGGTCAGATGGATATTTACAGGCCTTGTAAAACAGCCACAGAATATTCCAGGTTACTATCACATAAACAGTTTAAACATTTGTTTATGCTGTTTGCAGCAGGAGTGACTGAGGGGACATGTGGCCATGGGATTTGCCAGAGTCTGTAAACATAAATCTGTGGTCGCATTTATAATTTTAATGCCTTATGTGATACATTTGACTCTAATTTTAATGGTCTAGAATTTTTTTTTTGGTAAATATATTAATTCTTCTTAGTTATGCTCCATTAACTGGTGTTTAGCTAACGTGTGTGCAGACTGCATCAGCCCTTCTCATAGAACAAGATGGGGAAGAAATGCTCTAAGACACAAGCTGCCATCAGATTTATCTGGAGAGACAAAATATCAGCAGAAACAAAGTGTGGCAGGATGTTAAAGAATCACCTGCTTCTTAGGGGAGATGCAACTGGGTAACGATCCATGGAAACATGAACATTTTGGATTCTGTGTCTTCCATTCAAATTTATGAGCAGCTGTCAGGGCGCCGGCGCCGCTCGCTCCACGAGGGGGATTGCTCTTTGCCAAACCATAATGAGCAGATTATGGGTGGTAGAAAAAGTATGGGACTCTCTGAGAAATTGCAGTGCATCATATTAACTTCTCTCTGATGCTAGCAATTCCCCATCATATTGTATTGCCGATCACTGTCACTAATATACCATGAAATTCAGATGTATAATGTAGTGTACAGCTCAACCTCTCATTTCAAAGGTTTGTTACCCATAATCCTGCATGAGTCATTAGCAATGTCACTGAACAGAGTGAAACTCATTCACTTCTTACAGGGCTTCCCCTGCTGGCAAATAACTGACATGTTACACATGGGCACAATGCTTGGTTCTCCAGAGAGTTTTGATTGTGGCTTTGTGGAATGTTTGCCCTCTTTAATGGGCAATCAGACCTCCACCATCCCCAGTCTACAGGCCCTGCTGGATGGCCGAGCAGCTGGGTACTCTCATAAAGCACCTATTTGCTTTTCTTTAAATTATTTATCAGTTGAAATGTTGCTTATGGTATTTTAAAGGCACTATCATGCTAAAAGGTAAAAACATACACACACCAAAAATGAAAGAACTGAAGGGTAGGGTTAAAATTTGGGAAAGGACTTGGATTTTTAGTGGGCTCGGTCTCACTTGCAAAAGGTTTGTGGCCCAAGTTTGGGGATGAGGGTGAGCACCCAGGTCCCTCAGGAACCAGCAGCACAGGGCCAGGAGTGAGGCACAGCACCATCCATCCACAAATGGGGCACAGATGAAACCCAGCTGTCACTGGAAAAGCTCTCAGTTTTAATTGCAGGGAGGATCTCTCAAGGCAGGCTCAGCAGAAGGTTTCACAAGGAATGGGACTGCCTCATCTTCCAAGGAGAAAAGGGATGACTTTAAGATGCCTGTGATGTTCCACAGGTGGTTTTATTGACCTTCACCATTGGACCTTGGGTGAGTTTTTCTATCTGGGGGGGTCATCCTGAGCTGTGATGCTGTTACCCTGAGTGAGGTGCCCCTTTCAGCCATGCATTTGCAGTTTTGACAGCAAACCATGGGCTACAGGGATGTGGTTGACACTGAGCTGCAGATAATAATTTTGGGAGTGTAGTTTTGAGGTAAATTTTCACTTAGCTTCCATTTCCTCATTTTGCTCATGTGAAAGTTAAATGGGATGGTGTCACAAGCCTTCCTGAGCCAAGATGTATCACATCTACCTCTCCCCTTTGCCTCTGTGCTAATTATCTTGACAAATTGGTTTGCTGTGATTTCTTTGGAAATTCTGCTGGTTGCTTCCCACCCTCTTATTGCCAGACTGCACACCTAATGCTTGGCTGTTTCACCTGGTCTTTTTTTGCAGGCAGTGGTTTGTCCAGAGGGTCTGTGCCTCCTGTAGCCATGGGGCATCATCCTCCACAGCAATTCAGAGAATGCTGCTCCTGGGTGAGCTTCAGAGCCTGCTCCTGCCCCAGCAGAGAAGGTGGGTTGGCAGGCTAGACTGACACTGGAGGAGACTCTGCTCTGGATCTGCATCAGGCCAAGGTCGTGCCTCCTCCTGGTTCACCTTGTGCCACAGCCCAGATGAAATGTCTGGAAATGTCACTCCCTTCCTGACCTCTGGATTAGAAACACATTAATAGGTTGCCTATTTGTTCAGTTTCTTGTTTAAATTAAGTGATTATTTTTACACATTTTATTTTTAGTAACACATAACATCTCTTGTATGCTTTTTTATTTTTTCACCATTCTTGCATCAAGACCAAGGTCAGGCCAAGAGCTTTTTGTCTGGGAGGACATTCTGTCCAAGAAGGCACTCTGACATATGGATGCTGCAGCATTTGAGGCTTTTACATGGGAATCACACATTTAACTGGCAGGTGAAACACACTGAGGCTGAGTGGCAGCAGGGCTGTAAGATCACCCATCCAGGCAAGGCTGAAGTTTGTTAATTTTGCCTGAGCTGGGCTATGTGGAGGTGAGGCTGCAGCTCTAATTCCAGCTCTCACAGCTAACAAGGTGCTTTGTGGGCTCTCCCAGCAATGGTGTGACAGGCCCAGTGGTTCCTGTGTTATCAGTTCAAGTACTTACTCTGCCATTCCAAATTCATTTCATGTATTCTCTGCAATCTCCACATTTTCTCATGTCACAATGGTGATGAATCTGTTGCTGTTCCTGAAAGGATGCAAAAGAGGGACATTAGAGCCAGCACAGCTCTGTTAAATACCTTGTTGTCAGGACATATCAGAACTCCAGTCTGGTTTTTAAACACAACTTGCTAAAAAATCTGTTAAAGGGAGTACACAATTGTTAGGAGTGATGCTTGTGACAGTAACACACATGGTATTTTAGATGTTTCCCTAAATGACCTGGCTGAGTGGTGGCTGATGACCTGATTTGCACACCAATAGTTCTGCCTGTACAATAACCAGGCAGCCAGACTCAAAGTGCAATTAAAAATGAGGTCCAGGCTGTTACCAGTTTAAATCAGTGTAAAGACATGCCACCCTGGGAATGATAAACCATCAGTGACACTATCAGTAACTTACAGTAAATTAACTTTTGCAGCTTGGCCTGGGCTGAGTGTCACAGAGCAGGAATGTTTTATCTGGCAAAGGCTGTGATTACAGTCTGGATGCTGTGTGATATGGAGGGATAGCCAGAAACTTTCAGCAAAACAATTTCTCATCAGAAAATATTAGTTTATCTGGCCCACAACTTTTGGCAGGAAATTTGAGCTTCAGCAAAGGTTAAGGCATTCACCAGCCATGTTTGTTATCTAAACCTGATTTTCTGAAGCTCTGTGTGAGTGCTCAGATTTCTGAGACCTAGGCTACACTGGCTGACTCTCAATCTCCTATTCTTCAAAATTCAATTTTGACACTTTTGAAGTTTTGGATCTATTTCTGGCCGCCTCTGCCTGTGTATCCCTGCTTGGTGTTTAAATGGCAGGTGAAATAGCAAAGAAGCCTTCCCTTCAAATCCCAGTTCAGCTCAGCACTTCTGTATATTTGAGAATTTGCATAAAAACATCAAGTCTCTCCTGCAGTTTCTAAATTGGGCTTTAGGAGAAAATGATTTTAAAGAACCTGAGAGTGGAATGGAGGGATGTCTACAAGCCTACATACATCTCACATCTATATGCCTGCTTTTTTTTTGCTAAGGTTTTTCAACCCAAAAGTCTAAAGTGCCTCAGAGATGTTCAGGTAAGCCAGATGTTTGTCCATATGCAGCAGCTGTGGAGTCCAGGAGAAAGGAGAACATGAGCCATGCCTAATTTATAGTCATTAATATTAATGTGAGTCAGGCTGGAGTTCTGGTCTTGTTCTTCCATCTAACAAATCTTTCTGCCCTGAAGTTGTGCTGGGCCTGGTAAATATATGAGAGGCCACAAGGCTGTGCTTCCTTTGGAGCTTGGGGACCAGCAAGGCAAGGGAGGCTTTGCCCCCCCCCTTTGGCACAGGGGTTATGCAGGGAAAAGTGAACTCAGCTGCAGCTGGGGACCTCACCAGCACAAACCAGTGAGCTGCTCCTTCTCCCATCGTGTTGTTCCACTGTGGCACTCACTCCTCTGGGAGGCTGAGGTGGCCAAATGGTGCTCAAATGGTGCAAGAAACAATTAGATGAATTCATGGCAGAGAGATGCAGAAGGGCTGTTACCCACCAGGAGACTGCAGAAAGTCTCTGAGCCCAGATCACAGGGATCATCAGAGCACCCCAGGCAATTACTGTGAGTTTGTCCTGCTCCTAAGCTTTTCTGGAGACACACACAACTATTTGGTCTTAGAGATGGTGCTGGGCTAGAGGGACTGGTGATCAGAGCCAGCCTGACCATTCTGCTAGAGCAGAAGGAGATGGCTTTAGACAACTCTTGAAGATGTGATGTCTGTGGGTAAGTGATGTGAGCTCTCAGTGTGTCTGGGAGCTGTTTCTGCTATAAAGAACCTGAGCTCTCAGTTAGGAGACAATTCTGAGGAGGCTGGCAGTCATTCCTGTGTCCTGCTGGAGAGCATTGTGTCTGTGCTGGGCTCTGTATTGGCTCACATTATTAAGGAGAAGAGGGTAGAAAGATACAGAAAAGCAGCAGAGGATTATTTGGCAATTCCAGTGTCACCAGGATCTGATCCCAGCAGTTCAACATAATCAGTGAAAGAGAAGAAAATTGAGGAGATTTCACTGGAACTGAGCAAGAGCTTGACAGCTGGCAAATGTTAATGTAAGTAGGCAACTGGGAGTGTGGGGTGGAGGGAGGGTGGTGTCGTTCAGCATCACTTACAGAAGTGCCATTTAAGTCTGAAGAGAGCCTGTAGAAAACGTGTTCCTTTCTGCTCAGCTCCCTGCCCTGTCTCACGTGTCTGCCTGCCCAGTCCTGCTGAGCCTTGGGCAGTTTGGAGCTTGTGGAGTTCATCTCATGCAAAGCATCTCCAAAGCAGCCTTCACCCAGGCCAAGGAAACCTGCCTGCTCCATGGCTGGCTGGAGTGCTAGCACAGAGGCTTAGCCTGAGTGGGAGCATCACTCTGCTTCTGCTGGTCCACTGGTTTCTGTCCCAGGGATGGGGATGTGGAGGAGAACCAGTGGCTGATGCAGGCTGGCACAGAGCAGAGCTGGGTGTGCAGCCTTCACACACCAGCATGTTTTTCTCCTGTGAATTGCTGCTCAAATAGCCCATTTCTTCCAGGAGAGTAAAGGCTGGTAACATCTCTGTGTGGCTGTTGTGCTTTTTCTACGGGCAAAGTTCCCTGGTTCTAATCAGTCATTGGTTTCTCTGGACACTCCCCATCCAATTTCACTTCTGTCTACTGCCCCTCTGGGCTTCTGGCAGGACATGGGCACCAAATGAAGCCAAATCTCTTTTTGGATATGGCAAATGTGGTCATTTTTGTTGTGTTGGAGGTATAATTCTCACATGAACATCAAACCCAAAGCAATGTTCTTGCAGCAGCAAGTCAAGCATCCATGCTGGTGTGTGGATGAGGTCTCCCCCAGCTCAGTCCATGGGTGCAGGGTGGAGTGCACTGTGCTCATCCAGAAAAATCCTCCTCTGCTCCTAGGAGCATTTCTCTGGCTATTCTTCCTTCCTGTACAATTAACTATTTAGCATTTGGCAGCTCAGAAAAGTTTGATTGCACTCCAGAAACAGTCTGTGAGCACCTTCCACAACCTGATTTCCCAAAATTGCTCCCTGGCCTCTATTTCCACCAATATTCTCCAGAAACAGTTGGGCCATGTTTCATTGTAATGTCAAAATTGTATTTTTCTGCATCTAAATAATTTTGTTGTCTAAGGATGAGGTTTTTTGGATTTAGAGCTGCTGCTTTGGTATTTTCTCTCATGTTAAATATCCATGCTGGTCACTGTGCTTTCCTAGAGGGAAAGAAAAATAGGAAGGTAGCAACTGCAAACCACATTCCTTTCTCATTTCCTGAATGGCATTGGGCTATTCAGAGTTTCAGAGGTATCACAGGCAGAGGTCCTATCACAGACCATGTGTGCCATGGGTACACTCCAGTAATTCAGGCTTAATACTGAACAGATAAAGGTAATGTTAAAGAATCATATTTACAGGAAACTCTTTTGCTTTCTTGACCATGTTAATAATAAAGTTCTGCAGGGAAAGAACTTCTGGGTTTCTGTAATCCAGCCTGCTTCTGTTCAGGTTACTTTTGGTTTCCTGGGAAATGTTCAGTCTTAAAGATCTTGATGATGACTTGTATTTGGATGTTTCTGCAGTGGTCCCTGAAGTGACACCCTACAATGATAGGCTTCAGGAGCTCGTGGGTGTGTTAATTTGAATTAATTATAGCAGCTTTGACTTGCCTTTGCTAGAAAATTGACTTGCTTAATTCACCCACTAGACATTGTCACTATTAAATCCAGAAGGTTTATGAGGATAAAGGTCTTGGGATTCTGGTGACTCTCCTAAACACTTAATCAGAGTAGAGCTGAAATCAGTCAAATGTGATGTCCTATGCCTGTATTTGGGGTTGATGGCCATCCATAAATCCAGGTGCATGCAAATCTCAAACATGTTATTATTTGCTATTATTCTAATTTGGAAGGTGTGGGGGTCTCTTCTCTCCTGAGGAACTGCATTGATGATGGATTTTCACTCTCTGTGTTCCCAAAACCAGACATAGCTGGTCTTGGCAGGGACAAGGATGATGTATGTGATAGCTGTCACTTGACTAAGTGAGAGACATGATGGGGACAACTTCATCAAGGAGCAGGATGGCTCCAGGAGGGGCCTGGGCTGCAGCTGGAGACCCAGGGCCTGGCAGACCCCCAGGGCAAGCAGTTATCCCATGGCAAAGGACCAGCACCAGCTGCTTTGCTAAATTAAGATGTAGCAGCACTTTCCACAAGACTTCTCAGCTCCTGGGACATCCCAGTCTTGGGCATGGGGGGACAATCTCGTGCTGAGCTTGGAGGCACTGAACACCCTGGACTGGGAATGCTGGTGTGCAGCTACAGAGCTCTTCCTATGGTCTGACAAGGAAAAAGCTTAATCAAAGGCAACACATTTCTAAGGGCTCTTTTTTACCTTGTGTGCTGATGTTTCCCTAAGGAAAATGTTATGTTGAAATAACAGTGCTGAGCTAGCAGTCTCTGTTTGTGCCTTTTAAATCTGAAATCCAGAGGGGATGGCAGTCAGTGTTCATGTGAGGAACACATCAAACGGGGTACAGTGACAGAAAAAAAAGCAATTAAAACATTACCATAAGGAAATATAATTTTAAAAGGAGAGAGAAGACCATGGACCCTTGTGGTTAGAGATTTACCTGGGTGGTCCAGAGAGGTTAGACCAGGAGTCCTGTGGTCCTGTGTGCTTTCCCTGGGCTATGCTGGCAGGAGTGTGCCCCTGCAGTTCCACTACCCTTTGTTCTGGAATAATCACCCAGCTCTTGTGCATCACTGGGAAAGGTCTCCATTCAACTCTTCCACCCATTTTTTTTTCCCTAACTGAAGAATAAGTAGAGCAGGAGAGATGAAATTCTGTCAGCAATTCCTGGATGAGCTGTAATGTGAGGCTTTTTACCTTTCAGTGAGAATCAGAGAATTATATACTGCCCTGTCGAGCCAGACTCCAATATCCTGCACACAGGTGCATGGATAATTTCTCTTTTTATATTCTTAACATTAAGACACTTCACCCCAAGATTAAGACTGCTGGTAAGTCAGCTTCATTGGTGCCTGGAACACTGCACTATGTAAGCTGAATTTTTGTACCTAATATGTGGAAGAAATTTTTTGTCTTTTCACATGTGCTTCTCCAGGGCTTTGTCTTCAATGTCCTCTGAGTATATCTGGGATGGTAAAAAGTTCTGCTCCTCTGTCCTGAGAACAGCCAGGAGAGTTTCACACAGGCCATGCTGCAGTTTTGCAAAGAGCTGATTTCTTCTTCAGAATTAAATGCTTGATTAACAAAATGTGTTAATTTAAATCCAGCTGGAAATTAAAAAACAACTTTGATGGGAGGCAGTTCGAAATACATAAGAGCAGTTTGGGGGACTTTCTGCTGTATAGAAGCAAATGTCTTGTGTTGCTCCACAGGCTCTCACAGGTCACTGGTGCAAACATCACATCCTCACAAAGATCAGATGATCTGTGTGACAGGGACTGTGCATAGAAGAGATGGGCACAATCTGAACTGAAAAAAAAAATGGAAGCAGTTTATTGAATCCTCAGGCTCTTTTGCATGTGGTAAGGATTCTAAGGTGAGAGCAAGATAACCTGTAAAAGGGTTAATTAGAATAACTTAAGCACAAGCCATGTTTTCTGTAATAATATGTGGTGTTCAGACAATGTAGAGTTGAAGAGTTTGGCTGCATCCTGTTTTAAACAATCATTGTGGATCAGCCTGGAATTTAGGGACAAATAAGCTATGGGGAAATAGAATCAAGGAAAAAAAATCAATTAAGTTCACTGAAATTGAATTGACTGGGAATAGCATGGAAGGGTGGAATTCAGGATGGATGAGATGTGATAAATAGGAAGAGCAGCCTGAGAGACCTCACTAAGCTCCTGCTCCTCTGTGGCAGGGAGGATGCAGAACTGAAAGTATATCCAGGGATAACTTTGCAGGAAGCTATTCCAAGTGATAGCTTTCCTTGAATCTTGCTGTATCAATTAGTAATGATTTGTGGTTAGAGTAATTCCATATTTCATTTGTTGTGTTTATTGCATAGGGCATTAACATACTGACTAATGAACCTGCAGCAGCTGAGTGATTCAGCTGAGGGTTTGCTCACGTGATGGAGCTGGTTGGTGATCAATTATGTTTTTGTTGTTCAGGAAAATGCTACTTTTTATGAGCATTCCTTTCTCTGTGTGTAGTTACAGTGGAAAGCAATATGCTTTAAAATTATTATATCCTAGGTTGTCCTAGAAGTCCCAGTATTGAAAAAATGAAGCCTAAAAGTTATGTTTCTTATGGGGTTTTACATTCATTTTAATCATATTATTGTTCCTTTTAGGGAGCATATCCGTGGTGGTCAAAACCCACAGAAATTACTATAATCTCCTTTAACTCCAAGTTTACATGGTAAGTCATTGGATACAGAATTTGCCTGTTTCTTTATGAGATTTAACACCTGACTTTGTCTTGGCCTTAAGAATGTTTTCCACAACTCTGCACATAGACACAATCCATTCCCTGCTCTGCACATCCTTCAAACCTGTTAGAAATGCACATAAAAATCAGGTGTCAGATATCTCAAGATCAAATCAAATAACCCCACAACCACATGAATGCAATTAAGATAAACATGTTCACAAACCCCCAGCAGATTCCAGTCAGCCCAGCCAATCTCCTGGATGATAATTAACATGAAAGGTGGGTTTTGGCTGTAGTCTGTGTGCTTTATATAAAATCACTGAGGTTTTTAGTTCCTGGGGTTTTTTCCTTCTAAATTTCTTCTAGGTGCATCAGCGAGTTTTTTCTTGTCTTAGGAGTTTTGTAATTTTGCATGTGTTTTTGGCTGGCTGTCCATGAGCTCCTGGGCAGGCACACATCCATTCCTGATGAAGATCTTGTTTTCTTTAGGCTCCCCCAGCAGCTCTACCCTTGGCTTATGGAGCTTGTGTTAATTAACCACCCTGCTGGCTGTAAGAGAAATACCCCTGCAAACCCAGGCTGATAATCCACATGAAGAAAAACAGTGCAAAGAAAAGCTCACAGATACAAGGAAGGAAAATGCAACTAAAATTTGGTTCACAGGAATGAGGCAGTGGTTTAGTTAATGACTTATTGCCAAAGGAGCTACACATATACACATAGATGAGAAAAATCAATATAGTTGATGAATCCCCGTTCTATTTTACAGTGAGAGAGAATTCATTTCTAATGACCCTCAGTATTTATGTGTGTGAGCATCGAATAAGAGAAAGGACAATAACTGTTCCAAAAATCTGGTTTGTGCAGAAGACCAGAACTCCTGTTTCTTATTGTTGGGGCTTTCTGAACCCTCGGAAGTGTAAAGAATGTAAGAGAAAAATTGAATTGAACACACAGTTGAATAGCAAAAAGAGAGACTATTTTATGTATTAAAAAGTGCTTTTAATGACATCTATTTTCATAAAAGTGTTTTGTGGAATGAATGGCTTGGACAAAAGCACTGGTAAATCGCCTGAAACAAAACTGCCTGACACTGAAATAGCTGCTAATGGTAGGCAGCTCCTTGACTCCTTGTTATATTTCTTTCCTGCATTTAATCCTTCTCAGATCATTATGCAGAGGGACACTGCTTTGCTTAAAGGGTTATCAATGTCACCAGGCACTGGAAAAGATATGAGGACAATTTAGCCACCTTTTTGCAGATGGGATTCACATGTCCTTTTGAGAGTGAACAGAGTCTCACTGAGGTTGGAAACCTTCAGAGAGAATCCCTGGAAAGGCTTTTCCACTACTTCATGGTGGTGAATCTCCCTGGGGAGGTGATCAGCAGTGACCCCATCACTAACCATGCAGGAAATTTTCTATTTTAATTCCTATTTTTTCAACTTTTCCAGGGAAATTGTATTTACAGAGCGGGAGTTAATCTCCCTTAATCTTAACAGTATCTTTTGGCTCGGCTGTCCCAATCTCTCCTTGTCTCCATTGGGTGTTTCTATAGCAACTCCCCGGGGAGTTTTCCTCTTATCTGGGTGAAGTTAACTGGAAACAAGTAAATATACTTGAGATGAAGTGGTGTTGGGGAAGACTGATGAGGCCTTCAGAGCATGATCTGAAAAAAAAGCTGAACTATTTGCAGAACCTTCCTCACTGTAAGAAGCTTGAAGCTCCTGCAGTCAAAGATTTTGCCTAAAGTACACTTGTCCTCTGCTGTGCCAGTACAGTCCCAGGTACAGGAAAATTTTTCTGCATTAGTAATAAAGCATATGGAGCTCAAACTGGCCAAGCCTAGAGGTGCCTTGCTGGGGAATGGGATTTTCACAGGCAGTTTGAGAAGATCGATTGTCCCTGTTCCAACCAAATTATAATAAACCTGGTGTCATGTCTCATTTGCAGGCATTTCTGTGTGGTTTCATCTCTGTGGGTGAGATCCATCTCCCAGCTCATCCAGGGGCTGCCAGGGTGAAGCAGCACCTTCTCCACCATCCATCAGCAGCACGGGGGCCAGACCCAGCACCGCTGCTCAGAGGAGCTGGAGGATGGGCCTGGCTGAAGGGATGCTCTCCAGGGAAAGAGATCCTTTCTGCAGGGAGCTTTGGAGCTGTTGTGGCAGCTTTTCTCTGAATGAATAACCCAGATTATACCGAGTCAGAAGGTTTGTGTCCCTGCTGAAAGCCCACTCGCTCCACTCCACCTCCTGCTTCCAGGCTGTGGACCAGACTTTTCCAGGCCGGTGTTGTAGCTGACATTAATGGGCTTTTCCTTTGCATTTTAGACAATCACAGACCAAGCTGTTGGCAGGCCAGCAGCTATTTGAGAACTGCCAGACCTTTCTAGATGGTGAACATCTCTCTTGGAGCTTGATGAGTGTTTCCTGTGGGCAGCTGTGACCTCCTGCTGCTGTCACCCCAGGGAATGGAGAACCTGCCTCCCGTGCAGCCTGAGCTGCAGATACCAGCCAGCTCCTTCCCCTGCTTTAATTTTTTGGATACCAGCCGTGTGTTGCTTATCATCGGTTCTGATCCCTAAAGCCAAGGTGCTGATTCTTATCTGCAGCTTCAGCTGTGCTTAAATCTTTATCTTCACTCAGTGAGTCTGAGCGCTGAGTGTGCAGAGACATTATTAGATTATTAAATCAATGACACTCAGGTTATTAGTCACACTCATCCGCATTACCTGACACTGTAATGACGTTCTATTTTTACTTCCAGCCTGCTAATGTCCCAGAGGTACTGAAATTATGACCAGAAAATTAATTTCTATACATTTGAACAAGAAATAGAAGTATCGGAAATAATCCCATATCAACAGGATAAATCCTAATGGAATTGTTCAGGAAAGCAACAGGGAAAGGGAAGAGGGTGGAGAATGGTGTCTGACATGAAGCTTTCCCTCTGTGCTGCCATGCCAACTGTTATGGGTAGGATGGTTGCTAGTAACTGGGCCAGACTATTTTAGCTTGTAATCCATTTGGGGCAATTAGGACTTCTGAGCTGGCATCAGTGATTTTTCTCACTCAGCCAACACTTTCTTGCAGAATCCCTCCACCAGGATGATGCAATAGGCTTGTTTTTCAGGCGTGAAATCAAACCCCGTGCACAGAAAAAGGCCAGCACATGGCAAGATGTTGTTTACGTTTTCAAAAAGGACTCCTTAATCTCAGGCAAATTACCATCCCAGTCCCCAGGCTGAGCTAAGAAGTGAGGTCCAATCTGATGACTCTTGAAGATTGAATTGGATGTTAATTCTGCTGTGCATGACTAACCATCTGCAGGCTGGGAGGAATCTGTTAGGGTGGAAAAACACCGCGGGAAGTGCTCGAAGCCCAGCCACGCCCTGGCACAGCCGGGCAGTGCCAGCCTCTTCTCGCCCCTGCAGCCCCAGAGATGCAGAACTGTGGCTCTGGGGGCTCTGCTCCTCACTCTGAGCCCTGAGTGGGAGCTGCCAGGGTGGCTGGGCAGGGTGCTGGCATGGGGACAGATGCCCAAGGCAGGGGGTGGCTGGAAGAGGCAAGCTCTGCGGGGGTACCACAGCACGCAGGCAGCTCTCAGCCAGCAGGGACAGCTTCTGTGGGGGAAACAGAGGGGAGCAGATGGTGAAACACCCCACAGGGAGAGCCGTTCACACCCCTTCCCCATGCCGCCCACAGCCCCAGAAACTTCCAAGTTCCCCGAGCTTATTGATTACCAGGGACAAATCTCCACATTGCTTAATTATAACTTGGTTTTAATGCACGTCTTCACGCTGTATTTATTTCATGCTGGCAATTAATTCCAAAGTGCTCGCTGTGCCAGAAATGGTGAGCAGGGTGACTCTCTGTGAGATCTGCTGCTGAGGAATTGCCACTTAAAAATGGAGAAATACATGCAAGTATGGGTGTGGGAGTAAGTATTGGTGGTACCTGCTAAATGCATGTTGCAGGATGCTCTCGAGAGCAATGTTTGTAGTGGAATTATAATGAGCTGAGTTGTTTAGGTGTAATTAAAAGATGGGAGTGAGAACTTGCATGGAAATCCTTTTCTCTAAGCTTTGGGAAGCCTGCTAATAAGATATAAACATTTAGCAGCTCAGCTGGAGTATGGTGTGTTCTTTGGTTAAACATTAAAGGGGCATTGTCGAGTTGTTTTAATTAATTAGCTATGTTTTAAATTAAATCAAATCAATTTGGAGGAGTTAGGCTCAAAATTAATGTTGTTTTCACCTGGCAGGGAATGTCCTTTAAATTATGAACATCTTAAAGACAATGAAAATTAAAAATGCCTTTAAGAAATCCCATCCCCATGGTTCCCTTTTCTCAGAGAATGGCCAGTATTCTGATGCTATGGCATTGCTGACATTGCTAGAACAGTAAAATTAGAGCCTTTTAGCCTCTGTCTGCTACAACCAACATTTACACATCTTCTAGATGTGCAATACTCGTGTCAAACCTGGCATGTATAATCTTGAATATACTGTTTTCATTTTTTGTTAAGACTTATCATGGTGCAACACAGCACTTGCACTACCAGGTAAGGAAGGTGGGCAAGAAAGTCGGTTTAATATGTTTGCTGAACACAAGTGGGATGTGGGTATTGTACACTCAGCCTCCAGCATCTGTGAGATTCCTGCCCAGTTTTAGACACTTTGGGCAGAGGGGCAAAGACCTCAAGGTTTGTAGAATTCCTACAGCTGTTGTGGAAATTCACAGATAGGACAGGGAAGGTGAAAAGAGTGCCTGCACTGAAGGGAGATGGAGCACAGTGAGATCCAAGGGGGAGGTGATAGAGGCAATCCAGTTCTCTGGTTTGTGGGGGAAAGGGGTTTCTGTTCTTCTTATTGCTGTTCAGATGCCTTGTGTTAGATTTAGGTGGGGGAAATCATCACAAACTCCCCATGACACAGTAGGCTGTAACTGCTGGAAGCTGTTATGTGCTTTACGTGGAGCCTTTACAGTCTATTGAGTAAATAATCTACAGATTAAAGCTTTCTAAGTACACAGTGACTTGATAGGTAACCAAAGAAGCCATTACAATATGTCATGTCAATAAGAGGAGGATTAAGGTCCCTCACACTTGCTGCAGTGACAGAGTCTATCTGTGAAACAAAAGCCATCACCTTTTAAACACCCTGCAGTGCAGCTGTGCTCTGGGGCTGGGCAGCAGCCATTTGGGCAGGGCCAGCTGCTTCTGCCCTCATTTATTGCTACCCAGGGATGCCTGAGCAACTCAGTGATGGTGTTCTGTCTCCAGGCTCACCTGCTCCTGTGCCACGGGTGGCTGGAGCCAGGGCCATCTGCCATGGAGAAAGGAGCAAACCAGTGGGCTGGGAGTAGCTCCCAGTTCTCTTTATGTAAATGAAGCAGAGTGTTTTCTTTCTGAAATCCAGGAGCAGTGTGTGTGCAGAGAGCTGGGCTGTGAGGCAGCAGGACAGGAGGATGTAAAGCCCTGTCAGCCCATGCAGGGGGAGATCAGGGTGCTGGATGGGAAGCCAAGGGTTTTTTCCTAAGGCCAGAGTGATTTCTGCCTTTCTCCCTTGGACATCCATCCACCCACTCACCACCCTGACCACCCAAAACTCCTCTCTCCTTCACTGCTCCCAGCTCAGAGCTTCCCCATTCCCAAGGGCATCCCAGTTCCTTGGGGACCCTTCCTGAACCTCCTCCTTTAGCAGGAGCCTCCTGGCTAAGGCACATCCAGCCTCCTGCCTCCCCCCACAGCATTAATTACTCCAGGTTTCCAGTCGCTCTGGTGAGTTTAATATGAGCTATGTAAATTCCTCCCAAGAATGATAGGATTTTGACAGCCTGATTTGCCTCACAGGCATCCTCAAACCAGCTCATTTTCTCTTCTCTGGAATTTTTGAGTGGTCGGGTGGCATTTGATTATCATTGGCTGGCATATCTGAGCTCTGGGGTTGAGCATAAAGATATTTTAAATTTAATAGGTTTAAGATGTCATTATTTCCATGCTGATGAATTTATACTTGTAACCAGAGAAACTTAGAGCATTTAATGAACTTATTTAGATATCATGGTGCAAGCTTTAAACCCAATCCCCAGTATAAAATTAAATCATGCTGGATAAAAACTAACACCCAGAAGCAAAAACTGAACTGGGTAAATGGACGAATTTCAAAAGACAGGATAAATACAGATATAAGGCACCTAGGGGACAGATTTACTAAGAGTTTTTGCACTATTTTCAATGGAGCTTGTAATAGCATAAAAGTATTAAATCTGATTTACTAGAAAGGATTTGTATAGTATTTCACTGCCTGTTTCCCAGTGCCATAGCCCCTTCCCATCTCTCCCAGGTCTCTAACAGGAACTCTGGATACAGCCAAACACTCAGTGGAGTAGGATCCAGCTTTGCTGAGGAGCTTGCAAGCAGCCAGAGAAGAAAATAATGCAGCCACTCAGTGATCCAACAGGATTAGCAATGTGATTCTATGGAAATCAATTCTCATTCCAAACAGGTCAGTAGAGAGAAGCCCTGCCAGGCTGCTTGGGAGGTGGATGGTGAACACTCACCTGGGACAGTCCTGCCCACCTGCCCTGTGTCGTGGGGCTTGGCTTTGCCAAGGCAAGTGTGAGATCTCCTTCCCAGCCTCCTCATGCCAAGGCTTTTATCAGGATCTTCTAAATCCTACAGACTTTCAGAATTTGTGTGAAGGAAATGTCCTGCCCTGAAAGGGAGACTTCAGTGTTCACCATGGTTGGTCATGTCATGTGGGGTGGTCACTCACAGACCAGGTTTGGAAGTACCATGAGGGTCCTTTCTTTTCTAGGGGGCAGACACCAGTTAGAGAGCCCAGGTGAGGAGGATCAGCTCTGGATTTATTCCTGAGGACCTTATTTGAGATGTAAGTACTGATGAGCATCTCTAGTACTGTCTGTTGTTATCAAATTCAGCATCCCTATGGAAAAACCATCCTACCACAGATATATTTCATTTTAAATGAAGAAGCTAGAGGAGAATGAGGAAACAGATTTAGATGAAATGGGAAGGGATTAAATTAAAAAGTTTAAAATAAACCAAGACAAGTGACCTTTACTACACTACCTACAAGCAGAGATTGTCTATTTAATGCTTCCAAAAGCAGGCAAATGCACCAGAAAGCAGCCAGCAGGGCTAAAGCACAGAAGAGAATCACTGAAAGGGCTTAATGGGACTAGATTTTCACAAGATTAATCTTCTATGGACTGATTACACGTAGGAAACAAGGGCTAGGAAAAATGTCCTATATCAATTTTAACAGTGTGTGGAAATTAGAATAGCAATCCTGCAGGTGCCTGTGCTGGACTCTGTCAGCATATTCCAAAATGACCTGGAACAAAGGGACAAGCAGTGAGATGGTGAAGTTTGCAGCTGACACACATTTGTCCAGAGTAGCCAGACCTAAAGCAGAGGTTTGCAGAAGGATCTTACAGAAATAAGTATCAGGGTGATATGAACTGGCAGGTGAAATTCAGTACTGATAAGTGCAAATTAATGCCCTTGCTAAAACAGGTCTGCCCACATACCCAGAATGATGGGTTTTGAATTAGCACTTGCCCTTAAGCAGGAAAATGTGCTGGAGCCTTTGCAGCTGCTCCTCTCTGGAGGCTGGCACCATCCTCATGGCCAGGGAGAGGAGAGAGGAGGGCTCCAAGAATGGGGAGCACCACTGTGCCAAGGCTAAATCCCTGCACACCTCTGATCCTGCCTGCAGGTCTGGTGACCCCTTGCAGAAAGGCTGCAGGAATACAAGAGGAGGAAAAGGGAAGGCAAAAACTTTTGGACATAGGAACCAGCCTCTGTGACCCAAAAAGCTCCATATGTTTGGGGCTGTTGCTTGGAAAGGGCATGACCAGAGGGGACAGGGGAAAGACCTGCACCATCCTGAGTGATACGAAGGTGGATAGGGGTGAACATTGCTTGTCATACAAGAGGGAGAAAGACAAAGACTTGTTTGGGGAGGAGAGGGCTTGTTTATTTATTTCTTTGGAATATTTTATTTGGAAGTGCAGCACTCAGCTCAGAGCGTGTCATGGGGAGGGAAAACAGGCTGGTGAAAGGTTTTGAGGAGCATCTGAGGTCACTTGGTTTGTTCAGCCTGGAGAAGAGCAGGCTGAGGGGAGCCTCGCCACAGTCTGCAGCTTCCTCAGGGGAGGGAGAGAGAGCTGCAGCTATGGGTCAGGAGGAAATGTGAGGAAGCTGTGCCAGGGGAAGTGCAGGAAAGGAAAGGCTTCTTCACTAGGAGGGCAGCCAGACCCTGGGCCAGGCTCTCACAGCACCAGGCCTGTCAGAGTTCAGGCAGCATTTGGAGGATGCTCTGGGTCCTATGATTCAGTGTTAGGTGGTCCTGCAAGGAGCAGGGGCTGGACTCAATGACCTTTATGGTCCCCTCTGATATTAATCTATGGAATTATTCTACAAGCAGCAGCCAGTGAAGCGTGTCAACAGTTTTCCATCAGAATAGTTGCCCCAGCTACTTTCTGTTGGAAACACTGATTCAATGGTATCGAGATGCTCTGTGGGAACACATCAGTGCCATCAAAGCCAACAGCAGAAGCCAGACATCTGCCTGGCCTCCTTGCCTGCTGCCCAGCTGGCTGCCTCTCTGGGACAGCTGGGCCCCTGCACTGCAGCCAGCAACCCATTTGATTTTTCTTTACTCCATCATTGTTCTATTTATATTGCATTTTCCCCCTACATTTTCATCTTTATATTTTATATCCAGTGTAGTTATAGCATTAAAAATTCCCCTGTCGCCCATCAGAACATCAGGTGTCAAATCAAAGTGCAAGTCACTCAATGAGAATAATTCACATTATCATTTAAATGAGTTTTAAACACTCATTCTGTGGGATAAAAAGCTACAAAAATAAAGAACACATACAGGAAAGAGTTGGGTTTGGGTTTATTTGTATATCATACCATATCATATATTAACATGAAGTCATAACTTCTGATGTACAAAGGTTGAGCCCATGAAACCAAGATGATACTTTATATTTAAATTTCTTTCTAACTCACTGGGCTAAATGGAAACAGCATTTTTGCAGTATGCAATTTCAGAATTTCCCTCCCTGTGCAATTTCAACATTTGCAGTGTTTGGTTGCTTCGTTTCACAGATGTTTCCATAAAGAAGAGGAAAGACAGAATGGATGCTCTCCCTGTTTCAATGAAAATACCTGTTCTCAGCCTGAATCAAGGAGAATGTATTCCACAAAATGACGAGCCAGATTTTGGAGACATGGAAAATTCCATATCTGGGGTAGAATGAGCAAGAAAAGCCCTTTTCCTAGTCAGCACAACTCTAGTGCAGGAGTGGGAGAAGCCATGTAGAATGCCCTGTAGGGGGATACAGGATGGGTAAATGAAGGTGGTGTAGAAGGCAATCTTATCCCCCAGTGAGTTGCAGCTGGACCAGTTACTAAAGATTAGAAGCAGGCCTGATCTTAACAGGCCACACTGTAGCCAATAAGAACAAGTGGTATAAAAGAGTGGATTGGTGGGATGAGGAGTCAGATGAGTGCTGCAAGGACCAGGAACAGTCAGTGCTTAGAGGAGCTGCCTGTGAGGAACATCCAGGAGGTGTGGAGCTCTGGTGACCTGAAATCCTTGCAATGACATTAGAACTCGTGCTAAGACAACAATACCCATCTTTGTAACCCAGAAAGAAATCAGCAGAAATAGGTCACTTTGTGACCTGGAATGATTTCCAAATTCTTGGTTTTGCCTGTGACAGCTAACTCATAGAGCAGAAACCTTCCCTGGGTGAATTTTGGCCATGCTATGGATTGCCTCTGGCTGCTGGTGGTACAAGCTCCCCCATGAGGTAACCAGCTTTGCTCATAACTAGGTAAGCCACTCCCTTTTGAAAGGCTCTGCATGCTCATTTTAGTTGGAAAGGCCCAAGTTTGGCCCATACAATCACATGAATGATTTGAGAGGTTGATTTAGAGGTTGCTTTTCTGGAGAGGTGGTGATGCTGGAGCAAGCCAGTGCAAGTCCTGTGTGCAGTGAGCTGCAGGAGTGCCTCTGTCTGCTGTCCTCCTTAAGCTTATGAGACTCCTCTGCCCTCAGGTGTTGGTGGTGATGGAGATGGTGTTTCAGGTCATATATGATAAGCCATCACACCATTGTCCCCAGAGCTGATGGTCACCACCAATATTTTTCTCTTTCTGGGGCAATTATTTTCAATAAACTTGAACAATAGGCTGAGGTAACTTCAGCACAGGGAGCTGCTGCTCCAAGGGCCACCATTAGCAATTAAAATTAGATGAGCAATTAGCCTGTGAACTTGGCACTTGGAGGACTGCTGCCTGGACAGCTGCAGGAACAGCCCAGTGTTCATGGGGTCAGAGCAGTGCTGCTGGGATGGGATGCCCAGAGGAGGTGCCAGCATCAGTGAGGGGACTCCAGGATATATAGTGTTATTTATTATGCCTTCATTTGATTTTTCTTCTCCCCTTCCTCATCAGGGCACTGGGAGGAACAGGAACATGATATCTAATTTCCTAATTTTCCTGTCAGCTTTCTGGTTTTCAAAATGATTGCAGCAGAAATCTATAAAATGAGGATGAGGGAAGCAACCTTAATACCATTGTAAATCTCCAAAATGGATGCAGAAACACAGTACTCAAATAGGAGTAAATAAAAGCAAGGAGAGATTCATTCCAGTTTTCCCCTCTGTAAACCTACTGGCAGCTTGGAATTATTCAGAAAACAACATTTAACTGAGGAAAAAAAGGAGCCCTGTAAAATAGTAAAGATTGTACCGTAAAGCTAAGCACCCTCCATAAATCATGGCTGGGAACATTGCTAAGTTATAGGAACCTGCAGATGGCTGTCATTAAAGGCAAAGAGCCTCTCCCAGCTTGGCGGGCCCTGCTGTGTCCTGGTGTACAGCCACAAATCGAGCTGCCTTCATGGGGGAGCTGCAAAAGTGGTTTTAAAATAGGAATTTCAAGCAGAAGCTGTATGAGCTGTTCAGCAAGACTCAGGCTTGTTGCAAATCCACAGAGATAATTTCAGGCCTGATTTACAGGGGATTCTAATAAACCTCCCCTATTTAAAATGATACAGCAATAGTTTATCACCAGTGCCTGTCCGAGGCAAGAGGAGAGGGTGTGGGGCACGGTGCCTCCAGCTCCAAGCCTGGCATCATCTCCACCATAAACCTGTACAACCCCTGCCTGCCCGAAGACAGGGGCCAGGGGAAGCTGCTGGGGTCCTGTCTCCAGCTGGTGTTGGGGAGTGAGGCAGGACAGACCAGTGGGCTCCTTCCCTGCTCTGAGCACATTCCTGTGTGCTCACCTGGGGCAGCGCTGTTTTCCCTTTGGGATGAACTCGTCTGGGGCTTCAACTCAAGAAACAGCAGGAGAGATGCTCAAAACAAGCCTGCAAGGCTGAAAATAGCACACACCGGCTGCTGCTGCTGCTTTCAAGATAAAGATGTCACCAGGTGAGCTCTTTTAGGATTATATATTAAGCCACACCATGACGTAGCACGAAGATGCTCCAGAGCCCCAGGCTGGGCATGGCAGGTGTGCAGGGATGTCTGTGCCACTGCTGAGCCACGGGGTGCTGGGGGGTCCTGGGGGAGCTGGGGCTGTGCTGGCTCCCCAGGAAAGGCTTTGCTATGCTTCCCAGAGGAAAGATCACACTATCTGCTCTCTTGCCAGAGCCTCTATGGAGACTTAATCCTAAACACTCCCCTGAGGCACAAGCACTCCCTGCCGTGGTCCTGCATGGGGGGATTCAGCTGTAGGTCTGGCAATTAAAATATCCAGCATGTAACAAGACCTCCAGGAGCCTACCCTTCTTTAGAGGTTGGAAAAGTTTTGCCCCAGTCAGCCACACTTACCAGGGTTCATGGTTTTTCAAGGTCACCCTCTCTAACAAGGACAGCACCTTTTCCTGATACAAAATGGACCTGGCAGTGGATGGCACTGATTTTAAATATCCCCCCACCTCCAACCTTTCCGTTTCTGTTGTATCATTCTGATTTTCTCAGCATTTCTGCAGGACCATACCTGCAGGTGCTGGGCTCACTGCCCACCAGGCCAAGGGCTTTCCCAGGTGCTAGTGAGACTCCCTGCAAAAGCTGTAGTCAATGATTTCCAAAAATGAGGCCAGGAGGAACTGGATCCCACAGTATTATTTTTCTTTTCTGTCTCTGGGTGAATTGAAGAACTGCTCACTGCATCTTTAACAACTGTGTTTAGCTCCTTGTCACGACCTCCTTTGTACATCAGTAGAAAAGGCATCACCAGCAGATGCAATTTCTTTCAGTGCTGGAATTGTATTTATTTTACTGGAATTGTTCTCCATTTTTCTGGTGGCAAAAGGACTGAGCAATTTATACTGGCAGCACTGAATGTACTGAGATTGGCAGTGCTCGGGCACTCATGGCTTGTTACCCAAGGAAAGTTCAGAGCATACTAATTCATCCCACCACAGAGCAGCAGTACAGCAACTGTGCAGATGGCATCAATCAGTCTTGCATTAGTAACACTGTAAACATTTTTTAAGATGGTAAAAGATCCAATCTATCTGCTTTATTCTGCTTCATTGTGAGGTCCAGTTCTTCCTTTCCATCATACAAACAACTTCCAGGTAATGGAAGGGATATTGCATTCGCTATTCACAAATCACAGTTTGACCTATTATTTGTAATTTTCAGTGCCTGCCTTCTTATGCAGTGCTCATAAAATGAGATTAGAGTGATTTACAATAGTGAGAAATGGAACAAGACTAAGAGGAGATGTGACTCATTAGACATAATCCTGAGGCTGTTGGAAGGAGCCTGCTTCACTGAGGAAGTAGTGCTGCAATTTTCCGAACCAGTCTAGGGGACTTAGATGTACCTTTGAGGGCTTTCAGCACTGAAAACATGACCCAACAAAACCCACCAGTCCTAATTTTGTCTTTCATAGAATCAACCAAGAAATTCAGATTGAAAGCTCCCAAAAGTCCCCTCTGACACCCTGGTCTTCTTCATGATATTGTTGTACAATAGTGTCCTTTAAATACTGTGTCACCAAGCTTTTCAAAATGAAAAAGATATTTTTATGTGCATTCAAAATGGCAAAACTATACTATGGATTTCATTTACAGTGCTTCAAAATTATAAATATTAGTTATGGCTTGAGTGCTTAGCTGTTATATCTGGACTTAAGAAAGAGCTTACTTTCCTAATCCAAATCAAAAATCATCTGTCCTGTTACCAAGTATGAATTGGGCTTCACCAAGCAAACAGGGAGAATATCCAAGGGTTCATTTTAATGAGCAAGGAAATGAACTCCAGCAGAAGCCAGTCCATCTCCTGGAGTCATGGATGGTTTTGGGAACAGGTTGATGGGCTCCTGTTGGGCCATTTGGAGAGTGCTGATAGCCCCTCTCGTTTAGTATCTCCTGCTGCTTGGTTTTCTCTTCTTGAGCACCCACACATTTCTGCCAAATTGTTTAGTGCATCTCCCTAAATAAAAGAAAAAAAATGCTTGTCAAGAAGCAGTGCTTGCTTCTGCTCTCTTGGAGCAGACAGGATCTGTAACAAATGACTCACATGCAATAATTACAGTCTATTTCTCCCTATCTTGCATTGATTATTCAGATGTGGAAAGAATAGCTCTCTCTTGAATTAAAAAAAGCTCTGAAGACCCAAACACTGGATTGCTGATTTTATATTTTTTCTGGTTTCCCCCCATTTCTTTTTTGTTCAAGTAATGTTTACAGACATGGAATACTGAAGAGATGAAACATTTATAAACAAAGCCTCCTGTCAGAGTACTTGTAGTTTATGTTTGCTTAAAGGACAATTTTGTGTCACCTCTTTGTATTTTAATAGTCAAAATAAATTTTGCATAATAATTCAGCTCCTCTCTGCTGCCTGTAATGACTATCTGCATTTTTCTGATGGATGTTTGTATTTGTTTCCTATGATTTACATGACCTGACATCTCATATAATGAGCTTCCCAGCGCAAATGCCATTTGTGATACTCCGTGCAGCACTAATCTATCATTTGATGACCTTACAAGTGCTGGGGTCATGGATTCAATCAGTAAAATGTTTCAGGGTGTAATTAATTAATTTCCCCCTCCCCACTCTACAACTGTTCACTTGCAATTTGATGAAAGCGATGTTTTTCTGTAACACTTCTCCAATACATACGGTTTGTTTGTGCAATCAATCACGCTAAGTTGGGGAGTTCTTAGTATTCATGGCTTTGTCTTGCTCAAAACTTCCAAATGTTTATTTTCCAGCATAATTTAATAGTTTAATTAACCAAAAAACTAGCTACTGTACTTTTTAAAGTACTCTCAGGTTGTGATTTAACGGCATGGTTTTGTCTTTTCTAAAGCTGGGCTGGATTGCTCCGCACGGGCTGTGGAGCTGGTTGGACGGTGAGTGACACTGCTGAGCTGGCTGTGTCCCATCTCAGCCTTCCAGGACACTGAGCTGTGCTGTGGCAAACCCTGATGGAGCTGCTGGCTCTCTGATTTAGGCTTCTCATTAAACAAAAAAGGAATTTTATGGTCTTGGTGTTCAGCATCCTTTGCCTGTGCTCGTGTTGCTTAAGAGCTCATGTAGACATCAGGAGGGCAGGCTGTGGGTGGTGAGATTTTTCAGGCCACTCTCTGGAGGTGTATGGCTCTTTAGAAGTCTGTGTGAAACATCTAGCAAAAGGTAAGCTTAAGTTCCCTGTCCTGGAATTAGCATCTTAGAATCATAGAATCATTAATGCTGGAAAAGAACTCTACGATGATCGAGTCAAATCATTGACCTAACACTGTCAGGTCCACCACTAAACCATGTCCCTAAGCAGCACATCTGCAGGGTTTTTGAACACTTCCAGAGACAGTGGGCAGCCTGCTCCAGTGCCTGACTGCCCTTTCAGTGAAGAACTTTTCCTGACATCCAATCTATACTCCCTTGGTGTAACCTGGGGCCATTTCCTCTTGTCCTATCACTTGTTACCTGGGAGAACAGACTGGCTCCTTCCCATCTGCAGCCTCCTTGTATCTCATGCTTCATAGAGTTTTTCTAATAACAGGAGCAGGTGTATTTTTGTGCATAAGCAGTCATCTTTTCACCTAATAATGTGAATTTCTAATGTACAAGTGGCCCTGGAACAAAGTCCTTCAGGACCTGTTGGGAGAATGAGATTTGATCTTTGCCATCAGCACTCAGGGCTGAGGCTCTGAGGCAGCTTGGAAGGAGCAGAAAGCCCTGGCATGTTCTTATTATGTTAACAAGTTTTCTTTTATCCTGTCAAGGCCTTAGGAAACCTTTCTATTGACCATTAAGGCAAAGCAAGAAAAAATATGCTGAAATTGAGAACTGGATGCTTACAGACAGAAATCCTATAATGTTATGATTCAATTTCTTTTCAGATAAATGTGATTGTTTCTGCAATCCTGCTGCTTGGCTTTCTGAAGCCCAGGAAAGAACTTGGAGGGGAGAGAAGACACAGACATGAAGGAAAACATAAAAATTGGGACAATATTACAAACCCACCTGACAAATTTGGTTTGGAAGAGGCACAGGTATTTCTTTAAAGAACAGCAGCCCTTTAGTGCAAAGCAGTAGAGTTTGGAAATAATGCTCGTGGCATCTCCCTGAGTTTGGTGGCTTCTGTAAAGGGCTACACACACGTTGGGTGAGATTAGGCTCTAACCCAGTTCCTGCTGCTGCTGTTTGCTGGACCAGGGTGGAGATGCCCCCTCCAGAAGCCTGGCCTGTGATGGAGGAGGCTTTGGGAAGAAGGGATCATGGGGACAGCCTGGGAGGTGATTCCCTGACATGGCTTCAGTCACTGCTTTCACAACTTGCTAGAATGATCTTTCTCACAAATGGTGTTTTCTTTCCATTGTTTTGAACACAGTGTGGGTAGTAAATCACAGTGCATCTTGCTTGGAATAAGGGACTGAAGTGGTGTGGCAATGTGTTTTGCTCACAGTCTGCAGCCATTCCTTTGATGGAAATCAGGCAGGGAATGCAATGTTCCAGTGTGCTCTGGGCTGGCAGGTCAGACCCATCCAGCTCCCCAGTGTGGCTCAGGGCTATAAACACACCTGCTGGCATTTGCAGAATTAAGGTTTAATGTGATGTTTTACTGGGAACTGGCTGTATCCAGCATGAGACATGGTCAGTATTGGATAGCACATGCATGCAGGTCTGCTGTATAGGCTCTAGCCATGGCTACAGTGCAAGAATTGCTGCTGCTGCTGCTGCACAGACTTCCTGCAGTGGTGTCTGGGCTGTGTTAGCTATGGAATGTTAGAGGTCAGGAAGGACCAGTCCCAGCAAAGAACTAATTGCCTGGAGCAAAATTTCTTTATAGTGAGAGAGTATAGAAGTAGTATCTGAAACTACAAGAAAGTTACTGTGCTTTTTGCTATATCAGCAGACTTTAATGAAATTTTAAGGGGAAAAAAATTGCTTCTTGGCTTAAAGCATGAGCTGTGTTACTAATCTCTGCAAAGGAGTTTTATAATTGAAATGCTGATGGAACAGCAGCTCTACTGACTCAAACGATGACCTAACAGTGTCTAACATAAGCATATATGAAACTGCATAATTCTGTTAGGATCATAAGAGTTCTGGATAATGCAGGCAGGTTGGAAACTGGGGTTATACTCTTACCTAAATTCAGTTTCTTTTAAATTGTTTTTCATGATCATTACAGCATCTGGTGTCTGTGTGACACCGTAAGGACTCAGGCAGTCTCACAAGGACACCTGCTGCAGGCTTTGGGAGGGACCTGGCATGGCTTTGCTGTTCGTTGGGAACAGCATTATCCTGTGCTGTCATTTTTATGAAAAAATGACTGTTGAAAAGAAAAATTATTTTAGTACTTATATGGACAATGTCTGTGGTCTCAGGGGAGTAGCTGGCCTTGAGGAAAGACAAGGGTGCTCTTCATACTGCTCTGCTCAACCTCTCAGCCAAACTGTGTGTTTGGAAGAGAGTTTCTCAGTCAAGTTAGCTTGAGGGCCTCTGAGCCAAGCCAGGAGCTCAGCTTTTCCCAACTTATCCCTGTATGCATATTTTATTTTGGGGTTTTGTTCTAGTTTGCTGGTTTTGCTCAGGTTTGCACAGCCCTGAGGAAACCAGGACCTTGCAGGGCTGGCACCCTTGGGGGGACCAGCTCAGATCTGTTCTCTGAAATGCAGACATCTAACGCTAATTCTTATTCTGATTTCTCTACATTTTTCTCTTCCTGATGCTTAAAAAAAAGGCAACTATGAAGAAAGAGACATATAAATTACCTGTCTCAGCCTGTGCCTTTCCATGTGTGTTTCTGATGAATGCACACCAACATGCCTTCATTATCTCCCTGTTTTGTACCTACCTGTCAGATATGTAAAGCAACGCCAGTATCAGAAAATCTCATCTTCTTTTTCCTTTGTTTGAAAGTAGGTGAATGTATAAGCAAGGTATATGTATAAAAGCACTGTAAGAAATAGCTTTGGGTTTTTAAATGACAATTTCCTTCTCCAAAATGGGAATGCCAGTGTTTAAGCGGTCAGAAATGTATTCTGCACTCTTGCTGCTTCATGTTTTTCATCCAGGCACTGTGAAAACTTTAGGTAGGTAAAGAAGAAATGGGGCAGAAACCCATCTTGGAAGAGAGAGCTGGAGGCCTCAGGGAGCACCAGGCTGGTGGGAAAGCAGGAGAGGGCACGGCACAGGCAGGCAGGAGCTGCCATGCTCCTGCAAGCTTTGAAATAATGCCAATCATTGCTGGCATTGCCAGGTTTCCACCTTGGCTGTTAGAACTATCACTTCTCCTTAAACACAGCTCATGTTTCGTTTTCCAAGTGGATGCATCTCCATGTAAAGGACAGTGCAGGGCAACCAGGCTTGTGGTGCCACAGAGCAGCCTTGCTCTCACTGCCATGGTGTTCCCCCATGGAGAAGTGCTCTGATTTGGATTCCTTATGGATGCTCAAAACACTCTTCCTTAGAGATAATGAGGAGCCATCAATGTCACAGAGACCCACATTTTGCTGCTATCTCCTGATCCTGAGAACTCATGAAAAATGATGTCCTGGTTGTATTCAACTGGTTTCATATTTTCACTTTATATTTATAGTACACACAAGTCTTTCTGTGCCTTTTAAATGTTACATTAAAATACAGATTGCCACTAGCTT
This sequence comes from Serinus canaria, assembly GCF_022539315.1. Classification (NCBI taxonomy): domain Eukaryota; kingdom Metazoa; phylum Chordata; class Aves; order Passeriformes; family Fringillidae; genus Serinus; species Serinus canaria. The sequence continues at coordinate 7,137,322 of NC_066318.1, forward strand.
TAAGGAGTTGAAGCACAAAAGCACCTTTGCTGCTCTTGTCTCCTATTGTGAGAAATTCTCAAAGCTCTCAGGGAGGCTCTTGAATTATGGCTCTTCCTCTTCCTCATGATGCATGGAGAAATTAAATGCATTATTAATCTGCCCACTGTCAGAGATCTCTGCTCTCTCTCCCTCTCTCTGTCAGTACACAAGGAGACAGATTGACAGGAACAGCAGACATATGCAGAATTGCTCAGGCTGGTGAATCACCACATGCTCGGGGTGATGAGATGCTCAGTTTGGAGGGGGTTGTAGAGCCCTGAAGGGGTTTGGTGTAGGAAGGAAACCATGATAAGGGTTTTGGTCTTGGGCAACACAGTAGCCTTCATATGTTTGCAAGAAGCTCTTTCCCTAATTTTTAAAAATTTTGATTTTTTTATTAATTTTTTCAAAGCCTACTGGTTTGAGGACAGGTGGCTGCAGCACATTTTCAGAGTGTGGATGCAGTGCCTGCAGGGAGGGGACTGGGAGTGGGTTGGGTGCAAGCCCCAGCACCTGGTGATGATGCCAGGAGCAATGTGGTCCTAAAAAGCTCTGGGAAAAGGAGCATCCCAGCCTCCCTGAGCTGCTTGGTGTGTGCAGAGCAGCATGGTACACCCACCAGCTGTACTCCTGCCAGGACTGGGCCCTCTTTTTGCTTCAGACCAAACAGTGTGGCTCCATGGCACTGCCTACATCTAGGAGCAGGGGACTGGGTGCGACTGGGATCTCACAGGACTTTGGAGAGCAGCAGCCAAGGCAGGAATCAGCAGACATGACACATCTCCAGCGTGACTCAGCCCCTGTGGGATGGAGTCATCTCTCCTCGGGGGAAGCCCGGCAGCACAGAGCACAGCAGCACACGCCTGGGTCTTGCCAAGGCTCCTGCTGAGCTCAGTCTTGGCTCCCAAGTGAAGAGGGATTTCGTGAGGATGTGTCAGCAATGGGCTTTCCCACGGGGGCTGTGAGGTGCCTCACCTAAGAGGAGGAGTTTTGCTCAGAAAAGAAAGAACCTTGGAGAAGAAGGGAGCGACTTTCTAAGGTGAAAACCCACGGCTGGAAGGTGAGACCCAGATTGTCCCAGCTGCTGGGTGCCCCTATAGAGGAGAGAGCCCTTGGCCATACTCTGCTTGACTGTCCATGCTCCTTCCAGCTTGGGTGCTGGGATGGGGTGCGGGCACTGCCCACATCTATGGGTGTCTCAGCATGGGGGTGTTGTTTGCTTGCTCTGCCATCCCTCTTCCTCCCATATGGAGCAAGGTCCTCCATCTATCCCTAGCTCCAGTGAGAATGTTCTCACTCTCAAGTGATACTCAGAAGGAACTGGTTTCATGTTATATCACTCAGCTCCTCGGTGGATTGATTTTTGCAGCTCCCTGAGCTTAGCTGCAGGGATTTACAGCTTCTAGAGAGACTAGATTTATCTTCAAGCAGTATATCTCGCCCCCCTACTCCCACAGATTGGAATATTTTCTATCAAAAAGCCTCTTGGAGTGTCTGGGGGTAAAGCACTGCCATGCCATGGCAGCAAAGTTGACCACATGTGCCATACCTTCAATGTGCACTGTGATTTCAAGAGGCATCCAGGGATCTTTAGCATCTCCCAGTGCCTGTGTGGCAGAGATCCAACCACCTTCCCAGCCCTCCCCTTTGTCATACAAGAGTTTTAGCTCGTGATTCTGGGTTCCAGGCAACAGGAAATTTTGCCTTTCCTGGGCCTGAGGTTCAGCACAGGACAGTGGCTGCAGTGGGGTTGGAAGACCCAGGTGTGGTGTTGTGTCTTGCCTGCTGTGTGCAACCCTGACCAAGCAGAAGGGAGGGAGAAAAGCTGTGCTTGCCATGTGAATCGATCATGCTGCTTTTATGGCTCTGTTTTAGTGGTTTTGTGCTGTTGCTTTTCTGCTGGTGCTTTGTTAGTTCTGCTCAGTGCTTAGCGAGGCCATCACACTCCTCAGTGTGTGCAAAGAAATTGCTGTTTTCTTCCAGAAGTTCCCATCTGTGTTTCCTCCTGATTTCTGAACCCCTTTGGAGGACAGTCAGGGTCTGTTCCCCTCCTGAGCACCACAGGCTGTGGAGGGGGAAGGTGGTTTGTATTTGTATGAGCAAGTTAACAGTCTGGAGACATGTATTGATGCTAATTGATTTCCTGTCTCTTTTCCATGTCCAAATGATCTGCTATATCACTGCTATAAATATCAATAACCTCCTGGATGGAAAACATGGCACAAAGTCGTAGCCTTGGTGCTGCATGTGCAAAGGGCAGGAGGAACACCAGCTGCTGATCATCTCATGGGTCACATATGCTCCAGGGTCATAAGAGGCAAACAAAACTGCTGACCCTGTGCAGACTGAAGTTTAGAAGGAATGCAACATATGAGGGATGTGAGAACACAGCATGACTTGCTGGGAGCTGATTGGAAGCCCTTTTCAATAGGTGGGTGAGGGTGAGAAATGCCTGGGCTTTAGATGAGACCCCTCTGGATAGTTTGGTCTGCTCTGGAGATCCCAGGGAGAGGATGGGTCCTTCCACTGAGCCTTGCATCAAACCAGATTTCTTGTGCTTGGCCAAGGAACTTGACGTCCCTTGAAGCAGAAGTTCCAAGTGTTAGGGACTCACCACAGCCTCTGAACTGGCTGGTAATGACCATACCTATTAAAAATAGCTGAGCACCCCACAGCTGCTTGCTTAGCCCTCCAGCAGGATGGTGGGGAGAGAATTAGAAGGGGCTGACATGAGAACAGCTAAATAATTTAAATATAATAATAATGGTGATGATAATAGTAACAAAAATTGTAGTGAAAAGGAAAATAACAAAGAGAGAGAAATAAACACCAAGAAAGACAAGTAACACAAGTGAAAACAATTGCTCACCAATTGGTTGGGCACCCTTCTGGTGACCTTGCCCTAGTTTTATTGCTGAGTTTGACATCTCAGGGTATGGAATATCCCTTGGGTCAACAGTCCTGGCTGCATCTCCTTCCAATTTCTTGTACATTCCCACAGTTCAGCAATAACTAAAGCATGCCTGTATTATCAACACGGCTTCCAGGACACATCCAAAGCACAGCCCCATACCAGCTACTATGAAGAAAACTAACTAGCCCAGCCAAATGTAGCATGATGGCTTACCTTCATAAAAAAGAGAAAGTTTGGGAAGCTTGATAAAAACCTGTGCTCTTTCATTTTTCATTTTGTTAACTTCTTCGGGATCACGCGATAGAAGGGAAGATTAAACTTTGTCCTAAATTCTCTGTCAATTAGCAAAACCATTTTGACAACTGTAATAACAATCCTATGTCTGATACTCATCCTATTAAAGTTGAACTGATTTCCTGTCAAATAACCATCACTGACTGAATGTTAAGGGAATTCTCTTCTAGGAAGTGGTCAGAGGCTGTTCTGTGAGAATCAGGCAGGCAGTGAGATGGTGCAGGGTCTTTTCCAGGGCAACTTTCATTAGACCATTGCATGACTGGCTGCTTAATTTTGCAGCTTAGGAAGGGCCACCAGAGGCTGTTGTGGTGTTACTGTGCTGATCCAAACTTAGGAAAGATATTTTCACACAGATATCTTCGATGTGGCACTCCTGGTTACCACAGAGTAAGATTACACTGGAGCAGCTGGGATGTGTGGAAATTACATCTCACTCTGATGGAGAGACCTAAAAGGAGCTGTATTTCTCAATTTTCTCAAAAAAGTTCTGATTCATCAGGCTGAACAGAAATTGCTAATCTTAAAATCAAGGACAATTTGAAGAGCCTGGAGAAAAGCCTTCATCTGTCCAGTGTCCAGGGGAGGTGAGGGACATGGACTGGAGCTGATATTTGTAGTAAAAAAGCAATGAAAGGCTGATCCTGGTGAATAAAGTGCTGAAGGAGGGTGAGATAATTTGTATCAGTCAATGCAGGGCTGTGAGAACATTAACATGATTTTGTTTTCTCATTAGATTATTCCTAGGATCAATAAAAGCAATAGTATTGACCTAGTGTACGTTGAGTTCTGTAAGCATTTATGATTTTGCAAATTCTGAGTATCAATCAAGAATGATATTTAGTCATTAGGGCACACATTAAATGGTTTAAAGAGTGACTAGCTAACAACAAAAATGAAAGTTGTTTCTCTAATTTCTTATTCCTAAAGATCTGCTCCTGTTCCTAAGCTTTTTTTGCAATGTTTTTATCTACAGTATGGAGAAAAAAATATCCTGAAAGGACTGGTAAGGTTCCCAAGTGATTTGAAGGTCGGTAATGTGATAAACAAAGAGAGGATCACCGACAGACAACCTGGGCAGCTCACTAAGCCAAGGACAAGCAGGTAAATGTGCATTTGAAGATGTGCAAATACAAGGTCAAGCACTGAAAAAGAAGGAATGTAGGTCTGGCTCGAGGAGGAGGAGGCTGTCTCAGGAAAGAGAAAACCAGGAAAGGGGTTGTAGAAAACGAAATGCATATGAGTTCCCACTTGTGGCTGCAGCTGAAAGACCAGTGAGATTCCCTGGATATATGGCTAAGTATAGCAGGCAGTAGGAGGAGGGAGGTTGTATTACCTCCGGGTTTGGCACTGGTGCACAGCTGCTGGGTGCTGTGCTCATTTTGGGTGTCCACGTTTCACAAAGTACAGAGAAAACTTGCAAAATGCTGCAGGAGAGACACGAGGATGATCAGAGTGTTGAGAAACTGCCCCGTGGACTTTGTGAGAGTTGTCTCGTTTCATTTGTAATCTGAAGGTTAAGGAGTGAGTGAATGTGCTGGAGGAAGGCAGCAGTGTGGTGTGGGCACAGGGACTCAGGCAGATTATCTGGGAAGTGGATGGAGTGGCTGGGATCTGGCTTTGGTGTGTGCTTCCTTAAGTGTGCATCAACCTCCCCCACCATGCCCCCTCCACTGGCTGATTTGACTCCTAGGTATTTTTAGCTGTTAAAATCTCTTTTTGCATGCAATTTGTTTTCTCTTATCAATTCATCCCAGGCCCACCTTACACTTTTGGAGGAGTTATTTATATAAAACCACCTCTTTTCCCATAGGTCTCTCTGCCTAAAGCAATACTGTAACCTAGTTCCCTCTGGTAAGCAGTCTTATCCAGACTTTCCATATTAATCTAAAATCCAGCAGTGTAGTTTTTGGAAATCTGAAGCACCAAGGTATCATGCTGGAGCAGTACAAAAGATCAAATATTGAAGCAGAAGGGTCAGGGTGCAGTATGATGCACCACAAGGGCTTCTGAAGCTCTCTGCAGTGCAGCTGACTTTTACAGAGCCCACATTATCAGATCCCATTTTGCTACACAATTGTAATTATTACTGCATTTGGTCATTATTAAGCTTTTAGTTTTTGGTCTGCCTTTCTCAGTGCTTCTGCACTAACAATGTGTAAAGAACATTGCCAACAATAAATAACTCCTGGTTTTAACACACTGCTGTTTCAAAGGTTAGGTTATCTCCGTGGCAGCTTGACATTCAAGGATCACAAAGCTTCCCCAGAACAACCATGCATGGAATGATCTAATTATGCTCTGACAGGTCATCCCACAAAACAATTAGGAGGGACTGGAGATATTTTATTATGTTGCTCTGCGTGCTACACGTCAAAGACACAATGGTAAGAAAACTTTTAAATAAACAATGCTTTCAGGGCTAGCAGCTGCTCCTGAGGTAACTTGTCTGATCCCTTCCCTTCCTCCTCCCCACTCCTAGATGTAGATGTGCTGCTATGTGCATAGTGGTTGGACACAAAGGTCTCTACCTTTGTGCTCTTGTGAGGATGCCTGCTTTGATTCTGGAGCTAGTCACATTTGTTTGCTAAATCCTGACTAAATGCTTCATAATGAAAGTACCAGCAAGACCAAGCTGATTGTTTTTCCATGATCTGTGCCTCTCAGCTTGTTGCTGCCTCCTCCATTTTAGTTCAGAATGAGATAGTCTCATGTTCTTGGCAATAATTACATGTGTATTACTATAAAGGCCCTGTTGATTAAAAATCTAGAATGCATTATTTAAAGGAGTCCAGATAATGTTTCCATTCAGATAAAGGGATTATTTATTATAACAGAATGCTGCTGAGCATTTATGTGGCATTCTTTCTCTTCAAAGCACTTTAGCAATGTTAATCCAGGGAAAAGGTCTTCTATAAAAGCTGGAAGAGAGCACTTGGATCAGGGGGACAGCTCTCAGAATTTAACATTTTATCACCATCTGTTGAAAGACTTGAACACTTCAAAAAGGCCTTCCAACTAATATTTTGGAAGAACTTTCCTGGTTTCACATGCCTGCTATGCAAGAAAATGGTCCAACATTCTGATCAAACCTAGAGGATAAATTGCTGCTTATTTTAGAGAGTCTGTGCACCAAAGTTTGGTTCCAAAGTCTGGGCTTTGCATATTTGGAAATGTTCCATAGAAGGAGAAGCACTGAGTCATCCTGAGCAAGAGGGGCCACGGGCTCTGCAGCACCTTAAAAAGGCACTGGAAAGCTTAAAAAAAGGTACCTTTAATTGCTTTTCAAATTACTATCCCATTGCCCTTGGTAAATGCCAGATTAGAAGATGCTTCACACAACAAGTTATCTTCCTTTTTAAAATAAAGGTTAGTTTAAGCTTATCAAGAAAATTAATTGCCATTGCAATGTACCATGGAGAAAATGCTTTCACTCTATCCTGAAGACAGCTGTGAGGCTGTAATTCTCCTTCTGGATACAAGAATAAGTTCTCTGCCAGGCTAGTAATTATCTCAGCATCTGTCTCTTTCTTCCTCTGCTCCAAGAGAATCGAAAGCCTCTGACAAGGTTTGCAGATCAGCAAACTCAGGGGAATTCTCAGCCTCTCTCCCCAAGGACTGACATTTATGTGCTTACACTCCTGTATGCTCTCTCCCCTTCCTTTGCTCCAGAAACAGGACCCTCAGGAGTGTCCCCTGCCCAGGGCTGAGGCGTGGGCCCCTCTGCCAGCCCCGGTGATCAGAGGGTCTCTGCATCATCCCTGCAGAGCTCAGGTGGCTCTGGGGTTGGTTTCAGCCCTGCAGGGCTCATGCAGGACTGCAGGCAGGAGAGATGTGCATGTGGCTCTTCCAGAGTCAGGGAAATATGGGCTTTCCCCTCCAGGGGGTAAGGAGAAATAGAAAAAAAAAAGAAAAAGAGAAAACTTGTTTTATCCAAAATTCTTTTGAGGAATCCACCTAACCAGCAACACCCCTTCTCTGCAGGGCTCTCCTGCAGCTCCTGTGGTGTAGCCAGAGACAATCCTGATGGTGGTGCTTTCACCTCACACTGTGTCCTGCTCACCTGAAGGCTGAAATTGGATGTTCTTGGGCACAAAGGTGGAGCATGAAGCCCAGTTCTCACTCCTTCTCCTCCACCAGCACCGTGCCCTGTCCATCACTTCTTTTGGGAATCCCTGTCCTCACAGGTCAGTCTCCCAGCTCCTGTGCCAGATCCTGGGGCAGCTAATCCTCACTGCTCAGCCTCTGCTCCATGCAAACATCTGTAAATGTGAGTTCTTTTTACCTTTGATGTGTCATTTGTATTCTTCTCTGTATGAAAAAATCAAAGCCTGCATAGCTGCAGGATTTGCCTATTTCCCTGCTGACCCCAGCCCATCTTTACCCCCTTTTTCTGACAGGGCACACCTTGCAATGTGCCTTTCATGCACCCTGCATCCAAGTGCTGTGCTTGAGGGCTGAGCTTTGCTCATTATTTGTCTCCATTTTGTTGTGTGAGATCACTGAGACAGATCCTGACTCTGGCTGCTGTTCTACCAGCATTTCATGTGCTCTTTGTGTGCACCTTGTCCCAGTCCAAGCTGAGAGCATCATCCCACCTTTTGATGAGTCCTTTGTGATTGTTTTGTACCAAATTGCATTGCTGGTCTGTGCCTTCACCCTTCCAGGTTATTGATCATATAAATTAATTAAACTGATTCCAGTGCTGATCTCAGTGGCAGTCTATATTTTGCAACCCAAACTGCTCTCATTTAACCACTCATTCTCATCAATATCACAGCCAGTTCTTTCTCCACTCCAGCAGCTCCATCTATACAACAGCCAATACCCACGTAATGACCTTCCAGAACAGCCTTTTCTAATTCTTCCTCTTGTCCAAACCCTTTTCTCCACCTTTCTAGGTTATAGGCAATTTTTCTTGTGCTCAGAGCAGAAAAAGAGAGGCTCCACAAAGGTTTTAGGTATGGAAATAGTCAGGGCTGGAAAGAGGGAGATCATTCTCTGTATCACAGCAGCTTTCACTTTAAAAGGCAGCACTTGTGTGTGCTGATTATGGTGCAACCTCCCCAGCAGAGCTCCCTGTTCCAGGGAAGCAACAGGCAGGGTCTCTGGAGATGTCATACTTCTCCTTCTCAGAGGATAAGGCAATATTTGTCCTCTCCAATTGCACTGACCTTTTATTGGCAATCACCATGCTTGTGCTTGGCAGATGTATCAGTCTGAATTCATGTAATCCCAGGAGTTTGATACATCTCTCTTCTCTCGCTTCATAACTTAAAAAGAGTCTCTCTGCCTGTTTCCAGTTTATCATGATCCTCTGCCTTGGGACTGACACTGCAAGATCTATTAATTTCTCATTGCTCTGAGTTTAAAGTGAGGACCCTCTTGTAACCCACTCATAACCTTCATGGGAGAGTGGAGTATCCTTGCCAATTATCTCAAAGATAGCTTTATAAACTCGTTCCCTCCAAATATATTTTACAGCGGGAATAACTCATATGAAAAAAGATTCACCTTCCTTACAGCAATGTCACTGGAGTCACAGCAGATTCAGAAAAAGTTGAAACACTAACAGGAGTCATGAAACCACACACGCTTCTTCCTTGCCTCTTGTTTTCTCTCTGCTATCCCTCCTGGCTGTCAGAGCTCCCAGTGATATCTCGAGCAAAAGAATCTGCCTCTCTAAGTCCTCCTGCCCTTTGACACAGTCAATTTGTCCTTACCTCCCTTTGGACCATAAATAAATGGGAGAGTTCTTCATTATCTTCCAAATGAGATGTGAAACTGAGGTCCTGACCACTTGTGATCATTAGAAAAATCCCATGGCACTTCTTGCAAGAACAAGACCATTAGCCCTGATGTCCTGGCAGAACTCCAGTTTGGGTGATTATAATTACATTTTGCCTGCTTTTGTAGCTTCAGAGGGATAATAGAACTTCCATCCCTTGCTTTCCCAGCCTGTCATGCAGGGCAGCAGTGCCAGCAGGTGTCAGGATTCCTCTCCAAGGGCAGGTTAAACACGGGCTTGCTTGGTCCAGGCCAAGGGAGAGACAGGTCATGTCCTGCCACTGTAACTATTTCCAGTGGGGGCCATGGCTGTCGAGTGAAACCCTAAGCCTATGAACAGCTTGGCCAGAGCTTGAACCATACTGAGGGAGAGAGAAAAAATGGGGGAATTGTCCTTCAGACCTCCCTCAGTGGGAATTCCATGTCACTGTTCCTTTGAGGATCTGTTTCAAAAGCATTCATGGAGCATTCTCAGAAAAACATCCCAAAAATGGGTGATGCAGCTGACACCTTTTGTTGGCTGTGTCACAGTGTTAGGAGGGCAGCTTCAGGAAACCCAAGACATGCCAGCTAGGTATTCATTTAAGATTTTTCTACAGCAAACATCACCTTCTCTGGGAACAAACCGAGGTGTTAAGCCCTGGAGAGTCACTGGTAGCTGGGACCCCGGTGCATCCCCAGCCCTTTGCTCTTTGGAGGGGTGAGGGGTGGGATGAGCAGCTGTGCTGCCCTGGAGGTGCTGCACCCCTGCACTGCTGCTGTGGCTGTGGGGCAGAGCTTGGAGCTGTGGATCTGCTGCCCTCTGGCCCTGCTTGGAAGCAACCCATCTCTTCAAGTCCTTTTCAATTTTCATTTTAAATTCAGAGTTGGTCTGAGTTCATTTGGTCAGAGGCTCTGGCTTTTTTTCCAGTGTTTATTTGCCTGTTTGGCTGGCTCAGTATGTGTTTCATTTCCCTGGCTCCTTTGGCATTTCTTTGAAGTCTGATTAGAGTGAATATGCAAACCACCTTTCCTAGTGGGAAATTCCTTCTACCAACACAAGGGTGCCAGTCTGGCTGTGCAGCAGCAAGCCCAGCTTGTCTGGGGGGGTGGGCTTGGGAGGGTTGTTGCTGCCACTCCAGAGCCCTGCTCGATCCAGGACCTGCAGTGCCCATTCCCATCATGGGCAGACTCTCACACTGAGCCAAGCCACTGTCTGCACCACACAACTCTTCCCCACAGCATCACCTTGGCCACTGAGCCCTGTGGGAATGAGCAGCAGCTCTGCTGGCACCTGGAGAGTGCAGGATTGGGACCCAGGGCAGAGCTGGCTCAGGGCTGGCACAGGCTCTGCTGCTCTGCACGGGCTGGGGAAGAGCAGCTCACAGTGGCTGCATCCCTGCAGAAGATGAGCAAGCATTTCACTAGAGGCTGCCTCTCACTCTCCCACTCTGCTCACTCCATGCACCCAGACCCTGCAGCCCAGGCTGCCACAGGGAGGGTGAGTGTGCAAAGTCACAATAAATCTTCCATCAGGCTTAGGAAGCTGCTGCTCACATTGTGCATAGACACATTTTGGCATTATTTCTCCCTGCTGCATCCTGGAGCATCCAAATACTGCGACAGAGGAGAACTTGTAGGAACAAAAGATATTTCTCCCTAAGCCAAGTGCCACTGGAAACAGTTCAGGCTGCAGCAAGCTTTTGCTCTCCTATCTCTACATGTAATTAAGTTTTGGACTAATACCAGATGAAATTAATGCTCAAAGCTTATTCTCCATTAATGGGGAGGGTGGTAGCTTTTGTGCATATGTGTTTAAAGCAGAGTTGTACCTGCTGATCTTGATGAATGGGTCATTTGTGCTGTGAGTTTTCTCTGAAAATGAGGAGGAAAATACACAGCACCAGTGCTGATAAGGGATGCTGTTTTTTGTGTTCTGTAGCCATTTCTCCTGGAAGCTGTTGCTTCATTTGTATTGCTTTTTTAACCTTATATGCTCAGTGGGCCCAGGCAAGGCTTCTTTCTTCTTGAATTAAATGTAATCAGGCTGAGCAGCGAGGAAGAAATGATGAATGAGGACATCATTTTGGAAAACACATATCTCCTGACTGCTTATCTCAATGACATAAGAGGACTTGAATACAGTATGGAAAATAAATGCAGATGGGGGCTCAGCATATCATGCAGGAGCATAATAGCTCAGACCTGGCTAGAAACTATTTATTATTTAGAGTATTGCTCTTGTAATTTATAAAGGTTAATCATTAAAACTTTAATTCTCCTATAGGAAAATGGTTGAAGAGCTCTGGCATTAATCATGCTTGCAGCAAGAAGGGACCGTGGCAATAAAAGGAGCAACCTTGCATGGAGAGGCAGTGCCTGGGCTGACCCACCCAGCAGGGCACCACTGTGCTTCCTACCTGCAGGCAGATCCTGTCCCAGCCCACCATGGGAGTCACCTGGGGTAAGGATGTGTGGAAGGGAGGTTGTGTGCAAGGAGGTGAGGTGCCAGTGAGACACAGAATGCCTTGCAGAGCTGTAGTTACAGCAAGGAGCCATTGTCCTTCAGGGAAGGCACCAAAAAGTCCCCTCACTTCATCTCCTGGCCACCCTCCCAGCCTGGCAGCAGAGAATCAGAAAGTGCTGCAGAGACATGAAGTCTCCAGAGGGCAAGAGGGAAAAGGGACTCAGAATAAAACTTCATGAAGTGGAAAAGCAGTGAGGTTGTCTCTTCTATTCTAAGGCTACATTTTTAGCCAGGGTGAATTTGTTAATAGCCCTATAAACCAGGTGACTAAGGAGGAGAAGAAAAGGGGAAGAGTTGCCAAATAATTTGCTTTTCTCATACTGCAATCTACCACTGAAGTAATTTATTTGTGATGTAACTTTCTTTGGATAGAATAAATCTGATAAAGTCTGGTCATGCTGAGATAAAATAGCCTTTGAGCTGGCTCATTCAACACAGGTCAGTGTGTAATTATGGAAACATCCAGAATTTTGTCTGCAGCAGAACAGGCCACTTTGCTATGAAAATGAAGGGGTCTCTTCTTGCACTGATAATCAGATTGTCGTGAAAAACAAAGTGACTTTGCAAATTTGAGTCATCAAGTGGCTGTGTTCTGGTGGGGGAATGCTTCTCATCACAAGAAAAAGGAGTATGGCACCTCTCCAGGGAAAGTCTCCATTAAGGGAGTATTAAGTATAATAAATAAAGGTGCCAGAAAAACAAGTGTTTAGAAAATAATGGAGGTCTAGCCCAGCTCAACCTTAAACAACCCTCAGACTTGAAATATCTGAACTTTGAGACTGGAGACTGTCTTCAGTGCTAATTGGAAAAAGCTCCCAAATGCAGCACAGCACAGTTTACCTGACCTCCATATCAAGCATATTCCACTGCAGAGAAGTCCTGGGATGCCTTGGGGATCCTGCAGCCACCAGCAGGGCTGGGCACTCCAGCAGTTTACATCACAGCTCATTGCCCCAGGAGCTGCCAGATTCCTCCTGAAGCTGAGGGAAATGCCCAGCCTTGCTTGAAGTTTTGCAGATGTGAGGGAAGAAGAGCTTTGGTTAGCCATCTGAGCACTAAACGAGTGAAATTGGATTGGTATTAATTAGCAAATCTGTTTATTGACATTGCCATAAGTGGTGGTTTTGCCTTGCTCATGAAATCCAGGTATCAGGTCTCTCTAAGTCCTGGGGTTCTGTCCTTTTCAAGAGCACCCTCACACCACCAGTGTGCAAAATGCCCAAATGCAACTGCTGGCAACAAGAGGGGAACAGCAAAGACAGCTCTAAATTCATGTATTTACTGTTGTTGTTGACCTCCCTCTCTCCTGGGAAGTGTAACTTAGAGCAGCCCCAGCCTGGGGGTGTCTTGCCCCAGCCTGTGATGCTTCAGGGCTGATACAGCCCAGAATAATCAGGGTGTCTGGATGTAAAGCACAGATCTGGCCATGTGTAGACTTCAAGCTTTGGTTCTTCCAGAGAACAGGGAGTGGGGTGGGGTTGAGCTGGGGAAGGACTCAGGAGCATTTCTGTTCAAGGCAGCAGCAGCAATCATCCTGAGCCCTTGGCATCCCTCCTGATTGCAGCCCATGAGGGATGGCTGGAGGTGCTCATTCAGAAGCCTGCAGGTCCCTAACAAATGGATGCCTGGGTTCATTGCAAAATGATGGATCATGGTTTAGCAATGCAAACTGAAAACTGAGACTGGACCTGTTTTGGAAATCCTTTAGCGATGTCCTAAATGAAAATTATAATTATCCTGGTGGTATTTGTTTCTCCTCCTTTTTACTTTATTTTTAATTTCACTTTTAAAACATGTGATTTCCATTTTTTTGCCAGGCCTCCCCTTGTTTCTGATTTACTTCAGCAATTATCTCTAAGCAGGACTGCAGTGCCACACAACCGAGGTGCTCCTCTGCCTGCTGAAAAGCCACTAAATCTTGGAAACTGACCATGAAATCTAAAAACAGAACAGAGATGATGGCTGGAGCAGCACTTCCTCAGAAAAAGAGTTGTGGAAATGTCAAACACAATGAGCTGTTTGCCTCTCAGATGATGTGTGACAGAGGAGACTGTACAGCACGGGGCAATCCCAACCTGCCATCCCAGGCTCAGTGGTGGCTGCAGCACTGCCAGCACTGCCAGCTCTGACATTCAGTGCACAGAGATGCCCTGAGGAAGGTCACAGAACCATGGAATCATTAAGGTAGGAAAAGACTTCCAAGTTCATCAAGTCCAGCCTTCCAGCTAATGCTACCATTCCCACTAAACCATAGTGTGAAGTGCCCCATCTTCTCATTTTTTGACCACTTACAGGGCTGATGACTCCACCACTTCCCTAGGGAGCCTCCTGCTGCCTTCTCTCTCTCTCCCTGCCTCTCTTTCCAGCTGTAAATTGGGAACAGAGGTAGTGCCTGCTAATTGAAGTTGGGCAGAGGATGCTCTTGGCAGTATTTATTTTGAAGACCACTGTGTGATATCTCACAGATCACACAATAAATGGCAAAACGTTCTGTATGACAAAGGGAACCTCTGGCCTGTAAAACAACCCATTTTTGGAAGTGACATAGAAACCTGTCAGTGCTCATCCTTCAGAGGCAGCTGCTGCACAGGCCAAGGGCTCCTCACTTACATGCAGAACAAAAACAATGTCTGTGAGGTAAGAAAGTGTGAAGGGGAAATAGTCTTCTCCTCCATATTTGCACACTGGTCTTTAAATTGCATCATATAAATCAGCCCCACCAACTAAATGTGGTGTGTTCTGAAATACTGTATTTGCTTTGGATCAGTTCACAACCAGATTGCTTTTATTTTGTTTCATAAGAAGTTGAGATTGGAGATGTATGGACATGTTACTCTTTATGTTTGCATCTGCCACCCTGGCAGGAGAAAAATGGTTGCTTTGGTTTTGCAAACATTCTCCACTTATTTTCCTAAAATGGTTTGGATGAAATACTGTTGGTTCATATAATTAGCTGAAATAATAAACTGGAAAGGGTTTGTTTTTGTTTCCTTTTGGAAGGAAACATACTGCAGTGAGCTCAATGCCCTATAGTGCAGCTGGCACAAGGTGTAATGCCATGATGTGAACACTTTGGGGTGGATCACAGCCTGCCCCAGTACTAGTGGTGGTCCTGTGTGGAGGGACCTGAATTCCCACTGCTCTGTCTCTGCTGTGAGTTGTCCTTTCAGCTCTTGCAAAGGCAATACTGCTGGGATGGATGGGATATCCCTGCAGAAAAGGATGTTTTCAGGGAGACAAAGGGAGCTGCAGAAGAGTACAGAATGTTCCTACATGCCAAACATGCCACCTTAGGTTCACTTTCTCCTTTTCTTACCAGCATCCTTACTCAGACAGACCAAAAACTGATTTCAGTGAGTGCCAAAGGACAAACTCCTGATGCACAGGAGCAGAAAGGAGTCATGTTCCCAATGTGCAACTATTTGTGGGCAGGAGAGCCCTGCACCAGACCAGACACAGTGGGCCAGAAATTCCTGGCATTCCAATGGGCAATTCAGTTCTCTCCTTTATCCTTCTTTCAGCCCTCCAAGGAGCTTGGTGATTTCACCTCTCCCCTCAGGAGGAAGGATGGGTGCCCGGAGCACATTTGGATGGGGCATCTCCAGTCTTCACACTGCAGCATCTGCTGATCCAGGGGAATAAACAGAAATTTCTCTGTGTCACACACAAAACTCTTCTGCTTCCATTGCCCATGTGTATTAAAAGCAAGTAAGTAACATCCTAAGTAACAAATGCTGCAAACTACTAAAATTTAATTTTGAGTCGGGATTGGAAAAGACGGGTGGGGTTTTTAAATGTTTTTGAACCTGATAGTACCAATTTTTATCCCTGACCTCTATAGCAACCCTGCCTCCTTTCCCACTTCTCAGTATTATCCTCCCTGTGCATAACCTCTGCTCCTTCATCCTGTATGAGTTGTGTACATTTGGATAGTGGATCAATCACCATAACAGCTGTTGTCTTTAAGGTTTATTAATGCTTTCCAACTGAATTCCTGTTTTCCTGCTAATAACCCTACCAGTGGAACACTTTTTTGGACACACAATTATTCATGTGGCAAACTTGCCACCTGAGTGCTGGTGGGAAATTAGTAAGCCTTGCATCCAGCTGGAAGCAAGTCATTTGTAATTTCTTCAATGGGCTTGAAATTGGGATTATTCCACTGCAGGTCTGTCTTTTCTCCAAACCATGCTCAGGAAGGAAGAGCAGCTGATGTATGTGGAGGGATGAGAGAGGCACAGGTACTACCCATGGGGATTTATTTGGCCCCACTGTTCTTGTTAGCTTGGATTTGTGGAGTGCAGCTGAAAGGGGGCGAGGACTGAAGGGGGCAAGCAGAAAGTGAGGGCTTGGCCCAGCTGCTGCTGGTAGGAATGAGGAACAGCTCTGCAGAAAGAGACACGTCATGGTGCTGGAGCAATGGAATTCCTATGTGGCTTGTGTGGGTCAGGCTCTTTGGCAATAATGGGCTGGGCAAAGCCTCAACATAAATGCCTCTGCAGCAGCAGTGAGGACTTTGACTAAGGGGAAAGCCAGACTGGGTTTATTTATGCTCCTCTTGTTTAAGCAAAGCTGCAGATGTCCTTTCAGTAGCTCAGCTAATAGCTGCTACCTGTCCCCAGCAGTTCTCTCTAGTTTTCAGTATATAGGCAATGCTTAGGACTAGATACCACTGCTGGGCACAGCTCCAGTTCCCTGTGGGAGAGATAGAGATAGTATGTGATCTTTTGCATTGTTATGCTTTATCATTTTAGTGTATATTATATTTGGCAGTCAGAATAGTTGGCCAAGCTGGGAGTCATCTCTCTGTTTCAAAACAGTGCAGCTTGGCAGTTCTGTTTATCTTTTACCAATTCATTTTAATGGAAGCTGGAATTTGAGAAGTTTAAAAATTAAAAGGAAGAGTGTGATTGCTGTAAAGCAGGGGTTTAACTTGTGGCTTTTTTTTTTTTCCTTACACTTGCTTTATTGGCCCCAGGCATGATAACAGAGTTATCCATACCAGCAGTGTCAGTATTTTTATGCCGACTGTAAAAATATCCTGAACAATTTATGCTGAAGAAACCAGCATCTCTCTCAAATGCAGCATTGCTGGGGCCAACATATTCCTCTTCCAGACAACTGAATATTGAAAAGAATGCAAAACACACCGAAAAAGCAGAACCTGTCAGTCATCCCCTGGCAGCTCTCAGCACTGGAAAGGATGGATGAAGAAATCAAACATGGCCATCTATATCCAGTCACTTGAATGCTGAGCTCAGAGGTAACTCCTTGGGAGGTGGGATACAGACTTTGCTCTGGGATGGGCTCTAAATGTCCGGGCTCTGCAGCTGAATGGACATACTGCTCTGCTGCAGGGCATAGCAAAGCCATTGCCAGCACCTGCTTGACAAAGCCATGGCAGGATGCAAGCAGAGAGGAGTCCTGCAAGCCCTGCCAGGACCCTCAACAGCAGTGGAACAGCTACAGCTGATGCAGGAGCTGTGTACAAGGTTATCCTTGGGAAGCCAGGCATTCCTGGCTTCTTCTCTGAGGGGCTATGTGTGCTGGACCTGAGCCCATCCTCCAGGAGGATTTAGGGGGTGGTGGCTTTGGTTCTTCACAAGCAGGGCTGACACTGAGCCAGGTGTGCTGTGGCAGCAAGGGGCTGCTGGCAATGGTTTCCACCTTTCTGCCCCTAACAACACATCATGCCAGAGAGTTCTTGCAGAGCTGCAGTGACCCACCCTCTTCCTCATCCCTCTCCCCCAGCGCGAGCTATGCATGACAAATCCAGAGCCATGCAAGCAGGGGTACAATGTGACTGTTCCACAGTCAGCAGCGTGCCCATCAATCCACTGGAGTCACTTTAAACTGCTTTTATTCTATTTGTTTCATTATGCTGTTACGGCTCTCCTCAGACACAGTGCTAATTAACTCAATCCCATCCTAGCAACTCCTGGCTCCCACATCATCTCCAGGGTTTCCAGTCCAGGGAATTGTAACAGATCATTTATCCCAGGGGCTTTAAATGGATGCTTTTCCATGATGGAGCTGTAGGCAGAGGGACTCATAATTGCAGAGGTGCATTCAAGTCTCTAGCTCAGTATGCAGCATCAAAATTTGTATAGTTTTAAATAATTCATCACTGGGCTTTGGTATATTTAGTCATTCAAATTGGGAATCTAGAATTTTGTTCTGCAGAGAGCTGGTGTGTGTCATTGTCAAAGGTTAGCTCTGCTGCCTGTGTCCATGCAGAGGGGTTGAGGCAAATTAAGTCAGAAGAAGTGACTGGCAGCAAGAGATACAGCAAAATCTGTGACACATAATAATGGCATGAGGGCCTCCAGGCAGCTGTGGGCTGGGTGATGCTGGCACATTGTCCAGCAGGATACACACTCCCAAGGTGTTGGGAAACTTAATTAGCAAGGAGCACTGCCTGGGATTACAGATTACAGCGGTGTGCATGGTCTGGGTAAGGTCTTTGGGCTTCAGCCCATGAGCTGCCAGCACTTGGGGACTGTCTTCTTCTGTTGCCACTGTTCTGTACGTGGATTGCAAAACACTGGAGGCAGGGAGATGCTCCTGCTCTCTGCTGTGTCCTGAGACTGCAGCACAGGCGAGTGGGTGCTCGTACCCATTAGCAGGCATGGCAGCAGTGCTGGGCTCACTCACAGCTGGCAGAGACCTGAGCTTTGGCAGACTCCCAGACCCTCTAGGCAGTGCTGGGTGCCACTGCAAAGGGGTGGCTTAGAAGCAGGAACCCTTAACTTCATTTTATTTCTTCATGATCTCTGGCCTGTCCCCCTTTCTTGACTCAAAGGAAGTCTTTGAAAAGGGGCTCCAGTAGAGATGACTCAGGAGGGGTCTGTGTGCAGCATCTCCCAGACAATGAGATCTGCTCAGGGTGTCCAAAGTTATCCCAGCCACAAAGCACAGTGCAGCCTTTTGTCCACAGGACAGGCTATTTCAGGGAAATGCTGTTGTTCAGGAGGGGGTGATTCTGCAGGGTCCCAACACCAATTCCCCTTGCCAGGAGAGAGCAGGGAGCACTCAGCACCTCTCTCTAGTGCTCAGACCATGCACAGCATCGAAGCCTTTTTTCTACCTCTTGTTTTTATGCATTACAGTCACATTATAAAGAAGTCCTGCAGAACATTCAATTACTTACTGCACAATTATAATCATATTTGTATATCTATAAGTAGGTCACCAGCCTCTTAGGTTAATCAATTATAATGGCATTCACACCGGTTTCTTTCATAAATCACTGACTTTTAGTGTATCCACTGAGATAATGGAGGAAAACCATCTAATTTTGATCTAAGTAGAATGAAATGTGAATGTGCATAATTTGCTCTTACAAAGTGTATCTAATGTTCTCTACATCTGTATTTATTTGTGCTGTTTCATGCTGCATATCGTTTAAGTGGCAAAAAAAATACAGAGGCTGCTGCACTTAAAATTAAATGACCCAGAATAATACAATTTATCCACATTTATTTTACATTGTTCATCATGAAAGATATTTTAATAACTTAGTTCTGACGCCTGGTGCACTCATTACCAATCACACTGAAATTTGAGTCCTGACAGCAAGATTGTTTGCTGTGCCACAGGGGTATTTTGGGAAGCTGTTTTGCCATGTAAACTAGGAAGTTAAGTGGAAAGGGTGGGCTTTAGTCAGGCTGGAGACTGAGAAGGCTTTAGGACATAGCTGGAGGCCACCAAATAGTGGGCATCTATTGAGCCACTGAGGCTGTAGCTGCTTTAGTGCCTGCCCAAGCCACAGTTTTCAGACAACTCAGTGAGCAGGACAAATAATAACTGAATGGTTTCTCTTTCCTGCCTGCTTAGCATGGGTGCCTCAGCACTGCTATTGGAGAACATGTGTGGGAGAACTCTGTGCCCCCCTCAGTGGTGTCCTGAGCAGCTTTCCTTGGCTGGGTCAAAGGGTCTGGGATGTGTTTTGTGAAGTACAGACCAAGACCTGGACTTCTGCTACCAGAACTGGCTGATCCTAGAAACTGCAGAGGAGGGAGATTTCTGGGGCTTGGGATGCCCTTCCAGGTTCTGGCTGATGTGCCTTGGGTCAGTTTGGGTTGGTGAAGGAGTGAGCTCATGGCAGCCTACAGCTGCCTGCAGAACTGACAGAGACAAACTCTTCTGGGTAAAGGCAAATGAGGTTACAAGGGGCAACAGCAGCCTGGGAGACCCAAACTGGAGATCAGGAAAACTTCTCTGTGAGACAGATGCATGGTCATCCAGTGGGATTGTGGCATCCACAGCCTGGAAGGTTTTCATGCTCTGGCTAGACAAAGCCATGGCCAAGCTTATCTAGTGCTGGGGATAACCCTGTTTTGAGGAGGAGGCTGGATGAGAGGCTCTTCCCATCAGCCTTGCTGTGGTCCCATTCTCCAGGATTCCTGAGAGGGAATTCAAGGAGGGTGACACAATGGGGTGTGAGCCCTTGCTGTCTGCACAGCAAATACACCTTAGGTTTTGACATCACCTAAGTGAGAGACATAACTCTAGAGGCAGAGGGGGCAGGAAGGTAGAAGGGACCTGCCTCGAGCATGGTGGAACACTCATTGCAAGCAAACTCTGCCTGAGTGATGAGCTCAGTCATTTTGCCTGGATGCAAACCATTGTTCTTCATCCTGCCCCTCTTGGAGCAAATGCAAAGCAAACCAGCTTTAGCTTTCTGTCTGCAGGAATGTCTGCCTAAGCATCCCTTTGGCTGTCAGCCTGGAAAATGCCAGAGTTGGAGAGGTGGCGATGCAGGGACTGCATCCTGAACAAAACCAGTGTGCAAATTAAACACAGAGAGGGCTGCTGGGACTCACCTTGGGCAGAGTCACTGACTGCTCTGGAAATGAGTTATTGGTTAGGAAATGGATTTTGCTTCAGCGCTCTTTGCAACTGTGCAGCAACTTTGTGCTGATTCCCAAACAGGACCTGGAGGAGCAGGGAATGTTGGAGCTGAGCTGTGTGAGCCGGCAGCTCCCTGCCCTGCAGCGCTGGGCTGGGAGCCGCGGGTTTGCTCCGGGCATGCAGTGCCCTGGGGCTCACTGCCACGCTGGGAGCTCCCAGCACAGATCCACAGGATTCCCTGCTGGCTAACCGGGCTGCTGCCAACCCCAAAGCAGCTCATGAAGGGGAGCCGGCAATGGAGCCGAATGAAATGGCCTTTTTTTTTTTTAAACCTCGATGCAATCTCTTACCAAAACTCTCCATCTTTTCAGATTAAGCTGCTACCTGAGGAATAATCAATGATTTTAATAATCAGTGTTTTCAAATCTTCTTCTGAGGGTTTTTGTGTGAGTTTAAAAAAAAAAAAAAAAGAAAGAAAAAAACCCTCGAGAATTTTTATACTGAATCACTTCCTGGTTTCCTTATGGAGAAATAGCAGCTTTTATCCAAGGGATTTCTGCTGCATGGAGCTGTTTAGTTTTGACAGAAGGTTGCTTGCTTTTTTTTTTAATCCAAAATTGTTTAGCAAAAGTGCCCTGGCTCTTGTGACTTGGCCAGCTGGAAGGTCTGGCTCATTATTAATGTAATTATTTACTCATTTGTTGTGGTAGAAGCAGAGCCCTGGGCCCATCCATGTCAGCCTCAGGCATTGTGGAGGTTCCTGTGCAGGTTTGGTGACTGTGTCTGGGGTGAATGGGATGGGGATGGCTCCAGAGAAGCATTTATGAGGATTTATGTGTGCTGGACTCCTATTTTAGAATGGAAATGTGTCAGTACATCATAAATATCCCGAGTGATTTACGCTCAGCGGTTGGGGTGCCTTAGCCCCAGGAGCAGATAAATTGTGCTTTAACGTGGTATTTACACTTTCAGGGAATTCAGTGCCTTTGGAAAGCACTGGCTCCAAAGTCCTGGAGGGGAGCTGACTCCTGGTGGGAGGGATAGCCAGCGAGAAGGGTTCTGCCAGATCCCAGGTCCTACTCTGCACAGGGCCCTGTGGAAAATGTTGAAAAGCAACTTCTTAAATTGTTTTATATCTCTAGAGATGAGTTTAATCCCTTTCTATTTCTACAGGAGTTTGGAAGTCCTGCATGTCTGAAATGATAGCAGGTAACACAATAGAAGGCTTAGCTGAATTTTAGGTATGCAGATGAGCTAAATTAATTAACAGTAGTCTCTTTCAAATGTATGGCAGAGTAATACCAGTCTGGTCTATAGAAAGATTCTTTGGGACTTAATAGTGAACTGGGAGTAATTGATTACACAATAATCCAGAGTTAAGCAGATGATATCAGCAAGTCAGTGGGTAGGGTTTGGATTTGCCATTTTCCAGCAAGGATCCTTTGTGTTTGCTCTGTGAAGTCAGTCTGCAATGTGAGGGTGCCTATAGTTCCTGAAATTCCCATGTGAATCATGGGTGCAATAACCCACCCTTCACTAAAGGAAAACTATTATAGCATAAAACTTGCAGGCTCAGAGCAGGTATAGCTGAAAGGGAGAATTGAGTATTTTGTTAAGAACAGATAGTTGGCTTAGGCCCTTATAAGCACCTATCTAAGCCTTGTTCAATTAATGAAACACAATTTAAAGCAAAAAGGATCGGTACTAACCAAACCACTGCAATATAAGCTCTTCTAATTATGCAATAAGATAATGTCCACCAGATTAAAATTTTAATTAGCTTAATTTAGAGATAGAAAAAGCATTGGATTTCTAGTTCTGGAACACCTAAAATGACCTCAAGGGGGGAAAGAAATTGAAAATCATTTGAGCGTTGTGTGTGTGCTCACGTCTGTTGTTTTATGAAAGACGTCAGCAAATCCCAGTGGGCTTGGGCTCCTGGCTTTGTTTGCCAGGACCTGTTTGGGCAGCTTAGGAGAGCTTGGGGAGCTCTGGGAGCAGGGGCAGTGCAAAGGAGTGCCCATCACTCTTTTCAGGCCCAGCTGCCTGCAGTCCCTCTGGCTCTGCTTTCAGAAGGCAGAAAGATGCTGGCTATAATAGGGACTTTTGTTTCTTTTTGTTTTCTTTTTCCTCTTTCCTTTTCCCTATTCATGGATTTAAAGGCCAAAACAGACCATTAAGTCCAACTAATCTTACATCCTGCATGACAAAGGCCATCCCACCCATCCCCTAATTCCTCAATAGCCGGCTGACCATGACCATGTGATTATACACCCCTCTGTAAATGCACTGCCAGCCTCTGAGTGCTCCAGGCACAGAGCAGGACCCCACTGAAAACACCCAGCCTCGATTTAAAGACTTTAAGTGGCAGATGATTTATCACATCCCTCATGAAGCCATTCCAATGTATAATTAACACTGACAGTGAAATAAGTCATTGGGACTGAAAGCACAGGGAGCTGTAACACAGAGAGTGCTCAGTGTACAGTTGTGTTTGCTTATGAGGTAAGGAATCCAACAAATTGCTTTTATGTCTTTTCAGGGAAGAAACAAAGATATTTGAACCATTTGCACAGTATGGAAGCTCTCCAGCCCACCTTTTGAAAGGGCTAGAGGTTTGCTAAGGAAGTTTTGAGGAGATGGAGTAATAAAGAAAAGAGGGTTTTATGATGTAAGGTGGAATGGGAAACTTTTATTGGAAGGGTTTGGCCAGCTCCTAGTCCCATGGGGAAAGCAGGAGGAATTTGACTGTAGTGTGTTTCCCTTTTGGAAGGTCAAAGCCATTCCATACAATTGCAAAGCAGCATAAAAGAGAAACATTTATTCCTCTGTCAAGGCTGTCAAAAATGGAGGAGGGGAGGAAGTCCCAAACACTGCATTTCGTCAAAGCCCTGAAGGTAAAAATGATCTGCTGGCTTGAAATTTATCTTAATGAGCAAAATCCAGCCAATGAAACAGGGTGCAGATGAAAGTGACAGATGGAATCATTTAAAGTTTGATTCTTTGCATGAAAGAAAATAATATTTTTTACAAGTTATTTTTCTTCTGGTTGTTACAGTGTTCTGCATAGTGTCACAGCCAGATTAATTATCCTAAGTCACTCAAAAATTCAGAGTTAGAGGGAGCTCTTGGAAAACTGTTATATCATTTGGGACTTAGGCAGGTCCATAAAAGCTCTGTGCAGTAGGAGCACACATATTCTTGTAGGGAATCTCCCAAATATTGATGCTGAGAGATGCTGTCCTCCACCCCTTAGTGTGCAAGGCCAGCATTATGCATTGTATATCTTTAATAGGGAAAGATGAGCAGGAAAATACATTTTAATAATATCATCTCTTTGGACAGGTAACTCTTGCACAGATACCTAGTGTGAGTAACAGAGTAAACACACACAGCAGTGGATTTGTCCCTGTGAGAAGGCAGGAAACAAAGCATTGACCCCCTCTGCTCTGCCCACTCAATTTCTGATGATGTCAATGAGCAGTTAGCAAAGGTTCAAGACCCCCAGGAAGGTCATCTGCTGCCTTCTCTGATGTGAGCAGTGCTGGACTAGATGCTGTAGTACACACAGCAAGTGTTGGACTGTGCAGCCCTCAGCCTGGGGCATGAAAAACTCACATTGGCATCTGAGGGGCGAGGGGATGTTGAGGCTGTGGTGAGCCTGCTGCTGCTCCCCAGCCATCCTTTCCATGGATTCAGCATTCCCAAAGCTCTGAGCAGGAGGCTGAGAGCAGGATGAGCAGCCCATCTCCTGTCCAAGGCAAGGAGTGGAGGCTCTGGCCAGACATGATCTGCACTGCCTGCCATGTGGCTCTGTGTCAGCTGGGAACAGAGGGAAGGGATTGCAAGGAATTTCTTCAGATGTATTCCAGCAGCAGATGAAAATAGCTGCTACTATTTTGATCCAGTGAAGTGGCAGCTCAGGCACGTGCAGGACTGGCAGCATCTGCACAAAGAGGGATTCCAAGGGCAGCCTGGACTGCAGGGATGCAAACACAGGGCTGGCCCAGGCCAAGGTGGTAGAATTTGGGATCAGGAGGTATTAAGTCCCACTGCCCCACTTTTCTGTGAGTTACTGGGAAGTGTTGTAATGCTGTGAACCCTGGGTGGTTTTGGGAAACCACAAGAAATTGCTGCACTCAATATCTGTAATTTACATCCAGTCCAGTCAGGGATTTTCTGCTGAATTCTATTGTGATGAAATTTTAAATATTTAATTGTATTTTTGTTCTCTTTTCCAGAAGGTTCAGTGTAATATAACACAAATATTCTGTTTCCCTGTGGACTCGTGGCAGCAGTGTGTGTGGCAGGTGGGGCACAGAGGAAAGGGAGCCTTTTCTTTTTTAGGAGTTTTTTTACACATAACTGGAATGTGAAACTCCTGCTTTGTCCCTCATTTTCTATTTCATAGAGGGATGCTTGCTGTAGGCCTTTAGCAGCTTGGCACACCTAGATTTGAAGTAAAAGAAATAAAATTTATCTCTGCATCTTCAGAAACTGTGAATTATTTATTTGCTATTCCTGGTAAATCTGCAGTTGCAAAACCTCACTGTGAAACAAGCATTTCTTTGTTTCAGTGGACTGTGGGATCACTCCCTGAAGATTCATCAGCCCTGCTGCTGGAAGAAGCTGTCCTCAAAGCTTCTTTTATTATTATTATTTGCTAATGCTTGAGATTATTTTTGCTTCACCTTCATTTAGTCTCCTGTTCATTTTAAAAACTGGGTAATTGCATGAAGTCATCTCAAATTTAAGACCTCCTCCTGAGATTTTTTTTTTTTTGCACCTGCATCTGATCCTCTGTCACATAGGTTAATTCCACAACACTGTGTTACCCAAATTCTGCATCAATTTCAACAAGCAAATATTTATACAGCATCCAAGATGCAGTCTGTACACAGAATGACACCAAATTAAGATAAATTGATACTAACTGCTCTAGGATTGAAGAGTGTGCAGACAAAAGGTGGTACCAGTTTAACCAAATCTGTTTCAAAACCAGTGTTGTTAAACTGGAATAATTTCACTATGAAGGGCAAATTTCACCTTTCAGATGTCTTGAATGCCTTTGGATCAAATCCCACTGCTTTCACTCCACACAGGACTGCCTATTGAGATAGTGTGAGGCAATATTGTGTCTTTTCTCACTGTTCTTTCAGGGCCACGTGCTCCCCCTGGATTTTAGGAAGATTCAACAAACATTTGTATGAATCTTTTAACAGCTTTTTTCTTCAGTGTAAAACCACTGTTGAAGACCACTGTACATTATCTTAGTCTCTTATCCACCTTAATCAGGGAAATGCTGCAGGTTTTGTCCTGAACTAGGTCAGATGCACCAGTTTTGCATTATATATCTTCAAAGTGGGCAAAAAGTGTCCCTTGGACCATATGGTCTGCAGCCCTGGGCTTTGTTGGCTCACACTCTTTCTAATTCCTCCTAATCTGCTCATAAGCACCTCCAAAAGGGTTCTTCACACACCTCACCAGTAATCTCTGTCAATGCCTGGTTGCTCTTTGGATCTGATGCCAGATGGTATTAATATACCCATCACTGTAATTATCCAGACAAGCAAACAGTGGCAGGAGCAATCCCAACTTCTCACTTTTCCCACTGATTCAGATGCATACTTGAAAGAGCCCTTTCATCCCCATGGATCCTGTTCCCTGGAGTTGTCCCAGGCTGTCCTCATCAAAAGGGAATTTGATGTTTCAGCAGTTTCTCAGCCAGTTTCATGCTGGGAAAGAATCAGTGGTGATGGGGCAGTATCATTCATTCACCCTCCAACTGCTGCCCAGACACTTGGTACATGGCCAGGTGTCAGTCCCACATCAGGTCCTCCTTTAAAACCTTTCACAGGACTGAGATCTATGTGTGAAATGGAAATTCTGCTGATGCCTTGTAACTTGAAAGCTAGACTGCCTTTTGTCTGGCTCCAAGACTTGCTGCAGTGAACAGCCTGGACAGAAGGTTTCTGATGCCATGTGTCGGGAAGGAGGTACTGCTGAAAGCTTCCTGCACCCAGCAAGTTCTGTGCAAATACCTCCTGCCAAGTCCATCTAAATTCTATGTGGCATTTACACAAAGTTTATTTAGCATCAGCCCACAGCAAAATGAAACTGTAAGGGATTATTTTGCAATTATCTTGCAAGTTGGGTCCCTTGTGTATCGGATCTTTGGCTCAAGATTTTAAAGGCTGCACAGTTTGCCACACACCCAAAGAGCTTTGGGCAATGTTTGTATTCAGGGAGGCAAGATCTATAAGTAGAGATAAAAGATCAGTTCAATAGCTGGAAAAAACAGAAATCTTTTGAGCACCTCAGCCTTTCCAAGACCCATCTCCTAATATGGAGCAAGATGTTACACTTGCATCAAGTGTATTTGGTTTTAGGAGTGAGCAGCAGTGATGCCACAGTGACAAGAAGGAAGACTTTGATGCCCACATCACAAAGAATATGCAAACTTGTATTATTCCTTTGATTAGCTGCTCTCTGATATGTCAAGTCCATGAATAATCAAGCCTCATTTTCTAATTAGTTTACTCATCACCCCACTGCTCCATGCCTTCGCTCATTTGCATACCCTCTGCTACATAAGGGTCTTATTCTATGAGGTGCTAGCAGGGCTTCCACCTCTCTCTCACCACAGCATTTCTTTGGTCCTTTCCCAGATATTCCCTTGCTCTTGGCTTTGCTTCTTCTCCCATGCAATGACCATCTCACTGCTCTGTGCTTTTCCACTCATTTTAAGACTTGTTTCCTCAGGGAGTAGAGTGGTGTCTTCCATGCTGTCTCCTAGTGAACCTTTTGACTCCTGAATCTGGTTTTACCCAGTCTCAATGGAGAAGTAAAATTATCAAAGTTGCTGGTTTGCACATCTTATGGAAGTGGTGGAGGAGAGGTCCTTTTGGGGCAGTTGGGGACAAGGCTGGAGCATCCACTTCATCACTTTGATGACAAATGATGGTGAAAGTGGTTTTAAATGCCCTGGCCACAACCCTGTTTAGCCATTATTCCAGACAAGATAGACAATTCCATAGAGGAAAGCTGCAGCAGTTGGGCTGGTGATGGTTGTGTTTGTCATTTTAATAAATATGTTATTTTCATCACACAGGAGGCTTTTCTGTACTTACTTCATCTATCTTCTCCCCCTTCCTGCACAGGTACTCTAAGATGAATCACATTACAAGGAGATAAAGCAAACCTAATGACTCGTTTGCATTTCTTTTAATCAAGTTATTCTAATTGTGCTATTGTGCAAATAAGGTTTCCCCTCTCATCTGAAAAAGACTTCATCCTCCCAGCCCCTGTGGGTGCCTCAGCAGCTGGGGTTACCCCAGCCCTGGCCAGGGCTACCACAGCCCAGCCCTGCCCATCTGCCCAAAGGATTCAAGCTGGCTGCACTCCAGCCCTTACCTGTACCCAACAGTGACACTGGGACCTGCTCAGGCTGAACTGAGACCTTGCTCCTTTCAATAAGCTGGAGGCCTCAATGCCTGCTAAAGCTCTGTTTTACACACTCAGAGCCTGCTTTTCTCAAAGCTGAAGTGTGTTTTCTTTTTGTTGGAGCCAAGCAGTCACCATTTGCCAGCCAAATGCAGAGGTGAAATTCAGAAGCTGTGGAAACAAAGGTTTTCAGGAAGCACACAGGGATGTGATGAGCAGCCCCAGCTGATGAGCTAACAGCAGTTTCCAAAAGCAGCAAAGATCAATCTAGGGCTTGAGGCACAAGGTGTTTTATTGATCTGTCTCTGGGCAAACACCCCGTGCCTTTGCATACAAACCCCTGATTTTCTGAACCTTCCCGAGGGTAATAAGAGAGGGTCAGCCCCAAATGAGATTTTTTTACCAGCTCAGCTTGGCCCTGCTCTACTGGAGGGAGGCAGCAGCTGACAGGGTGGGTGCAGCAGGGACCAAACAGTGGCAGAGGACACTTGTGGGTGGGAGAGAAGAGGAGCAGTGGCCATACCCATGTGCTCATCTGGGCATGACCATGCACTGAGACATGGGGTGAGGGGATCCCCTGTGCCAGCAGAGAAGGTCATGTGTGGGGAGTGGGAGCAGGGATTGTGTGTTTGGGGTGTCTGGGGATGCTGTGGGTGGAGAAGGAGGTGATGATTTTTTTCACTGCTGTTACTAGGTGCTCAGTGCTTTTGCTTGACCTCTTAGCTTAAACCATCTGCCCTGACAGCCATCGAATCTTGCTGTGAAACCTTAACAGCTCTATTCTGTCCTACTTTTATCTAGTTCAGAGCAATTTTCATTTCTTTAGTGCCTAAGCAAATGTTTTGGGTCCTTGGATCAAAGCTGGAGAGCATCATTTACATACTGTGAGTGAGAAGGCAGCAGACTGGAGACCATCACTCATTACTGAAAGGATGATCATTGTTTGTTTAGCCCATTCCAAAATAATGGCTCTGCTGGGAACACCAACCCAGTATGCATCATATCTTTTATAGTATATATTAATTTAGTGTAGACATTAGGCCATTGTTATTCTCTCCATTTAATTCCCAGGTATTAGCATTCAGGATTGTTTTTAACTCACCACGCATCTTTGTTATTTCATAATGTAAAACAAATAAAACTGGAGGCAAACATTTTTAATAGGAATGACTGTAAGAGAATGATGGATATAAAGCACAGAAACATTATAATTTTAAGGCTTGAATTTCAGAACACAGAGTTTTCATTGAATCGTGCAATCCATTCATTTTGGAGATCCAAACGGAAGCAAATGAACTCAGTAATTCTCATGCCTAGAATCCTTGTGATGAAATTGCCTATTTTTGTGAGTGTAAATGTTTTCAAAATATTGTGGACAACTGGAAAAAAATACAGAAGACAGGAGAGGTTGCTCAAGGATGAAAACCATAACGAAATCACCTCCAAACACCACATGTACCTGCTGAAATTATTTAGAGAGAATTGCTTGAGAGGAGGGGAAAAAGGAGGCAAGTCTGGTTTTTTGGTTTTTTTTTTTAAGTTTTATGATGAATAAAGGTCTGGGGAGAGTGTTTACAAACTATTTTCTTTGCTGCCTGCTGTGCATAATAGAAAATTCAGCTCTAGGCTGATTGGCCAGGCAAAGAAACAGAGACATCACAAGGGACAGGGAAGCCAAAGCTGAGGTGCTGTGATGGGGAGGGGAAGGAGAAGCTCAGACATTTCCAGCCCTGCCTGAGACTGGGGGCTCCTGAAATGCAGCACCTCTGTGTAACATCAGTTAAGTACTGGGGGTGCTCAAATCCATGGTCCTCCCCCAGCTGCTTTTCCATGAAGGAGAAGACACTGACAGGGGATGGGGTGAAAACCTCCTTCAGCCAGAAACCTCTTATTTTTATGATTGCTTTTTTCTTGCAAGGCTGCAGTTGCCACAGGCATTAATTGCCTCAACATCAGTTGCACCAAGAGGAAAAGGAAAGCCTCGGGCTCACTGGCTGTGTTGTGCTCCATGGCCCTGTCAGGTCTTGGCACGTGGTGGGGGGATGTGTTCCTGTGGAAGGGCACGGGGTGACCAAGGGGTGAACACCCATGTGCTCCCACTCACGGGCCTCATTCAACAGCCACCAGCAGCTGGAGGGCTAAACAACATTTGCATACAAATATACACAGGACTGTAATCAGAGATAAATCCACAGAGTCCTTGTTGTTATTGTTTTATTTACAGAACACTCTCCTCGCGCAGAGAGGTTTTGAAATATGCTGACAGAGATAGCACACGTATTTGCTACCTTAAACAATAGAAACCTCTTGGGGCGTCAAGTAAAACAGTCAGTGCGCTACCTCTCCATCTAAAAAACCCCAAACAAAACCAAAACACGGGGTGTTGGTGCGAGGTGCGGAGAGAGAGTGGACAGCTCGGTGCCCAAGGATGCGAGTGTGTGTGTGTGTGTGTGTGGTGTGTGTGTGTGTGTGTGTGTGTGTGCGTGCTGGACGGGCGGGGCGGTGACTCCGCGGCCGCTGACTGTGACCTGCCCGCTCCCTGCGGAACAGCCCCGTCCGCCTGCGCCCCGCGCTGCCCGCGGACCCCGCGGCGGGCACGGCGGGCACCGGGCACGCACGCACCGCTCCGCGGGCAGCGGGGCACTGCGGGACGGAGCAGCGCGGTGCGCCCCGGGCCGGCCGCGCTCAGAGCACCCTCGGTGTGCGCGACGGCTGCCGCCGGCGGGAGCGCCGGTCCAGGCGCCGTGCCAGTCCCGGTCCGTGCGTGGAGCGCGGTGCCGGTATGATGCCAGTCCTGGTGCCGTTGCCGGTGAAGTCCCAGTCCCGGTCCCATTCCCCGTCCCATTCTCGAGGCTGGTGCGGAGCGGCCTGGAGGGGCGGGGCGGTGCCGGTGCCGTCCCGATGCCGGTGCGGAGCGGAGCGGCCGCTCGGGGCGGTCCCGGCGGGGGAGGAGGAGGCGGTGCCGGTGCTGTCCCGCTCCGGTGCCAGAGCAGCCGCGGGGGGCAGTCTCGCCGGGGGGAAGGAGGGGGCGGTGCCGGTGTTGTCCCGCTCCGGTGCTGCTGCCGGAGCGGAGTGGCAGCTCGGGGCGGTCCCGGCGAGGCGGGGAGGAGGCGGTACCGGCGCTATCCCTGTGCCGGTGCCGAGCGACCGCGCGCGGCGGTCCCGGCGGAGGCGGGCCCGGGGCCGGGAGGGGGCGCGGCCGCGGCGGGGCGGGCGGAGGAGCGGCGGGGCCGGGCGCGGGGGCTGCCGGGAAGGGCCGTGGGCAGCGGCGGGCGATGGCGGCGGCGCGGGTCCCGCCGCGGCGGAGGCGGCGGCGGCTGCGGAGGCTCTGAGCGGGGCGGCGGCGGCGATGCGCGGCGCTCCCGGCGACGATGGAGGACCGGTCCCACAAGGTGCTGCTGGCGCTGGTGATGCTCTTCCTCTTCGCCGTGATCGTGCTGCAGTACGTCTGCCCGGGCACCGAGTGCCAGCTGCTGCGGCTCCGCGCTCTCAGCCCCGCCGCCGCCGCCGACCCGTACCGGGCGGAGGACGAGACGCCGGCGCGTTTCGTTCCCCGTTTCAATTTCTCCGCCGACGACTTGCTGCGGCGGGTGGACTTC
Organism: Serinus canaria; assembly: GCF_022539315.1. Lineage (NCBI taxonomy): Eukaryota > Metazoa > Chordata > Aves > Passeriformes > Fringillidae > Serinus > Serinus canaria. The sequence continues at coordinate 7,168,739 of NC_066318.1, forward strand.
AACATCAAGGGGGACGACCTGATCGTGTTCCTGCACATCCAGAAGACGGGCGGCACCACCTTCGGGCGGCACCTGGTCCGCAACATCCAGCTGGAGCAGCCCTGCGAGTGCCGCGCCGGGCAGAAGAAGTGCACCTGCCACCGGCCCGGCAAGCGGGAGACCTGGCTCTTCTCCCGCTTCTCCACCGGCTGGAGCTGCGGGCTGCACGCCGACTGGACCGAGCTCACCAACTGCGTGCCCTCCGTGGTGGACAGCAAGAAGGAGGTGCGGCTCCGGCCCTCCAGGTGAGGCCGTGCCCCGGGGAGCTCTCTGCGGCGGTGGCGGGACGGGCGATGGCCCGCGGGGCGCAGCCGTGCCGGGGATGCTGCGGCGGCGGGAGGAGGAGGGCGGGGGAGCGCGCTGTGAGCCCAGCATCCCGGCACGGTGCGGCTGGCACCTCCGGGAGCCGCGCCGGTGGGCGCAGCGCGCCCCGAGCTCTGCAGAGCGGGCAAAAGCTGCCCCGCTCCGCCGGCTGGGAGGTGATGGAAGTGATGTCCCGCCGGCTGTCGCGGTTGTGACCGCTGGTGGCGAGAGGTCGGGGGTGATGAGCCCGGTGACACAGGAACAGGCCTGGCAACCCCACATCTTGGGGACCCCGTGCGGCTCTCGCAGGAGGGAGGGTGCTTCGGCTGCCTGCGAGCTTCCCCCAGAGCTTTTCCATCTTTGGCTGTACAGAGCTCCTGCAGCTCCAGTGTGCGCCAAGAATTAATGTTGGTTTGGGGAGTGTTGGTGAGCCACTGAATCTTCTTAGTACCTGAAGTTTGGCTTCAGGATGGTGGCCATGCAAATTAAAGGTTACTGTCATGGCTGAGTTACCTGCAAATATTTGTGTTGTTCTTCAGCCCTAACCTTGATCATTTTGTGCTTGCATTTTGGATTTTAGTGGCACTGCTCTCTTCTTATCCCTGGATCTTCCCTCGAAGTTGCCAACCTCCTCTGACCATAGCAAGGGTGTTGCCTAAAAGTTGCCCTGCCTTTCAGAAGTCCAGGGGCTTTTCCTCCTGAGCAGTGAGGACCTGCTTCCTCCTCTCCTGAAGCTATTTCATCAGAGCCCACCTTCGGTTGTAACAGACTCAGGAGCTTGTCTGTGGCTGTACCGTGTAGCAGAACTGCTCAGGATTTCAGTGTCATTTCCCCCTCTTTTGTGGGAAATTAGAAACTATCACTCCTATTGCACTGTGAGTCTAACGGCAGGTCCCTTTACAAAGAGGCTGCTGTTATATATCATGCTATCTGAAGTCAAGTCTAAGCACAGATTCACTTGTAATACAAAGCAATTTCTTTCTAGAATTCCTTTTATATAGTGTGACACTACACTGCCATCTAGTAGAAAAATGCTTAGCATCATTATGGTCCTGTACCCAAGGAGCAGCTCTTCATCAGACTTGGCTATTGTGATTCCTGCTCTTTTGTCTTCCCTATTGCTTTAAATTTTAATTGTCTAATTTTTGTCACATTCCATTTGCTAACATCAGGACCAGTTCCTTGCCCTCTGGGTCTACTAGCTTCCTGGTTTCAGGCTGCTGAGCCTTGCAGCTACACAGTTTATTTTACCTGTCCTATAAACATGTTGTTTGTCAGCAGAAATGTAAATCACATAACATGTGCTCTGTTTTGCTGTACTGCTTCCCGTGTTCCTCTTTCTCCAGAGTGGGCTTGGCCTGCAGTGCTGTACTTGTGGGTCAGGCATTTCCTTCCTTTCCTTGAGACAAGTCTGTCTGTGCTTGCTCTTAGCTTGTCCTTCAGAAAAATGGGAGACTCCTTGTCCTGAACCCACCACCTGAGGGGGAAGGGAACATCAGGCTCAGAGAGCTGGGGTTTTGTCTGTAGCTTTTGGCTTTGGATTTTTTTCCTTTGTTGGATACCAGACATGCTTTCCTGAGTTGGAATGGAAGCGGTGCATGTTCCTGCTCAGGAGTTGAGAGCGATGGTTCCTCGTCCTATAAACAATGTCTGCTGTCACAGCTGACTTCTGAGAGGACTTGTGACTTGGGATTGAAGCCAGGAGAGAGGGAGGAAAATAAAGCTTTGATGATTTTGTGTTAGGTAGAGGTCTACTCTCTCAAAGCCTTCCAAATGATATTATACTTTTAATAACCTAATTACACAGCTTGCTGAATAGCTACAGTTATTCTCCAAAAAAATGTCTTGACAAGCAATTATTTGGACTGCAATTTCTAAATGTTTAAAAAATACAGGAAGAGAAGTTCTTAAATGAACAATAGTCCTTTCAAGTCTTTCTGCCCATTTTAATACATCATCTTTAATTTTAGTTTGTGCTCTAGATTTAGCAGCGGTTCAGCTGACAACTGGTTAATTAGCAGCTCTACCTACTGCCAGTAGCAGACAGGAAGTCTAAGCCCTTTCTGGGCAGATAAAAGCTGCTTTCAGAGCAGCAGTAGGTGTGGGATGGGGGTGTCTAAGCTGGGAAGCCGTGCTGGCTCCAAGTGGGGTCAGCCTGGCTATTCCTGAACTGAGGTTTTTAGAGGGAGACCTGACCATCCTGGGTCATATGTGCTGGTGGGAAGGGAAAGGAAGTCACAGCCCTGGTGTGCAAATCCTGAGAGAAGGGGAAGCAGCTTGGAGGAGTGCAAGACCCATTTGGGGAGCGTTGTGAGGGCAGGGAGAAGAATTCTATCAGAAGCAGAGAAGAATTTTCTCAAGTGAACCTTGGCTTGATAAGGGTAGGAATTTATAGAAAAGGCATTTATAGTTGAGGTGATTGAAAAGTGAGACCTGTTGTAAGAGTGATTTGAACTCCTTGGCAGCTGCATCAGGCAGTCTGTAGTTACTGTCTTGGGGCTGGGTAGCCTTGTCTGGAAATACCCAAATCTTCCATCAAAGCTTTTAGCTTGCACCTCTGTGAGATTACTTTGCACAGGTGTTTGTCTTTTCAGGCGTGGCAAGACTTGTCAGATTGCTGGTTACCTGGGCTGGTCTCTAGGGGTTTCTTTAAAAGCTGAGTCTTTGTTAGGCTGGAGGAAACTCTGTCCTGGGCCATGCAATGCTCAGCACCAGGTACAGAGCATCTCTGGGCTAGGATGGGATGGGGTCAGCCTGGAGGGTGTACACATGAAGAACCTTGCTGCTTGCAGCAGTCATCCTGCAGTATCTGCTCTTAATTCTGTTAGTAGTCTGCCTCTGTTTTCTCTGAGAATTGCAGGTTTGGAGCACAGATTCCTTCAGTGGAGCAGTAGAAGCACTCAGGATGGCTATTGTGCTTTAACACCATCCTGAGGAAGATTTAACACCATGGTGCTTTCCTGTCTGTGAGCATATAGGTTCCCCAAAACTTCCTTTTCTTTGTAAGGGTGGCTTGTGCTCCTTAATAAGGAGCAGGCAGGTAGATAGATCTTCTTCTTCTTTGGTTCTTTCTTCCCCTGGAGGAACATGGTTTTCTGGTGTTGTGTGGGGGGAGGGATTTTTGGGTTTTTCTCCTTGGATCCCATTGGGGTGCATGTTCTGTATGCTCCTGTTCCTGTTTGTCTCCTGTTCCATCAGCCCTGCTCACCACTGCAGCATCCAGAAATCACAGAAGAGGGAAAGGGGAAGGTGTAGGCAGAATTGATGCTTTCAGTGCTCTGGATCTGCCACTTGGGAGGTGTGTGGAATGGGCTGATGGTGGTGGCAGAAAGGAGGGGATTGTCTCAGCTTCTTGGCACCAGTGGTGAGAAAGGAGAAATGTGCTTTTTCCTAGTCATGAGTGACTGACTTGGGTCACTTGATTGATTGTGGAAGCCTCAAAGCTTTTGGCACACTGAACGGAGGCAGCATCCAAAGTAACTGTGCATCACAGAACTGAGATTTCTCTCAGCTCTGGCTAATTACTATGGGAAGTGTCTACTGAAGTTGTCTATAGCAGTAAATCCAGTGGCACCATTGCAAGAAACAAAAGGCCTTGAGGTTAGACAGGAAACTGTAATGAGACATAGGAGCAAATGCAGGTACCAGCATTCTTAAGTGGTGTCATGGCTTTGTCCCCTCGTTGGGTGAGAGATGTGGTTGTGGTTGAAGGTCAGGCTGTGTGTGATGTTCCTCCTGGGTAGCATTAAAGGAAGGAGATGTTCCCTGTTGAAAGGAGAACGAGCTTGTAGAACTGCCTCTGGAGCCAGAAAGTCTGAGATTGGAAGAAACTTTGTGCTGCTGGTGCAAGCCTGTTGGACCAGGTTGGTGCCTGCTGGCTTTTGGGAGGCCTGATGTTGGCACCAGGCTGTTGTGATGTGGGGCAGAGGCAATGCCTGGGTGTTCTTATCTTGTCCCTGCGTGTTACTGCAACCCTTCCAAGCTGAGTCTTAGAAAAATCTGAGAAAAAAAAGGTTGAAACATTTCCTAGCAAACTGGAAGTACAGTGTGTGTCTCTGTTGGCTGAACAGATTAATCCACATGCTCTTGAAAATGTGGAGTCATCTACTCTGAGCTCTGCAGTACTGGCTCTAACTGAGGTGGGGTTAGTTTAGTTTTTAGTTTTCCCACAGTGAGTTTTTGTTATGGTGCAGTGTGTAGGTAGCTACAAAGGTCTTGGTAACAGTTTCCCAGTGAACTGCTTTGGTGTGGAGGAGGAAAACCATCACCCAAGCACTGCCAGGGAGAGAAAATTCATTTGAAGGGCTTGGTTCTTAGCAGCCTTTGAGTGTGCCTCTCCCTCCTGCAGAGGTGTTACAGAGCTGTGCAAGTGGATGAACTCAGTGTTTCACCTGTGGTGGTGGAATAGTTAAGCCCCATAAATCAGCATCAAACCCCTTGTAGGCTGAAGAGGTGCTTTAGGGTCCCATGGTGCCCCAAGACTTTGGGTGCATAATGCAGGCTGCAGCAGGAGGTGGACAATTGAAAACCTCTGGAGCTGGTGGAGCTGACACCATTTCCCAGGATAGAGTCCCCAGTGCTGGGGTGGAGCCTGGGGGGCTGCCTGGGGAGAGAGGGGACCAGCACAGCTGAGCTGGAGGCTGTGAGTGAGCAGATGGGGTGACCTGCTGTAACCTGGGCTCTGGCCAGAGCACCAAGAGGGTGCCTGCCTGCCCTTGACACACACACCACTGAAACTCCCCAGGAAAAACTGAGCAACAATTATAAAGCAAAAAAACAAACCCCAAAACAACAAATCACCGAAATCACCAAACAACAACAAAACAAACAAAAACAAAAAAACCAGCACAAACCCAGAGCTTTTGCAGAGATGCTGCCAGGCCTGAGTGGCTCTGAGCTGCTTCATTGATCAGCAAGGTTTCCTGATGCCCCTGCTTGTTTCAGCCTGGTGGTTGCAGGGTGGGGATTTGCAGTGGGTGCTGGCTTGCCACCCACAAACATGCACCTCCAGCAGCTGAATTTTCCTGCATGGCACCAGTTGGGACCAAAGCAGTAGGAGCAGTGGACCAGCCTGCAGAGTGAAAAGGGGGTTTTGAGGGGAAGGACAAGGCACTATTTTCACAAGTATAAGTGTTTCTTTCACCTAATCCCATTACAAGGACCAACCTTGAAAGGCTTGATTATAAACTGAAGTTCATGGGTTTTTTAGATTTGGACTATAGGACTTGTAAAGCTCTCTAAATTGATATTGCTGGTTTTACAGATAAAGTGTTGGACTTCTTGAAGGGATTAAAAAATAATTTTTCATATTAGGTCTCTTCAGTTCTCTAAGTCTTTAATAAGGTGCAAATTTACTTTCAGTTATTTGAAATTATATGTTTCATACTGCCTTTAAATTTGGAGAATTTCTTGTGGGTAGAGAGAAGGCATTAATTGTTGCAGAAATAACCCCCAGTGATTGCAGTAGAGCAAGATATGAGGCACAGGTGTTATACCCTGAATTGTTTATTCCATATGTTCTCTGAGTTGGTCCTCCCTAAAGAAGAGAGTGGGAATTTGAACACTGTGCCATGGTGCTGCTGTACTAAGAATTGATTACTTTTTATTGAAAGGGTACCTTTCTGTTAAGTTTTCTTTTGGAATTTATAAATATTCAAATTACACTATAAATAAATGCTTTGACTGTATTAAAATAGACACAGATTGTGCCTTGTGATCCCTCTTGATAACTTTATAACCTTTAATAAAGGTTATCAAAGGCGCTTGGAAGTCAGGCGTTACCAATAAGTTATTTTTATTAAAAGACAGATTTTTAAGTTTAACAAGTCGAGCGTTGGTTCTGAGACATATTAACTGAGATTAATTTGTGCTTCATTTATTTAATCTGAATTGTCAGGAATCATGTTCTCTACTGATGTAAATGTCGGCAAAAAGGACTTATTAGTAGATTTGATTGCTTTTTAAATTTAACTAGCAGAGATGCACTGGCATGCCTGAGAGAATTGGTCTGTTTCTGTGAACAGTTCAGTGCCTAATGAATCACTTCAATGTACTTTTCTGAAGGAAAGCAGAGCAATTTAAATGTGCAATGCATTGATTTACCTCAAATGGATTAGGCCTCTGTGTGCAATCCTTTGCATTAATTTACTTTCTGCACAACTGTAATAATAAAGGCAGCATTTCTGTATGGCTTCGGCCCAAATTAGCTCATGTAACTTGCTAGAAAGCAAAAATAATTGATATGTGACTGAAAATGGGATGCTGGAATGGGTCTTTCTGAGAAGATACAGGCTTTGGGAAGTGCATCAGGGTCCAGGATGCCTCTGGGAGGCATGCCAAGGGCACGACAGCTGGGCTGGATGGAACCCATGTCAAATAAACCTTGTGTCAAAGGTTTTCTTGATATTTTTATTGAAAAAAATTATATATATATATATATATATATTTGTGATTTGGTACAACTCTAAGATTTTGGTGCTGTGGACAAGTTTATATTTTTTAAGTTACTGAAGAAATAATACAAAATCTTGTAACTCCAGCATATTCAGCTTATTTTATTCCTGCAGTTACTTTTCAGTCATCCCTTCCCCTCCCATAAGCTCAATGTGCTGAGCAGCCAAGTGCACCAAACTCAGGGTAATTCCTTATTTAACCACTTTGCTGCAGCAGTGGTGCCTGGGCTTTGTTTCACTCTGCAGGGATTACTGTGGGTGAGCAGCCCTCAGCCATTTTTGGAATTATCCTTGTAGGCTCCTTACATACTTGTGAGGATTAATCTCCCTTTCCCTTCTCGATCAGTTAATTCCCATTGCTGGATAGCTGCCTGCCCAGATGTAAATAGGCAGGGAAGCAAAGCTGTGGAGCATCCCCAGCTGCTGCCTTCATCCCTTGGGAGCCTGATTCCCTGCTCCCAGTTTGGGGATGGAATTCTCAGCCAAGCAGCTCCTGAGTCTGCAGCACCTTGGGTGGAAGCAAAGCCGACCAGGAGAGGAGATGTGGGACTCTCCTTTTCTGTGGGATGATGGAGGCAGCACGGTGACTGGGGTGGGGGGAAAATGCCATTCTGCCATTCCTGCCTCCTCCTTCCTCCTCCTCTTCTTCCTTGGCAGCTGGCAAGCGTGGATTATTGTTTGTGATTGACTTGCTGATGCTGGCAGTTGTACATTGTGTTCTGGGACTAATGGGGTAGCACCGAATTATTCAGGCGTTATTGAAACGAATCACATTTGTGATGAGTAATAAGTAGGAGACTTTGGTATTTATGAATAATTAACACGGTAAAGTTTTTCTTAGACATGAAGAAATTATTTCATTTCTACTGCGAACACTCTGTAAAATTAATGAAAGATAATTGCATTTGCTAATGTGAGACTAAGAAGCCAAAGCAATCTATTCTTTTGCATTTAAGTTCATATTGCTGATGTAAACAGCCAATGTAGATTTCCTTGAATATGTTTTCATTGGGTGGGGACTTGTGTTTAACATCGAGTGGGGTGGGTTTTGTGGAAATAGAAAGTCTAAACAGTTGAAGTGCTGTTGCCTTTTCCATCCACTCCCATATCTCTGGGTGGATAGTGAATATATGCATGTAGCAAGATAATGTTTTTGAATAAGTGGCAATTAGGACCAGCTTTTTTTTTTCATTCCCTGACTTTAGCCTTCTTTCTCAGCTGTTCATGCTTTTAAAGACAGAATCCATTTAAGCTATTATATACAGCTTTGAGTGAAATCTCCTCTTTTTTAGTCTTGAAAAAAATCATTAGTCTTTAGAGGCCTATAAATCATAAGATCCATTAGGGGTGAGATCTCAAATCATGTTACTTCTTGCTTCTCAGCTGCTTATCCAACTCTGAAGGAGCCAAACTTTTGATGTAATATAACTAAATATAAGCAGCTACGAGGGAGATAATCTTGCAGCATAAATGATTTTGCACATCTCCATAAAGGCATGAAGAAGAGTATGCCTTTCATGAGATCCTTGTAGCAAATGCTCCTAATTTCCCATAATCAAAAGGATTGTGCAGTTTTGATGCTCTTAGAGGTCCGAGTAGCTGGAAGATCAATTCTGCCATAAATGCTTTTTTTTTTTTTTTTTGGCTAAGTTAAAACATTGCAAGGCTCCCAGCAATGGCAATCTGCTCATTCAGTGCCCTGTTTGAACTGCAAGATCCTTCAGCAGATGCCCAAATCCAGTGACTGAAACACTCTCTGCCACTGATTATTTTCCCCAGCCTTCCTTGGGTTCAGAGAAAAGCAACTATTTTAACCCCCCTGTTAAGCAAAACAATGCTTCCTTGGTCAGAGCCAGGGAAGCTGCTTTTGAGAGTTTCTTTTTCAGGGTAACTGAGGGGAGAGCATTTCCTTTTGCCTGTGGGAAAGTTAGTCCCTGGAGCAATACCAAGCCATTCTGAGGTAGCAAGTTGTTTTTTTTACTGTGGGTTCAGAGAAAGTTATTTGGAATAAGCTCGTGTCCTGCTTAAGCAAAACCTTCCAGGTACTAACTTTTATGTTTTTTGCCAGCAGTTAACTCATCTTGATGGTGAAGGTGCTGTGGGGGTTCTCCTCCCCATGGAGGACTCCAGGGGGGCTGGAGGCAGGAGAAGGGTCTGTCCCTGCAGTATTTCTAGAAGAGTGGCAGGTTTTGTTCCTCCTGGAACTAATTCCAACTGTAGAAGGGGAGGAAGATGGCTGTGTGGCTTCTGCCTTTCACAGAGCTGTTTCTTTTTCTTTGGGGGGTGTTGGATCTAATCAGAGCAGTGGTAGCACAGAGAAGGGAGAAGACAAAAGCGCTCAAGGAAATGTCGGACACAACAGGATGTGCCTGCTGGATGGTAGCTGAGTGACTTGCAAAAACATAAATGGCATAAATTAGTCTTTAACTCCTTCAATTCTTGTGTGCTGCAAGTCAATCTCTGGGAAGAGAACAAGGTTGTTGTGGCATGGTCACCCCATTTTCTCTTTTACTAAGTGCACATCTTTAGCCAAAACTTCAGTAGGTTTGGGTATTTTTACTTTGGTGATTTCCAGTAGCTATAGGTCAATAAAATGTGGGGTAGAATTTTTGCTTTCAAACACAGCTGATGATAAAGGTCAGTTGTTTGGCTTTCAGGTGGCCTGTTAGTTCTGGTCTGCATGAAGGAAAAGTGGTAGATAAATGTAAGAGTGGGATTTGAAGAGCCAGGACATTATACCTGGGGTGAGTCCTGTCTTCATCACCAAGTCTGTCATCTCCTCTCAGCCACTGCCTTGTCTCTGTAATTCAGCTCTTTGCACGAGGATATCTTTCCATCTGTACATAGATAAAGGAAGTTGGATTTCCTAGCCTGGCTGCATGTAGTAGCTTTGCTGCCTATGTGGCTAGTCCTAGGTAGAGGCACTGGAAATATTGTGTTCAGGTTTAATTTAGGGGAGCTGTAGTGTTTAAATAGAAAATCAGAGTGCTGTAGTGCCAGGTGACTGCAGCTGCCGTGTATGTGCTGGTGTCCTGGGAGGGCTGTGGTGTTCCTTCCCTTCCCAGGAAGGTGAGAGGGAAGCTCCCTGTCCATGTGGCTGCTGGTGTGGGGTCACACCACTCAGTGCTTCCAGGCCAGACCTCTTGCATCATCTTGTTTTCACCCCTTTTCATGGATGAAGCAGTGTACAACTTTGCTCTTTGAAAGGAACAACTTAGGAAGATCCTAAGTACAGTTGTGCTAAAGTAAGATCTGATCATGCTCTGCAGGTGTGTTTGTGAACCTGGTGCTCTGGCTGAAGGGTGTAATGAAAAAAGCCAGGACCTGCCCTCCAAACAGGAGACTTTGGATATCTGACACCAGATGTCCTGACCAAAGTCAGTAGGAATGAAAGTGCTGTGCTTTAAGCTGCTGCTTTGTCTGGTGGCTGTCAGAGCTGCAGCTGCTCAGAGTGGTGGGGACTAGACCATCAGAATGCACAGTGGTGGCAGAGACCTAGGAGAAGCCTCAGTTCCTTGACATGAGACTTCCTTCAGAAGTCAGTTCCTTGTATCTCTTAAACTCTGTTCATTTGCAAGACTGTCTTGTATTGCCATTTAAGTCAGTCCTGCTTCAGAGAGACCCCAGGTGAGCCCATGAACACAACTAATGAATTTGGCAAAGCAGAGTTATGAAAGCCTTTTTTTTCATCCCATTTCCAGAGAAGAGGCAGAAAACAAATGAAAAGAGTAGTTGCACCTGCAGCTACTTTTCCTGAGATGAGCCAGCCTTCTACTGGCTCGCTTTCCATGCTGATAGTTGCATTTTGGATGTCAGCAGTGTTCTGGGTTGGAATACGAGCACTCTCACAATTTTATGGATAGAGACAACTTCCTTACTGAGTTAGATTTATGGGGTATTGCTGATAATACCTGCTGGAGATTGGAGCTCACAGTTTGCTAGCAGTGATGCAGAACAGCTGAACAAGAGGGCAGTGGCGAGGGATGAATTTGGACTGGGAGAGTTCTGCAAGCTGCTTTATCACCCAGTATTTTGTGGTATAGTTAACATGCTACCATGTGCAAGAAGAAATTGCAGTTTTGCTAGAAATACAAGCAGCAGAAAATACTGTACAGGAAATGTGTTAGCACTGCCCTGTGTTTTGAATTACTGAGCTATTTTGTTGCTTGCAAGGATGAAAGTGCTAATTGCACGTGGCCTGGGGTTTGGTACAATACAGCTTTTGGAAAAATGTGCCATAAATGTTTTTAAATTTATTTATTGGAACATCTAAGTGTAAGCACATAATAGTGCTGATATTTCTGGAGATGGGATCAGAAGGAGGTTGTGCATCACTAGGTTTAAGAGGCACACAAACTATGTCTTGTCAAGCCTGAACTCTGTTGTGTCACCAAAAGTACTTAAATATATCGCTTAAGCATAAGCTCAAAGTGTTTAAATTTATTGCTCAGGGCTTTGCAGAATAGGCTTCAGTAACAGTGTCAGCACGTTTTGCTGCCCTGGAGTGGCAAAGTTTTGTGCTCTGCAGACTTGGGCTTTTGAGTGTTTTCTCTCATGTTTGGGATGCCAGCTTTCCCGTGCTGCAGTTCTTGCTGTCTTACGCCTTGGGGTGGTCAGTGCTGCAGCTGTGTGTGCACCAAGACAAGCAGAGGGTGCAGGGTCCAGAGACTTGCTGAGACAAGTGAAAGTGGAGATTCCCTGTTACAGGACCCAAAGACCTGGGGAGAGGTTGGGTAAGTTGATGCCTCCATGTGATGCTGTCCATCCTGGCCGGATATCAGCCTTGGTTTGGGGACATGGAGAACCAAACACAGCAGCTGCTTCAGACTCTGTGTGACAGCCAGGCCTCTGCAGGAGAAGGCTGTAGGAAGAGATGCCTATCCTGGTCAGCATCCTGGTTTGTTTGAGGGTATAGGTGAAAATGGGAGTTTTAGATCTCTTTTCCACCAGCATCTGAAAGAGCACACTAAAAAGCTCAATGCTGTTTGACCCGAATCCAGACCTCCTGTCAGCCAATCCTTTTTATAAAATTGGTCAGTGTATCAGGCAGCCTAGAGAAGAAAACACAGAAAGGACTTAAGAATAACTGAGCTCATGGTGAGATAAAAATTTCTCAGAGCCTGGATTATGGAGGGATCTGGTTATTTGTAAAATATATAAGCAGATTCTCTGGCTCGGCCGCGGAGGCTCAGCGGTTGTGCTGGAGGATTTGATTGTGTGCTCAGCCCATCCTGCTGCTCTCCCAGGTACAGCTGAGTCTGAAAATTGAGGTCTAAGGCTGATGACAACTTGTGTATTAAATGTTACAAATTAACTGTACTTTGGAAATTGCAATTATAGGCTTTTTTTAAGGAATCTAAGGCTCTCTTGTTTATTCTCTGAAGAGTTGGTTTTGCTTTTCCCGTCATGTTATTTTTCTGAAATTAGCAGAACATTTTTGCTTCTGCTTTTCCTCATGTATCATCTGATGTCAGGAAGGTGAATTGCTTCCTGCAATAAACTTCTGTAATCATAGAAGAGTTATGGGTATAAAGTGCAGTATCATACTTTATTTTTTTCCCTTACAGTAAAAATATTTAATGTCTTATAAAATGGTCCATCAAGATAAATGATATTCCGGTCTCTTTACTCTTGTGATTAAAACTCTTTTTAAGGATATTTGTGTGTCTCAGAACATGCTGGAGTTCCTAGTACCTTTAGTTGTTTAGGATGGAGGTTAGGTTGGTTAAACCTGAGGTGTGTCATCTTGTGATGATGGGCACTCAGGTTGAAGTCTGATCATCAAGAGAATGTAACACAGTCTGTGAAGTGCGTTTCTCTCTTTTGGTAGCAGGTGTTACCAATTGCTTCCCTGTGATTTTCATGAATTTGGCTTCCCAAGACCCTTATTGAGAACAGCTTTGGGGTGGGAACCTTATCTCCTCCCACCAAGCACTTGGCAGACAGAAGTCACTGGACACATGAGCATTTACAGATGGTGCCTGTGTATCTTCTAAGGCAGGGCTAATAATTTTGATTACAGCAGAGAACTGATGTAGTTTCCTATGGAAAGGGGAAGCAGGCATTTGGGATGCAGTGTAAAGGCAGGAATTGCAGTTCTGGGCTGCCAGAAGTCATTCCTTTTTTTTTTTTTTTATTTGTGGAAGTTTGTGTTGGGCTCTATTACACTTGGGACTTGGGAGATGTGCTTTCTTTTGGATTTAGATTACTGTAGGATTTATGGAAACTGAAGAGTACATTGTGTCCTTGTGTACAAGGGCATGATCTGTGCTAGTGGAGTGATCCTGATATCTGTGGTGTGCTAGCTGCTGGGAGCCAATCTTGGATGTCTGGAGAAGTGAGGAGCAGAAGACAGACTTTTTAGCTCATGTGGACGACATTCTTTTATTTTGCAAGAGGTTTTTCATCTTTGCTTGAGCAGCTGAGATGAAACATCCCTTTCTGTTAAGGACAAAAGCAAAGCCCTTCGCTTTAATGCAGGGAGCAGGGCTGGGATGTGCTGCAATCACTTGGCTTTGATCCTTGGTTGTGGTGTAGGAGAGCTCAGTACAGCTCAGGAAAGTGCAGTGGTGAAGTGTTTTTGAGTCCCTGGTTTAGACTGACGCCTGTGCTGCTGGCCCAGAGTAGGATGAGATCTCTCCAGGCTGCAAGTGCTGTCGAGCTCTTTGGGGTCACCTCCAGCAGTCCCATCCCAGCCACGTCTTCCTCACCTCCTGTTCTCCCTCCCAGGTGCCCCCCAGGCAGGGACACTGGAGGAAAATTTTCTGAGAGGACTGTCAAAAAATTGTCTATTCCCTCCCTGCTTGAAGATTGGGGTTCTCTTATGGTCTTTTATTTCATACACAGTTTTTGTGTTAAATGAGCAGCCTTTTTGCAAGCTCCACTTCAAATTTATTGTGCTGTACTTGAACACTAACCTGAGTGGGTTTTCCCCTTCTCTCCTTAAACAAGCTTTTTTCCTTTTTTTTTTTTCACTAATGGAAAATTTCAACTTGTCCTCTGCTTAAACACAGTTCAAGCTTTTCCAGGAAAATGGAATGCATCAGTAATGCTTCCCTCTTTTGCTTCTTGTGTGCTTAGCTAATTGTATTATTTTTATTGTGGTTTTGATTGCATAAAGGCCTTTTTCTGGCATTGTTTTCTGCATAAGAGTGGGCAGACAAGATCTCTTAAGGTGGTGCTTCTCCCTCTGTGTTATCTCCAGACCTTCAGAGTTTGGAAAGCACAGCTTTAGGAAGAGGCTGAATCTGAACAAGGACAGACAATTCTTACAGTGTGTTGTTCTCCTGTGGACTGAGGGTTTTCATTCAAATGATGTGCAGGGATGAGCATCCAGGAGCACAGGATGACTTTGAGCTTACCCTTTGGCAGCAGGGAGAGGCAGCTTCCCTCCACAGCTCCCAGGCAGCCTCTTGGTGCTCCTCATTTCCTTTGCTGCCACTCACTCTCCTTGCAGTTCCCAGCACTGTCCTAGACGTTTGTTCTTAATTGTTTCACCTTTCACATGGACTTGATGCTCTCTAGATTGATGTCTTGAAGCATGGGTTTAAAAATCAAATAGCAAATGACTGCGCTCCAGTGGATGCTATTGCACTAGACATTATGTTTTAGAAGTCACTGTGGTTAAGTGGAGTATCTCTGGAATCTTGTTTTTATCAAGACATTTATGTTCCCATCTAATTTTTGTGGAGAGTCGTTTAGACATTTTCCAGATTAGAGCATAATGGAACTGCTAGCTATAAATGTTCAGAGGAATCCATTACACATGCTGATTTAGTGGTTAGTCACAATTACTTTGGAGCTACAGTGTCAAATTTAACACCAACCTTCAAAACCACATATTGTGGAATCCGGTCATCATTCCTATGAGATGTTCCAGCCTCCCTGAGAAGTAAAAGACATTTTGTACAGCAAGATATAAAAGCAATTTGGAGGGGACAGGCTGATGCTGGAGGAACAACTCCGTGTAAGAAGCAAACCAGCAGGCAGCTCTTCCCTGTCGAGTTTTAGCCTTTTTCTTTCTGCTCCATTGAAGTCCAGAGGGTTGTGGTGGCAGTGGGTTGGTGTGTGCTGATTTCCATGTGTGCTCCATGAAGTCCAGAGGGTTGTAGTGGCAGTGGGTTGGTGTGTGCTGATTTCCATGTGTGCTCCATGAAGTCCAGAGGGTTGTAGTGGCAGTGGGTTGGTGTGTGCTGATTTCCATGTGTGCTCCATGAAGTCCAGAGGGTTGTAGTGGCAGTGGGTTGGTGTGCTGATTTCCATGCATGGGAGGTGCAGGTGGAGGCAGTGACTGATGGAGCTGGAGCAGGACAATCCCATGTCCTGCAAACCTTTCTCTTTCCTGCAGCATTGCAGGGTTCTGGCTGCTCCCAGACAGGTCCTCCCTTGAGGTCAGGGTTGGTATTTCTGTTAATGGTAGTGGAGATCTTCCTGCAGGTTCTTTGGAAAAGGCACCATAGGCCTTGGAGCTGTTGCTAATAATTAGAGCGACTCCTGAGTAACACAAGTATCAACAGACATTTTCACTTACTGTAACTATATATAGGTGTGGGTTTAAAAATCAAATAGCATCTGCTTTAAGCAAAGCCTGAGAGTGGGAACTGTTGCTTGTTTTGCTTTTAAACATCACCTTTTCCCTGAGATAACTCCCTGCTTGTTGCAGTTGGCTGCGCGTTCCCGCATCCCACAGATGGGAATTGTGTGCAGTGTCTTGAGCTGCACCTTCTCTGCCTTCCTGGGGTGGGAATTTTTGCTTTGAATTGAATGACCTGCATCTTGCTGGGTGTTGTTTGCTGAGGGAGGCTTATGGCCTGCAGGAATGAGTGTTTCTTTGCTCTTAGCTTATCAGTTGAAAGTGAGCTCGTCTGAAGGTTGTTGTTGCACTCTGTCTTGGGTTTTGAGCCAAGGGTGGTGGAGGTGGTCAAAATGAAATTAACCTGAGATTTAGAGGATGAGCAAGTAAATCCCATAGAATTTGTGCATGTTAGAGTCTCAGAACAGTATTTATGCTAAGGGATGAGTGTGTGCAGTTGGGCATCCTGAAGGTCTTTGGTTGCTTTGTTGCCCAAGAATATTTGTTTCTGCAGTGGTTAATGCTAGAGATGCTCACAGGATACCTGAAAGTGCTACACTGTCAGTAGTTTATTAGCATGATATAATAGCACATTTAAAAAGAACTTTATTTGGTGTTGTTAAGACTTGGCCTTAGTTTGGAATTTTTTTCTTGATACCTGGAGGAGATATTAAAATTCTAGGTTTGTGTAAGCTTGAAAGGGTCAGTACTCTGATCAATAGCTGAGTTTACTGGTAAAGCTTCCTAAACACACAGGAATTTTTAGATATTTCAGGTCAGCTCTCCCTTCTTACCAGTTGCCCAGACATTAGAACGCTTTAAGACCTGTCTAACACACAGATCATGTAACCCTTTCATTCCCTTGGGTTTAGAACTTGATTTTTGTTCTTGAGCACAAGGTAAGCTTTTAGAACAGGTAGCATTAGAGAACTTCAGTTCTGTCTTGAAATTAAGTTTTCTGGGAGTTAACAGCAAGGTTACTGTGAGTTTGAAGTACCTGGGGAAGGAGTTTGTACTAGCTGTTATGCCTCTGGCAGCTCACCCTCAGCTTGCTCCTGGAGGCATCCACAGGGCATTGAAAATGTCAAAGCAGATATTGTGCCCTGGGGTGCTGCCAGGTCTGATCTTGATTTGATCTCCAGAGCTGCCTGGTCTGGCTGCTGTGGAGCCAAAATCTGCAGATTCCCTGTCGTGTGTGCCCTGGACTTGGCAGGGGTGGTGCTTTCATGGTCCAGCTCACCCCTGTTAAACACAATGGTGCTCATCCCGTTGATTGCATGAAGAGCCCCCTTCCCTGGAGAGACTGCCTGCCAGGAAAGGAGATAATTCATGCCCTGCATCAGCTCTGTCTTAAATTGGTTGAAGATCAGGATCCGGTTAGCTTTAATGATAAGAGCTGGGATTTTGCAGTGTCAGCTCTTTTCCACAGGGTTTATGCTGGGACCACAAAACTCATAGGAGTTGTGTGATGGGATGAGAGGTTAAGAGCCAGTGTAATAGCCACAAAATGCTCCAGCCTTACAAAGAAATGTCACTGCATCCTCCTTGGATACTCGTAATTAGTAATTCCTGATTTGCCCTGGCTCTTTGGAGGAGTCTGCTGGGAGGACAAACCTGTGAGCTGCACTTAGCTGCCTGGTTAGGGCTGTTAAACCAGAGTGCTGTTTCTGACATTGTTCATTTTTAGGACTGGGTTTCCAGGTCTTGCTTTAACTGTTATCATTAGCAATTTGCTGGGCTTCATTTTGGGGATGGGAGAGCACTTTGTGATCTCTGAAGCATTTGGAAGTACAGCAGTGTATGGCAGTGACAGCACATAAACCAGAACAATAGTATGGCTTTCTAAGTGTATTTTTTAAACTCTGTTTTCTCTTTAAAACTAATTCTTCTGGGCACCTCAACTGAGCATATGTATTATTGCTAACATTTTCTTAAAATCAAATCCAGTACGTACAGGTTTTTTACTGTTGCTTTTAGAGGACTGATTCCTTTTTTCTTCCCCAGTAGACTGTGTTCATCCTTCTCTCGTGACTTTTTTCCTGTTTAATTGCTTTAGTATTGCATTGAGTTCTGCTTTCACTTTTTAATTGGCAATCGTATCGTGTCCATGGTGAAAGAGAGGGAATTTCACTGTGGAATTGAAGGCAGAGATTGGGACCACTGTGTTTTCATCTAATGAGGAAGGTACTTAGTACTTCTCTTCAGACTGTACCTATTACGCCAACAAGTGGTGTCTACTTAAGTGAAGCCAATCAGATATATAATAACACTCTGTAAAGAATGATAAATTAGGGCACTGATAGCAACTAACCAAGACTTTGTGCAATGGCACAACCAAGGAAGAGCCAGTGGTGCCAGTGTCACGGAAGGTGTGGGCTGACATGGCTGGTAGGGATGTGGCCAGAGCAGCCTTTGCTTCTCTGCCTCTCAGGTGGGTGAGTCCAAGCTGAGTCCACCTTGACTGATGGACAGCTCTGTGCCCTCTTCTGTGCTTGTGGCCTTCTGCCTTAGCACTGCAGTAAAACAGTATAATTGAGATTATTTCTTCCCAGTAGGTTGAGATACCCTGATGCCCTTTTATTCCTCCTGTATAAATGCTCAGATGCAGCTTTCATGCATTTTATTTCTGTTGATTGCTCTGGGAGCTGGCTCAGTGTAGAGCTACACCTGATATGGGGCAGCAGAGCTGCTCAGACTTCTGGCCCTGGGTCCTGTTTAAAACACCCAGCCAATTTTGTTAGCAGATGAACACTTCAGCTCTGCTGAGTTAGTGTATAAATAACTTTTGTTCCAGCAGTGCAGCCTCTATAAATGCCGTAATGTCTTGTCTGTGAGGGTTCCTGCACTTAACATTTTAGGGTTCTTAGGCTATGGCACAGACTATTATTGATCGCTTCTTATAGGTGCCTGTAGTTAGCATAAAACAGGAAAGTACAACTTGACTTGTGGGCACTTATTTATAAATGTCTTAGAGCAGCCAGGAAGCCTTGGAAGGCTCAGTTTGTGCCCCTTGGTGTGGGGCTGTGCACTTGGGTCACCCCAGCTCCTGTACCTGGGGTTCAGAGCCAAACCCTCCAGCCCTGGCAGCAGCAAGCACCATGCACCTGGAGCTCCCTGCCTGGGTAAGGAGGCGTGAAGGAACAGCACAGCAAGTTGTACTTTTGCATAATAACTACGAGTCTCATCCTGCCACCTGCCCAGGCATTGTGGCTTTGAGGTCACATTGATGCAAATACGCTGTGCTGAGTGCTGGGAGAGCATCTTTCCTGCTCCTTCTCCCTTTTGAAATGCATGCCACACGTCCTGGAATTCAGATTAATCAGAGGCAGGAATGTTTGTACCAAGATTGGCTGATGTATTTATTTTACCCAGGATTAATTTATAAACTCTATCTCTACCTGGAGAAGTTTGATTAGCATTATAAATCTAACGTGCAATGGATACTGAAGGAATTGAGCTTTAAAAAAAAGGAGAGGGGAAATTAGAGGGAGAAGTTGGATTTAAATTGCAAGGCTGCCTGTAGTCCTGGAGGAGCTAGGTAAGGTCATGTTCCCTGAAAAAATGTAGTCTGTGTGGAATCTACTTTTTTTTTTGTTGTTTTATTTATTACAGGTATTCAAAACATACTTAACCCAGATCTGGATGTGCCTTAATGATTTAGAGCTGATAACAATAATAGAACTTTCTTTTTAGTTGCAGAACTATATAAATTTATTCCCTAATGTGAACCATAGAAATAAATATGTAAATCCCACCAGGCAGCTGTGATAGTGGGTTTATTTTTTGTGATTCACAAGACTTTGAGCCAGTACTAAGACCTGACTGATGAAACTGTGCCCATGTCTAGCTGTGCTATCCTGCATAGCCAGATGTCTTTCAAATCCTTGGTCAAGCTTCTTGTGGCCACCATGTGAACATTAGTGGAGCTGCTGCTTGCAATATTTATTTCTACAAAATCCATAACACCGGGATTTTCCTCCAAGGGCAAACAAATGGCTTAGGGGAAAGAAAAAGATCTTTCCCTGAAGAGTGGGGGCCGGTATTGGTAAAGTTTAGAATTGAAATGGTTTTTAACTGCAGATCTGTTTGAGGGCACGGGATATTTCTATAGAGTAAGAATGCTTTTTGTCTTATTCTCACAGTGTTGCTTCTTGCAGTTGCCTCTAGGATTTGGGAGTCATTGGAGGAGGTTGTGGTCTGATTTTTTTTGTTTTGGTCGCTTTCCCAGCTGTTCCCCTCTATGTGCTAAATGGGTTTTGTAACCTAAATGGATGCAGTTGCATGGATGAAAGAAGACAGCAAGAGAGAGAGGGAGAGAAAAAAGTGAGGAGATATTTCATGAGGCAGTTGAAGTGAATGATTTTGCTGATTGGTGAGGTGGCAGGCGGCCATCTGCTCGCTCTGCATCCCTTCCAGCTGACCTTAGCTTTGTTCTTGGTGAGCTCCTCCTAGGGCCCATCACTATGGAGAGGGAAGACATTCACCACAAACAGGATTCACAGGAGGTCACTCCTTTGTCTCAGACCTTCTCTCTCTGTACCAGGTTGCTAAAGCCACCCTCACATCATCTGTCCTTACCCCCGAGCAGCCGCTGATGGCCCCGGTGTCTCTGTGCTGCTGACGCAGGCACAGGGTCCTTGAGAGCAAGGCAGTGACAGTGCAGAGCTGGCATTTTCCACTAGGTCTGCTAATTAATTAAGGTCATATGGCCCAGTTTGGCCACTGCTGTTCTCCATTAAGCAGACAGTGAAATGCCAGGGAAGGGAAGAACAGTTCTCCCACAGAGCACCACCATGGCTGGGGTGATGATCACAGGGTGCTGTTGAACCGTGGGTACGCCAGCCTATTGATGAAGCAGTATTTCCTGCTTCATATAGGAAAATTTGGGTTATAGGGCAAGAAATTCTGCATGCTGGAGTGTTTCCCTGATTTTTCTAAGGGTCTGCTTCACTGAAGGCTTGCTAGAGAGTGAGCTGTTGCTAGCTAAGCTTGCTGAGTGCATGCTGGCAGAGCTGAGAAGCAGGCTTTAGTATTTTTAAATAAGCAATCACTGCCTCACTTAAAAAAGATAATTCTTTTAATCAAGACTTATTGCTAATGTGGAGGACATTCCAGTGCAGAGTACGTCACCACTGCAATTGTCTAGACAGGTTACCAGTGTCCCTGTTAAGCAACCTCATTATTTATTTATAGTTATTTATTATAATAAATGTGATTGCCTGCAGTAAGATGCAAACTCCACCGAGTCATATTTCAGATCTCACAGCTGTGTTGGTTGAATTTTCAGAATAAATAAAATGTTTGCAGTTGCAAATAGAGCAGCCTCTTACACTCTCGGGTGGCTCCAATTGGTGGTGTTCCCACTGAAGGTACAACAGGAGGAGATGCTCAGTTTTGGGGAGGAGGAGGCATCCTTCAAGTCTACAAACACTGCCTGACCTTGGATGATGTCCTTGAGGGGTACAGGAGCTGGTGGAACTTGCTGTCATTGCTGACTTCAGCAGGGCACCTCAGGTGCTGCATTTAAATGCTTTAAATGGAAAACATCCAGTCTGTGTAAGAAAATGGAGACTTTATGGATTTGGTGAGTTATCACAGGGATTATGTCCTGTGCTGCAGGCCCGTTGACTTCGGTAGAAATACTTAAGATTTGCCTGTCTCAGTGGCTATGGTGAAAATATGGTGTGTTTTATTTCCCCTGGAATTTTGGTGGTGTGGCAGGAGCTTGCCAGAATCCCAACAGCTCCAGTTTTCTGGGAGAAACAAGAAGATTGCAGGTATCTGATTTCTCTCCAAAGGGAATGACTTTCTTTTTGATCGTTTACCCAAAATCTGAAGTTCTTTGAGCCGTCCAGCCAAGGAGGGGAGGCTGTTCATGAAGCTGGAGACCAGCTCAGGAGGGAACTAACCAGAGGGAGCAGTTTCCTTTCTCATCCTTTCTGGTTGCTGTTCAGCCTAGAAATGTCCTTGCTCTTCCTCCCCTTGGAGTCTCAGGTCTGCATCCTTCTGGGAGTGCTCTGCCTGCTGTCCTGGTTGTTAAGCATCTTTCAGAAGCTTTCCAAGCTCCTCTGTATGAATTCCACTAAGCTTTGGGCATGTTCTACATGTGCCTGTCCTCTTAGGTGTATTGTAATTACTTCAGTTCCTTGACTCTGGGGACAAATATTTATCCTAAATGAAGTTTATCCATCATAGTCACCCACCCATTCTGCAAAGCCATGTGCAGAAGATAACCCTGTATGCTGCCAAATAATGCTGGAGAGCTTATCCAGTGGTATATTTTATATATGTACTGAGTGGCAGGATTATGTGTAGTAGATCTGTGTTGGTAAGGTTGGTCTGATGGCAGAATCTGGTCAAAATGGTTGAGCTTGTCTAGATGTATGTTTTCTTTCCTACAGAACTTAGTTTTATCAAAGTAGGAAAGAACATTAGGTTTGGCATTTTATGAAATGACTTGAGGGAATTGAAGTTAGTTGTTCCCTGTAGCATTTGATAAAATACACAAAGGCCAGAAGGAATGAATGATTCACGTCTCGACTGTCAGCTGTGGTGGAAAAATGAGGTGAAGCTGGATTCGTGATATAAAAATCTGTTCATCAGCACTGGAACTTGTCAAAACATAATTTCATCTTGTTAATTTTAGTGAGTTATTGACTCAAAAGTAAATCATAAAGATTTGTTGAAGGAGAGCAAAACGGTGTTTTAGAGTGAGTACTTATTTTTAGCTTGATTTTTTTTTTTTTTTTTTAAGGAAGATTTAATAAAACTTCCCGCTGTTATAAAGTTAACATGTTCTTGCTCCAATAACGCCTGCCTGATTGCAGAATTTGAGATGTAATCATGCACCATCAAATTCTATTTTCAAGTTTAGAGTTAAAACAGTCTTTCAGGCTTAAGTTAACGTGCTCACTTTCATTTCAGTGCACATAGTGGCAGATAATTATTGTGTGTGCTGTATTTCTCTCATTAGTAGGTTAGTATTACAGCTTCTGCCAGACCACAAATAATTAAGGGTTACTTCAAGTATGACTTAAAAAAAAAAAAAAAGAAAAGTAGTTTTGAGGAATCCTACACAGTGAGGTAATGAATGTCTGCAGCAGAGACCACATAAATGACTTAATGTGCCCAGATCAGCTGACAGTCAAACATAAAACCTGCTCAAGCTTGTTAGCTAATCTCATCCATAGAACTAACTGCCTATTCTTCATGGATGTTAACCCAGTTATGCTAACTTTTTAAGGTAAAAAACCCACAAAAATGGAAATACTACACTCAAAAAAGGAATAATAAATGAGCCTTCCTGCTGTAATTAAACAGACCTGTGGACTGATTCAGACACTGCTGTTCACCATGTGCAACTGGTTCTGTTCAACCACTGCTATTGAATGTGGTTGAGCAGCCACATCCTAAGCAAAAGCTGCTGGGATGGGGACTTCAGAATTTCTATGCCAGTGTGTGCAGGCAGCAGATGGACTTGTAAGAGAGAGGGAGAAATAGGCTGGCTGTGGGGAGGATGTCCATGGACAGAAGGAGTGCTTACACAACTCTCTCGTATCATTGACTGAGATGAATGAGTTTGTGTCTAGCAACAGATGCAAGTAAGGCAGCATTTTAGGTCTGGAAATTCCTCTAGGATGCCTGGATGAAAAAGAATCTATTGCTGTGAATTACTTATAAGTAGTTTTGCTGGAGCCCTAATGAAATAGCAAAATTTGATTGGTTTGGGCTGTTCTTGGGCAGTGCTGGTTAGCCGTGACCATCCATCCTCCTCCTGTCTCCAGAAACACTGCATAGTGGAAAATGCATAAGGGTCCAAAAGTAGTGGGATGTGTAAGAAGTAGTGCTCATCTTCAAAACTGGCTTGGCTGTCAGGGTCCCTCTGCAGTGCAGATTTGTTGTCAAGTGGTATTTGCTTGGTTTTTCACTGCTAAAAAGCAGTGAAGTCTTGGGATCCATCTGGTCTTCCCATTCTTTTGAGAGGAGTTTCAAGGTGTGTGATGTTCTCACCTTCAAAATGATGTCAGTGGACAGGAGAGCCCAGGACCACCAGGTCTGTTGGCAACATCAGCAGAGACCTAAAGGAGCTGGAGGCTCCTGGAGATACTTTTTATTGAAAGTGTTCTTGTAGAAGAAGCAGAGCTACTTTCCAGGTCTTTTCCTTCAACTGTATGGAAGATCTTGCTGTGGAAGAGAGCTCAGAGGCTGGTTGTTTTGCTTGGCTTGTGGGTGGTGTGGGTGGCTTGGAGGTGGGATTCAGCTTGTCCCAGCAGAATTGGGAGATAGCAGTCAGGAAAGGTGGGAAGGTTTTCCTTTATCTGAAGCCAAGCAGGCTGGCTGAGTAGAAAAGCAGGAATGGAGGACTGCATCAGTGGAGATGCAGTTGAAATTGCTAGCTGGGAGAAGGATCTTTCTTCTCAGCTCTCTAAGATTCGATACGAGCAGGACAAGATTCCATTGCAGAGGTCAAGAAATGAGCTGTAATTGAGTTGTGCAATGAGCTGTCCCTGGGTGGAAGCTGCTATGTGTAGCTGGGTAGGGAAAAGCTGTTCTTTAAATCTTACTCAGAAAGAATCAGCAGTCCTTAGATTCAGGCTGACTGTGAGGATCTCAAGTGGTTTGTTAAAAGCATGTTTGATGAGTGGTGAAGGGAAGATGGGGAGAACAGCTGGAGAGACAAGTGCATCCAAGCCTGGGAGGGAAAAGTCTGTGGAGGGTGAGGGCAAGAAGCAGGTGGAGAGTAGGAAGGTGGGCAGAGGTGGGCTGGGAGTCACAGGTTCATGGAGCCATCACTTGGCTACAGTGCTGCTCCCCAGAGCTTTCTGTTTCTGGTGACAGATGTGGAGAACTAATGTGTTGTGTTGCAAAAAGGAACAAAAATTCACTTTGCCACTGAGGATGCAGGGTGCTTGTACAAAAAGCTAGAGGAAAAGCAAGTGTTTAACAGTGCAGGTAGTCTGACCCACTGATGGTTTTCTGCTGGTTCCCTCTCACTGGTTTGCTGGATTTTAGTAGGGCTTTAATAAATGACTAAGATACTGTGATCAATTTGCCTCACAGCTATTTGGGAGCTGATTTGTGGCGGTGGTGACAGCAGCTGGGGTGGGCAGGAGAGGCAGTCTTTAGCAGAGAGATGCTCCTTGGAAAACCAAATCAACCTCCTTGGCTGTGACTTGTTCTTCCTTCCTATGCCCTGCTTTCAACCTCTGATTAAATTATGCTTATTTTAAAAAGGAGATGGCTTCTAAAATAACTTGACAGTGTGTTAGTGAAACCATTTGATGTTGGCTGTTTCTGCTTTATCCCCTAGCAATGCTATTGAGACAGAGGTCCTGTGATTTACTGTCTCAGATTCTGCAAGGATAGGAGTTGCAGAAGTAGGGGGAATTGTTAACTGCTTTCCTGTTAGCTTTTAACGTTCATGCAGTTGGTATTTGGCAGGCTCTTCAATAAATATAATCTGTCACAGAAATATTCTTGAATTGCAGGTGAAGACCTGCAGTAGTAATTTGGGGGAGATGCATTCTCCCTTCTGCTTTTGGGTTTGTTTTTTTTTTTTTTTTGTTTTTTTTTTTGTGGGGGAGGACTTTTTCTTATTTTGTTTTTGGTTTTGTTTTGTTTTTTTTTCCCCCTGCTGTTAAAATCAATATTGAATGAGTGCTGCTTTGAAAAAAAAAATGGAAAAAAAAAAACATTCAGGTGTCCAGAGCCAGTAACCAACAGACAGCAGTTGAAACAGTCTGAACATGGCCAGGCAGAGGAACAGGATCATTCATCATGCTTGCAGTTTGTTACAGAGATAATGTTTGAGGAAATTAAAGCGTGGTGCAGAACTGCTCAGGGGTGCTTTTCCTGCACTGTGCATATGCTCATGCTTTATTTGCCATTATTCTGCTGTAATGTATGTTTGGCTGCTAGCAAGCACATGAAAACCTAATATCAGGCTCAAACTGCACCTCCTTTATTTATAAACAGCTTTTCTTTTGCTTTACGCTGATGGAGCATGATACAGAGACATCTTGCCATAGACTTTGTCAGTATCAGGTGCCAAAAATGAAGAGGAAACATTTTATGTGATTAAACAAGTGAGACGTTCTGACAGATGTTTGCCTGACAGAGTCTGCAGGAAAGGCAGTGCCACTCAGATCTGGTTAGTGCTCCCGTGTGTGTTTGTGCCCCAAATTCAGGGGGAGTTGTTAACAGCTGGCTGTATCACACAGGCTCCTGGAGCCTCTTCCCGTGAGCTGTGCCGTGGCTCTGGGTGTGCTTGGTGTGGGCTCTGTTCCTGGAGCTGGGCTACCTGCAAAGTCCTTCCCCATTCCAGCCCCAACAGCTTTCTCTCCTCTCCAGTCTTCCTTTTTCTTAGCATCATCACTTTTGTTTTCTGGCTCCTGACTCAGTTTCTTTCTTGTGCTTCAGGAAGTGTTTACTGGTTTCAGTGAAAACTTTTGACACAGATCTTGCCAGAATAAAATCAAACTGAAGGTACTGGTTCTTACCTCTTGGCCACAGCTGAATATCCTTCCACTTAAAATTCCCAACCAGATGGGCGTCCTTTAAGGGCAGTTTATGTTGGGGCTTTGATGGTTTTTGACTATTAAAATAGCTTTAATTTGAAGTTTGAATTCAAGGGAATACAGCTCTGGCTTTGGAAAAATTGCTGTCGATTATTTCATATTCTGTTATAGGTGGTTGAAAGGCCCTAAATATTTTGAAGTTGCATTTGGAGAAGTAATAAAAATTAATTCAGACCTGTCCATGCTAGTCTGTTTGGCTTTTTTTCCCTTAAATTAATAGAGCAGGATGGATCTTTTTGTGATGCATAATCAAGATGGAAATTTGTTTTGAGTCAGACTGCAAAGGTGTAATCCCCTTCAGGGACTATGGTGCATTTTGCATATTGCCTCCAAATGACTATCCAGAGTTTCAATGGATGCTTTAACCCTGCTGCTATCTATAGCACTTTGGAAAGCATTCATTGATAAAACTGGATTTTATCAACAGCTTTGCAATGCCCTGAAGGAAGGCAGAGATGCCTGGGAGAACAAGGAACATTATTGCCCATGAAGATATTGTGATTCTGTCGACTGCACTGATGAGGAAAGGACACCTACCTTGTGTGCCAGAAGTACTTTTAACTCATTGGGGTTGAGTTAAACCCCAACAGTGTGTGCTTGATTTTCAGGCCATCTCTCTGCTTGTAAAAAGCTGGTTGTGTTGGGTAAACCAGTCATGGTTTGCCATTAAATCTTGATTAGTTAACAAATAGTGTTGTGTTACATTGTGTCTGCTTAGTCTCATTTGCATGGGGTGGAAGGTAGCCTGGAGACTTTGTTTATTTGTTGGTGCGTGGCTAAGAGGATTAGATGTGGCTCTGCAGAGGTGGGGACAGATGATGGGGAACTAGGGTGGTGGAAGAGCATCTGTCATAGTACTGCTTGTTCCATAAACACTTATTTAAAAGAAACTCTTTATCCTGCTGTGTTTGGGTTGAAGGAAGCACATTTATTACTTTTGACTGGTGGGAGAATGCTAAATAATTGCATCATCCGACCAAAGGCGGTTGTCGAACAGGGTGAAGAGACAGCATAAAGGCTAAAGAAGTGTAAATGGTTTAAGTGTTCCTAATTTATGGCACAGTGCTCACAGGGGAATATGCTCAGTAAGACCTGCAGCATCTTTCCTGTTGAATGAACGGATTAATGATGGCAACGTTTGCCGTGTGAGGAACGTGGGTGAGGGCACTCCTTGTCTTTGGCTGTAGGAAATACTTCAGCTGGAAAAGCCACCATTTCCTTGAGGCTGCTTTGGATTCTGCTTTTACAGTTGAGAGAGCAGACTCTTTTTCTGGGATAGTTTTGGAAAATATTTAATTAAGCGGCTCTAATGAGGGGCCATTATAACTGCAAATGGAATTATTGTTATCATCATTTCAGCTGTTAACATTTTAAGGGCAGTTGTTCACAAACTGTTCAGTAATTAGGGCCCAATTCACTGTGGAAAAATTGTAGCTGGGCTGCTGCTGCAAGTGTAACATGGAAAGGAAGTCATTTTTCACAGGGTGTGCAGTGGACACATGGACCCACTGCTTTTCAACACAACATGTTCTCCTATAAGTGCAGGCTTCAAAGGTTCAGCTCCCAGAAGTGGTGTGGGCTGCTGTGCCATATGCACAATAGGTTTATGCACTCTCACAAGTACTGCAAAATTGTCGTGGTCCTTTTATAGGTGTGCAGAGCAGAGTTTTGGGACAGAACTGTGGAAACTCATACTTGTGGCACAGCTGTTCTAATGATCACAGTCTCCAGCAGTTCTGCAGACTCAGTGTATTGTGATATTAATGGCCAGGTGAGCCTTTGAGCCTCCTAGGAAATTAAACAGCACGAGAAGGGGAAAAGCGCAAATTACCTCTCTGTTCTTGGTAAGGAGCAGCACCTTACACAGCTTGATGCAAATTGTTTCTAGTTAAGGAATGTCTTAAAATGCAACTCTGCAGGGTTGCTGAGCTGTAGCTATAGTTAGAACTGCAACTATAGATAGCATTAAATTTATTTAAGTGCTTATGAAGTGAAGTTTGCCATTTCCTCCGAGACTTATTTTAGAGCAAGTCTAGCAGAATTTTTGAGCAGCTTTGTGCACCTCATGTTCAAGCACGTTCGTTCTGCTGAGGCTGGGCAAGAACACAGGGCTCTGTCAGAGTCTGGCTGAGTGGGTGCTTTGCTTCCTTAGTCTGGTTTGGGATGGTCCTGCAGAAGCTGTGTGGTTGTAGCAGCTTTTCTGCTGGTCCTGGTAGGGTGGCCAAATGTGGCTGGAGCTCTGCTTCCACAGGGAGCCCTGCCTGGTATTAAAATAACTTCATGTCTATCTCATGCTGGTTCATGTTTTCTTTTTGGATTAGAGTGTATTCTGCAACTCTTGATTGGTAAACCCTCTTTCTAAGCAGGGGAGGAAGAGCTTTAGCTTGAGAGTGGGGCTTGGTGGCAGCACCAAGGAGCTCTGGAAAATAAATGCTGTGTGTCACATCTAAGCCCTGAGACTGTGAATCTTCTTGTATTTACTCCTCTTCAACTTAAATAAATGTCATCCATCTCCTCTTAGGAGAGATAACTTTTATTGGACCTGAGCAAGGCTTTTTCCAGGTACCAGTGGTTTGATCATGGCAGAGGACATGGTAGAAAGTCATTAGTGCTCCAGAAGATGTGCTATCAAATGGATGTTGTGGTGGTGGTGGGGGATCACAGTATCCCTATCCCCTGACTGTGGGAGAACATGACCTGTTGTTACAGGACCATCCCTTGGAAACTGGGTCTTGGGGTTGGGGTCAGAGTCCCTAGATGGGTTTCTGGATGGAGAGCTGGTTTCCTGCAAGGTTCTGCTATCCTGCAGAGCTTTCCTATTTTACAGGCAGGAGCCACAGATAAATGGGAGTTCTCTTTGGCACCATGTTGGAGCTCTGGGAAAGGCAGGCAGTGAAGTGCTGTGTCATTTTGATGAGAGAAGTGGTGTTTCTCCAAGGGAAGGGGGGTACATCTCCTGCCATGAACAGCAGCTCATGCAGAGAGAATTAGAGAGTCCTTCAGAGACCTGTGGGCCAGCCAAGGACAGTGGTAGCCCCAGAAGGTGTGCTGGGGTACACAGGGAGCTGGTGCTGCTTTGCTTCCCTGCAGGCTCATTCCTGGAGCCAAGGCAGAAACATATATAGCAGTGAACTGAAAAACCTGTTTGGGTTAACATTTCCCATCCAGGGAATACCCTAGAGCTGCAATCTTGCTTTGCCTTCAGGATAGAGTCAGGAGGGGCACAGCCATGTCGTGTGAGAGCTCCTGCACTGCTGTGCTACAAGAAACAAGCCAAGATTTCCAGCTCTGGAGAATCTGATGCTTTTTTCCATTCCCATCCTAAGCAATCTGCTAGCAAACGAATTTATGATAATGAAAATATTTTTTGTGTGAAGTGCAGTAGCATAGAGCAATAAAACCCCATAATTGCAGCAAGAATATTCCACGTTAAACCAAACTATCAATTAAAGTTTGCACAGAGGTTTGCTAGACTAAAAAGGTGGTGCTTTCATGTGAAAAAATATTCATTATCTTCTTTCAAACACACCTTAATTGCCAACATCAAAATTATTAATTAAGCAATACATCTTGCAAAACTGGATTGGCTCACCTAGTGCATGTGGAGTGTGGTAAGAAAGGTATGGAGAGCACACAAGTCCCTGGATCCTTGCAAGGGAGAGCTGCCTGTGGTGTCTGTACTTGGAGTTGATTTTATGGCGAATGTAATTTTTTGGGGTGCAGTGTATATAATTCAGCAGCAAAGCTGTAACAGAAACAGTGATAAATTCTTCAGCAAGTCCTTTTCCTAAGGTTCCCTGTCTGGCAAACCCTCTGGTCCTGCAGCCGGCTCTGGCCCAGCTTTGTGCTGGGCATCACTGCTACCAGATCTCCCTGTCCCTCGGACTTACCCCCAGGTGCTCCAGGTGGCCCAAAATGTGATTTTGAAATATCCATAATTAGTGTAGTTGGAGCAAAAAACACAAGGAAAGAACCCTAGTTCTTAGTTCTGTTTTGCTTGTCAGTCCCTTCCCCCAGGTGCACCTGTGCTGCTGGCTTCCAGTTGCTTCCAGTGCTGTTCTGAAAAGCACAACTGCTTTGAAGAGCAGAGCTATTCTACTTAAGGCATTCCACATTTTCATGCTAGCAGAGGCCTTGGATAAAATTAAATTTTAAGACTGCCGGTTGAGACCTGGAAATTTAATTTCTTTAGCTTCTGGTAACTCAGTCCTTGCCCAAAAAATGACTTTTCTGTATAATGAGGTTGGTCAGCATCATATCTTATTAGTGCAAGGAGAATCTCAGACCTGCTGTCTTGTGTATCAGATGCTTGTTATCTTTCTGTTTTCCTTCTCCTTTGTTTTATCACTCAGGAGCGTCCCCAAATTCATGGTGAAAAGCCGTCGCACAGAATGGTCCTCACGGCTACAGGTGAGACTTGAGAGTACAGCTGGATCCACGGGTATCCAGCTTACACTGAGCCAACCAGACCTTTCCTCTCCAGGCACCTCAGTGCCCCCTCCCTGGGCAGAAACTCCTCTCACTCTTTGTTGATGTTGAAGCCCTTTCTGTGCTTGACCCTAATTTTGTTATATGTGTGAACTTGCCATGATAATGACAAATAAGTTTTTTTTCCTCTATATATGATTTTAGAGAATGCTATTATCTTCTGTTTCCCCACTAGCTCTGGAGGAAAGTATGCCTCTAAAGTATTTGTCTCATCAATTTGTAAAGACATCTTTATTGCCCTTGGTGGATCATAAAGGCTGCTTTCCAAGGGGATGTTTACTGTAAAAGCTAATCAAGACATCATTGCTTTCCGTGGCATCTTGTAACTTGTTCTCCAGCAAGAGTGATTGACTTCTTGTTGTGGCTGTATCTTGGCTTCTAGGTGTGTGTTTTAAAGATTTTTTTTCTCCTCAGGTTGTTAATGGTAGACTTGGCAGATTGGACAAAGGCAGTGTTGTCTAAAGTGGCAGGGCTCACAGCAGGCCGGGAGGATGCCAGGGTGCTCTCTTTGCTTTCCAGGTTTTCTTTGTATAAGAAAGTGCTATTGTGTGTATCATTTAAAATTACATATTTAATAATTGTTTTAAGATTTTCTCTCCCACCTCTCAGTGCAGATAGGGTGTTCCCAATTACACTTTTATGACTATAGATTTTGCACTTCGCATTCACAAAAGCATGGAAACATGTTTAATGTAAAAAATTGTCAAACAGCTTTAATCACTGTTGATGTCTTATTGATTCCTGCCCTCCCTTCTCCCAGAGAGCCATTGTGCTTACACTAGCTCATCAACTTCTGTGCAGTGAATAAAATCTTACACCTTTCTTGGTGCCCTCTTGCCCTGTGTTTAAAAGAAGTGCTGTGAAGAGCCAGGGAACTGCTCCTCTGGGATTATTGGGTAGCTTTTGTCACAGTGGAGATAAATAATGGGAGGAGAGAATAAGCATATTCTATTTTGTGCCATTGCTTTGCTGCCACATGTGCTAAACTATGCACACAAGACAAGTGGTTTTACATCTAATGTATATTTTCAGCTGGGGTGGCCTTTGTGAGACATAAGTGACATAAGGTGAACAAACTGCTTATTAAGGTAAGACAATGAAGCCCCAATTTTAAAAGGTTAAGATGTACTAGAAAGTATCAGAGCATCCTCCAAGTCATTAATGCTGTACAGAATGCACAGCATGTGGTATTTTGAAAGGCCACTGTAACCTTTTCAAGCATGAAGCATGCTAAAAGGAATCTATTTCCTCGCTGCCTTGAAAAGGGAAATCAGTCTTAAAAAGCCTTAGATTTTATTTGTTTAAAAAAAGAAACAAATTTGGTGCATAAAGGGAGAGGGAGGATCCTTAAAGCTAAGTGAGCAGTGAGCTGTCTGCAGCAAGGGAGCAGCCCTGGAAATCCGTAAGTGATGTGAGATGTGGAACTTCATTTGTGAAAGAGAAAAATATTCTTGCTGTTGTATTTCTTCCACAAATTCTTACCTGTGTTTTAAACTCTGCACAAGCTCGGTTTTGGCTCTGTTCAAACGTTGTGGTTGGATGAATGTGTGGTGTGGGATCTCTACACCTGTTTGCAGTGGGGAGCAGAGGTGTGGAGGCTGCAGAGTGGAGCAGGAAGGGGCAGCTTCACCCATCCTTTGTGTTGGCAATGTCCTGAGCTGCACAATCTGAAGTATTCAAACAGCAGTTAGTTCCCTTAGAGGGGAAAAAAAATCCACAAGTCTTCAGGCAAATGAGCTACAAAGACATGAAAGGGTTTGTGTATTCCATAAAGCTTGTCTGGTCCTTTGAGTTAGTGTGTTTTATCTAAAGGAGGACAGGCTCTGCTCCCTGCAGAGCCAGCCTTGCTGTCCTGTCCTGTCCTGTCACACAGCAGCACCACTGCCCCCACCCAGCAGGTCTCTGTGCTTCCAAGCCCACCACCTTTCCACCCTGTTACCTGCCAGCAGCTGAGAGCAGGAGCAGCCCTTTCCTTCCAGCCCCAGGGAATGAGTGCTGCAGCCATGTGCCCATCCACTCAGTGTCTTGGGGCAGCAGTGGTACTGAACAGTGGTGGACCTGCTGCCCCACTTCAGATCTGCTCGGATGAGTTGGGCAAGACCACACTTCAAAATGTTGTGGAAGTCCAGTCGTACCTCCTCCTAGCACAGTACAACTTTGAGGACTCTTCTGTTGGGCATGTTGCCCCCCAGCCTGCTTTGAATCTTCACAGAGAAGGTTGTGAAGAGTTAACAAGCCTTCTGGGATTTGAGGAAACCCCCGGGTTTACCCTTGGGGAAACTCCCATCTTACCTGTTACATGGCCATGCTGCATTGAAGCAGCTGGGCTTTGCAGGAAGCATCTTGCTTTTTTTGCTGAGGTCTTCATGAAACAAATTAACCAGATGCATGTTCTGACTTAAGCCCACTGGGAGCTGGGAAGATAACAGACAGTCTTGTCCTAAGTTAAATATGAACTCTATGAAAGAACAATTTAAGTGCTGCTTGTTGTCTGTCCTTGGCATCTGTCGGCTAAATGGCCTCTTCAAATGTACACTAGAGCTCCAGCTTCACTTGCTGTAGCTAAGCTCCTGATTGCAGGATGCTTTTTACTCCTGACTATTCAGCCTTTGACTCTTGCAGTGTCAGTGGAATTAAGGAGCATAAAGAGCAGGGTTTTACAGTCAGTGCTGCTGCTTTTGCTCCTGAGTCCTGAAAGCTGCTCCGGAAGAGCAGAGGTTTTGTGTGTGCAGGGAAGAGATGAATTAAAATGTTTTATCCCCTCCTGAACACAGAGAAAGAGAGTCCTTATGTTTAGATGATCTCATTCAGTGGGTGTCTAAAGGCTGAGTGATGTGCACTGTGCCAGGGTTTTCAGTACATGTTGCATGGGAGCAGGGCTGTTTTGTTTTTCTGAGAGGATGGGGGAGATTCTGGTCTCTTGGGGGTTTCTCCAAGTTTTGGATTTGATTTGCAAGCTAGGTTGTGCAGACTGATATCCAGGCAGCTGTCACCCAGGTTGTCACCTTTCACACATTACAGGTCCATCATCCACCTCTAGTTCTCAGTTTCCTGAAAACCAATGGCGATTTCAGTGCCCCTGTTTTGGGACTCCTGTGGGACTGCTCCCAGTGTGACACATTCAACAATCAGATGATAAAAGTGAAGTCTAGAACATGCAAGGAAGGGACAAAGCAAGGATCTTGGCAGCTCACCAGCCTTGCCATCTTTCTTGGCTGAGGCTTGCAAGCATCAAGTTGCGCTCCTGTGTGGAGGAACAATGGTTTAATGTTTGATAGTGATCAGATCAGGAGGAGAGCAGAGCACCAGGCATCCGACAGGTTGTCAAACCTGTCACATCCCAGCCTTTTCTTCCCCCTGACAAGGTTAGCCACTGACTGACAAGGGTACACTTTGCCAGGATGGCAGCAGAGCCTTTAGGAGGAAGAAAAATGCTTTCAAAAATGAGTTCGGCTGCTTTCCACGTATCACAACATCTCTGCACAAAGCTGTATTCTCAGATGTGCCTTTGCAATGACTTTGAATCTTTTCCTTTCTCCACTCCCCTGTTACTGGAAAAACAAACACACACAGAGCCTTTCCAGAGGCTGCAGGTGCCTGTTGGGTGAGGTGTGGAGCAGGATTGCATGGCCATAACCACCCCTTGTTGTGGCTCCTGGCGTGGGGTGGATGTCTGCAGTCCGAGCACCAGGTGCACACAGCCAGGAAAACCCACCTCTGGTGACACTGGTGTTACAGATGAGGCGAGTTTGGAAATGGAGGAACTTGTCTGAACTTGAACTGGAGAGGGTTCTCTCTTGAGGCTTTCCTCCCCTACCCACCCTTGCCTCTCTTCTGTTTTTCAGAATATTGAAAGGGTGCAAGTGCCACAGTCTGCCCATCTATTCACTTCCCACAGTGCTGACTACAGTGTTGGTTCCAACTAAATTTTTTTTTTAATGTTTTTTTAAATACTCCCTCACCCCTAAGTGTCTTGACTTTTGCAAGGCAGCTTGGCCCCAGGATTTTGTGATGCAGCCCAGTGTATATTTGTGTTGCACACTTTTCCCTGCTGTGTGCACATAATTGTATAAATGCATGTGCCCTCAATTCACTTCTCCCCAACTGTGGCCAACCTCAGTCACATTAATATTAAAACTACAGGTTTGCAAAACCTTTGTGGAATCTGCATTTGCTGTAGGGGTGGAAGGATGTTTGTTAATCCTTTTCCCTTGACGCACTTTATACTACCTTGGATCTGGTATAGTTTTTGCACTTTCAAATCAAAATCATAAAGATGATCGTCATAAGGCATAAAAAGTTAGCATGCTCTTATCTATTTTAATTTTGTTTGAATGATGCCATCTGCTTTTCTGAATATGGCGGGTAGCTGAAGCAGGAGAATCTGCTGTTCCCAACTGGTACAAACAAAACAGTGCTCTATTTCTTATGGCTGATGGATCATTATTTTATGTGCTGGTTGAGTGAGAAACCCATGCATCCCAGTAGGTCCTTTCTGCAGAGTTCATCCAACAGCCTTTCCAGGCTCTGAGCTCTAATTGCAGTCCTGCTTTTCTCAAATGCCTGGTAATTGTAGCCAGAAAGAGGCAGATACGCGAGTGCCTTGCAGGATAGGTTAGTTGCACAAGTTTCCCTTTTGGGAATAAGTCCTCCTTGTACCTTCTCTTTTGGTTCCTTGGGAGAATGAAGGTTGCTCTCCTGCCTCTGCTGTGGGGAATGCCACTGGGATGTTAGTGCCACTTAACCCATGAGTGAGGATGCCCTTGCTATGATCTCAGCTATGGGGCAGATCCCAGCCTTTGCATGTTCATGTTCCCTCACCTGCATGGGTCAGTGCTTGGGATTAGGCCTGAACTGCAAGACTTTCAATTATCGTGGTTATTCTTCTGCTGAAAGTGATTATTTTTCTACTGAAGTACTACGAACAACAGAGTGGGTGTGTTATGTAGAAAGCTGCATATTTGGAGTACTCACTGTTGTTTGCCATCAGATCCAGAAAGAAATAAACTGTTTTCGTTAGCTGTTTTATTAGAAAGGCAGGAAGCATCTGCTTAGCTGCACATTGGTGTGCAAGTTGGTTGTTTGATATTCATCATGGTGTTGTAAGCATCTGTTGACAGGTGGGAAGAGCTCTTTGGGAGCAGGCTCATGGCTTTGTTGCCTACCTGGGTGTAGCTACTTCCCAGGTTAGGCTGACAGGTGAGGGGAAAAACACTACTTTATGCTGTGCAGAAATCTGTTAGTATGGGTGGATACCCACTGACCCAAGCAGCTAAGATAGACATTAAATAAATGCTCTCAACTTGAGAATGAAGGAACTGAAGCTGAGCTGCTGTCATGCTAATGCTGTGCAGGAGCATGTTTTTAAAAGTGGTAATATATGGGAGTAGTTTCACTAGGTGTAGTTTCCATGTCATGTTACGGATTCAGTTTAGCTCTGGAAGCTGATACTCATCTAATGAACCTGGAGTTAGTGTCCAGCCAAGTGAAATAACCACCTTTGGAGAGTGAGAGGATATTGGGCTCTGTAAGGTATTTGCCATGAAGTAAGGTAGCTTCTTTGTGGGGATAGAAAGCATGAACATTAAAGTGAGTTTCAGGGTGTCTTGGTACTTCTCAACTTTCCATGTTCTTGGTGATTGAATGAGCTAAAAGACTTTAGTAAGAAAAAAAAAAAAAAAAGTTCCTCTTTTGACATAATTCTGTACATCTACTATATGTCTTCAGAATGTATGAAGACAGTCTTTGACCTGCACAAATATCAGAGGGCCATACAGTTGCTTTAAGGTCACTCACATAACCCTGTAGAATAATATGCTGGCATTGCCTTTGACAGATTGCCTGGAGATTTGCTTGCTGAAGCCAGTCTTTAGAGCCACTGTGTCTTGGTAGCAAAGGCTGTAATAAAATTGTTTGGTTCAAAACAGACCGTTCTTCATTTTGACTCGTAATCAATAACTGTCTGTGGCTGGTGTCGCCTCGGACTCTGTCTCATGGGGACATATTGTGCAGTGGAGTCCTGTATGCTAATCTGTGTCTATAAATAAAGAGCCATCTCTGTGAAGCCTCCTGCATCCTTCTGGGGCTGGCGGAGAGCTAGGGGGTAAGAGGGGAGCTCTTGTTTAGAGCCTTAGTAGACTTGGGTTAATTTGTATTCTGGATCTGCTTTTTCCTGAAGGGAGATGGGATTTAGTACTTTTAGCTGCACAAGTGGTATGTTTGCCATGTCTGTGGCAAATGTCTTTGCATTCCTTGTGGCTGAATAAAACAACAGCCATGGTGTTTCTGGCAAACATGCATAGATGACAAGTTCTGGCCAACCTTTCTTGAGTGTGGTGGAGTAACAGCACATGGGGACTTGTTCCTGCAACCAGGGAGGCCAAGTCAGTGGCACTCAGTGCCATCTTAGTGTCAGCTCTTGATGGGTACATGGGGATGTGTTGGGGACAGCACAAACCTGTGGCAGTGCTTCCTCAACCTCTCGCCTTGATAGGACTGTGTGTCCCAGTGGCACCCCACTGCCTTCCAGTGAGATGCTGGTTGGTGATAAGGATTTATTTCCGGATGTGGCTAAGTGCCACAGGAGTCTGACTGGTTCCATGTGTCCCAGTTTAGCACGGTAGATGCCAGGAGGGAGCTGTGGGCAGAGCATCCTGGTTGAAACGTGAGGCTCGCGTGGGATCTGCTGACTTACAACTTGCTTCTGCTCTGCTGGAGTTGTGGGATTTTTTTTAAAGATGCCTGCGAAGGCTTCTTTATATGGACGTCTGAGGGAGAGGCTGGTGGTGTGGTGGGAGGATATTGAGTTACTTTGGGCTGCAGGACACAGTGTCTGTGGAGCAGACGAGTCTCTATTTATACGTGCAGCTGATGGTGGGCGTGCGACAGCTCTCGGTCTCCTGCGTGAGCTGTTGTCTGTGCTGAAAGGAAACAGCCAGATGGATACTGGGGAGGTCAGAGATGCTCTGCCTTCCCAAAGTGGGGCTGTACGTAATACCTGGTATATTTGCTGTCCTGTTGCTAACTCTGGCTGCAGCACGTGCAGGATGTGACTTAGATGAAGCAGAGTACTCACCTTGAATGCCACGGTCTGACCAGACAGGCTGTAGCTGTAGGAGGA
The DNA here is from genome assembly GCF_022539315.1 of Serinus canaria. Lineage (NCBI taxonomy): Eukaryota > Metazoa > Chordata > Aves > Passeriformes > Fringillidae > Serinus > Serinus canaria. Next base: position 7,206,290 of record NC_066318.1, read on the forward strand.
GGGTGGTATGATGGTGCTGTGGGGTTATTCCTGCAGCCCTGCTCCCTCATGGGCTCAGAGGGGGTTTAGGCACAGCCCAGCAAGGAGGGAGGCCATGTGCCTCATGTGCTGGGGAGGGAGCAGGGTGGCCATGCATGGCTGAGCTCCAGAAGAGTGGGTGAGTGCGTTGGTGGCTGCTGCTGGATGATAATGAATATGAAAGAGGAGCAGCAGAACATGGATCTAACTCACTGTCTGCCTACGCTGTTTCAGGCCATGGCTTAAAGAGCATTTCTCTTCATCAGCTGAAGCTGCCTCTGCTCTGCTGCTTTCCTCATCATGGCTCTATAGTGATCCAGGCTAGGGAGTCAATGCAGAGTAAAAATGACTGAGCTGGAAGAGGGAGTGCAGCTATGGCACACCATACCACCGAGGGAAATGCTTGCCAAAATGTGCCCACAGGGCTGAAACAAGAACATTGCATGTTTTGAGTCTTAGATGGCACGTGGAAACCAACCGAGAGCTGGTTTTACACTTTTTTTTTCTCTTGCTGGAATGTCTCTTCCTTTGAATGAACTCTCTTTCACTGCAGGGGAGGCTTAGGATTGGTATATTGAGATATCCTGCCTCTGGAGGGTTACCTTACATTGTGGGGTGATGCTCCAAAATGAGCAGCTTTGGGATCTTTCTCCCTTTGGCTATTAAGCTTCCCCGCTTAAATTGCATAGCTGGCAGTAAATGCTGCCAAAATGTCATGTAGATGAAGCAGCTTCATAAGAGCTTTAGTGCCACAACCTTTCCCAACCCCTGCAATTACATTTTAATTCAATATTTCATTGGAGTTTTCAAATAATTCTAAATTAATAGGGACCAGATTGCAGGGGGAAGAGCTGGCATCGTTCTCTGTTTGCTTACGGAGTGTTCTGCACTGCAGATACCCGGTCGATACACACAGCTGGGAAACCAGGTTCTCTCTGAGGACAGTGGAACAATTCCTGTTAGAGCCCATCCAGAGTTTAAATGCTGAAACAGCTCCTGGGCAGGGAGCTGCCATGAGGGACGTGTTAACGTGTTGGTGGGGAGGGAAGGCAGAGAGAAAAGCACAATTTTCATTCCATCCTTAGTTTAATTTAAGAGGGTTGTTAACAAGCAGCAAAGCAGTTGCAGGAAAGTCCTCTGCTGTCGTGCATGGCTCTGAGCTTTTGAGTTTATGGATTGTGAGCAAGCATGCAGTTATCTGGGGTGCTTGTGGTGCTTCTACCTTAGTCATGAGGGCTGCACTCAGTTCTACATCTGCAGGAATCCTTGGAAGTGCATCCATGGGAAGCTGTGGGCACCTTCTCCTTGCTTGTGGTTTTGTCCTGGCTCTGGCCAGCTGTGACTTTTGTCTTGGCTGTGGCCTGCTGTGACTTTAGGTGAGCCATCTCCTTGCCACAGGACTCAATCACTCTCCCCAATGGCAGGGCTGAGGGTTTGCTGCCAGGGGCTGGCTGGGAGTTGTGCATGGCTTGAGGCTGGGTTGGCAGCTTCCCAGACAGTCCTTGAGCAATGGGCACATTGAAGGATGGTTAAAATCCCCTGGATTCCTCCAGAGACAGGATTTCACCCCTTTTGCTTAAAAATGGTAAGGCAAGCAAAGCACAGCACCAATAGTCTAGTGGTGGGCAGGCTTGTGTAAAACTTCAGACTTGGGCTTGATGGATTTAAACCACTGGGTTTAGTCACAAAAAATGAAGGCAACAACCTTCATTTAAATAATTGGCTTGAATATTGGGTTTGCATTTATATTTCCTTATGTGATTCTTATGGGCTGGTAGCCATAAAACATACCAAGGAATAGGGGTTGTGTTATTTTGGATTTGGTGATCCCTCTTTCTTATCCATGAAAAAAATCTAGTGTCCATGCATCCATATTTAATAAGCTTTATAGATTTACATGTGTGTGTTAGGATTTGTAGCATTCTCAATATACTAATTACTGTTGTTTTGCCTGTTATTTTGTCTCAAACTTTCTTTGAAAAGAAATTGGAATTCAATTACTATGCACAAAAATAGCATTTGCATAGCTGTACTGAAATATAATTATCTAAAGCGTATCAGATGCACACAAGAAATACTGTCCTTTGCATTAGGGCTGTGCTTCTAATGAGCAAATTTAGAATATGAAAAATTTGGTCTGATGGCCTGTCTGTACCATGCTTATGAAAATCTGAGGATTAGTAGATCTCACTGTTTCTTCATAAGAGAAGACTCTACTAAGCTCCCCATTTTGTCTAAATCCAGTTAGTTTTTCAAGTGTTAAAGGATAAAGTTGTTTGAAAGCCTGGCACTAGTGTAGTTCCTTCTTACAGGATGGATCTGCTGAGCCCCTGCACACAGAAGTCACCTTTAATCCAGTTTGGTGACATCGTTTCTGTAAAACTTTGTCACCAAACCTATTTTTAAAAAGTTTTCTCTTTGAAATCTGATTTCTGGTAACAAATAATGAATATAAGTTTTTGAAATCTTCAGCTGATAGTGAAATAGTATTACAAAATGTATTTGTGATATGGTTTGAGAATACTTTTTTGTTCAAAATAAGCCAGCCGTTCAGATTCCCAACACAAATTGTTGCTTCAGATTCTGGTCTTGGTCTTGCAGTGGCATTACTTTTATGTAGGAGACCCACTGGAAAATTTGTTGCCCAGATGTAAGTGCAGGCTTTTAGCCACTGGAAGTATTTCTAGTAAATTCACTTTTCAGGCAGCTGAGGGAAAAGCAAGTTTCTGTCAATAAAAATCTTGATTTTGTAAGTCAGTAATGAATGAATGGAGAAACCATAGCATCATCAAAATGTGTAAGAACAAATAAACTGTGTTTTGAGTATTTACTAAGGAAAAGCTTGCAAGACAGCAAAGCAATGTTCTTTAAGACCTAAAGATAGGAACTCTGACTGTGAGAGTGAAAAATGGGCCATCTCAGGCTGCTGTGGTTTCTGATACGGGAAGGAAATCCATTCACTTAATTCAAAAGGGAGAAAGTTATCTATAAGCAGTTTCATTAAGTTTTCACAATCAGCAAATTGGGAATAAAAAACAATAGCTGTGTGACAGACTTGTTTGAGGTCAGAAATTTTGTAATTTTAATGGTAATGAAAAGACTGTACTTCTTTGTTGGAGTGGCTTGACGTAAATTGGGCCAGACATTGCCAATAGTATTTAAAAAATTGGTAATGCGATTAGTGATTTAATGCTGGCTTTCCACAGGAACGTTGTTAATATTTAATCAAGTTAAACACACTTTGTGTCTGCTTTGCAGGCAGGGGTGGTGTGAGACCTTGCAAAGCTGCCAGCATGTGCCAGCTCAGTGCAGGCTGGTCACAGCCTGCCCCAGGTCTGCATGGAAGAGGGGCTCCCCTGCCTGTCCAGAGCTGTCATGTCCTTGTCTGCCTGAAATTTGAGCAAATGTGATCTTTGATTGCCTCCAACATTACAAATGTCTCAAGGGGTGATTGTATAAGTCTGGCCCTTTGCATCTCCGCTCTGCCCTGTCAGGCCTTTTGGTTGCTCCTCCCTGGATGTTTTCTACCTCAGTGGTGCCTTTCTGGTACTTTTAATTGCACTGAAGCTCATCCACCCATTTTTTTCCTTATTTACTCCACTTTTGAGGTCTCTCATCACTACTTAAGCCAGCAAGAGAAATGTTCGGAGTCAATATTTTTCCATCTTCCAGGTTAAATTGGTATTTTTTAAGTAATTCTCATTTATCAATGGATAGAGTACTAAAACGTGCTGTTTACAGTTGTTGGCATTCCTGCTCTAAATTTGTTGTTACACTTGCTGAACAGGCAGGCACACTCAGAGCTAGTATGTGGCTTAGCACATGTCCATCTGCACGTATTTTTATGTTGGGAATGGAAATGCCATGGCTCATGTTTACTATGAACTGCTTATCTTGGATGAGCACCAAGCTGCATTTGCACGGGGGTTGGAATTTCATTAATACAGGAATGTGGGCTTCATATTTTTTAATTGATGGAAAGTCTTAAATTTGCTAGATGCCTTAAAAAACCCATGTTTAATCATTATTTTCCCATGATTTACTAAGGAAAGGAATGGTGGGATCATAGCAGTCACTGGAATACTCTTCAAGGGACGTGGGTGCCAAGCCCTGTTTTTTAGACCTATGTGAGGACTGGCAAGTCTCCTCTGCAGCTGGTGTCTATGGGAGCTTGGGTGGCTGACTGATTTTGGGGTGTATGAAAGAATCCACTGAGCTCCTGTTGATATTTTTTGGGTCTAAGAGATCTTTTCATGTTCCCAGGTTCATGCTGGGTGCCCAGAGCAGCTGGCCTGGGCTGCAGTGCTGCAGAGCTCTTGTGTTTGATGACTTTTCTTGGAACCATAGAATGATTTGGATTGGAAAGGATCTAAAAGATCATCTTATTCCAACACCCTGCCCTGAGCAGGGACACCTTCCACTGGCTGGCTTGCTCACTGCCCCACTCAGCCTGGCCATGAGCACTCTGAGGGATGGGGCAGCCATAACTTCTCTTGGCAGCCTGTTCCAGTGCCTCACCATCCTCTGAGTAAAGAATTTTTTCCTTATAGCTCATCTTTTCCGTAGCTATAGTCCAGCTCTCTATCTGGAAGGATGGAGATGGGGGTCCCTTCAATGGTTTTCTTGGCATCTGCTACATAAAATTCACATGCTTGCCAATTAGGTAACAGATTTTAAAACCTAACCTACCATTAGTAGATAAGAAGTGTCCATTTTAGAAAATGAGTCTGGTTTGATGGTGGGTAATTGCACTTTAACACAAAATGAAATTTAAAGTCTTTTCCTTGTGCAGCTGCAGCTGGCTGTGGCCCTGGGGTGGCTGTCTGAATGAATCCTTGGTTCCATGGTGCAGAAGGGCTGGGTTTGAGCTGGAACCTCTCAGATGCTGGGGTGGATTTGCCTGGGATCCCCGTGCTCAGTGTGTTTGAATCCCATACACAACAGCACAACAGAATGCAGGTTGGAAGAAAGCCTAAGTGAAGCCTCAGATGCTTTAATATCCTACCTCTGACTGAAACAACCTCCCTGTGTGGGAGATAATAAACATTTCTTGTCTCTTAAGGGAAAACCACGCACAGACAGAGACAAGCACATATAAATAATTTACAAAGCTGTAATACACTGTAAATAACAAGCCTACTGAATAATGAATTAACCCAACTGCTGATTCATAGGTAAATATCTCTTGTAAAGCAGAATTTTTATAGATTTTTACAGCTTAGTTAATATCCCCTCGTATTTTATTAAGGCTGTTCAGGTGAAGTATTCTGGTAATAATATGTATATCTTTGGAAGTGAGACGGGGTGGTTGTGGGCTGCTGTGCTGGAGGCAGAGCCTTGCTGGGCCTGGGCATGCTCTGGCTTTTGTTAGTCAGGCTTTTCTTCCCCACTCAAGCAGGCAGCAGAGATTAAGCAGGAAGAATTTTGATGCGGCCAAAGAACTGGAGAGCTACAGGGAGGAAGGAGTCTCTGAGCATCTTTTCTTTCTTTTTTTTTTTTTTTTTTTCCTTTCAAGCTTCTGGTAATAAATAATGCATTTGCTCTACTTTGGCTGTGCTCTAGACGTGGTGAGATTTCTCCATGCCTTGGAGGATGAGGAAGCAGCAAAGCTGCTGGGCTGGGATTGCCACTTGCCGGCTGCCGAGTCCCTCCACGAGCACCGCATCCTTCCTGTCCGTAACAACCACGTGTCCTTATTCCCTCTCATCAGCTACTCAGAAAGAAACCAAACATGACATTTGCTTCCACCATGCTCCTTTGGCCCCCTCTTGCCCCTCTCTCTCAGAAAAGCTGTGAGAAATAAAAGCAGTTGCTAAGTTACTGGGTGTGGAACATCGCGGCGTTTGGTGCGGTCCCATATTAGCGCGCCTTTCTGAGCGCTGGGGAAGTGGGAAGGGCTCTCGTAGCTTGAGTTGTTTGTCAGTTAAAGTGTGCTCCTAATGCAGATGATATTGAATGTGTCAATTTAATTTATGCCTGAAAAGGCGGGGGGGCATTTTTCCCTCCCTTTCCTCTTGCTCCTGTTTAGTGTAGGCTAGTGGAAAAAAGGTATTACCTGCTTTTTTTCATCTGTTTTGGGGCATGTAGCTTGTCAAATGCGTTGCTGCTTTGTTTTATTTCTGATAGCTTAAATAATTGCTTTCATAAAAGATAACTAGATTTCTTTCATCTGGAAGTATGGAAGTTGTAAATTGCATTTTCTGTTAAACTTAAAAATGTAGATGTCAACTCTGATTTTTCACTGGCAATGTACAGTGCTGTCACTGAAAGTGTCTATGGCAAGGGAGCATCTTAAAGGTTGGAGGAGATAACTTTATGAATGAAAATTATTCCAAGATGATGTTTGTGGAGTACCTGCTGTGCTAATAGGATGGGTTTAGCATTTTGTTTTGTAAAGAAGTTGACATTTTGCTCAATATACAAGGCTTTCATAGAAAAAAATTCTATACCCATTTGACTCAAGAGGTGGGATGTACCAGCACAAAAGTATTTCCTCTGTTTCAATGCTCTCAGTCTTTAGTTCTGGAATGCCTGGTGCACCTTGCCCTGGAAGAGGAGAGTAGATCCCAAGATATTCACTGCTGCCTGTTCTCTTCTAGATAGCTCAGGATGGGATTATACCTGACCTTAAACGAATTTTCCAGGAGTGTAGCTCTTTGATGTAGAGTTCCCTCATGTATGATGATAACTAGCAACTAGTGCCACTAGGGATACATTCTGTATAGGTTGCAGTGAAGGTAATTCTGAAATACCACAATATTTTGGGCTCCTTACTCCTTTTCCTGTCAAACCCCTCCCAAATCTTTGCCCCTGCCTGGTGGTGTGTTTCATTAAGGGAGCCCTGGGTTCAGGGTGCCATGTGGATGGCAGGGAAGCACAGTCACATCTCTCCCTGCCTGGGGAGCAGGGAAATGTTAATTGGTCACACACCCCCTCTACTTGCACACTGCTGCTTCGTGTGCCATCGGACCCCAATTAATTTGGAAAGTTGGTGCACATTCATCATTTCCCATGTTGCCCTTCTGACAGGAGTAAGGTGCTGGATTTCTGTGCTCGGAATGGCATTTTAAAAGTCTCACAGAATTGCTAGGAATTGGGCTCAAAAGGAGGAGGGAGTATACTGAGGCTCATGGCAAAGTGTAAATTGTTGCGTGTGTGAATTTCAGTGTGGCTTGTTGAGGCTGCATGGATCAGAAGTGGAAGTAATTTACAATGCAAAATGCTATTTTTTCTATTTTAAAGAATAACAGCCTAATTTGGAGGAAAGAAAAGCATGTGAATTTAGTTCTCTAACATTTGCAGCTTGTTAATACTTAAATTATTCTTTATTGAGAGAATATAAAGTGTTTCTGTAGAGCTCTGCTTTTTTTGCCCATGAAGCATTTTCCTTTCTTTTTGCCCTTCTGTGTAGACAGATTTCCTGGGGGCTGAGGAATACTTTCTATTCTAAAGAAAAAAGAAAGAATAACCACTAAGAAGACATCCAAATTGCTGGGAGGTGGGGAGGGGAATCTATAAGCAAAATACTATCTGGAGAAAGTCTTTCAAGATTTTTATATTTTAAACAAAATTCTAAATTAGGGATATTTATAGTTTCAAATCAAGTTTTTATTTATAAAAAGGAATGTGCTAGGAGCTCAGCTGGGGTCTGATTTTTTATCCTGCCAGGTGCTGTGCAAGCACCATCATGTGATGCTTCCCAGGAGAAGGCTCTGGGACAGTGTTCCTGCAGAGTTGGGAAAATGGGAATCATAAAGACCAAGTCATTAGTGGAAAATCCTATTTAAAACCTTTGTCCCCATCTCTCTGTATTTACTCATTATCTTCTATCTAAGCAAAAAATAGTCTTCTGTTTTCCATGGAAAGCACTGGACTGGAGCAATGTTTCTGGCATTATTTCTCATAAAACCTTTGAGGCCTGTTGCCTTTTTCCCTGGGTGAATTTCACAATGGTTCCCTCTGCAGGTCAGGCTGAGACCCCAGCAAACCCGGGGGAAGGAAGAATTGCTGGTGCTTCTGCCCAATCCAGGCTGCAGCCCGGGAGGGTTCTTGTCTGTCCCACCATCCTTGTTTTTGTAAGGACTGAGATTTTATGCTGCAGCATGTGTGGGAAGCAATCTGTGAGTTTTATGTCTGAGGGGAGCAAAACTTATTTTTTATGTAGTAAACAGCCTGAAGGACAGGTTACAACTCTGCTGGTTTCCCCCTCCCACAGGGTGCTGCTGAGCATCTCATACAGCCATGTCTTTGGGCTTCAATTATGCAACTGAAGTAAAAAAGATGAATAGATTTGATCACAGGTTAATTATTCTTTTTCTGCATCTTACCATTGTCACCTTAAGCCTCTCTCAGTTAAGGAGATTTCTTCTTTTGACTTCTGAATGTCCCATCCCTCCCAGAACCACAGTAGTCTCTCTGCACAGGTGACACCCCTTGGGGAGCAGCTGTGACAGCTGTACTGCCAGCAGCAGGGCTGAGCTTCAGAGCTGCACACAAAGGAGAGCTCACACTGCCTGGGAAACTGATGTTAGGGAGTGAGAATATGATCAAAACCTGCAAAACCACGTGTGGCTTGGAGGGACCAGACAGGGGATCACTGGCTGCTGTCTCACCGTGCAAGGGCCAGCAGGCATCAACTTCAAACAGCCTGTGGGAGGTGGATCCTCATGACTCCTCTTCACTGTGGGTACTCCAATTTATATCAGCTCAAAGACTGAACAAAATCACCTTAGGATTCTGGGCTAGAGAGATCTTTGGCCTACACAGGTATCACAGTCATTATGTTTTAAAGAAGCTTTATACTTTTGCTGCTGAAATCAGCCATGCTCTTCCCTGTGTTCTTCCTTGAGAGAGGCAAGCTGTGCCTTCAATGGTGTGCAGCCTCCTGGGCAAAGCAGGGATAACAAGACAGGCATTTGTGGTCTTTCCTTGATGATTTGTAGTTGTGGAAGGGTGTCTTTAAAGCTTGGTCTGTCCCCAGGGCATCCATCCCAAAAAGAATTTACTGAGTGCTTGGTTCAAGCATGTTGTGCAGGGCTCTTGCATGGTGCTTTTTGGCTGGAGTTCCAGTAGTTCTGTCCTGGACAAGCTCATACCAAAGTCTTGTGGCAGCAGTAAAATAAGTTTAGAGACTTGCTGTAGCTTGAACTGGGTTGATGACAGAGCCAGGCATTCATAACCTCCCACTTGGTTTCACCTTCAGGTGTACTAGAGCTGAATGTCTTAAAAGAAAAATCTGTAATGACTGATACTGCTGCCAGAGGAAAGGTTAAGGAACGACAAGAGACTGTCAGCTAAAGCTGCAAGTGTGAGCAATGGAGAGGTGCTCTTGGGTGGGAAAGGCTAAGCATTGCCCATGAGTTACAGACTGACAGCTTGGCAAGTCAGGTGGCCACAGGATCATTCAGCACTATCTTCTCTGATTTTCTGCTGGAGGTTACTTCTGCTTTTAAAGAGAGGCTCTGCTCCCTATGTGATCAGAACACATTTCTGTACTGCATACTCTTGCCCTCTCAAGGTGATAAACTAACAAAAGTTATCTGTCAAGAGCCTTGGGCTCCTGAAGCAGATAAAAGGGATGAATGAAGATGCATCTCATTTTTTTCAGCTCCACATAGTCTGAAGTCTCCACTCTGGGATGGAAGGGAGGAAGGAGAGAACACATCTTTCCAGATTGCCTCCCCTTGGCTCTGACTCCAGAGCTCAGTGACTGCTTTCTCTGGATCTTGGGATAATGAAGAACCATGTTGGGAAGCAGCCTGATGCACAGATGTGCTGATAGATGTGACAGTCCATAGGAGCCCACTACACCAGCTTTCTGCATGGAGTTTGTTAATTTTAAATTTGTTTAATGACCTTAAATTGCAACTGACTTTAGGAGGATTAATGTGTTGTCTGGAGCCTCCTCAGCAGAGCTGTTTATCTGCAGGGAAGCAGATGCATCTTCATCTGCTAGCAAGGCTTCAGACCTGAAGCTGAATGCTTATGGGCAGTGTATTACTGTGGGGATGAGCTACCCAGAAACACATTTTGGCTAGAAATTAAGGATGTCAAAATGTTCATTAGACCAAGCAGTTGTTCACAGCCTCCTGGGGAAGACAAATCCTGCTTATTTTCAGGATAGAGCTTGCTTATTTCCTAGAGGCAGGGAGGAAACCATGCAGCTGCCTGGGAGAGAGCTCAGTGTAAGGATGTTTCCAGGCTGGTGTCCCAGCCTTCCTACAGCACCACATGGCAGAATAAGGTTCTTGCTCCAAACTTTGTAGCCTTCTTTACCATCAGGCTTCTCATCCAGTGAGTTTTGATGATGACACAGTGAGATGGCACACAGTGATAAATCTTCTATTTCCCCCCACAACCCTTTGTGCCCTGCTGTGCATTGTAAAGGTACCAGCATCCCACCTTGCTGGGCATGTTTGTGGTTGCAGAGGGAACAATGGAATGAGGATTTGCACGAGTATGCTCTGCCTGTGTGCTCTGTCTGCCACTTTGAGGGGGTTACACTGACCTCTCTGTTTTGTTCCTTTTGGACTGAGCATTTCCCATGGGTGAGCCTGCCCCCTCTTCTGAGGCTTGCTCTCAATGGAAAACTGGATGTGCAGGCCAGGTGTTGTGTCACCTCCTGAGTGTGGTGGTGTTCCTGGTGACCTCAGCCAGAGCACTGCAGGAACATCTGCTAGGATATCTGGGTTTGGATGAAGGAATGCTCTCTTGCCCCAGATTGTTTTCCTGGACATCTTTCTCTGCATGGCAGTACACTGCTTTATTGCCCCTGGGTGCAGGCTCATCTTGCAATGTTATCTGCCTGAAACACCCCAGTCATTTATCATCCCTCTCTTTTTTGATGCTACTGAGGGCAAGTATGGGAGGCAGCCTCAGCCAAAGGCACTGCAGGGCTGTGGGTTCTGTGCCACCCCAGCACCTTGTCCCAAGGAGAGTAGGGGGATGCTTGGGACCCTGCCTGCACCTCACAAACCCCACCAAGCCTCCTCTTAAAAAATCCAGCAGTGCAAGAGGAAGCTAAGGATAAAACCCATTTGAATATACCAACATGAGTCTGGTTTTCCTTTTCATCATTTTTACAAGAGGTTGTAAGACTTTCAAAAATCTTCTTTTTATGTTGTCCATGACTTTTCTGACTAATTTGACACTTTGGGATGTTGTTTTACATTTCATTTTAGTCTCTAATCACAGAAAATTATAGCTGGCCGCACATGCTGGCTTTGCATTCTTGCATCTTGTTTATGTTCATTTGTACTAAGGGATAGCACTCACTGTCTGCCCAATTTATTTTTCTCTGCAGCAGCAGGAATTTCCAATACTCTGGAGCTTCATTACCATGTGCAGGAAACTAAATTCAAGGTTATCATATTTGAACTTTATGACTTCTTGATGTACAATGTTTTATTTATTTATTTAAGGTTTATTAAATCTTTCAAAAAATAAGCCCTTTAGAAGAAGTGCATGATGTGTAGCTTATTAAGAAAACTTAATTTAAGATTTAAGAAGCTTGAATTATGAATGTCCCAAATATTTGATTTCTGCCCTGAAATGTATGGAGGGGAGAGATGAGCTATTTGAGCCAATGCCTTGACTTCTCATGTCTGTAAGCCAGTGAAAAGCATGTTTTCAGAGAGGGATGCATGCACAGATTTCTTGTAATGTTCTCCTTGGTGTGTTTTTGAGGTCTCATTTTAAGGTTAAGGCTTTACCACATGACCTTGCAAAATCTTCTTTTACTGATGTGTAGAAGATAAGAAATCTTTTTTCCTTCACTTTGATTAGTAACCATTTAATGAGTCACTGCTGCTTGATTTTGGCTCTTGGTTTGTGTCTTTGTCTGAAAGACACAAACCAAGAGCCAAAGGAGGGCTGGGAAGGTTGCTAAGGAGGGTGGGAAATGGAAAATACGATCTCCTTCCCTCTGGATTACTATAACTTTGAAATTAAGGGGCTTTCAGGCAAACATATGGGAAAAGGAACAACACCTCTTTACTGGTATGTATATGGATAAGAAGACAAACAACAACAATGGTAACAACAACAAACAAGGAGCAGAAAACCCAAAAGTCTCTTCCCGCTGTTTCAGCGCTTTCCCGTCGGTGCAGTTCCGGGCACGGCCAGCAGGGGCGCTGCTGGCTCCTGGCCGGGCAGGGGTGCGATGCTTCCCCCACGCCTGCAGGGGGCGCTGTGACGTGAGCTCGGAGCCCACGCAGTCATGGCGGCAGGGCCGGGCACACCCGGGGTGCCAAACCCAACCTAGCAGGAAACTCCACAGCCCTAGCAGGAGCTGTGGGTGGTCGGGCAGACAGGGGGTGTTGGGTTAAAGTGTAAAAAAAAAAGCGAAAAAGCCCAAGGCAGCGGCAGAAAGCAGCAGGGCCGGCCTGGTAGCGGCAGCCGGATTTCCGCAAGCCGCTGCCACACGCAGACAGGAGATGCGGCCTCCGGGAAAGGGGAGAGGGTCAGGTCCAGGTGTTTCTCCTGAGGCACCTGAGTAGATGGTGAGGGTACTTTCCAGTGTCAATAAGGTCCTGTTCTTATGAGCAAAAGCCTCACTCACAGTAGAAGGAAACCATAATGGGCTGGGCTCAGCCATGGCAGCAGCTTGATCATTCTCCTCTGATCCTGAGAGAGAGAGCTCTGAGCCGAGCCCAAGCCCTCACCCCCAGCCAAAAGGCTGAAATATCTCTGCCCTTCCCAAAAGAAAACCCCCCAGCTAAGGGACTGCAGCCAGCTGCACCCCTTCACCCCACCTTGGCCACTTCTTTCGTCTCTCTTCAGTACTGGTAGTTATTATCTCTTAGGCAGCAGACAGGAAGAAATTCCCTGAGAGAAAAAGAAAAATCCTAACCTCCAACAGGTTCTTTTTAATGGTGAGACTGTTTCTTAATTCTGAACACAACCTGTGGTGATCAGAGCAAAATCTCTAGGTATTTTCGAGGGCTTGTACTTAACAGGAGCACCTTTGGTTTATATTTTAAAACCTTTTCTTGGATAAAAATCCCCATGAGATGGGTTTCTGCTGTAATTACTTCTTTCCACAGGAGTTGGTCCTTTGACACTAAATCCAACCTTTGCTCTAACTCACAGCATTAAAGGTCATGTCCTTGCCAACATCTCCTAAAGCAGAAGAGCACTTTTTTGGATAGGCATAGTAAATATGATCCACATTATTTTTTAGTAGTGCCTGAAATATTTTTTTCTTCCTTTTTTCTTTTCTGCCCTTTTAGAAAGGTGCCATTTTAAAAAGCTTGATGTTTAACTTATTGCAGCTGTTGGCCTGTGGGCTCCTGGAGTTGTTCCTGTGGTTTGTGTTGTCTTGCTGGCCTTGGGTCATTGATCAGTGTGGGTAGATGAGGGAAGTGCCCATGTGCTGCAAGGCCTTTGTGACCCACCAAGGGAATCTTTTTGGAAATCTGCTGGGTTCTGGAGTCACTGGAATTAGGGTTTTCTGCCTCGCTGTGGTTTGAGAAGCACCTCTTGGCTTTGCTCCGCCGTCGTCCACATTCAGAATTAACTCACATACTGCTCAAGAGAGCTGTTGTGCATCGATGTCTCCTTTTCTTGCTCATCATCTAACAAATAAATAGCAACTTGAGCACTGAATGATGCTGCTTTCAGAAGAAGCCTTCATGCATCCTCCTCCTCTGCGGGGAAAAGGCTGTTGAATCTACTAATGAATGAGTTTATTTTGGTGCTGTGGAAAAGACGTGGGTGGTGGCTGCTGGGGGGGTTGTGCTGGTGTGAATGGCTGTCTTGTGAAGCCTGTTGAGATGGCAGTGCTGACGTCTGTGTGTCCTGACAGCAAGTGCACTACGGGCAGGGTTTGTGGAAATCTTACACTGCCCTGCTGGATTGCCCTGGCTGGATGCACAGGCAGCTGGGAGGAGCTGGAGACAGATGGCCTAAGTAAAGAGAGGGATGAGCAGTGTGCTCAGACCTCAGGATGGGGTTTCAAACCCCAGTTTGGACATATGGTTCTGGCTGGAGCTGCTTGCATCAGGACAAGAACTGAGATTTTGTTTATCTTTGCAGTGTGCTGAGGTTTCTCATTATTTTACAATGCAGCCACAATTATTTATTTAAGGCAGTTGTACCCTGCCACACCAACCTCACATCTGCATATGGAAGTCTAAAGGGTAGCGTGGTTCAGTGGTGGGGTTGGCAGTGCTGGGTTCATGGTTGGACTCAATGAGCTAAGATGTCTTTTTCAGCCTTAGTAATTCTGTAGTTTCCCCTTTCCTCGTTCTTCTGTGGCATGGCCAGTTGTGCAGCCTGCAGAGGAGGGCCTGGTTGCTCTGTGTTGTGGACCTGCTGCCTGTGTCCAGCCCAGGGCTGGGATGGAGCCCAGGGATCTCTTGTGGGTTCACCCTTTCATGCCTGGTGTGCAGCAGGCCTGTGCTTGCATTACCTTGTGCAGCTTCCCATCAGTTACAGAAACTCCCAGCTTCTTCTCTCCTCTGTAACATCACCAGGTGCTGATGAAGGATTATTGAGGGATTTTAATTTAGCACAAATAATTGGATTAAGATGGAATATGCTTCCCATTAGTTTTAGATGGCCAATACAAATAGTTGGAGGTTGATTTTGCACAAGCACAACAGGCCACAGTGCCACATGGAGCTGATCAGGGCTGCCAGGCACTGCTGATCCATCAGCTCTTGGTTTCCTGATTTGTGTGTGTACATGATGGGTGGTTAGACATGACAACCTGATGCAGCAGCTTATGAAATTGAGACAAATGATATCTTCAAATTAGATATATTTTATAAACCAGTTAAACAAATTAAACCAATTTAAGCCCCGTCAACATGTGAGTACAGATTTGTGATGTCAAAACTCATTATGTGATTCACTTAAGAATTCTCATGTTTTTGAAAAGCATAACCCAGAATGTGCAGTCACTCACCCAATAGGTGAAGGCTTTCAGCCTTGGGAGAGTTACCTTGGGTTGTATTCCAATCCCAGAGGAGAGTTGCCATTGGCAGACCAGCTCCACTGACCCTCCAGCAGGGCTCCATCTACACCCAGCTGGGTCTTTTCCAAATCCAGATAAGGTCAAATTAATCCTCCCTGGCTGGGCTCTGACCTTCTGCCCCAGCACAGCCACCACACAGAGATCCTGGGGGACTGGTCAGCATTCCATGCCTGCAGCCAGCCATGGCATGGCTGGGGTCAGTCTCAGGTCACATCCCTGGCAGAACACATGGACCTGACACACAACTGTGTTGTTCCTTGAGATGTACAACCTGTAGGTGCTCATTCAATCCATCCTAATCACCAATCATATATATCAGTCTCTTGCTCAATTTCTGTGATATTTTCACATCTGTAGATTTCAACAACAAAGGAGAAGTTCTGTGTCTGTTTCTGGCATTAAGGACATTGTAAAAAACCTGCTGATGGAGGGGTTGCAAGGAAAGCAGGAGAAATTCCTGGATGCAAAGTGCTCACAGCAACCTGTTGTGCCTCAGGATGTCAGAAGCAGGAGGGCATTTCTCTGCTGTGGGAGCACAATCATCACCCCCAGACTGTACCAAACAGGAGCAGACAGACTTGTTTTACAGCCCAGGAGACACAGTACATTCATTAGTGGTCTGTTCATGGCTATCTCATCTCTTTGCTGGAATCTTTCTTCTTCTAAAACTTAGCTTGAATCTCCTTGAAGGAAGATATTTTTTGTAGTACCAGCAGCCTGCTAATTTTTTCCAAGTAGCTTCAAAGCAGTGCCTTAAACAGTCTTACTTGCAGTCAGCATTTGTCCTGGGGATGAATTTTACAATGGGTGCTTTGTAAAAGGGTTTAGCGTGTGGAAGATCTTAGCTTTTTTATCTCTTTCTTATGCACCGCTTCATTAGATTTTTTTTTCTCTTATCGTTTCTGTTTAAGGGTTTGTGAGCTGATCCCTTTATTTTTGGAAGAGAATACCAAATAAACAGTGATTAGCATGAAATATGACTCATGGCTTCCTAAAGGATGTGCTTTAGAACTGGTAAACAGTTGTAATTGCTATTAGATGAAAGTAGCAAATTGAATACATTCTCATAATAATTATAAAGAGATAGATAGACTATTCTTTCTCCCAAATCTAATTGGGATTAGTACAGTGTTCAGTTTCCTAGTAGAGAATGTGATCTGTGTGAAAGTTAAATGTAGTTATAAATGTATTTAAAAGCTGAGATTAGTGGAAGAAAGCTGCTTCTATACAGAGGCCAAGGAAGTAACTATAGTGTGGGTTTTTTCTGAGGAGAAAGAATTGAATATAATATTCTATGGCCTGGAGATCATCTCACCTGGTGTTACATATTTGTTGGATTGGGGCCAAACTACTAAGGATTTGTTTTCAGGAGACCCTAATCCTGAAATCTCTTCTGTTTCTGCCAGTCACCTCTGAGAAAGGGTTAGGAGTAGGGTGTTTTTGCAGTACTACTAATTTAAATCAGAAATCATAAAAGGAATAATAATACTGAGTAATTAATTACAGAAAACTCTTTCTCTTGATGCAGCTGTGTACTATTTTACAGATCATTGGTTCCTCTTAATCCAGTTAAATCTTAGGGAAGAACCTAGGATATCTGTATGCTCTGGGCACTCAGCAGCAGCTCTGAGCAGTGTGTGGAGGTCTGTCAAAAAGATCTACCAAGAAGAGGTGTCAGGTCTGTTCTCACTTTTCCTTTGGCTAGGACTGGCTTACAGCTTTTCAGACATGAGTCTCTGCTGGAGCTGTCAGGTGTGCCTTCACTGACCTGTGCACTGAGCCCCGGGGATGCTCCAGGGGGATGGCCTCCAGCATCCCAGCCCTGACGGGCTTGTTGTGTGCTGTTCACCTGAAGTGACAGCCCAGAGGAGGAGGAGGAGGCTCTCTGCCAGGGTGCTGTCCCCCCGTGCCAGTGTGACATCCTGCCACACTGTGCTCTGGGCAAGCCTGGAGGAAGGCAGGAAGGGGCATGGGAGTGTTCACAGGGAGCTTCTCCTGCACTTTGCTGTTGTTAAGTGACTGATACTGCTTTCCAGCTACAGGTGGATTTGGGTTCTCTGAGGTTGCCCAGCAGTAAGTCACTGTGTCAGAGCCATGCAGGCAGCATGGATATGATCAATGCTGGGTGTTTCATCAAACAGCACAGGTGAGGAATGGATAGGACAGTGGGGCTTCTTCCCTCAGATACGCCATTCAGGATGTCACCCATGGGGAGAAATGCCACATGTGCCTGTGGATTGCTGCCGTTTCCTAGTGCTGGCAGCACCCAGCTTATTGCTGTGCCGTGCCAAACAGTGGCCAGAGGCTCTGCAGTCAGCTTCTTAACAAGGAAATTATTTTAAAAGAGCCCATTTTGTAGCTAAACTTAGTACCCTTGGATGCTGTCCAAAACTCCTCAGCAATAACACAACAAATAAGAATGTTTTAAAGTACATTAAATATGCAGGTTGGCTTATGGTAGCTAAGCTCTTGCAGACAAGGAATAGGTGAAAAACACTAACTTGCATTATGTGTATATATGGGGTGGTTAATCATTTGCAAATAAACATCTACGTGGGGGAAAAATAATAAAACAAACCGTCAAATTGCAATGTTACAGGAATGTATTCTTGGCAAGAGTTCTTTCACTTCTATACTGAAATTCTTACTCAAATCTGAGCTGTAAAATACAGGAAAGGAAAAAGAAATGATAAGCCTGTTTTAGTTAAACAAAAGCAATGGATTCAGCATTTGCTAGGGGCAGATTTTGAAGAGAAACTCAGGCTGAAACTAGCACAGGAATCCTAATTAGCCTGTTTTCCTAACAATAGCATCGTCTTTCCAAATGAACAGGGGCGTACAACTGAGTCATTTTTAGCAGAGTGATGGTTTGGTTTTGAGGCACAATCTGATGAATCTGCACTTAGAGCATTCCCAAAACTCTGGGAATCCTGATGCAATTCTTCCAGATTTCACCTTCTTAAGAGCATGGATGAGCACTGATTCACTTGAGTGTTCAAAAATAACAAAATAACAGCCGTTGGGCTCAAACTGATAGCAGGCTGATGATTCAGGTTTTTGAAGTTTATTTGTATCAAGACACATATTAAAAAAGAAAAAAAAGACCTCATAGCTATTAGTAATTTTTATATGTGGCTATTAATAGAGATTTTAGTGTATGTTTTCCTAAAAATACCACCACTAACCTCCAGAGAAACAACTCTCTAGCCCAGCTCTGTTAGATGGGCTTGGGCTGAATGCAGTCTTTTAAACTGATTTAATCAAACAGCATGCAGATTTGCTGTACCATTTTTATGGTACTGAGGTGAGGTACTACTTTTTAATTAAACATTTATTTGAGGGAAAATGGGTATTTCTAGGCCAGCTCAAAGCACATAAATGTGAATATCTTGTGCAGATGTAGGTATGTGTTATTTTCATTTTCTGCTATGGGTTATGTTGGCATTTGTAGCTTTACAAATATTTGCTGAGAGCTTATGGGTCAGGATCAGAAGTTGGGTCAGCAAGGGAATGCAAGCAGTAGGCAGAGGTTGAAAGGGAGGAGGTGGGTGAAGCTTGCTCTAATAGCTGGAAGACTCCTAGCTGCAGTCTGAACTCATGGTGGGGATTTGGACCACCTCAATGCCAGCTGGACTCTAATCTTCTGCAGCATCCTTGTAGCCAAACTAGGGAGATTGGGTGGGCTGCAAGATGGGGGGGAGCTGGCTGGATCATCATATGCAAAGGAGATTTGTTAAAGGTTCTGTTTCAAGTGGGATTCCTTTGGGGTGGATAGAGGGACCAGCACTGTTTAGCAACTCCTTGGTTATACAGGTGATAAGAGGCAGGGTGTGTCTTTTCCTTTTGTACTGAAGATCCAGTTGCTTTAATTACCCTTTCAGCCTAGCTAACAGGTGCAGAGAGGAGATTTTCTAGTTTGTATTTGTTTGAGGTTGAGAAATTGTTTAGGAGCTGGGAAAAAAGAGAAATTTGGAAGTGATGGTGATATATTCCTCTCAGACCCTTCTTAGAGCCTTGTAGTAATAAAAATGAGCAGCAGACCTGACCCCACCAGGCCCTATGACCCAGGAGGAGCAGGGTTCCATCTTCAGTATGGGAATATGAACACTGACTTCTGGAGCAGTCACAGTGAGCACCTAATAAACTCTTATATTGAACTGCAGCTGATTCCAGTAGGAAATGCACCCCTGTTTGCATTTAGAAATGCTGAGCTAAATTTTGGAAATCTGGTCTGTTGCAACTGGAGACAAACCTGTCAGCTTTGCTTTACCTACATTTATATACCTTCCATTGAGGCAGTTTGAAATGCAGGTTTGTCATTAAGAGACTGACAAAGCACAAATGGCAATCTTCAGATTCAGCTGATTAAAGGATTCAGAATCTGGCCACTGTATTAACAGTTTTCCCAAGAGAAACCCTTGTCTCTGTGGGTTCTGTAGGGTGACAGGCTGGGTTATGCTGTTGTTTTATTTTGGTCTGGACCTGTGGTCACACTGTGGCAAGAGCATGGTTATCTGATAATTGCAGGTAATATCTCTTCTTCTTGTTCCAATTCCAGTTTTCTGGGGTAAGAACATTGCTGGTGGCAGAGCCAGGGTTTGTGAAAGGTGCCTGGCAGTGGGTGCTGCTTAGAGAGCCTGGGGTGGAGGGAAGGCTGTGCTCCCCAGGAGGATGGGGACAAACACAGCATTTTATACTGAGGAATGAGGAGTGAACAGCTCATTCCCAGCAGTGAATCTTGAAGTGAAGCTGAAGTGCCTGGCAGATACCTCTGTGTTTGGTGTGGTGTTGAGGTTTTTAACAGCCAAACAATGAAATGTAATGTTTGAAGGGAGTGGGAATGGATTGATTTTTATTCCTTCAGAATGTTTTCTTGGCTGCCGTTTCAAGACATTAGAGTTGTGTGGGTTCTTTAGGACTGTCTGGCCTGAATGAACTTTGCTTACTGTAGGAATGATGACAAGAGAAGGATTTCAGGAAAGGTAGGTTTTAAATCAAAGTGCCTTGATGAAGCTTACAAAAGTTCTGTATTATGACCTGAGCTTCTAACATTTGTTCAGGATCTCAGAGAAATTTGCAAAAGTGCTCAGATAGGTAATTTCATGTTTTATTTGAAGTCTGACTTCTCTGTCAATGTGTTTCAATTGACAGAGCAGGCAGTCACTGAGGCAGAAGGGAGGAAGACTAGGCTCACTGCCTAACTGGTGATATTTGCAAAATAGGAACCTCATTTTGTACATTCAGCTTTGGCCTGGGCCTGGCTTCTGCTTTTCTGACACAGCTTTTCTGTGTCCAGAAAGAACATGCAGCAGTGTTTTCATGTTAAAATTTCTGGTTTAGACAAAAACCAGTTCTCTTGCTTGGAAGTCAGGGTTTTGCTCCCTCTGGGGAAGGCTGTTATCTGGCTACAAGCTAGTACATGGTGGAGGCATGCTGGAGAGGGTTGTACACTAAATGCTGCAGCTGTAATTGAACCACACCAAGCATCACCTGCTTTTAAGTTATTAATGAGTTTGAACTATTTATAAGCAACGAACAGTGTGAAAAGAGAGGGCTTGTTTGCCTCTGGAAGAAAGTCCTATTAAGGTCTAGGAGCATGCATTTATGTTGTATATTATGATAATGCAGAGTCTAAAAGGGGTGGCACCATGGGTCTGGCACTCAAGTGTGTGGGTAAGACATCTGGCACCAGGGGAGCCCAGCATCCATCATCATCTGAGCATCCTTAGCTTCCTCCTCACTCCTCAGGAGGACACACTGCCTTTAACCATTTCATGGAATGTTAAAATGGCTCCAGCTAGTTGCCAGGCTTGGATGATTGGATTGAGTGTCCATCACTGCCAGAAATATTGCTCTGCTCAGCTGACCCTGCTGCTGCCGCTGCCGAGTTGCTCTGACTTACAGTGACTTGGGGAGCATCTCCAGAATGGCACAGGATAGGTCATGGTGTTTTGTATCTCACAGTGTGGAGGAATTGTCAAGGAGGCATTTTGTCCTCTCCATTTCAAGAACTTGCTGCAAACTGCCTGATGACATTTGGTCAAGTGAAAAACTCATGGGTAATAGTATAGGTAGGTTTTGCTTTCCAAACAAGAAAATAAGAGGATGAAAAACAATGGTACAGATCAGATTTCAGCAGGGAATAGATTGCTGTTAGTGTTCTCAGATGTGGCTTGATCTCAAAGAAAAACAGATCTTCTCTTCATCATTTTAAACCAATTTCATGCTTGGGCAGTTCTACCCACTCCTGTCATCTCAGCACCATGGGTTGCAAATGGGACCCGTGCAACTTGCAGGAGCTGAGGCATTGCTGTGACGCCCTTCCTGCACTCAGCCCTCTGGATTATGTGGAGCTAGAGAGGCCAAGCAAAGTTTCTTTTGATCTCCACAAAATTGAGACCTTAAATTGGGCTGTTTAAGAGATTGAAGCATCTTATAAATCATGTATTGGAGCAAAAATAGCGACTGCTTGTCTGACTTCAGGGATTTAACTGTGAGGCTGTGACCTCTAGAGGCTAAGAATAAGCAAACAGCTTTCCATCACTCCCTGCTCCAGCAGAGATGTATTCCTGTGGTGACAAGTTTTTGTAGCGTCTCATGAGCTCTTGTTTCACATGGTGATTCCTCTGACTTTGGAAATGTAATTATAGTGCACCATAATTTTTTTACTTTTGGCAAGATTATTAGAGATGGCCATTTTGTTTGCAGAGATGATTTTTATAGCTGTTCTTAAACTAATACCTTAAATTGGCAGTGGACATCTAGACTTAGTAATATTTGTGCCTAAAGTGCCACATGGATTTTTTTGCACGTGCATATTTAAGTGCATGTTACATTAGATTTAACTTTAAGTAAGCTGTGCTGCTGCAGTGGGGCCATTTCTGGGATGTAATAGGCAGCCACAATTTGTTGTCATTGGCATTGCACACCAGGGAAGCAGGGAATTGCTGCTCTAGCTGAAAGCACTGCGTCCAGTGTGGATTAGCTTACAAGTTCAGATGGAGTCACAGATGGTGCTGCTGATACAGCCATGGGTCTTATTGCAAACAGTGAGTGCTGGGGACGGAGCCTTGTGCACCCTAAATACCAGCAAAGTGGTCTTGATTCCTGTCTGTAGTGTTTGCAGCATAACATTATGGGTTGTCTTTGGTGTATAATTTAATGTTTGAAGCTTTCAGTTGCTTTCTGTCTGTTTTCAAGGTGTTAATGGGGCAGTCTGATGCTCACCCAGCAGCAAACAGAGAATTGCTAAATGGGATCAGATCCACAGTGGTTCAGAGCAATGTGCAGACAGACCATAACCTAGACCCAGGAAGATAAGTTACTTGCAAGGTCTGAAACCACAGTCTTTGTTCCAAAGAATATTGGATTTTGTGGCAAGTCCAGAGATCCTGGTGGTGCCCAGGGGTGGCAGATGCCTCTCTCAGACCTGTGGACATCCTTGCCTCCCCCCTCTGCTTGCAGCATTGAGTTCTGCTATAACCTTACATGCTGGGAGGAGAAATAAACTTGTTGGTGGTTTTTTGGTTTCTTAGGGGGTTTTTTTACAATTTAATAAAAGTATGTTGTAATTTCAGGGCTGTAGCTGCTCCTAGCTGACCTCATTGCTGCTATCAGTTGAGGTGCTACAGACTAAGAGGGATGCCTGTGAATGTACCCTGAGGCTGCTCTTCAGTCTGCTGTCTTTGCAAGGAGGAAGGTGGTAGGAAAAGGGAATCTCTGCATTTAAGAGTGGGGGCTCCAGTTTTAGTTGAATTTGGTTGAATTTAGTTGAACTTTTGATGAATTTAGTGTGTGCAGCCCCTTCTGCTTTCCTGGTTGTGATAGGGAAGGACTTGTTCCTCTTCAAGGCTGTCTGAGGTTCATGAGGAACCAGTGTTCAGGAGATTGTGCCTTTGGGGTGACATGGTGCAAGGGGCAGTACTTTGATGACGGTGCATATATTTTTCTTGAAACACTTTCCTTGCATAAGCAGTGGGTACTTGCCCTGTTGCTTCAGGAGACCCATGTTCTAGCAGATGGCTGTGCTTTATCCTTTGGTTATTGTCTAAATGCAGTGGTGTTGATTTGGTGATAATTTTTCTTCTGTTCTCTTGATTTGTGCTTTGAACCTTTCTACTGTCTGGGTTTTTCTTGGTTTTTGTTTAGTCTTTTTTTTTTCTTTTTTTGATGATATTATCCTTTTGTTCTCAGTCTATTTTAAGGCTTAAATTGTTCAACATGCCATGACAGGAGTTTCAAAGAGCATCACAGAAGGCCACTGTTTCCTTGACTCTCTTATTCCAGATACAGGGCAGCATCTTTCACTTCCCTCTGCAGTCATGCTGGCCCCAGCACACCTGGAGTGAAGGTCTCCTCCCTGGTGGGGCAGATGAGCAGTGTTTCAAAGCAAGGGTCTGCTGTGCAGTTTGGAAAGAGTGACACAAACTGTACAGAGGATCTTGGAATAAATGGGAATTATGGACTAAGTAGGTTTATAAGAATTAGAAAACAGTAATGAATATCCAAATAGCTTTGTAATGTGGTGTTGCCATAGAAACAGAGTTTGTACAGCACCTCCTCATCAGAATTGTGCCAATACTCTCTTCTACTTCACCCAGCTGTAGAGCTGTTTTAAGCAGCTGAGAGCCCTTGGCTTGAAGTATCATGGGGGTTTTCCAAGCAAGTTAGCGAAGAGAACGCCCAGCTGGCCTGAAGTCAGCCTGGAGCACAGGGGAACCCCTGGGTGCTTTTGCTTTGGGGAACACTGCTGCAGTGTGGCAACGGCTGGGACCCCCCTGATGTTGCTGGTCCATCCTCAGCTGTACCAGCTCACCACGTGGGCTTGGTGATGGCTCCTTTGGTCCGTGGGACTGCTGTCTGCAAGGAACACAGTCTCCTCCTTCCCAACACTGAGCTCAGAGCCTGTGGGTTAGAGTGTTAATGGCTGTGGTCATTATCAGTATGTGCAAATAAGGCTGGGCGTTTACTCTGTGCAAATGGACCCGTGGAGAGATGCCTCTTCTTTTATTTTACAGACAGTGCTAAACCATGGTTTTCCCACACCCACCCTTTCTTCCCTGCCTCCACTCAGGGTGAGTGATAGATGAAGGAAGCAGCATGCAACTCCGTGACAAAGTGGGGTATAAGCATTCTGTGAAACGTGCTCCAAGTGCAATATTCAGCCTCCCAAAATAAACTGTGAAGCAAGCCCATTCCGGGGCAGGCAGTGAGAGCAAACGTCTGAGGAAAATACAAAAGCTGCCTGGAGAGTCCCCAGGGCTGCACTCTGTGGAGGGGCTCAGATCACCACAGGAGCAGTGCTGAGTACCCAGGGGGTCTTTCTCTTAACAAAAAACACAGCAACCCCCCTTGTGCTAGAGACTTAATTAAACAACAGCATGTGGTTCTTGTGCTTCCTGGTGATAACCGAGTGCCAGATGATGGGATGTAGCAGAGCTTTCCTCATGTAAGCACTAGTACTGTGCTGTGAAAATGAGACTGGCATTAAAAACAATCCTCCCAATTAATACTGGTAGTTGAGTGCTCTGGGTTCTTATGTATGAAATTAAACATTGTGCGTCTGATGTAAAATGCTTGCAAGACAGGTAATTAATAACATTAGAAACTAATTAACTGGAAGTCCCATGTATCTGATGATAACTACGTGAGCAGACTTGATTTGAAAATCACTCTGGATGTTGTGGAGAGGACTGGGGCTTTATTCTCTTAGGTGTGGAGGGGACAAACCCAAGCAAGGGCTTGGTGCTGTTCTAGGCTTGTTGCAACCTTTAATTTTCCTCACCTGGAAACATAGGGATGAGCGAGTTAGCAAACAAGTTAATGCTTCCGTGTTTTCCAGTCCCGGTGACAAGGATCCAGTGGGAGCTGGTGGCTGACCCCTGGGAGGAGGATGTGGCAAGGCTGGGAGTGGGTCTGTGCTAATGAGATGGTGCCTGCCTTGGCCCATTGCTCCCCTGTGCCCAGGTGACACTGAGTGACGTCTGCCAGGGCCACAGAGAGGCAATGCTGTGCTTCCAGCCTAATTAGCAGCAAAACAACTTCCAGCACAGGAATGCTTTGGCTTTTCCCACATTTGGGCTTCCATCCAGAGTAGCAGCACAAGGGTGGATTGGGTCTTCAGTGGGAAGGGGCTCAGTGGCGACTTGTCATCCCCATAATCCATTCCTGGAGAGCTGCTGCCTTGTTTCTTCATTGGATGTGGCATTGGTCAACTCAGGATGGATTTTGGGGGGTAAAATCCCAAGAGGTTAGCAACTCTGTGCTCTTGCTGTGCTGTGCTCCAGGCCCCTTTTTTACTTGGCAGCATTATCTTCAGTCTTGGATGTGGGGCTTTGGAGATGCTGTGGAGGGTGGGAGTGATCTGCAGGGGAGAGTACAACATGCCCAGTCTGTAGGATTTGGGCACCTTGATGCAGAGAAGTGATTGAGTTGTTCCTTACCATCCCCGGCTGCAGGTCCTGTGTGTGGAGCAAAGATATTTCAGGCATAGGTGCTACTTTTAATGCAAACCCCTCAATATGAGCACTTGGAAACCCTGATGGAAAAGGGCCAGAGACCTCAAACCAGCGAGGCTATGGGGAAAAGTTGAAAGGGGAAAAATGTAAGAGTGAGCTGTGTCTGCTGTTGCCTGGTTTGGAATGTTCTCCCAGCCATGCAGGATACCACAGGCTGCTCCCTGCACTGCCCGTGCAAAGTGGCAGCTTGAAAGTGCCAAGAGGGAGGAGGGAGACTCTTTGGAGCTTTTTGTTGCCCTTCTGACAGGTAGTAAACAGGGCTCTCTTCTCATTATTACTAAATCAAAACTCTATTGATTCCTTCTCTGAAAATCCAGTGTGACATAAAATGTTTCATTTATGCTTTTAACCTGGGCTTGCTGCAAAAATGCAGTTTTTGTAAATAAATGAAATTAAATTAATTGCCAAGCCAGAGGCTCTAAAACAGTCCAGCTCTCCCTGGTGTCTCCTGGTCGATGGGAGGCTCAGTTGTACTGGCTGATCCTAGCAGAGTTATGGGGCTGCCTTGGGCACCACTGGTGTGGGAACAGGATCCAGCTCTGTGAGAGGTGTCAGGGCTAAAAGCAGTCATGTCCTTGTCTGTCCCTTGTCACTGCACTTCCTCCAGGAGCTTAGAATCTAGCAGAGTGCTAAAACACCTTTCTGTTCCAAAGAGTATTCCCCTTCTGCTCCAGAAGAAGGAAGCAAAATGCAGAAGGTTTTGGAAATAAAACATTACTCAGCAACACATCTCTGCCCACTTTGCAGCTGTGTTCTGCAAAGGATATGCCAAAAGAAGGAAAGCAGGTCACTGATGCTGTGTGCTGCTGCTCTGCTTGTGGGCTGCCAGGGGAATTGACCCCACCATGGGTTTGCTGAGCAGCAATGTCCAGAGTTATTGGGACCAGTTCAGACCCTGCAGCTGATCCGATGCTGGGGTGGTCATGCAGGGCACTGGAGGTGAGTGCAGTGTGGCGCTGCTCATCAGCACAGCATTATCTGTAGTTGTTTAATATGGTGATGAATATTGTTTGTTCAGATGTCTAATGTAGCAATTAGCCCCATCAGGGTGTTCTGTGATAGGGCTACAAGTACTTGCTTCTGCCAAGGAGTACTCAGCATTTCCAGCCTGCTGGTGCTCCCATGTACTGCAGTGCTCCTGCCTCTCAGAAATAGTGCAAGGCAAGGTGAGCTGCTGGCACAGAGGTGCTGCTGGGCTGCCATCCAGTCAGAAATCTAGATTGTCACTGGTGCTGTCTCCAGCTCAGTTCCTGAAGTATGTGGTGTTCTCCTTGTAGCAGGGACCTGCATGGCTTGACCTGCAGTGCTCTATCTAATGCTTTGGTTGAAACTCTCTTAACAGGAATGAGTTTTGAACCAGAGAAGTGGCCCATGGTTAAAACCCACTGTGATGTGCTAGATGTCCTTAGCTGCTGCAAAACCATCACTGATAAGTTATCTGGGATCATGTCCCTTGATTAAGACCCTGGGATAGGAGACAAAATACATCCCCTGGTGCTGAAAGAGAAAGCTATTGATTTTTCTTCCACTGGGTGAGATTGGTTTCTGGGTTTTGATGGATGACAGGTTGAAGTGTAACATAATACCCAAGCTGTGGGGTTTTGGTGCTCTCTGGGACCAGTGCCATCTTATTCCCAAAGCTATCAGGACTGTCAGGCTGCTCCAGAGTGTATTGCTCCACAGTGCTGCCCTGCTCTGGCAAGGGGAGAGGGAGGCATCCAACAGCAGCTTTGCAATGAAATGCTTAATTAGCAGAACGCTTAAATGTGAGCATCAGATTAAAAAGCTGGGGCTGAGAAGTACAGTTGCTCTCAGTCAGGGGAGGGGAAGATGCACTAGATTTAAGGAGATAGTAGAGTGTCATCAGCTTTCTCTGGGTGTTTTCTTGTCTCTCCATCCAAGGCCTGGCAGGTAGAGGCTCTGCTTCCTGCAGGAAATACTGGTGTGTCCCACTCCCCTGCTCAGGTCTTCTCCAGGAGTCCCCTCTTGGCATCTTCTGCTCTTCATCCTCCAGGTTCCAGAAATGCAAGAAGAACATTAGGAACACGGTGCTCTCTGTAAGCTGGAGGCAGCTACACAAGCAATTTGGGGAGAAATGAGTTGTTCCTGGTACCTCAGGGGTTCTGGGCTGTAGCCCAGTGCTGAGCAGCCTCAGGATTGCACTCCACTCTTCAGGTGGGCTCAGGACATGGAGCCCTGGGGGGCCCAGGGAAGAGGGTCTGGGTAGGCAAGTCCCTGCAGAGGTATTTTTGATGGGGCTTCTACCACTTGGCTGATGAACATACTCACTTGGGGAGGTTTCTGGAGGAAGAAGAATCAGAAAATTGGTTCCAAGCCAGGTGAACTGTGGTGAGAATAGCTTCCCACAGTTCTTCATCATTTAAAAACAGTTTCTTTAGATAAAGTTGTTTCTAAGGCTTCCTGATTTTTATCAGGAAAGCAAGCCGACTTTTTCCTGGTTTTAAAACTAAACCTGGAAGAAGAAAAATAGCTGCTGGCAGTAAGTGCTTGTCATGGGAAAGCAAAACATAGAGGTGCAAGAGATGAAGCTGCAAGTAGGTGTGTGCCAAGGTGTGTGCACCCTGATACTTCCAGCAGCCTCTGCCTTGATGGGCAGGGATGCTGGACCACTGGAATCCAACCCAGGTAAAGGGTTGCTACCTTCTCTTCTCCAAAAAAACCTGTTCTTTGAGAGGACAGAGCTGTTGACAAACACATCAGGGAAGACACCAGTGCTGAGAAATGCTGTCTGTTGACTGGGAGTTTACAGAGCAAGATCAACTGTACGTTGGTTGCTGCTTCATGCCCGGAGGCAGAGAGCTTCAAAGTGAGTTATACAAGAACTGCGCGTCCATGCCGCGAGGGTGGCTGCTGGAAGGAGCCTTCTTCCACTCCCTCCCTGGCAGCCCTTCAGGCAAGAGCAGAGCTGGCTGCAGAAGAAGCACTAATTCAGCCCTGGGGCAGCAATGCTGTGGCCAGTAACAACAGCTTGGCTGGACATGGTTGAGTGGAAATGCTGAAGCGTAAGAGAGCAGGGGAAAACATTGCACTGAAGATGCATTCTCACTGTGGTGTCAGGCTGTGTCTCCCTGGGGGGGCTTCCCTGGCCTTCCCTCCCATTCCTGCACGTGTACCCACACGTGTCCCCTTCCACCAATGTTCTGTGCTTTCTGTTATTCCAAGGCTTCTCCTTGGACACCCCTGTCTGCCCTGGGCTGAGGATGGAGCAGGGCTGCTGGCAGTGATCAGGACTCTGCTGTGGCAGCAATGAAGGCCAGCCCCAGGGCAGGGAGCAGTGTCAGGGGTGGCTGCATCCTGCTCAGCACCGAGGTCCTGTGGCAGATCCCACTGCTCTGAACTTTATGCTTTGTGCTCTGAACAGGCTTTATGCTCCCACAGGGATGCAGAACCCTGACTTGGCAAGGTCTGCCTTTGCTTCTCTTTTGTCTATTGAAGGTTTCTCCTTTTTTCCCAGCTCTGCTCTTTTGGTAGAAGAGTCTGCTGCATAAAAATCTCACTGTTTCCCCCAGTGGTGGGAGAAGTCTCCAGAGAGCATCTGGAGCAGAGAACCTAGGTGGTCCTTTGCCCTGGGCTGTTCTTAAAACATTAATGGCACCAAAGGGTAGGGCTGTCCTGCAGAACCAGGAGCAACAGGTGTTGGAGGGAAGAGCACTGCAGCAAGACTGCATCCACCGCAATTCCTTGTGCACTGTGATAAGCTGTCTTGATTTCTTTGTGAATTATTTAAAATGCAGGAATTGCAAACTGAACTCTGGCTGGTTTTGTTGTATGTACGGGCTAGATTAGAGCAGGAAGCTTCATTACATTGAGCTTAGAAGTCTTCAAAGACTTGGATGTATTTTACCCTTCATTGATAAGCAATATTGATTTCAGCAGTGGTTCCCTGCTGCTCTTGGCCACAGGAGTGTGGTACTCCTGCAGACCCAGAATTGTGCATTAGCACAAAATTGTGCACTTAGTGTTGAGCAAACTAGGTTTTTTTTCTGCAGGATGTCAATTCACTTGTGGGAGAGAGGGTTCAGAAGATGTTTAATGGGGAGATGTGTATTTTTCTGTGTCTGGTAAGACAGAACTGCTGCATCATATTGCTGCCCCTCATTTTGGCTGCCATAGTGCTGCTCATCTCAGTGAAGAGAAAAGCAGGTTATCTCAAACCTTCCCTATTCCTGTAGAGAGCTCTTCCCATGTTGAAGGAGTGTTTTCCTGCTGTCTCTTTGCTGAAAACAATGCTTTAGGTAACATGCTGCTTCCAATGAAATCTTCCTGCTTTTAAAAGCATAACATTTAATCACATATTGTGGTGCTGCAGAAAAAAAAAAAAAGCAAGCTTTCCTTCTTTTTACTGACCAACTAAATGTAGGATTTTGCTATTTTTTAAAAAGGGATCGAACATCCTGCTACCAAGAAGAGCATCCAGGTGCCAGTGACAGAAGAGAATATGATGGTCTTAAAGGGGTTAGGAGAGAGAGGAGAAAAAATTTACTCTTTGGCCCACAGAGGCTCTTGACATAATTAATGCAGGCAGCTGACAATGCTGAGCCCGTGGTGTGGAGTAAACCAGACTGATGAAAAGCCATGGTTATAAACACTGCCATTATGCAGATTCATGTGTGAAGATTTATCCTAATCAACTGTTCCTCCTATATCCCATCAGTGGCACTCACCCAGGTTTGGTGATGCAGCCAGACAGTGTGTAAGGCTGTGGTCTGTGTGCCTGGAGAAAAATTGCTCCCATGGTTCACACATGGTGCCACTGCTTTTTTGCCTGCTTGTACTTCTTACCTTTTTTCAAAAGGTTTAAAAAAATTAGTGCTCATCTTCCTTTGCTGCAAGAATGCACTTCCCTTTGTTGTCATTCAGAAGTTATCCAGAAAAGTATCACTAAAATAGGGTGTACCTGATAGTACCAGGTCATAAATACCCACTCATGCACATCTGGATGCTGGAGTGTTGACTGCACTTTGGAGAGCTGTGGGAGCTGCTCCCATTGGACTCCTGTGAGTAAAGATCTATCCAGAGTTGGGATTGAAGGAGCATGTTGGAGGTGCCTGCTGAACAGCTGTTAATTTAAGCCAAGTTGAAATTCAGCCTCTTATTTGAGCTCTTGGACTATTCTCAAAGAGATTTGAGTTCTATGAGGATTTAAGCTCAAATTGGATCATGATTTGCATGACTAATAATGTGTGTATGATGCTTCACATAGCAGCATCCATGACCTGAGCTCACACGCAGCAGCTTCTCCCTGTGAAATATGTTTGACTGTAATATTAAAATCACAGGGAGCAGCAACTTCTTTTGTATCTTGAGTTCTTTGAATGCACTTGAATTACATTGAGTTTTTGGTTGTTTTTTCCAGTTTTCATTTCCAGAGTGACAAAGACCCAAATGTTTTATAGCTGGAAAGCCAGATGCCAAAAGCTGAAACTATAAGAATGTACAATATTGTGAGTTGTGTCATGAAGCCACATGAATATCAGTGCTGAATCCTAGATACTTGATTTTCTTCTCCTTTACCCACTTTAATCCAAATTAACCCTCTTCATCTGCTTCAGGCTAGCATGAGATGGGCTCTGAATTAGGCTGTTTCAGTCCTGAGGGGGCTGTCATGTTTGCACAGGGTTTAGAAATGCCATGCTCTTGGATGCTCCTATCTGCATCCAAGTTTCTTTGGCATCGATCTTGCCCTTCTGCCACTCGGAGATCCAGGCTTGGAGTTTTATCATTGGTTTTGGTTAATTAAAAATTGGCTTCACTAGTGCATGATATTAAGTGAAAAGCACACGCACTTCACACCACGGTCACTAAATATTTCATGTTATCCCTGGATTTTTTCAATATTTTATGATTACCTTTGTAACTTAGTTATGTTTGCTGCAGCTGGAGGGAATTAGAGCCTTTCACTCCCTTCAGCTGGCTTGTTCTTTGCAGTCAAGTTGTGAACAGTTCTGTTTGTTTTTCTGCTGGTAAGTCTCAGTGAGAGGTGATGATTAAATAGAATTATGATGATGGAAATGTTGACAGCCGACAGTCAACATTGATGGCAAAGCTCTGTAGCAGGCATTTTGTACCTAGAGTGTAGTAAATCAAAGGAAATAATTAAGAGCAGGTTATTTAAAGATGAGTTGGGTGAAGCCAAGAAATACTGGTGACCTTGCAGCCTTTTGGTGCTGTTCAGATTGGCTGGAAAGAAGGAGGTTTGGGGAATGGATGTGCATCCTCTGCAGGTACAGAGGAGCTGAGGGACAACAAACAATTGCAGCTTCGCCTTTAAAGAGTTTTGTCTCCTGTTTGTGGCTGGTATGTTTTGAGGCCAGTGCTTCAAAGTCCACTTTATCTTTTATTCACAAATGCTGATGTGTTTAAATGAATGGTGCAGTGCAGTTGCTATAAATAAGCAAGTGTCAATATGAGGCTTTAGCAGATGAAAGGTTTGTTGATGGGAGCCAGGCCTGATAATGGCTCTGCAGGTTCTCTCAGAAGTCTGCAGGACAAAGCAGAGGAATCAGGCTTGCCATCTCTTGCGGGAACTTTCTGATCTTGGTGGTGGTGCTTGCTCTGTGCAGCATGAAATAGCACAATAATGGAGAAACCATTTATTGTTATTCTTGTGAAAGATGGAGGAGGACTGGCGGAGGTGCCAGTGAGAAACTGGTATTTTATGGGAACATTTTTCTGTCTTAACCTCTCTCCTGCAGCTACAGGAGCCTATAGCTGTTGATCCAAATCAGTTCTTTCAGCTATCTGCTGGGCATCCCATGCCTGCAATTGTTTCTCTGGTTTTATTTGTTAAAGTAAAATATCAGCGAGCTATTCCAACCTCATGCCTGCATCCCTCGCCTGTGGCTCTTGGGGATGTATGTATGACACACCTTGTGCCAGAAGATAAATGTTCTCATAGCAGATGCTGCATGTCAAGATCTCTGGACGTGGCAGGGAAGGTCTGGATTTAATAAAATCCATGCAGCCTCGTGCCTTATTGTGACCCTGCTGAAACTGAAGAGGTTTGGCATGAGAATGTAGCTTGGTGTTGCTGCAGCGAGACGCACTGGAGGATGCTCTCCATGGGAAATCTCTTTTGCTGGCCCCCAGTGCTTCTTCCTTTTGCATCAGGATTCAGGATGATGCTGTATCTCAGCATGATTGCAGAATAAGGCCTTACTTGCATGTGGGTGCTGCAGCCTCTCTCTGACAATTGGCTCAAACAATGCATCAGCCAGTGGAATTGAGGTGGCATCACTTGGTCCTGTGCTTTGGGGCAGGCAGGTTTGGGCAAGGAAGGGACCACCATGCTGTGGACAGAGCCAGGGACCAGCTTCCAACCAAACATCCAGGGCCATATCTTAGTGTTTATTTTGTTCAGTTTATTTGCTGAGAGCTCAAAAGAATTGCACCCAAAAGAATTACTCAGGAAGAGACTTCCTTCTTGGCAGACAATCCTCCAGACTTCTGTTGGGTTTCAGCTGGCTCCAGGCTGACTCTGTGTGGCCAGGCATGCAGGGCCACTGGTCTGTCCCAGTGCCTGTAGAGGCACCAAAGGCTGCTGCCATAGATACAGGAACAAATGGCTTGTTCAAAGCCTTGGCTGCAACTTGAAGGCTGTTTCCTGCAAGGACAGTGAATTTCCTTCTACGTGCAGCATCAGTTGACAAGGATGTGTTTTATTTTCTGTCTGTCACCAAGCCAGGCAGGCTTGGTGGTGGTGCTTGGGTGTTCCAGCTGGGATGCAGGCACTCTCATCCTCTGGCATTTCTGGGGGTATCTTCTTCTGTAAAAATGCTGCTGGTGTAGAGATGAATTTTCTTAATGAGGAAACTGATCCCTTCCCCTGGATGAGTTCTGTCCCTGGCTGCTTCACCAAAGTAATTTGGCTTCAAATTATGGAGAGCATTGCCTCCTTTTTGGGGTTCATGACTTGGCTGTCCAGCACAGTCTGTGGGTGGATGTAATGAGCCACTGGCCCCTGCTTGTTCAGGACTGCCCTGGAGTCATGCAGGGAGCAAGCAGCTTGCCTGTTTCACTCCTTTTTCTGCCTGGTTTTCTCTGCAGTGACTGTTCTTGTTCCCACTTTTTACTGGCCCACAATTGCACATTGTGCTTTGCTATTCCTTGTGCTTATTTTCCCCCTGGATTTTATTTTTAATGGCACCAGGACTGTGATGATGGCTGTTTTCTTTCCCCCTGCTGTAATAATTGGTACTTCAGGAGAACTGAAATAGGCAGCTCTGCCTTCCTGCTGGATTGCTTAATGCATTTTAATTTAATTAATTACATTGTCCATTTTGGTAACGTCACGGACGAGGCACAGGGAGTCAAGACCTGGAGTGGCACAGGCTAGCACAGCCTTTTAGTGCTTTATAAAGGCTTCTCTTAGAGGTGTGTGTTGTTGTTTTCCCTCAGCAGTGGCTCCATTAATGCTGTTGCTCTGCACTGGGGCCAAGACAGGTGTTCCCATTCTGGACATTTGGATTTGTGCTCTGAGTTTCCATTTTTCCAGCCTCTTTAATGGAAAATGATCCTGCAGTGGTGCTGTGCTCTGCTTTCACAAGATGAAACTTGAGCTTGTATCTCCAGTGCTGCTTTGGTGAATGCTGGGATCCTGGGGGTCTACACTTCACCCTCTGCACCCCATCTCCAAAAAGTGCTCAAAGGGAAGCCCCAGAAGTCTGGAAACCCGAGAGCTGTGGTTAACATTCCAGCAAGGCACCTGTTCAGCCTCTCCACTAAAGCACTCATGGCTGGAATCTTTAAAATTGCTGCCCAGAGTGGGGAAAACAGATGGACAAGTAGAAACCCTTACTTTTGTAGATTTGGTCTTCCATCATTTGGCAAGAGAGGAACTGGCTGCAGTATGAAATGTTACAGCAAGCAGTGCTGTGATAGTTCATCCATCAAAATACTTGTCCCATTAATAGCTACAGCCATTTTTCTTGCTGATGATTCCACAAAGGAGAGAGTGGCCTGTTGTCCTGGAATCAGTTAGGAATCATCACCCTCCCATACTGGGAGAGCAGTGCTGGGGTAGGAGCAGGGATGGATGCTCTCTAGGTTAAACTCTGCGAAACTGAGATAGAAATTGAGTGCAAGACTTGCTGGCTTACAGACACTGCAAAGGTGTCTGCAAAGAGTGGGTGAAACCAAGCAAAGGCCAAGGAAAAGTGGTTGCACTTCCCGAAGTGATGGCTTGTAGTGGTGTGGTATGACAGCAACAGTAATGGGAGAGTTGGTGGATGCAAGGCTGGAAAAACTTGGCTGGCAAATTAAACTGCTTGCAGCACTGGGGAGGAGGGCAAGACCTTTGTTTTGCAGGAGTTGCTCCTGTGCAGGTCAGGGAGAGCTCCTGAGCTTCCTGTGCATTTGTAGATGGGGGGGAGAGAGCACCCCAGCCTGCTGAAGAACAATTCAGTGGAGACTACAGCACATGGCTTGCTTAGTTTATTAAAGCTTTGAGATAAAGGATCAAACTCCAATTTAACTTTAAAATGGGATTCTTCAAGAACTGTTGGGGTTGGACTTATCAAGTGATGCTGCATAATTCATTGCTGATTTTTATCACATCATTTAAACATAAAAAAAGCTATCAGAGGGTCAGGCCAGGAAAGTCAGCTGTCGACAGCAACCTTCTCCTTGACTCGCCCTCTCTCACACAGCCATGCTTGCTGACTGCATCCAGTGGGCCCAGCAGGGCTGCAGGAGAGGAGAGGGGTGCAGGGTGGGTTTTGTGGTGTAGCTTGAACAGAGAGATGAAGGGAGGCTTGAAAATGATGGTATGCTCAATCTCAGCCTTATGTCCTGCAGAGCAGAGAGCTGGGGTGCTGTGGTAGTGTCCAGAGAGGTGTAAAATACAGCCAGCATTAGCACATTATGGCAAAAACACAGCCCTTGGTGCTGGCCGCCTGCCGCTTCCCGTGGGGGCTGTAACTGATGGAGCCTTCTTGCAGGGAAACTTCATAAAACATACATTTTATTGCTTTGCTTTCAGGGCCTTGATACTCTGGGAGTTAGCACTTCTCCTCAGACCCAGTGACGCTCAGACTGTGTTTTTCTCACAGTTGAAAGGGCTTTCGGAGGCGGTCAATAATTCTTCAGTCCAGATTTTTGAAGCGTTACCAATGTGGTTCACGATAATGGTTCCTTTGTTTTTCTTAAATTTTGCTTGTCCTTGGGAAATCCACACAGAAAGTTGTTTTGTGTGTCTTGGAGCATCCCATAAACCAAGCTGGTGTGTGTCTGCATGTTGTGCTGATGCTGTTGGTTGTTTTTGGAGGTGGGGATGGCAAGAGGGCAATATTTGATTGCAGTGTTAAGTGTTTGTTCCTGACTCATTTAGTAGAAGTTAATTTAGGTTCACCATGATTTAACTTAAAAAAAAATTAGCTGCACTTGAGGTGTTAAAAATAGTATTTCTAATTGCAATAGCATCTGGCAAAAATCCTGGGTTTATAAGTAAAGTCAGACTTCCTCCTATGCTGTAGGTGAGGCTGAGTCATGGAGGCAACAGGTTTTTTGTTGAGGTGGAATTAATACATTTTTGATTTTTGTGTCTGCCAAGTCCTCTCAGCAAATGCTGAGGCCCGAGGTCACATGCCATGGGTGATACAGAGCATTCAGAGTAAACTCTGGGTAAAAGCTTGGGACTTGTATGTGAAAATGACTCAGTAATGCAAACAGCCATGTGTACCACAACACCAGGTGATTTAATGACCAGGCTTTTTCCGTTTAGATTTTAATGCTCTATGAGGTTCAGTGTGTTTTCTCCTCCAGGATGAACTCTGGTATGTGGCAAGAAGCCTCAGTGAGCCCCTGTGTGATTTGCATGGGTGTTTTTTTGTTTTCTCTGCAGTCTTTTTAAAATAAGAAAAAAAAAAAAAAAAAAGATCCTGCTTTTCACAGTTCTCAGGGGTATTCCCACAAGTTTTCCTCCACCATTTCCCCCCACTGTAATTGCATCCCTGTGCTGAGTGCTGTCTGTTCTCTGTCCCTTCTCAGTTGGAGGTGCAGGGACCCCAACCAGCAGCAGCAAGGTTTAAAACAGAATCATGGAATGGTGTGGGTTGGAAAGGACCTTAAAGATCATTTCAAAACCCTCCCCCCTGCCATGGGCAGGGACACCTTCCACTATTGTTCAGAGTCCTGTCCAACCTGGCCTGGAACACTTCCAGGGATGGGGCAGCCACAGCTTCTCTGGGCAACCTGTGCCAGTGCCTCACCCTCAGAAGGAAGAATTTCTAATTTCTTCCTACTGTGTAATCTTTTATGGGCTCTGATGCTGAAAACCCTGACCACTGGGTTTCCTTTTGCTCCCTGGGCACTCCAGCTGCTGAGCCTGTCCAGCTGTGACAGCGTGGAGCAAAGCAGTGATGCTGCTGCAGAAGGAGCCTCCCTGCCCTGTGCTTCTTGCTGCTCTCTCTGCACCAGACCTATGGCACTGGCCATGGTCTCACTCCTCAGCCCTCAGGTTGCTCTTCCCACTCTCATTTGAGCCCCTCTAAATCCACGGAGTGATTCCTGGGAAGGAAACCTCCACCGGTATTTATGAAACTTTGTTTTCATAAACTGCTGGTTGTTCAATAGGGCATAAAACAGCCAGTATGAGACAGTTATTTGCTCTACAAAATCATTCTGCTCCCTAGCTCCAATTTTACACAGCACTTGCTGCATTTCATTTAGTTCTCTAAGAAATGTGACACAGTAGATTAAGTATTGATAGCAAAATATGGAGTTTCCTGTACCACTGTCACTTAACCTTCCTCCATCCTCCCCCTTTTAACCCCAGATGATCAAGTAGTGCTAAATCCTGTTGCTCCCACAATGAAATAGGTGCTGAAATACCTCAGTGGAGAGAAATTTTAGAAGGTTCTTTTAGGCATTTTTGCTGTTTTCTGTCTCCTCAAAGCTGGTATCAAATTACCGGTGTCTGAAATGACTGTGAAGTATTTTGTTCAGCCTAGGTAGTGGCATCTCCCTTGGTGACTAGTCAGCATCCAGCACCTTCAGCACAGAGAATTATTGCCATTGTCAAAATAGATTACCATGTGTTAAGTAAATAATGCATATTTAATGTCATGGCAAATAATTTATTGTGCCGCTGATCAGGAAATACTTAAAAAAAAATAAAGTAAATAGGTTGAGGAAACCTATCAGAAGATTTGACTTCTTTTTTTAATTAGTTTATTTTAGCTCAGAAAACCATCAGTGAGAAGAAGAAAATCACTTGACCAAATCCCTGTTTGTTTTTGCATGGGGTCAAAGTCCCCTCTGGTCCCCCAGCAGGAGTGTTTCCCCCATGGTCTGTGTCCCTGACAAGGATGATGCAGAGTAGGTGGTGTGGGAACTGGTGGCAGCCTGGGCTCATTGGACAGTCTGGAGGCACTTTGTCCCACTGGCCACTGCATTGTCCCACTGTGCCCATCAGGGTGCCATGGGCACCACCTCCTTAAAAAAGATACCCAAAAGTCAGTGCTGGAGTGGGATGCAGATGTCCTTGAGCTTTTCAGATTGCCACAGAGGTGGCCAAGGGACTGTGGTTAAATACCTTCCTGCAGAGAAAATCACTGCTATTAAAATGCTCTTTAGTGCAGGATCCAGGCCCAAAGCTGAATAACCTGGGCCTGATTTCCTTGCACATCTTTGCTTTAACTCTCAGAACAAAAAGTGCAGCAAAACAGAGGAGAGAAGAAATACTGATGCAGCCTCAGAGCTGCCAGGGTGCTCCTGATTTTTCTGCAGGGTCTCCTCTTTGTGCTTTGAAATAGATAAAACTCAGTTTTATGTGGTGGATCCTGGGACGGGTGGTGTTTGCAGAGCCCCTGATGCTGCAGATGCTTTCAGAGGTAGAAACAAAACAATGGCAAGGAAGGATGAGCAGTGGGCCCCAGGAGGAGTCATGAATTGTGTGTTTTGTAAAGGGCTAGAACAGCTCCCTTGCCAAGGTGCTGCTGTGGGTGGGAAGCTGCAGGTAACAACAGGAGCATTGCAGCCTTGCACGGGGTCAGGTGCCAGGGAGGAGGGGGCTTCTGACATTCTGAATTGTTTTCAGACATGGTTTGTGCAGAGTGGGTGTCAGAGGGGAGGCTGAGCCCAGGGGTCAGTGGTTGGAAATGAACCTGTCTGCTTGCACAGCCCTTCTATCTCCCTAGGTGAATTAAAGTTTTGCAGCTTTAAATAACAGTCCTGTGGAAGTCTCAGAATTGTGAAGGTGTGATTTCACCCCAGTGCCCTCACTGCCAATTCTAGTGAGAGCAGTGTAATCCCAGTGGAGGAAGCATCTGAGAACAAACAAGTTACCACTCAGTCTCAGTGGAGCACTTGACTTGTAAAACATTTTTTTACCAAGAGGGATGCAAAGTAAATCAAGAAATGGGCCAATCTTCTGTGCCAGCTGACTTTTGAAGTGGTATTAAAATAAAAGCTCTGTACTTGTAAGCTGAGCAAAATCGCTGGCAATTACTGCAGCACAATGATTTTGGTGTCTTTCCAGTGCTTTTTTAGGGGATCGAACAATGCTTTTTAGAAAAGGATGCATTCACAGTGGATAAGAGAAACCTGGGATTAGTAACTCATTGTTGCTTGTAGGAGAAGCTTTCTTAGGGCCTTTTGGCATGGAAACGGGAAGAACACAGCCTGCTCCATGTGGGGCTGCCTCTGTACATGATTTGACCCCATGCTGGAAAAGGGAAGCTCCCTACAGAGCTGGAAAGTTTCCTCTGAAATTTTGAGGCAAACTGTCCTGAAATGCACATCTCTTTGGTAGTGACTGCTTGTGTGCAGGAGTCATTGCAACTCAGACAGGTCTATGAAAAGCAACCTTAAATGAATTTTATAAATAAATAGTGGGCAAGGCCTTCAGAGGAAGAAAATTTTCAAAAAAGGAGGGTTTTGACCAAGTTAAACCTGTTTTTTTGGAGGGCTGTAGTCCTGGTTTAGCAGGGCAGAGACTGCACATGTTGGGAGGATGGCATTTGTGTGCCACCCTGCTGCCATCTGTCCCACGCTGAGCTCAGCTGGGAACTCTGAGGTGAGGAGACCCCAGGGTTCCTGCTGTGTTGTCCTCATCAGTTCATTTCTCACAAGTCTCCAGCTACCAGTTTTAATCTGCCGTAACTGAACAAACATTGGTGGTGCAAAGGTTGGGAGATGGCAGTGTTTATTTTATGGGCATTTTTACATCTAATCTGATGGTCTGTCTTGGACTGTGGCTCACCATCAGCATCAAGATAGATGACCCCAGGAAGAATAACCCCAAACCCTTGCACAATCACCCCAATAGCTGGGCACCCTTGGCTGTGTGCAGTTCATGTTAACACAAGCCAGTGTGGAAGCATTTGAGATCACACTAGTGAGTCAGGCACTAGCTAGACTAGAAAATTTGGAATTATTAGGTTTTCAAGGCAGGAAGATCAAAATTTTGATTTCTGGTTTTTAGAACCTTGCTTCCTCCTTAGAGGGCCAAGTGTAATTTCAGGTCTCTTTGACCTTTCAGCTTGGAGAAAGGCAACCTTTATACATGATGCATGAGCACAGGGCTTTGAAACGTGGGAGAAATGGTTTGTTCATTGAACATGCAAACAAATTACTTGCTCCAGCCTGGAATTTAAACTGACATTAAGTTCTGAGAACATCTATATTTAATTACATCTAAGGGCCAGAAAACAATATATAACCTTAAAAGGGTGTAATTAAAAGTGAAGCCCTTCCTGTGGTAGGAGTTTATTGTAATAAAACTCTGGGTTTCTGCTCTGTGGACATGCAAAGACATTTTAACTAAAGCAAATCCTCTCCAGCACAGGTTTCTTGGTTGTGTTTTGGGAGTGGCTTTGGGTCTGGGTGTAACCTGCTGCAAGAGGTGGTTTGGAAATGTCTAGCAGGAATAGCCTGCCCCCTGGCTTGGGGTTTTTGTCCTGAGTAGCATCTCTCTCGTGAGCACCAGTGGCAGGTGGGCAGTGGCTCTCCTGGGGCAGCTCTCCCCTCTTCACCTTCAGCTCCTTCAGTGCAGTGATGCAGAGCACTGACCCTGAATGCTTTTTGCCAGATGTTCTTCCCATCCTGCTTTTATTAGTGCATATAATCCCTGGCTGGGATGGGCATTGACTGAGGGAGGAATAAAATGGTTTTCCATTTTTTTGTCATTTGAGGAGTTCCCAGGGGATGGAGATTTCTAAATTAAGTATATACTCACATAATTAATTTTAGCAGCCTTGGCCAAGTTGTGTTGCTTTGCTTTTGGTTTTGCATTTCTTCTTTTTGCAGCCACATTTTGTCCCACTCTGCCCCAAAACATTGCCATTCCAGGCAGGAAGCTGGACTCCACCTTGGCAGTTTGCCATCTGCTGTCCGAGGTGGCAGCATAAAAAATTATGGATGCAATCTAGTGGTAGCCCTTTGCAAAACTGACTGTAAAATGCTGAACTGTAAAACCTTTTCCTCCTTTCAGAAGCAAGGCCAGGGTTATTAAACGCAAAATATTGCACATTAAAACAGCATTAATCAGCTTGACTGGAAAAAAATATCTCTTAAGAATCTTGCAAACTCCAAATGGACGCTAAGGTTTGTAGCTTTGTCCTTGACTTGCTCTGTTTCACTGTGTGCACAGTTTCTCCAATTTCTCAAGATCTCTGCAAACAGAAACTCTTGACTGAGAAAAATAGACAAAATGGAAAGTGTTCAGGCTATTAAAAATTAGCTTAGACTACAGTATTTAGTGACTAACTTTTAATAATTCCTAATATACAAATTTGCTTGTGACATTTTTTCCTGGCCTTGTGGCATACGAAGTTTATGTTTCTGGAGAAACTGATTTTACAGAGGAAAGTGAGTGCAGGCTCTGTCCTGTCCAAACTCAGTGACCACATGTGCATCCAGAGCTGTTCAGCCCATGGTTCATTCTAGGGAGATGTTGCATTCTGCAGAGGCTGCAGAGATGGTAGAATAACTGCTCTGTGTCAGAAGAACCTGCCTGTAAACTGGGAGTATTGCACTGCTTGCAGTATTGAAGCACCCTGCAGCTGCCTTTGGCTGGTGCTGTTCACAGTGCTTGGTCAGAGAATTGCACATCTCCATTTCTGGGCTGTGGGTTCTGCATGCTGCAGGGGGTGCCTGTGGATGCATTGCTGTCTGCCTGGAGTCAGAGGAGCTGGGAAGTTGGAAGGGGTCTCTGGCCACCTTTCCAATCCTTTTCTTGTAGCAGAGCCTTGTAGTAGACTTCACAGTCAAGTCAGGTGGCCTGCAGGAATAGCAAGGTGATTTCTGCTTTTGGGGCAAAAATCCACATGTGGACATGGAGATCCCTGCACTTG
Organism: Serinus canaria; assembly: GCF_022539315.1. Taxonomy (NCBI): domain Eukaryota; kingdom Metazoa; phylum Chordata; class Aves; order Passeriformes; family Fringillidae; genus Serinus; species Serinus canaria. Next base: position 7,248,115 of record NC_066318.1, read on the forward strand.
GACAAGTGACTCATCACATAACCTGTCATCAGAAAGAAATTATTTAAACCCCCCTGCTTAGAAATGCCCCTTGCTAAGGTAGACAGGAGCACTTTAGGAAAACCAGCTGCAGGATGTAAGAGTCTTTAATCTTTGCGGAGCTTCAGGCAGAAATGTATTTTACAGGGAAGATGCGCACGGATGAGCGTGAAGTCTGCAATGCAAATCACGGTGGCACTGGAGGGTGTGTGAGGGATGGAAATGGCCAAGCTTTGCTCAGCTAATTCGTGCTCTGGATCAGGAGAGCTGTTCCTATAAATACAGGGAGCTGAGTGCTTTAAGGACCAGTATATCAGCTGGCGTGGCACGGTTAACGTTCGCATAGGCAATAAACACCATTTGCTGAAGATTTGTTCAGCAGTTCTCATCATCAAATCCACTTACTTTAAAAAATGTGATTGGTACCTTGGTGAATACATTGCTGGGGGAATGTGCCTTCATTCTCAAAGAAAGTGGAAGAAATATGGGAGTTGCTGGTGTTTATCATTGCAATCCTGCAGTAAAAACAACATTTGGGGGAAAACATGAGAAATGAGCATTAGCAAAATGTGTGTTTATGGTTTAACAGCTACTATAAAGGAATAATTCAAAATGGAGTTTGCTAATGGCTTTTGAGTGTAGTCTTCATCCTGCTTTTGATTGCAAATAGGTTTAAAACAAGGGGATAGCGGAGGTTTAGTTTACTTTGATACTGGTTGGAGAGCACTTCAGCTTGCTTTACAGTACAATATCTTTTTTGTTCAGGGTTTATTTCTTCTCCTTGAATTTTCTGCAGTCACTCTTTTATGGTTTTTCTTGTACAGTGCCAGCTTTGATATGATCTGCTGACATTTCTCTTTGGGCTCTTTGGACGAAGAGCCATGATGCTACAGTGGGTGCTTTGGGTGGGAGAGGAGCTTTGCCTTTCCCATCTCCCTCCCCCTTTGGTTGCAGAGACCATCAGGGCTGTTCACCTTCATCAGGTACCTCCCCTTGACTTTCTAGTTCAGACTCATTAAAACCAGCAGTAGTAAAAGAAGTTGCTGTTGAGTCTGGCATTGATTTTTTGATTTTCCCGTTGTTAGTAACTGCATGCAATGACCCTTGGGGAGATGCTAAACCAGTGAATTCCCATCAGAAAGATGTCTGCTTTCAGGGCTGAATTATTTGAATTAAAAAGAAAAAAAAAAAAGCACACACAAAAAAGTGTTAAGCTCATTCTGAGCTCTTGTTCATAGTCACTTTCTTGTTAGCTGATATGAGCAAACATGTTGATTGAAGACTCATTGGGCCACACAGTGCCTGGCAGACATTTGAGCAAAATCCTTATACATTTTAAATTTTTTCTTCCCAAATGCTTCAAAATTTGGACAAATTCAAATTTTCAAATTTTACTTTTCAAGGTTGTAACAGCTTGGAGTGAAGTGCAATAACAATTTTGAAGGATTTTTTCTATTTTAAACTGTGCAGACTTGAAGTGACACAGGCATTGAAGCAATATTTATGTTGAAGGCACTGGATAAAGTGCTGTAATTATGATAGATGGAAGTGGGGGTTTTGTCTTCTTCATTTTTGGTTCTGCTGCCATCCTACCTAGGGACACTGGGGTGGTGGTTGATATGTGCTTTGTCAGATCCTCCACTGAAGGTCTTCTAAGACCTTTCACCTTTTTAAAGACTGCTGAGTAAATAATTTTATGCAAACATATTAAGCTTATTCTTCAGCATTTAAATTAAAACTTTAGGCATTAGAGAATCTGAAATACCATTAGGTTAAGACTTAAGACCTTCAGATTTGTTTTCCTGATTTGATCCCACAAATCTCTCATGAGCTTGAAGTTCTCTAGAAGCTCTCAGAGTCCCATTGATTTTGCAAAGCTAAGCTTGTGCTTAAGTGCTTTGCAGGATCACAGCCAAACTTGGTTTTTCTTTATTTGCTTATTCCAGGTCTGTGGGGATCATGTTTTCAAGCTTTTCCTAGTAATCAGGGAGTAGAAGCTATTTATGTGTTTAACAGTAGTTCAGATTGTGATTTCATATGATTACAGGAGCTCAGGTTGTCCAGCGTGTAATCAGATCTAAAGAGACAGAAATACTGTAAGGAACTATTTGTTTACTCTGTGTTTCTTATTTTATCTTTGAGATACCAGTTCACATATTTTTCTTAACTTTTAAAGAAGGAGGGAAAAAACCCCAAACCAACAAATAAACACAAGAAAAAGAAATACAAATTCCAGGCAGAATTTCTATGTAGCAGCCCCCAGTGTGCCTTTTCCTAAGGATGCACTGCAAAGGTAGATTCCTCTTACTGCTCAAATGAGATCTGCTTCTTCTCCAAGAGCCAGGTCAGTTGTAAGTAACTGCCCTGCTGAGTTTCCATCTCGCTGCTGGGCAGGAATGTGAGCCACAAAGGAACAGTGAAAGCCACCTGAAATTTTCAGTCTCCAGGAATAGATGGAAAGCAGTGTGCTCCATCAGGTTGGAGGAACTCCTCAGCTGTTTAAATGTATGCTCAAGTATTATAAAACTATGTTTTACAGAGTTCTTTTATTACAGTTATGTGAGGCTTGATCACATAAAGTTATATGGGCAACAGACTGGTGCTGGAATGAAGTTCTTATGGCTTTGTTTTGATTTCCACAAGGAAAAAGAAGGAATTTGAAATGCACCATGCAGCTGCAGATAGAAATCTCGGTAAAAGCAGAGCAGACTTTGAATTCTGCTTGTCACGGGGTATAAATTACAGCTGTCTCTGTTCTGGACTTTTCTGGGTTTTTTTTTATTTTCTTGGCTAGAGGACCTGTACCTTCAGGCCAAGCTTTGCAAAGCTTTCCTTGTCTCATCTGCAATTCTGTGGTTGTTGTGTGAGCTTTACCTGGTTAAGGGCTGTAAATTGGAGCCAAGTATTATGAAAAATGGTATAAATCCAATCTTAAATATAAGCAAATGCTATAAAGGAAAACTGGCATGAGAGCTCCTGGTTCTCACTGGTATTATGAATGCAATTAAGAGTGTTAAAAATGTGTTGCAAACACTGTATTGTTATGCTAATCAGTGTCTTTTTGTTTCCCTCCTAATGCCTCTCACCTGCAATGATTGGAAACACTCGAAATGATTGGATATTTGGTATCTTCTGGTTTTCATCTTAACTCTTCTGGAAATTCCTACTTGCAGGTAAGCTCACTGTTATCACACAATGCATGCAGATTTGCATCTTTTGTCTAACCTGGCTTTTCCTTTACATTTTGAAGAGGAAATAGTCAGCAATTGAAATGGAACAGTCTCTGGTATGTCCCGTTCTGTCCCCAGTGATTAGGTATTACTGCTGCAAAATACCAGCCAGGGTAAAACTGAATTTGGTGGGCCATGTGAATGTCAAACACAGCATAATACATGTAGGAACTTACCAAATGCAACCTCTTGAAATTGTTTTTTTGATGGATCTCTCTAGGAACTAAGATTTTACTTGCATTATTCTTCAAGGACCAAAATAAATTCCTAATCCTCCAGCTCATAAGAACAGCTCGAAGACAAGAACCTAAATGCTACAAGCTGAAGCCAAATACAAATAACCAAGCATGGATGTGTTTGTGTAGCTGAAGGATTCTTGGGGGTTTTTTCAGGTTTTAAAGGCTTGATCCTGGACTGCCTCTGGCTGCTGGTTTTGAGTTGCTCTCCTGCACAGCCTTCACTCCTGGAAAGGTGCTGCTGTTAGTGTGCTGGTCTGGCACATCATGAGCACCACCAGGCAAGGGGCAGGTTGGCTGGCATGAGATGAGTGGGGTCCAGCCCTGCACAAATTTACTCTTTCACCTGCTCACCTCCAGCTCCTTGCAAGCAGAGGAGTGAGCAGCAGCGGCACCCAGCTGTGGTGGCTGTGTTCTCAGTGCCAGCTCCGGGGGCTCTCCAGCCGTGACCCCTTTCCTCATGCCTGCTCTTGTTGCTCACCCAGCAGAGACAATCAGGTCTGAGCAAACTGTTTCTTTCTTTTTGAGTTTAATATCTTACCAACAGGCATTACAAAATCATTGGCAATTCCTCTCAGGTCTGTCTGGTCTTTTCCATTTCCATGATGCAGCAGGTTTCTGCGGCAGGACACAGATCGCTGTTCTTATTTTGTGGAAGGAGCTTTAATTACAGTGCAAGTGAGCCACATCCATCATTTCCAGTTCAGAGCCCATCCAGAGCTTCTCTCTGTGTTTTGGGTATGTGGAGTCACAGGGTTGTTTTCACTGCATTTCCCCTGGGTTTGCCAAAACAATAGCTAATTAGGGCAGAAACAGGCCACCTTCCAGGCTGTTCCCTTGTGGGATTTATTTGGATGTCACCATGCACTTTCCCCAGCATTGCAGTACTTTGTGGTCTTACCTCCATTTTTTTGCAGTAAGTGGTGTAAACTTTGGAATTTGGAGCCTTAAGTGAAAATGATAACGCATTGCTGGTTTTATTGAGCTGGAATAACTGGTCTGGGAAACTGGACAGAAATAGCAAGGCTAGTGTGTGCTGGATGAGAGTAAATTAGCAGGAACTGCTCTAGGCTGGGCAGGTCTGTGTTTGTGTGCAGTCTTCCTTCTTTCTCATGTTTTTTGGTTTTGTTTTATGACTGCTAGGTGTTTTAAATTGGTCTCCCCAAGTGTGAAGCGAAAGGACATCCCTGAAGCTGATACTTTTGGTGAAATGCAGTTCAGGATAAGCACTGAAGCTTTCATTTCATGTGCCTACTTCATTAATGGTAGAGGGTCACTTAGGATCACTTTTTTGGGTAGCTCTGAGCCTTTTTCCTTTCAAGCCATGCTGCAAAATTGGCACTCTGAGGATCCCTGCCATCTCATGTGCTTCTGTCCCACGCACACCAGGTCTGGATTTCAGACAGGTTTTGAGTGGGGGGAATTTGACTCAGTGTTGTCCTGAGAGCCCAGGATTTGAAGCCTGGCACCACTGAAAAGTGGCTGAGTACCTACCTGAGCTTAGGGTGCAGCAAGTTCTCAAGAGACAATTCAAAACCAGTGGGGGTGCTTTGATACCCGCTCTCCCATTTATTTTTCTAGGAGGTACCTGGCATTTTTATTCCTGTGACTGTGTTATTTTCCAGTATATTAAACCTTCTGTTTTGTGGCATCCCAGGGGCACATGGCTGCTCCTGGGCTGTAACACCCACTGTGCCAGGCTGTGCTGCCAAGCAGTGAGCTAGCCATTGGCATGACTTTTAAAAATGCAGTGAGGACAATAAGGCAACTATTGCTTTAGCTATCCCTGTTGTACATGTGGTTGCATAAATGTGCTAGATTATGATTATCTCTGCCTCATAATTAGCAATTTGCATAACTGCTTGCTGTGAACAAGAAGTCCCATCAGTGTTATGAAGGATTTATTTAGCTGTCTGAATATATTTTTGTTATCCAGTGCAGAAAGAAAACAATCGAAATGGAAGCAGTCCCAAATGCTTGGTGTTATTTCTAACCCGCACGCATAATTAACAGGAGTACTAATTGTTCAGCACCAGAAACTCATTTGTTTCTCTATAGACTGGAAGAACATAAATTCTCAGAGCACCTCTCTCCTTTTTTCCCCACAGCCAACAGTATCATAGGCTCTGCAGTCAGTTGTAACCAGATTATATTTGTTGTGTTTGCAACGCAGCCCCTGCAATAGTCTTGTCTTTTCCCAAGGTTCTGTCTAAGCAGTGAAATGTATGTAAATGTGTGTAGTCATGGCTGTGTTTCAGACTCTCAACAATGCATCCTTGTATCTGCTGTTGTCATAAGAAGTGAGGACTCAGCCAAGGTACCAGTGATGCCTTGGGCACCTGCTTGTTGACAGAGCATCCCTGCCTAGTGAGTGCCAGAAGATGAGACCTGCTTTGCTTTCTGCCTTCACCTGTTCATCTGCTCCTGAACTCCAGATGATAAAATGTACCTTTGGAAAAGAAATTTTGCATATCTGGGTGGGATTTTGGAAGATGGAGTGCAAAGTTGGTTGTGCCCATGTGGAGGACCAGACTGACCTTGTACAAAATTATGGTTTTATTTGCACTCCTGTACACTGGAAATCATGGGAGCAGGGAAATCCACCTCTGTGAGCAGCATTTCCTTTTGAAGCCATTTAAGTGTAGGTCTTGGGTGAGTTCTATTTTGTGTCACACAGCCTGATGTAGAGCTGGCTTAGTAAGATGGAGCAAAGGACAGGCTGGCAAAGAACCTAACTCTAGGAATTATCCAGTTTTTGAGTGTCTGCTGAATCCTGAGCTGCATAGACTTTATTTGGGAATTTTAAAAAGCACATGGCTCTTCCTTAGGAAGCTGCTGGATCATGACAAAAACACAAGTTTTTTTTATTCTGATCCTTTTTTTGCCCAGCCTTGTGCTGTTGGGCTGCATGGCCACTTTCTCCTTGGTGTTTAGGACGGAACACATCTCTCCCTGGTGGCAGCAAGTTTGTGCCCACATCAGAAGAAGGTCTGCAGAGCCTGTGGCTGAATCTGTGCAGTGAGGAGTTAGAACGTCCTTTTAAGCTTTTGGTGGCAATCCTGCAATGTAAGATCCTCTAAAGGTCTTTTCCTGTACTAAGCTGCAGCTTTTTCTGCATAAATAATGCTAGAGAAAAGTAACTTACTTGTGGAACATATGTCCTTAGTGGTAGCAAGCATTTAGACTCATGACAAAGGAAGCATTTCTGCTTGAGAGGTGGAGACTGCTCTTAAATGGTGGCCCTACTGCATGGTGGCTAAAAGGGCAAAACAGTGTCTTTAGAGAACTTGCTTGAAATGAGAATATTGTGTAATCCAAGAGCAGAATGATTTAATATGCAATGAACTCAAAATCTCATTTAAAGAAGTGAATGTGCAGGCCTGCACCAACGTAATTTACTTATTTTTATGAGTATCTCCCATGCACTGCTAATAAATATGAACTATTAACGGGTTTTTAATCTGATCCGCGTTTATTACAGGTTGAGTGTGAGGCTATAAATAATGCTTAGAGGCATGGAGGGTAAAGCTGTGTGAGTGGGTCCCTCAGCCCTTCCTGGAGCTGTGCATGGCAGTGCCTATTTGCAATGCAGATGAGCCACCAACTCAATTCATCAGGCTGTGAGGATGCTCTTCTGGAGCATTTGTACCATTTCCTCTGAACCAGGGTCTTGCTCTGACTGCATGGGTTTGAAACAGGTATTCTGGGGCATAATCTGTGTTTCTCTGTTCACTGGGAACTTAGAAGTCAAACTGTTTATGAAAGGGAAGAGAGATCTTGGAGATACTTACGGTGATGTTTTCCAGTGTCCCTTACCCTCGTCTATCTCTCCCACCTTTCTTCAGCCATCAGGTAACACAAGTAATAGGAGTAATAGATGCTCATGTGAGGAGGAGAAGAGTTGGGCATAAATCATTAGAGAGAAAAGGGGAGACATCTTAAGGGCTTCTTTGCTCCTTTTTAATTTTTTTCTCCTTTTATGGAGCCATTTTCTTGTACGAGGTTGGGTCCTAAAATTGATTTCTCTCTGGAGGGGGTTGCAGATTGAATAAGAACAAGAGAGAAGTTGCTTATTGGAGTGTTCCCTGTTTCCAACTGGGAGATCTAGACTCAAGAAAGTGAAGAAATTAGCAACTCTGGTATCTTGGAATAGCAATAGCTAAGGCAGGTGAGAAATTTGTGTGTGTTTCCTGCTGGAAATCTAGCTTTTATCAATGAGAAGATATGAAACAGCAATTGCAGAGAGGCTTTGCATCCTTGCTTCACATCTTTCCTCTCACCATTTGCTTGTTGTGTCCCAAGGGTGTGCAGGGCCAGAAGAGCTCTCCCAGCGTGTGCTCCACAGCCCTTCTTGCTACTGCAGCCTGGTGAGAGATGCAGCCCAAACCAATTTGTCCAGGAAGAAAAAAAAGCAGAGAAAAGGCAGTTCTAGGACTGCCTGTTGGGATGTGGCAGCATAGCTTCTCTTTGTGGCTGAAAGTTTTCTGATTGTTTTGTCCAAAATGTTTACCTTCCCGATCTGTGGAAGCTCCCTGAGGAAAAGAAACGGTTTGTGATAAATAGTTTTTTCAGCAGCCGAGTTTTCCTTCAAAAGTGCTCTGATGGAAACTTCTTAGCAACGTGCATCTTTGGTCTTACTTGCCCTTTATTTGCAGAAGCAGGTGTGATTGGTGTGATTTATTTTGCCCTTTGATGTATGTGCAATTCCCATTGAAAGCGACCATGGTTGAGAGTAAGTTGTGGGAGCAACTCTTTGATGCTTCCCAAGATTTCATTAATGGGTGGGAATGACCCAAAGTCTCAGGGACTGCTTGATGGCATTATAGCTGGCAGAAATTCATTTATAAGCATCACTCTAAAGTACACAATGACATGGGCATGTTCTGGATCTCGTGTAGCTGTGTTTGTAGGTGCATTGTGCTTTTCACACTGGTTTCCATTCTGTTACATAGCTGATAATAGTTTAATTACAGAGAGGAGAGGCCAATGCCCTGGCTTGATGGAAGGGCAGAGAAGGTGCGTGTCCACTGAGCTCCATTGGAAGTTTGTATGCCATTTCCATTAAGAGCTGCATGCTTGCTTTACTGGAGAATATGATAAATATTTTATTCTGAGATATTTTTATGTGATCTATGTAAGGTCATCCAGTACAAGGGCAGGGAGATTGTTCAAAACTTCCTTAAGCCATCAGCTTGGTACTCTTTGATGCTTTGTTCTTTTTCCTTGTCTTCATGTTCCTTGCCTTGCATGAAAATCCTTAAATAAAACATCAGACCTGATACCCCCAGTCCTTCCCCTGTACTTGGCAGTGGTGAAGTCACACCTTGAGTACTGTGTCCAGTTCTGGCCCCTCAGTTTAGGAAGGATGTTGAGATGCTTGAATGTGTCCAGAGGAGGGCAACAAGGCTGGAGAGGGGCTCAGCTCAGAACATGAGCCCTGTGAGGAGCTACTGAGGGAGCTGGGGGTGTTCAGCCTGGAGAAAAGGAGACTCAAGGGAGACCTTATCACTCTCTACAACCCCCTGAAAGGTGATTGTAGTCAGGTGAGGGTCTGTCTCTTCTCACAGGCAACCAGTGACAGGGTAAGAGGACACAGTTTCAAGCTGCACCAGGAAGTTTAGGTTAGACCTCAGAAAAAAAATTGTCACTGAAAGAGTGATCGGGCAATGGAATCATCTGCCCAGGGATGTGGTGTAGTCACCATCCCTAGACACGTTTCAAAAAAGACTGGATGTGGCACTTGGTGCCATGGTTTAGTTGATGAGGAGGTATTAGGTCATTGATTGGAGTTGATGATCTCAAAGGTCTTTTCCAACCTGGTTCATTCTGTGGTTCTGTGATTCCTGGGGCCTCAGAGGGGAGAGATTCCCAGCACAGCTGTTGTGGCAGCAGCTGATTTCCATTGGGGGCTGCAGAGATGGATGAAATCCCAGCAGCATCTGCAGGAAATGCACAGCAGAGATCAAGCACAGCACTGCAAAATCTGTCTCTGTGCAGGATGGGGGTTTCTTTTGGTGCCTGTGCTGCTTAAAATTTGGCAGCTTTGTGTGGCTTTAAAATGTCCACTGAGTGCCTGCAGATGCTGCCTTCCCCTTGGGCTGTGGCTGCCCAGTCAGGCCTTGGGGTGTTACTGGTGAGAGCAATGGTGTGGCCATTCAGTGTTCAGGGCTGTGGTGAGCAGTGCAGGTACTTGTCTGTCTCAGATGGCACCTAAATGTCCAATTTTTAGTATTCATCCTGCTTCCTGCTGTTGGAGGTGCCTATTGAATGCAGCCTGTATCCCAGGCTAACTTTGCTGCCCAGACATTATTAAAGGAAATGAATTTGCAGTGCCTGCAATGCTGTTGGCTGCTTTGTTATGTAGTCCTAGAGTAAGAGCAGGTCAATACTGCATTAGTTCTGGCTTGATGTGACCTATCTGAAGCCACCAAAGTAAATTCAATTTGTGTTTATTTCTGTGCTGGAGTCTGTTCTTCATGGGCTTGACAAGGAATTAATCTTACCTTGCTTTTACTTATTTTGAAAGGAATAACAGTGGAAGGACTTAATCCTGGAAAGACTTTGTGCTGGCTTTCAAACACGCCTTGTCTAATGTTTCTGTACAGTTCTGGCCTGATGGTGCTTAGCTAATCCATCTGATCGTAATTCTCACTAAGTCCTTTGCAGTCTCCACTGCCCAACCTCTGATTCCCAGGAAAGGTTTTTACAGCTGAGACAGTGCTGTAAATACTGCAGCTCTTAGCTGAGATTTTTTCTTCCCCAACATAATTCATGGACCTCAGTAATGTGACTTCCCCAGTGAAAGGGCATTTATAGATTTCACTCTCTAGTGCCTGATCCGTGACCTGCTGGAGTCAGCAAATGTCTTTCTGCTGACCCTATCTGGCTTTGGATCAGGTGATAGGGAGCCTTTTGAGTGAGAGCTATCTGCTCCTTTCTAATGGCTGTATCATATGTCATAGATTTTTCCTGGTTAGAAAAGGATATAAAAGCTGTGATGTTAGAAACCATAATACTTTGTTAATTGGATTGCATTAAGGCACGTTAATCAAACTGAAAGGGAATGTTAACTGGATTTTCATGTCTGCTAGAGCAGCACTTAGAGCCTTCTGCAAAGATGAGGACCTGTTTGGTGGTGCTTGAGGACAGAGGAGTCAAACCAGGGTTTCTTTATAAGGAGCTGAATGATGCCTATGTGATTCTGTTGGTGTGAGAATTAACTGTGAGGTGCAGGATCATGCACTGAGGTCCCTTCCAGCCTGGTGCACCACCAGTCCCCAGAGACCTGAGCTCAAACCAGCTGAGGGTTCAGGCTCACTGAGCATCTTAAGCATGGAGATGCAACAAAATCTTCATGGAAAGAAAACTGGAGCCTGTCCATCAGCTTTCCTAGTTTTAGAAGGTATTTCTCCCAAGCCTCTCCTGGCTTGGATGCCTTTTTCTCTCTTCCCAGGAAAGTTCACCAGGCAGAAACAGCAAATCCAAGCCTGTGAGCACATGAGCATCCTCACAAATGTGCCATCATTGCAGGTTTATGAAACAATGCTGGTAGGTTTCAAGACTACTTTTATGTAGAGATAAGTGTGTAAGACTTATGGGTCTTTTTCTAGGAATCAGTTACAAAGCACCACAGGTGACATGATAATGGTTTGCCCTTCAGGCTGCTTTTTTGCACATCTCTGTCTTCTGGGAAGCCTGTTGGCTGCACAGTTGTCACCCGTTGCTCAAACACAGCAGTTTTGGGTTGCTGGGAGGTTTTTTTGCAATAAACTATTTTTCATTTCAGTAGCAGATTCTCATTATGCAAAAGGAGAAACAGCCAAGGCAAGTGTTCAAACCTACTTAAGATTTGGACTGCATCATCTATATAATGGAAAAGCAGTGCTTGGGTCATTGTTCTGTTCCAGCTTTGCTGCTACTACTTTGGCAGATTTTTAAAGATCCTTCCTGATGCTGAACCTGGTGCAGGGACTTGACTTTGATGTGTTACAGGTCCTCCTACTCCCCCAGCAGACAGAGTTACAGCAAATGGAAGGGGCTGCAGCTTGATTTCCCCTAATACAGCCACCCCACAAGTAAACAAGCATTAATCATCCATCCCAATGCACTGCTCTTCAATAGAAAGGGGTTGTTAAATTCCTGATTGTAATTGTGATTTGCATTGCCAACAGCACCTGGGGTTTAAATAATCAATGTTTCATTTTCTTGTTCTGTTCATGTGTGCTGGTGGTGTCCCTGAAGGGAGCTTTGGTCTGATTGTTTGGTACCTCTTGCTAACCCAGGTCCCCTTTTCTTACCTTTGCAGCTAATTGGCTGGGTTTGATTTTTGATTCACCACTTGCCTTGGGTTGAAAGAGGCATTCCAGAAAGTCACTTCTTAGAATTCAGTGTTAATTGACTAAAGTGACCTAAAAGTAGAGGATATATCGGAAAACTAATACATTGCTTAAAACATTATTTTCTTGCATTCAGCTTTGCCTGGGAAAGGAAATATTGCTCACAGTTACATTCAGACCTGGTCATAGATGGTCATCCCATCCATTGTACATCATCATGCAATTTTTGCATCTTATTTTCATTCATAAACTGACAGAAGACCAAAAGCTGTCATCTTCTGTCTCTTCTTGTTCCGCTGCTCAACGCTGAATGTTCTGGTCATTAGCAGACCTACCTGAGTCGGTAACTGGTGAAAATATCCTCCTTCTTCTGCAGATGGTTCCCAGGCTGTCCTGGTCCTGCCCCATCCAGCAGAGCTGATGGCTGGGAGAGGTGAAGGGTGATCATTCCCATCACCCAAAACTCAGGTCCTGGTCTGCTCTGGGCTTCAGAACAGACAAGGTGTAACCCAAGGCAGGGGCAGTGGGCATAAGGAGAGGTGAGCCCAAGTCCCTCCTCCTTAGCTCACGTGCAGTTTATCAATACAGAAGTGCACCACTGTCTTGGCAAAATGTTTTAACACACTTCTAAGAAAGACATATCCCCCCCAGTGCTGTCAACAGTGTTAAAGCAGCAACAAAGCAATATGCTTATCAAATAAGTATCAAAGCCAGGGTAAATCATCAATGCAGTGTTGATAGTAATTCATCAAATTAGTGAAATCGCTATGTAAGGATTGATTAATTTGGCTACTAATTTGAAGTCTTAGAGGGTGACTCTCCTTCTGAGGCAGATGGTCTTCTGGGATTTCCAGTAAGTCAATCAAATCTATAATTGCAAGCTGGCTAAATCATATGGAAAATAAATTATCATCTGACACTTAAGCCACTACAGCAGAACTAGCTGCACACACGTGGTGCAGGAGGGCTGGGAAGGACTCTCCAGTACCTTTTGTTTTGTCACACAGTGTTCACTAGCAGGATGAAAAGTCATCAGGGCTCAAGAGCAGAGGGCTGCTAAGCTGTGGAGCACATCTGAAGCTCTGGTCTGTCCCTCATCTATGGCTGTAGTTGGCCTGTCAGTGTGTCCCCAGGGATTGTGGATGGGTTTGGTTTAATGAGAGGGAACTAAAAGGCCTGCTGCATTTTTAGATGTGTTTGCATAGCTCAGAGTGCTGGATGCAGGCTCTTTTAATGTTGGTGAGGGAAGTCCTTCTGACTTCAACTGCTGCTACAGTTTGATCACATTGCTTTGAGGATAGGGTGAGAGGTTGCAGAGGGTACTGTAGCTCAATCCACCTCTAAAAGAAACCAGGGGGTGAAGGGATTTTCTGGGAGCTGGTGATGCTGGTGGACTCCTCCTCTTTGCTGGTTCTGTGACTCCAGCCCTGTTCAGGCACCTCACCTCAGTGTGTTGTGCTGCAGGGCCTGGCCAGGGATGGGTTTCTGATGTGCCCACCCAGCACGAACCACCGGTCCCTGGGGACCTGATCTCACCCAGATGGCCACTGCCAGGAAAACTCCAGATGAAAGGCAGAGAATTGCTTTCTCTAATGGCTTTTTATCCAGCAAAATGTTTTGTTGCCTTATTTATGTAACATGGGAACCTGGAATGAAAAAGCTGAAGGCTTCCTTTCATTTTTGTCTGCAAACTCCCTCTCACTGCTGCGGATTTGCAAGTTCTTTAGCAGGATAAAAGTTGTGGCTGAGGCTGGCCTTCCCCTGAGTTGTTTCATTATGCTGTTGACATGAACACTAAATCCTGCTTTCCTTTGCTGCGTGCTGAAGGTCACTGCTGCAGTATGATCATAATGAGCCTCATAAGCCAGTGTCTCATCTCGGCAGAGCTCTCTATGGATTGCCCAAAAAACCCCAACCATTTATTCTTTAACCTTATCAGTCTACAGGTGCCAAAGGCATTGTGTGAGCCTGGGTCTTGTAGCTCATCGATGCTGGATGATGCTTTGGTCTTGTGGGACTTGGGGGCTAGCAGAAGGAATAAGGCAGTGGAATAAAAGTAGGCTGTGTTTCAGGTAGTAAATGCAAGACTCAGCATCAGAGTGCCCACACTGAAAGTAATGGTCCTTGTGCTGTGTATCCTGGATAATCTGGCAGGAAGAGGTGGTCATGCAAGGCAAGTTCTGATTTTTGGCTACACACAGTCTATGAGAGGTGTATGGAGGAGTTGTTCAGCAGGATGCAGGTCCCAGAACAGAGGGAGAAGTTGGAAATGAGCCATTTAAATAAATGCACCTGCAGCTTCTCCACCCTCTCTCTGATCATAGTTTTCCAGTTAAACACCTGCACACTTAGAACCCATTAATATAATAATTTCATGCTCCACTGTCTACCCTGGCTATTAGAAACATGGTGGGATAGTCTGGGAATACCCAAACAATGTTCTTTTGAGTGGGTCTGTTGTTGCATTGATCAACATCGAGAAGTTTGTTGTAATTTAGATTGTGTGAGTTCAGTTTAATTAAAAATACAAAGAGAAGGAAGAAAAATCACACAAATTTTGGAATAAAGCAGCTGGAAGAAAATGTTTATCAGAACCTTTATTATAACCTATACAAGATACATAAATCAGACTATCTTTAGGTGTGAATATGTTTATTGGGGAAGCAAAAATACATTGTTGGTGTGGCATATCTGATGTTGTGTTCCCATGCACCCTGCCACCTGCACGACAGGCTGAGGTCCCAAATGGACATCTGGGTGCCTCTCTGATGGACACAGGAGCATTGGCTTTCCATGCATCTTATTGCTTGGGTCATGGCTGCACCATACCCTGAGTGTGCAGGTAAAGAGCTCAGGGACTCGCTGGGGTCAGCAGCTCTGGGCATTCACCTTTCTGACACAGCTTCTCTTCTCTGCTCTGTGCTGCTCCTCCATGTGCTCCCCCTGAAGAACAAGGCTGAGCTGATGAAACCCAGAGTGTCCCTCTCGTGCTTGCTCCTCTCACAGGTATCATAGTCTCAGCCTGCAAGTTCACTTCTGTTAAACATGATTACTTCTGAGTCAGTCTCGGGTCAGCAGGAGGGAGTTCATCTCCTCCATTTTTCAGATGTCTGAAAATTATGTGGAATTTAAAGCCTGTTGGAGTGAGGCTACCATTGCAAAAAAGAGGAGAGGAATGGGGTTGCCTAAAGGCTAATTCCTTTCTCCTTTCCCTTTGCTTCAAGCAATAAGCCTGGCAGACTCTCCTGCTGAACAGGGATGTGCTAGGGAAGGATGGGAGCATCCCACACTCTGGCAAAGGGCAGAAGCTTCTGAAAGCTCCTGCCCTACCTGGTGGTCTGCTCTGGTGCTCTGTTCTTGGTCAGGCTCACTGTGACATGATGCTGGCTGTGCTTGGAAAGCCCTGCTTTGTGTGACCCCAGGAGAGTTAATTCACTCCCCCTTTAGCCACCTGCATGAGCATGGATAGCACAAGCTGTCATTAGAATGTGGGAATTTTCCTTTGGATTTGTGAGCTGAAACAAGGATCTGGGGGCCTTTATGGGGCTGTATTTAGAGCCATATTTGCTGCTCAGCACAGTGAAGAAGAGATTGCTGTAAGAGACAAGGGAAGGTGCTCATCTGTGATCCAGACAGTGTGTGACAGCTGATTCAGCCCGGCTGGGGCAGCAGAGCGTGCAGTGGGTTTGTGTATCCTGCTCTGATCCTTGTTACAAATAGTGCTGGGCAAGAGCCCTTGCTGACGGTGCAAGCACCCCTGGGGGAGGGAGGGAGGCAGCTGCAGAGCTGGTGCTGTGCAAAAGCCAATTATCTGGATGTGGTTTTCAGCAGGAGGGACTTCCCAAAGCACGGGAGCAAGGAGATTTGCAAACTCCAAAAGCTGCCTTATTCTTAGGTTTTGCTTTATTTTAAAGCTGTATCTGCCTCACTAGAGATCCAAGTTTCCTCCTGTGTGCTCCTGTCCAAGGCAGGCTCTCCTGTGCCTTTGCCATCCTCGATGTTGGTAAGAAGTCTCTTAAAAACTGCAAAGAGCAGAAGTTCCTCCTCTTCCCTGGGCAATCTGTCAGTGTCCTGGTTAGTGGTACACCTGCCCATGGGCATCATTCTGTGCTGTGCTTTGCTTGAAGCTCACTCCTCTTAGTGGCCCTGATCAGTGAGCGGGGAACTAAGTCAAAATCTGACTGCAAGATAAGGGCATGGCATTATTCCTCCACTGGAGCCCTCAGAAGTGTCAGGTTTTTACATTTATAGCTAAGATTGGCTCCACTGTGGATATATATTCCTGCCAGATTCATGTTCTTTGACACTAACTTGCCCAGTTCTTTCATGATGTAGCTAATTTGTCCCATGATTTCATACTGCAGAGCAGTACACAAATCTGCATGTTCAATCTGTTGAGCACTCTAGTGTTCCCCCTTTGTTTTCCTTTGCATCTACTACTTCTAATTGTCGTCTGGACAAAGTAAAAGTTTTTTATTATGTTAATAATTGCCGGTGCACTGCTTCTGGAACAATGCTTTAAGTACCTGTGACACCTGGACGGGAAGGTGAGCACCCCAGCAGCCCCCTGCTGCCAGCATCACACGCTCTTTCAGCCACATGATGTATAGCCAGGCTTTGAGTTGCAACCAGAAGAGAAATGTTAAGGCAGGCAGAGGTGTAAAATCAGCTGAGGTTTGGTCCTGAGTTTTTAGCAGGCATCTAGTGGGAATAAAGGGACTGCTTCTATCATTTGCTCTCTGGAAGAAGAATGGGCTGACACAAACCAGCAGGCAGTTTTCTGGCCGCATGCTGCTTAATAACACGTTCAGTATTGATTAACTGTAGTTTTAAGCCTGTTTGGACAATTCAGCCATTTGACTGAGGGGTTGGAACACAGTGGAAGAAATGTTAATAAGTGTAGTTCCCCATTTGATCATGAGTTTAAATTTTAAAATCCTTCGTGTATGAATTGAGTTATTGTATTCCCAGGGAGAAGCCAGTTTGATTTATGACCTTTTGATGTCCCAAATACAATTAGCACTCCATCAGTATGCAGATACTATCACGGGGTCCAATGACTTGAATGACTTCCAGTTACCCCTCTATCGGCAAGAGGTGTCAGAGCTAATGAAATTCTCTCCAAAAATTATTGATTCATTAGACAACACAATCCTTTGGCTGTCCTTTGCCCAGTGAACTGTCAGGAAAAATGCATCTTGGGATGTCAAAATGTTCCTCCTGTTTCTCGTCACAGTTTGTTCTCCTCTCTGAAGCTCCCTGGGGACACACACATCGTACACTGCTCGTAGTAACACACTGGGGGCTTTTGAGCACCCAAAAAGCGTGACCCAGCCCTCTGCCCAGAGTTGTGCAGTGCAGATCTGCCTGGCAGAACAGATGCAGTCTCCTGAGCTCAGGTACTCCCATGGCCAAAATCCAGGCTGAAAGACAGCAAGTGCATCTTGGAGGATGGTGGGGTAAAGGAGGCAGAGAATGGTGATTTGCAGAAAACCTGATAATTCATGTGTTTGACTTGGCACCAGGGATATTCTTAACGGATTAATGACAGCCAGGGCCCCACAAAAATATTTTTTAAAAAACTCTTGGTGACAGCATCCTAACCTTATGTAAACAAACCTCTTTCCCGTGCTCCTGCAGTATGTTAAGACACCATTAATGCTCTTTTTGAACATGCGAGGGAGTTGGAGAACACAGAGCCACAGAGCTTAGCCAGAACTTAACAGAACTTCACGTTTCTGGTTTCCTTTCTTCACCAATGCACTTTGGGCTGTTTTCCCTTCATTTAATTACCGTGATGATAGCTGCAATGTTTCCAGATGCTTTTTTAATTTATTTCCCTTCCCAAACAACCTCTGGAATGGCAGGAAATGCTAAAATAGCAGCAGACAGCCAGGGTGCTACACAGCTGAGGCCAGGCTCGGTGACAGCTTGTGCCTGCTCGTGTAGCACGGAAGTCTTTACTCACCCAGTATCCGGAGCAAATGAAATTTGATGAGCCTTCTGCCTTTTCTGAGGGGGAGCTGGGTGGTTGTTTTCTTGCCCTCTTCACACTGCCGGCTCTGTGCACCAATTAATCCATGCTAAAAGGGCTCACAATGAGCTCGTTATTCTGTGGGCTTGTGAAGTGGCGGCTGGCCAGATTTGAGCTCGTTTCAGATGTTTAATAGATAGAAAGTTGATCACTTGGCAGCTGAACCCACACCCTGGAGACTCTCCCAAGGCTGTGGAATGCTCTGGGATCCAGCAGCTTGGGAAGGGCCAGGTATTTATAAGACAGAATAACTTTTAGCCTTACTAAAAACAAACACCTGGATACCTGCCTGAGCTTCATATTTATTGAGCTCTGTCATGGATGCCCCTCTGTTGATGCAGTGCTGTCCTGTTTCATCTCCCCATCAATACAGGCAGTGATAAACAAATAGAAGGATAATCACTAGCAGATTAGCTATTGCTTTGGAAGATTATGCTTCAAAGTTATGCAAATTTTGCTCTCTTCATTGAATCTAGCATGCACATAGAACTGAATTTTCTTGTTTTATTAGCCTTGTTTGTAACAAATAAATGCAAGCTGAAAAACATATCTGGAGCCTATAAATATGGATTTGTTTGAGGCAAGATGCTTCTCAGGCAAGCTTAGAAGGATCATTGCCAGCAATTTATGAGGACAGGCTGTGTGTGATCTCAGGAGAATATTCTGCTATCAACATCAGATGACACCTTAAAGGACAGAAGGAAATCTTGGCTAAGGGCAGCAGCAACCTAGGCATGAGGAGATTTTTTTATTGTGGTTTCGCAGCTTTGGGATACCTCTTTTTTAACCAAACTAGTACAAAAATAAGAGCATCCAAAGTATCAGTGTTTGGGGACAGGGTTAGAGGTCATAGTTTGTACTGAAAGCTTCAAAGCAGGCTTGCTGTGAATGCTTTCTGTATAAAGCTTAAAGAGAGGCTGTCCAGGGGAGGAATATGGGCAATAAATTGCCTGCAAGTTTGCAGACTGCAGAGTCCCTCGATGATGGCAGATGCTGTGCAAAATAGTCTGTTCCAGTGTTCTGAGTGTTGTGCCAAAAAATCAGCAAGACAGCAGCAAAAGTAATGAAATTCTGTGGTTGAAAGCAGCAGAGGGAGAGTAGTTTGTGCTGGGTGACATTTTTTTCTTCCAGATTACTATTTTTTGAGTCTTCTAGACTTTATTGTGCTTTGGTGGACCTAGGCAGTTTGAGCATTGGCTAAGTCAGGCTTTTGCAAACTTGGCAGGCAGAGGTGCTTTTGGTGCATCTGTTGTTTCAGAGCCTGTACATAGCCCAGAAAATGGGTGAAGTTCATGAAAATTCAGTGTTCAGATTGCTGCCTTTTCCTAAATCCTTTCACAAGCCCTTGAAGTATCTGATCTGAGCGCTGTTCCTTTCTCTTCAGTTTGCCTCTCTGCAATTTGTCTTACAGAGACCTTTGATGGTGATGACCAAATGCCACCAAAGAAATATTGAAGGGCATTTGACAGGAGGGCTTACACCTGCTTTTATCCTTTGTAATCTGGTGCACAGGGACCAGAGTTTTGGGGAGTTTGAGGTTCCCTCCCTAAAACACATTTGATCCCACGGTGCTGTCAGAGAAGCAGAACCCACTTGGAGTTGTCCCTGGTTAAATGAGGAACAAAGCTGAATCCTGATGTTTCACAGCCCCAAGTAGAGTGCTGGACTCTGGCAGCGCTCTGCTGTTCCCCACCGCACTGGAATTCTCTTCAGTGGCCCCATAACTGCTGCAGCAGCATGTGGAGAGGTGCCCAGCTCTGGCTCCTGCATCATTCCACCTTCCAGCTCAGGAAGGTGACAAGGTGTGACTGCTGTGGGCTCTTCTCTGGCAGCAGATGAGCACGTTGGTGCCTAAACGCTTGTCTCACACCTCGATGCTCAAACCAGCACCACAGCAGAGCCCGGAGAGGTCCAGATGCTCTGCAGGATTAACCAGGATTTAAACGGGTTTGGCTTTTTTCTCCATCCTGGGCATGCAGTAGGTTTTGCTTTACCTGTTGGAAAAGCCTGCATGTGCCACTCAGATCCCTCTCCTGCCTCTTCAGCCTATTTTGGGATGCCTATTTTTGGATTGCAGCACAGGTGACGTGCCTGGGAAAAGCGGCACCGCTAGCGACGGCTGCGGCGCTGCTGGGAGGATGACACCTTGCTGTTCCTCTGAAGTGAGGGTTTAAATGAGTCACTGCCTTGTGATTTATTGGAAAGTTTTGGTTGTCATGCTGGTTCTCAGCAGCTGACACGGAGAAGGAGAAGAAAGTCCACCCCACAACAAAACCCTGCTAGAGAAGAAAACTGAATGGCATGTTCTGTCCATTGCAGCCTTTGGTATAGGATGGTGATTCTTACACTAGTCTAGATAAAAATATAATGCAGTTACAGTTGTGGATATGTTTGCTCTCAAAAATGCTAATGTTAGGTAATTACCAATTTTTTTTTGTACATGTATCCTGCCTATCAAGTGAGATGCAGCACTAGAGCATTTGATTAGTACCTTCAGTGTTCAGCTCAGTTAAATCTTCTGGTTGAGAGCTGTTCCTAAAAACACTTATAAAGTTATGTCTTGTTATAAATTATCTAAACCCTGTTATTTAGCTGTGATTGGTATGTATGTGTGCAGAACAGAACGTGCTTTGTTTATTGAGGCTTTTATTTCCCTAACATACTGCAACTGGATTCATGTCCCAGGTCCCACACCCTGCCCTAGTGAAGGCCGTCCTGTGTTTGTTCAAACATTCTGTTTGTTGGCCATATCTTGGTGGTTTTTAAAAGCAGAAATTGAGATGTTTTCAGTCACATTCCCCTAAGTTGTCTCAGGCTAAGTGAGGCTTGCAAATGATGTGCTGGAATTAAATCCCAATTACGTTAATAAGGAGAAAGCAATTGGAAAATTGCACATGGGTCTGTGCTGGGGCACTGAGGATGTTGAGTGTCAGCAGCAGGCACAGGGCTGAGGTTTCAAGAACCCTTGAGCTTGCAGAGCTTGTTCCTGTTAGTGCTCACAGGAAAGTTTGTCCCTTTGCTTTATACTGAGACAACACAAGAAATTTGAAATAGGATGGAAAAGCAAGAACTGTCCTGTTACTGCCTTAATATACTAGTGAAGAGCATTTCCTCATGGTGTAAGGATGGCAACATATTGCTGCAGAAGAAATCTGGGAAGCAGTAAGAATATTTGTAAACCTGGTCTTGGTGTGAGTTCAGCACAGCCACCCTCTTGCCATCCCTCCCTCCCTGAAATCCAGAGCTACTCCTCTCAAATGAATCCATCAATGTGGCTCGAGCTGTTTTGGCTGCAAGACCAAAGCCTGGAGAGCATATGTTTCCCAGAGTAATTCAGAGAACCTATAATGTATAGTGTTCACAACTGGTCTCCAGTTGTGAATTTTTAATTATGCCAGATCATTTTCAGTAAATGGGACTTCAGGCACAATTAGGGCTGTCAGATCCAATTTTTCACTCACCTACTATTGAACTCATCCTATGTTGTTTGCAATAATTGCCAAATCCACAGGAAAGATGAGAGCTGCAAAAAAGGAATGTCTGTGGTGTTTCCCATTCCCACAACCTCCTTCAGCAGTGTGATAGGAGCACTGGAAAGGAGAACAGGAGCAAAGGAAGGTAATAATGTGCTTGGAGAGATGCTTAGATTGTTGAGAAGTATTTTTGCCTGAAATAGCAAGAATACAAAGTCTGGTCTTTGTATACATCAAAGCAGCTTGGCTTGCCAAGTCCAAGAACTTGCATCTTTAAAACATCAGATCATTTCCTCTGGAGTGAGCACTGTTTTGTGAGGCACTGGTCTGTTGAGGGTCTTGGCACGGGGACACCGAGCCTGTACCTGAGATGTGATTGTCTGGTTGGAAGGGCTAGACTGGAAAGCTTGCAAGGAGCTTGCACTGGTACTGAGGGGAGCAGTATTCCTTCCCCTGCTCCTCCCGAGGGCTTGTCCCACCCTGGGGCTGCCCCACTGCTCTGCTAACCTCACTGGAAGTGTGCTTGCCCTGTGCCTTTCTATTTCTTCAGCTTGCTCTAACTGTTGTCTCTCTAAGGCAGAGACAAAGAAAGATGCCTGGATAGCAAAAAATGCTGCCTTTACCGTATAGATCCATGCAAAATTTAGTTTTGAAAACTAAATGCAGTGACCTAGAAGAGGCTGGAGATTTCTGATTAGCAGGCTGGAGCTGTGCAGGGCAGCTTTCCTCCTGCCTTTGGCTCCTGGGGCACCGCAGAGCCAGGAATGCACAGAGCATCTTCTAAAATAAACCCTGAGCCTACAGAATGGTTTATTCCCCACAAGCTGCCTGGTGCAGGTACCTGTAGGGAGGCCCCCTTTGCTGACCACAGGGAAGTGGGCTGTGTATCCAGACTCCCTGTCTGGATGCAGAAGAGCATGGAGAGGCTTATTTGGAACAGAAAACAGCACACAGAAATAGCAAACTGTCTTAGGCCAGCCAGCTCTGCACTGGGGTGCTTGGCTGTTTGCAGACAAATTGCACCCAGGCTCTTTGCCATGCTCCTTCAGGGTCTCTCTCATGGATAATGTGAGCCTCCAATGCTTCATCTGCCAGAGAAGTGTTTGAAGCAAAGTCCCTAACAGATGTTGAATGGTGCAGTGATGTCCACTGCATTCCTTCCTCTGCCAAAGGCAGCAGGGAGCCTGGCAGCGCTGTGAGCCTGCTCTAAGAATGAAAGCCTGTGGATGTGTGTGAGTGTGCTGGGTGTTCTTGGGGACTGGCTGCCCTCACTGGTCCCAGAAGGTTTGGAGAGGTTATACTTATTTTTTACTTAAATCCCAGAGCAGAGCAAAACCTGAGGAATGGGAGGGAAGGGGATAAAATGAGCTGAAACCGGTATGAGTATGCAATGTGCCTGTCCTTGTCTGCTCCCTGAAGGAATGGGTACATAGAAAGAAAGGGGTGGTGAGGTGTAGATGGTGGAGCCTTTTCCTGACCATCCACTTTCTGGTGCTGTTTCAGTCTGCTCAGAGACTGCACTGGAATGAGAGCTGGGTTAGAAACAGCAGCATCCCTATGGAATGCTGTCCCTGCTGCCCTCCAGCTAATGGACCAGCGGTGTTGGGCAGGGGAGGTATTTACCCAGTCACTTACCTGAGCTCCAGCAATGCATTTTAACATCACTTAGCCCTCTGGCAAGTTAATAGCCTGCATTCTCTCCTCATCCTCTTAGTAAAACTCTGACCCAGGTGGAGTTTGTGCTAACTGGGCAGAGAAAAACTGTTTCTCCCAGCCAAATGCTGGCACCTACGATCCGGTCCTGGCTCCAGCCTCTCTGCTGGCTGGCAGCTGCACTCCTGCACTCCTGTTACCTTGCAGCCAGTTTCCTCACCCATTTCTCCTGTGTGTGTACTCTTCTGACCCATGTATTTTTGTTGCTGAGCCCTTCTCTGTTTGATGCCTTTGCCTTGTGACGGGGAACAGCCAGTTCTGTCTGCACACTTGTATCTTCTCCCTTGTTTGATCCAAGAAAACCATTAAACAACAATAAAAGTACATCAGCAGTGGCACTCAGCAGAACTGGCTTTTCCTACTCTTCTGGCATTTTGCATCTTTGTCCCGTTTTTATGCCTGATTTGAGGTGACATATCAGCTGCTCTTGGCAGGAGGTCTGTAAAACGTCACTGGCACTCTTGGGACGTGGTGAGTGCTGCTCTTCAGCAAAGCCATCAAGCAGTACCTCTGTGTTCTGCCCCTGCTGCATCTGCCAGCCTTCCATGCTAAATATCACTGTGCATGTCCATCTCATCTCAGGCACAGGTGACAGGAGACACTGCTGCTGTCAGGCCAACTGCAGCTCCCAGCAATTCCTGCTCTCCATAGCCAGCTGGGTGCTTTCCCCCTGTATCTCTTCTCAATGCTTATTTATCTTCCACCCTAATTTGACAGAGGAGTCTCCAGATAAAGGAACCAATTTAAAAATTATGGGGAGTGGAGTGAGAGAGGAGGGAGGTAGACAGTGTGCTTGTAAGAGGCTGATTTCTTTAGAAAATTAGACTAAAAATAAGTTTAATAATGTTTTACTGAGCTTTTGCTTCAAAGCAATCTGCTGAGTATGTCTCACTGCTTCCTGCTCTGGGCTTCTAACTGCTATCACGTTCTTGGCTGTAATTTTCTCTGCACTTTTAGGGAGGCTGTGAGATCTTTGCTAATCACAGAGGGCAGACAAACCTTCCATTTTAAAGGTCTCATAATAAGCAAAAAAAAGAGAAGGAAGTCATGCAGTAAAAAGCACAGAGCTCCAGTGAATCTGCCATGGAAAGATGAAAGCTTGCACTCTGGTAGCCAACATTTGAAGTGGCACCTCAGAAGTCTCTGGCAGGGTGTTAAGCCACCACTGCTGGTGGTGTTACCTGGCCAGTTACCTGACAACAGCCAGCTCCCCCTGGCATGCCTGATGTGGGGGTGGCACAGCACCTCAGATCACCACACATAACCAGGGACCGACTCCACAAGTGCAGTAGTGGTGAAAAGGACATGGCTTTGAGTTCCCTTTATAAAATTAGCCATATGGTGCTGCCTGAGTCTCCTGCTTGATGGAATTAAGGATGCAGAGAAGTGAGGAGTCGGTTGCATTTTAGAGATTTGAACAGCCTGATGTCTGTGTCCTTTACAAAGCAGAACACAGCCCCAGTGCCCCTACATCCAGACCCTTAGGGATGTCATCCTTTCTCACCAGCAGCCAAGTGGTGCTGGATGGTTTTTCATGGAGCATCTTGGCAGAGCTGTGCTGAGCACCACCAGCCTGACAGCCAGGCAGGAGAGCACTCCAGTATTAATTAACTCGTCCTGCCAAGAGCAGGTATTGATTTGCTTTTACAGGACTTTGATGAGTCTTGATTATGATTCTATGGAGGTAGGAAGGTTTCCTGCCCTCAGAAGACTAGAGCAGCCATAATTATAAAATAATTGTGCTTGTTTTCCTCTAAA
Source organism: Serinus canaria (assembly GCF_022539315.1). Lineage (NCBI taxonomy): Eukaryota > Metazoa > Chordata > Aves > Passeriformes > Fringillidae > Serinus > Serinus canaria. The sequence continues at coordinate 7,272,913 of NC_066318.1, forward strand.
GTAGTATTTTATTATTTGATGAATCTCTTGTTTGTTCTGAGTAGACAGTACGACTTCACAAACGACTTGTTTACGGTCGTGCTTTGCTTTGTAATTCTCCCTTAAAATTTTAGAGGGTGGGTTTTTTTCCCAGAAATGCATTTAAATGACTGTAAAAGTAGGTCACATCATATTCGTGCAGATGTTCCCCTTCCCCTCTCGCTCCAGCTCCCCACTGGTGTGGTGTGGGCTGATGATAAGTTTGTGCTGATGACCCAAGGCAGCACTTTGCAAAAGGTGAACCAATCTCATAAATCTTTCACCGTGATCCTGCTGTGTGTTAAAGACTTACGTGTAGTTCAGAATATTAATTAAAGACAGTTAAACGGCACTTTTATTTAAACTGTGTCCTTAGTGTCTCCTCCCTAGAAGAGAGGCTTGCTCTGCATTTGCCTTGCACGCACAGTCCCCTGAAGTGCTGGCTGGGCTTTGGGGAGTGTGGCTGGTGTGGGAGGGTGCAGGTCAGCCTTGCTGCTGTGCCAGTTCCGATGTCCCCTCTGGGACTGTCCTCGAGCTCAGAGGAGAATTGTGAGAGGGGTCTCTGCTCCACCAGGGCTGCTGCGACCTGCCATGGAGCTGGGGAGAGGGTTGATGTTGGTTTGTGTAGACAAGGGGAGCAAAACCAGGGTAGAAGCGCAGTAAAATAAAGGAGAAGCTGGTCTGGCAGCAGCAGCGAGAGCAAAGGGGGTCAGGTGTAGCAGGAAGCAGATTTATACCGCTGTTTCCTCTGCACTGAATAGGAGTTTTCCCTTAGGAGGTTTTTGTGGAGAGGTGCAAAGAGCTGTTAAGTCATTAGCGCAGTTTCCCATTGTGGCAGCATTATTCCCTCTTATCTCCACTTTATAGCTCCTCTTTCTCACCAGTGACTACTGACCCAATAAATATTTGTCCTGACTGTATTATCTGCATCCCAAATTCTTACCTTGTCCTCTGGCATGCAACTTAAAGACATTACAGCCCCTTTTTCCACCTGACAGGGAGAGTCTGGCAAGTGCTGGTGGCTAATGCCTGCTTGGGAGACAAAACCCTGACCTTGGGTAAGGGCTGGGCAAGTTTTCCCCCACAAAAGCACTTTTCTTCCTTCAGCTTTTAAACCCTCGACTTCGAAGACGTCCTTGACAAAGCAGCTTCTAAAGCAATCTCCCTATTTCACAGCACCAGCTCTTTGCCTTTTTTTTTTTTTTTTTTTTTTCTATTCCATTAACTCAGTGTTTTGCAGCCAGCACTCCTGTTAATTAGGTGCTAATTTATTATTCCAGCCAGCTGTTATTACTGTGTAACCCACCCCTCCACACAGATACACCCCAGCCCTGTCTCAGGTGTGGGTTTTGGGTGTTCTTCCAGCCATGGCATGACTGTAGGCTGGGTGACCAGCAGCCCCAAATTAGCATCCAAGGGAGACACCAAGTTTGCCCTGACCATGAAGGAGGAAAATGAGGTCCTGTGGAGACACCAGGGTTGTTTTTCAGCATCATGCCTGTGCATGAGCCCCTACTCTAGCACAGTCCTTTCCAGGCAAACCATCCCCATGAGCACTGACAGGATCTTCTCCTCGGGGGCTGATGTCTCATGGTCAGTTGGTTTTAAAGAGGTGGGATTGCTAATTGGAGCACATGCCATCCCCCTCCCATCTGGACTCCCTCGTGTCCATTAAAACCCGACAGCATCTCTGGGGGGGAAAGATGAGTCACACTGGCAAAACTGGACAGCAGTTTTCTTACTTACTCTATTCTTACAATTTTTTTTCTTTAAGTATTCACGGGAGCTTTTTTGATGTAAAAATCCAACTCTTTAAAAACTCCTGAAGAGAGGAGTAATTATCCAGCTGGCTCTTGTTAGTCCATTTCATAGCTATCAAAAACAATGTTCTCCTAGCTCCCTGCCCTTGCTTCAATTCATTAATTAGTGATATTAATTAGTTGTATTAATTGCAGGCTGATACTTCTAAAGCAAAGGAGGCTGAAAGCAAGAATGTGGTTCATAACCTCTCTGTGAATGAGTGAAGGTTTCTTTCTGAATATTGGCGGTGCCCTGGAGAGTTGTGGAAATGCCTGCTAGGTAACAAAGGTGGCTTTGTCCATTAGTGCTAGCAGGAGCATCCTACAATTTAGAAGTTAAAATACTGATTTTAATGATGTTGTTTGTATGTACAGGATCACAGCTGCTGTGCTGCTGTCTCCCAGCTCAGTGGATGTTGTTCTTGCCTATTTGTTAAGGACATTTCTGTTGCCCCTCTCTTGCTGTGGTGTGTGGGGGCTTTCTCATGCTGTGGTGAGCCCATGTGGCTTGAGGGCTCTGCTGGCTCAGCTCTCCAACTGGTGTTGCAGAAGGTGGTGATTCCTCCTGTCTCCACACCACTGCCCTGGGGGATGTTTGTCATGGCTCCCTCTGAGCCATATCAGATTGAAAGCCTGAGTCAGCCCCAGTTCCCTGCTCTAATGCCAAGAACAGATCTGTTGTTGCCCATCCTGAAGGTTCCCAGTTCAGTTCCAGGTTTGTTGCCAAAACAGCAGCCTCCCTGCAACACGACTGTGTCAAGTCCTTGTGGTCTGGTGGCGTCAGTGGTGTCACTCGAGGATACACCACAGTGTCACCGAGCCCTGCAACGACTCAGCCTTAGCAACGTGGTTGAGGTCATCTGTGTAACCAGATGTGCTGAGGCTTGAAGACAGGCTGGCGCTTGCTGTGAGGATGCAAGGGTGTAGCATGTAATTTAGGCTCTCAGGTCTTTAGCATATGTGACAATCGCTTTAGAGGATCATTTTGGTCAAGGAGAGCAAGGCACTGCCATCGAGGAAGAGAGCTCTGTGGAGATGGGCGTGTGAGGAGACAGGTCACAATGTGGTGGCAGAAAAGGCTGAAACTGCAGATTAAAAAAAGATGGATTGTTGTTGGATTAAGCAGTTGTTCTTCAAGCAGTTCTTTTGTTCATATAGATTAATGGCCCTTTAGACCAGGCATTTGTGCAGATTTTAGGGGACAGCTTTTTGGGGGTTTCTTTGCAAGGAGCTGCTGAGGTGGGACGGTGCATCTGCAGGGTGGGGCTGCCTGTGGCGTGATCCTGCTGGGCCATGGTGTCATCCTGTGCTGTGTCTGGGGGCATGCTCTGACCCCAGAGCTCAGTAAATGTTCACCTGACTCCTTTCCGTGCTGATCTACAGACAGAAGCTCACTAGGTAGTTAACACTTTCCCCCTGCTGTGTGCTCTCACAACTTGAGGTAATTTGGTGATTTGACAGCGTTTCTCCCTCGTGCCGAATATAAATCAGCATTTGGCACAGTCCTGCAGGGCTGCAGTGCTGCTGGGGCAGAGCAGTGGAGAGAGTGCTGTTAGTGTGCAGCCAACATGCTGCTGGCATGCTGAAACCTGAATTTCTGCAGTGTGCCACCCCAGGAGAGTCATACTGCAAACAAGCCCTCTTTTCCTCACAGACCCTTGGCCATCACCTGGACCAGACAGTGCGGGGCTGCTCTGCCCTTCCAACTCATCACTTACTTCTGCCTTGGGGTCCAGCTCATCCATGAGCTAATGGCCTAATGGCCTGTTGTGGACACAGGAGCCCGAGCTGGCCCACAAGTAATTAACTATGAGAACCATGAATTCTGTAAGGCTTCACAATTAATTTTTTAGTTTCTTTTTTCTTGCTGTTTTTGTTAATGAATTCATTCCGTGTGCTCATGGAAGTATCCTGGTGAGGCTTGAAGAGCTGAATTACAGGGGGAAAAAAAGCCTCTCATTTTGCACCAGCATTTAGCTGATGAAATGTAAAGATGCAATGAGCTGATTAGTGATTCTGGTAATGTAATTAAGGCCTCTGTTCTTTCATACGTGCAGAGCTGGAGGTCGAGCCGAGCGCTCAGTGAAAATTTGCCCTGAATGCGCAGTTCAGTGTGCTCAAAATTATTGCTCCCTCGTTATGATTCCTCCAGTAATTCCAAATTAAAGTTGATATACTTGTAAACGAAAAGCAGGGCATGCCTGTGAATTGCAAGGGCTGGAGAATTCAGTTGCAGGATGGGAATGTTAATGCCGTGATCCGCCAGAGACTGGGCAGGGAGGGGCTGTAGGCGAGCAAACACCTTGGTGGCTGTCACTCCTGCCAGATGCAGAGCTGGTGGTGGGCCTGTCTCAAACCCTTGTCTGCACTTCCCTGGCTGCTACAGGCAACCAGCCTCTTGTGGTTCTTCAGTTACATCTTCTTAACATCGCTACCATCCTAAGCCATTTACATAATTCCCAGTCTGAAACCAAGCTCGGATGAGCTCATTTTTCCATGCAACATGATTTTGACATGCCTTACATGAAACTTTTATCTTTTTTTTTTTCCTCCCCCATTTTTAATAAACATCACATTATCAAAATATTAGTGACGCTGGATTTGCCACCGTTGGTTTACCATAGATAACAGCATGGAGTGTTCTTCCCGTTCTGATTCAATAGTGCATGACAAGGGAATCCAATTTGTTCAGATTTAGATGACATGCCTCCAATTATGTAATTCCATTAGGAGGTGCCTGCAGCCAAGTCTGTGCTCACAGTCTCAGCAGACATAACTCTAATGGGACGTGTTGCAATATTGCTGTGTGGTAAGCACAACTTTGATAGAGAGCACGACCTGTCTCTCCCAGTCGTGTTTGTGGGAATGGAGAACACAAAAAATGACCCAGCTGTACTTGGGGCTCTAATCTGGCAATAAGTTATGTCACTACAAGAACAAAGCTTTGCAATGAAAGGTGAATTTGCAATGGCTATATATTTTATGTATTCAAAATCAGTCAGTAAATGCAGCACTTTGAATATGATCTTATATTCAATTCCATAAATGGAAGATATATTGGTTGCAGTTTTTTCTCTTGAATACCATCTCAGATTCCTATGTACTTGGGAATGTTGGATATTTATGAGAATATAAAGCAGCAATGAAAACATAAGACTAAATCTTAGCACAGTTACAACTTGCTTTAAATTATTAATCTTTAAGAAGCATGATAAAAAATTCTGCTATGCAAATTCTGTGGCACTGGAGTTGGTGTACATATCCATTACCATAGAGCTATCTAAATAGTGGTTTTAAAATAATTGTGTAATGTTGACGCAGAGTTACAGTTTCTGCAGGCAGGAAAAGGCAATTCTAGTGGCAGATCTGTCTCCCCAAGAAGTGGGATGTAACACCACTCATAAATAAAGCTGTTTAGATGAATTTAGCATCACTTGCAAACCAGAAGATTTCTGCAACGCCTTTGGGTAAAATGGCTCTGGCAGGGTTTGGCAGGGCTCAGCTCTCCAAGGGGTGGGAAGGAGCTGGATGGGCCATGTGAGGTGTATTTTTGAGAGAGGGTGCTAGACCTGTGGAAACTGAAGAAATTTAAATGCATTTAGTAGCCATAAAAAGGTCAAACCTCTGACAACTGTGTGACATATCTTGGTCAGTCTTGCCCTGTGTTTGGCTGGACCTGCAGACAGGTTTATTCTGCAAAGCAGAGATGTGAGCTGTACCTCTGTTGGCCAGTACTAACTAGGGTTTGGCCAAACAGATAGTATTTAAATATATCACTTTTATTAAGAAGAAAAGCTCCCTAATCTTTGCTTTGGGAAAGTATGAGTGATAGCATCTCTACTTTCATAATCTTTTTGCAGTTCTCACATGAATATATGAAAGAATTTAATAATGTTCTAGGTTAGAAAATGATCATGCATATGCATACATCTTTAAAATCTGTCTTCTCTGACTTTCTTTCCCCTAACTTACATCAAGAGAGGAAGCCAGCAAACAATTTCAATGTATGATGCATCCAATATCACCTTTCACATAAACAGAAAAAATATGCTTCCTCTGTTGATGTGATGAGACCAGGATGCATTTAAGTGTCTAGAGAAAGTGTCATTTTGTTTAAAATAATGTGAAGAGGAGCCTAGTCGCAGTATGTTGAAATGAGTTATGGGGGTGCTGCTATTTTAATGACAGGATGGGTGAGATGCAGCTGAAGATGCTGCTGTTGTGCCTGAGCCCTGGCCCAGACTGTCACTGCTGGGATCCCTTTTGCACCTGCTGCTCTTGTCCCGTCCCTGCACAGATGCTTTGCCAGAAAAGCCCACTCAGGTGGTGTTTAGCTGTGCTTTAATCTGGCCCCTCAGTGGATTGCTTAGCCTGCAGAGACAATGGAGTATATTAACCTCAGTTCAAAACCCAGTGTAATTTTGTGGGAATGAATTGTTCAGATAAATTTGGTAGAGCACAATTTCTTAATCTGCTAAATGGGGAAAGACAGTGCTGCCTGCAATTTGGGAATAAATTAGATTATTCTAGATTAACTCCTCCAGGGTGAAGACATAGGAAAAAGCTGTTGCTGCTCAGACAGTTGGTTTTCAGGTTTATTTATCGCAGCAATCCAGCTGCCAGTGTGACTGAGAGCAGAGCCTGAGCTGCTGCCATGCACTTCACCATGCTCTGGAGCTCCTGTTTGCTGAGTTCAAATGCAGGAGCATTGATCTGCTGCCAGCCAGGCCACGTACCCTGGCACTGCTTTGGCTTCTCTCCCTGGGGACAGAATACCCAGGTGTGTTTCCCTGGAGGTTCAGGAGTTCATTGGAAAGTTTTGTTCAAGCAGCTGTGCTCCAAGACACAGTCCTCGGGTCCCTTCTGATCTACGAGTGCCCGGCTTGGTTCCCTTCAGGAAGAGGTTCCCAGGTGGGCTTAGAGGAGCACAGGTCTTGCACCTTCACCCTGGGTGCCAGCATGGTGCTGGATTCAGTGACAGTGAGCAAACCTGCACACAACAGGCAGAGCCCATGTTGCAAATGCTTTGGTGACTGAACATCACTGTCTGCAAGGCTGGCTTTGGCCCCTCCACCTCCAGAGCTCCAGTCCATTCCAAAGCAAAATGGGAAAAGTCTGGGGTCCAAAAGATACATGCCTTGGCCTGTGCAGCATCTCCCTTTGTCTGATCCTTCCTGGAGTACTTCCATGTCCCAGGGGTGTCTGCACAAGCTGAATGATGAGAGCAGAGCTGGTGGTCCCAGCCCTGTGCCAGCACAGGGGCATGACAGGAGGGGTGCCCTTCCTTGGAGACCTGGCTCAAAGCTGATTCTAACAGTGAGAGGAGTTATTGCTCAGCACTGTGAGTGGTGAGAGGAAGTGTTCAATGTATTACTTTCTGGGACACCTTCCCAGAAAACGTTTCCTTGTCATAATTGCAGCACTGATGCCATAAGCCCCGGCAGCAGCTCCCTTTTAGTGGAGATGAATGGAGTGGAGTATCAGGAAAGCTTTCCAGGATTCAGTTTGGTCACAGCCTGTTAAATCAAGAGCCTGTTCAATGAGGGTATCATGTGCTCCTCAGCCTGGCCACACACAGTTAAGAGGGACAGCTGATAACTCACTGTGTTTGCTGCTTGAATCTGGGGATGCTGCTGCATCTGTTCCCCAGGAGTCACTGGACTCACACACTCTCCTGGTGTGCTGTCTGAACTGGATAATAAAGCTCCTCAAAGCAAGGACCACATTTGCCGTGGTGCTGTCAGTCCAGGAGATGAGAATTCCCAGGTCCTCCTTGTCCCCATCCACATGTGTGGCTCCTGTGTCTTGAATTCTATTTCATGTTTTGTAAGAGGGGAGAAATAAACACGTGAAGCTGCAGCTCTGATCTTAACCATAGAGGGGTTTTTGGAAGGATGGTAGACCAACAAATAATGGAAAAGCTTCTGTCTTTACTAGTCTCTTGTTCCCTGTGATGTGGGACTTGGCACTGGTGGTTCCTGGAGGGGCACTCAGTCCATCCTGTCCCTTCCCCTTGGGAGCACCCTCTGAGGGGGCTGCTGAGTGCTCCAGATGGGTAGGGAAGGAAATCTCAGGACTGATAACTGATAGGAGTGGAGTTCATTGAGGAAGAGGATGAGATAAACAAATCAGGTCTTTCATGGAGATGGAGGTATCAGGATCACCTCTTTGCTTGCTTGAGTAGGGCAGTTCCTCAGTGCTCTCCCCCTTCTTACCTGCCATGCTTTTCTCATGTACAGAGTTGTGCTCCCCTTTGTTTCCTCATTGGAAACATTTGCTTGGAGGGGGACAGCTTGGGTTGAATTTCCCAAAATTTCCCAACTTTCCCAAAGCTGTGCTCTCAGCACTGGAGGGTTGTGGTGTTTCAGATGGGTAGGAGAGATGCAGTAGAGACAGAACTTAAAGCTGATGATTGGTGAACTGTAAATTTGAGATGGAAAATGTGGCTGTACTGTAAAATTCAGGACACCATCTGTTTCATTGCTTACTTGCAGTAACATTTGTACTTGATAATTAAAATGTCACACACATTTTTAGCCAGAATAATCCGTGGAGGAGTAGAACTGTGTCTTCTGAAAATCTTTTAAGAGATACAGATCTCTTTTTTTTTGTTTGTTTGTTTCCTTTTTTTCTTTCATATTTTGAGGGCAAGGTTGGGGGAGTGGCAGATCCTTTTGGAAGGAGCTGTGACCTTAGTGAATAACCCTACATGTCATGTGGCTTATTTTGCTTTAGGTTTATCATACTGGGTTTATCATGTCCCTTCTGGCAGGGGTAGGTTATCTTTGGCTTCAGCTGAAATCAGCTAGGTTTTAAGGGTTTCTCAGCTAGCCTAAGCAAGACTTCCCTCCAGCTGAGGGTTCAATGTGATGCCTGCTTTTTTGGCTGTGCGTGCTGAGGGCTGGGAGCTCAGGGCTCAAGAACTGCAGTGAGAAGCTGCTCAAAGAAAGGTCAGATCTTGACCCAAGCTTGTGATACCCTCACAGTGAGAGAGCCAGAGTAAAGGATGAAGCAGGTAGCACTGTTCTTGGGCAGTGGAATTGGGTGCTTTTTGCGTAGCAGTGCCAGTCCTTCAGCTGGCACAGAGTCCTTCTGCTCTCCTTGCCCAGCCCAGGTTGTTGTCTCTCTGTGGTGGCCTCAGTTCAGCTGCCACTTTGGATTGAGTTTACTTCATGGCACTGAAAAGATGGAAGAATTGAATTTGCTTTTGACTGTCTGCAAGTAGGATTTTTAATGTCTTAATGCTACAAATTAATTAAAAATATAGGGAGCATCTGAAATCCAGAAAAATGCAATGTGTCCGAGCTGATGTCAGTGCTGAATGTGCTGTCACTGACTGCCAGGGAAGCATCTGATGAGGTTTTGCCAGCTCAGTTTCCAGGCACACCATGAGCTTGGACCATGTGGATAGTCCTTCTGAGCACAACAAAATGCACACATCCCTGGGTTTGTTCAGGGTTGCTGTATGAGAGGCTAAAGTGTCATTTTCTTTTAACGTGGCTTTCTTAGGGCATTGTCCTCACTGATTCAGACTGAGTAAGATATACTAAATGTTTGGGGTGGAACTAGCAGAGGGAAACAAGATATTCTGCACATCTTGTAATGTTTACTTAGTCTTGCTTGCTTAGCTGATGTAAAACCCCTCCCAGCTAAGCTTTGACACAACAAATGCATCCATGGAGTTTTACTAGAAATGCACTCTGCTGTTCCATGAAAATTTTAAATCCAGTTATGTCAGCTATGTGTGAATACAAGTTTTTAAATCCTGGTCTGCTGGGAGCCATTTGGAGCTCAGAGTGTTACAGTGCATCAGAGTGTGCCATCAGTAACAAGTCAGGATTAAAGATGAAGTCTGCAGAGAAACCACAGCCAGTACCTCAGAAACACTTCCCAACCAGCCAGGTGCTTTCAGGGCTGTTTCCCATCTTAAATCAAACATTCCAGCATCCGTGCAGACCTTGTACGTCACAGCTCAAGATGCATCCTTGCAGGATGAGGTCCTGTGCTTCTGCCAGGAGACTGTATTGTAGTGTGTGAGGCAGGACTTAAAATATTCTAATTGTCTGCTATGAAATTGCAGTTTTGTTCCCTGGAGTAGAAAAGTGAGTTTAAATCATTAACGCCACAAGTCTCAGTGATGATTACGGAAATGTTTGCAAGTGACTTAATCAGTATAGTTTGTCTGAGTGGCCCATTTTAATATTATTGCACTGATTAAGTTTTCTTAGCTAATATGTGTTTCATTTCCAATTCAATTAAATGAGAATCCCCTTCCATTACATGATATTACAGTAGTGCCCTAGTGGGGCAGGAGCGCACTTGGTATTTTCAATTGATACAGATTTCTTCATTATGCAGTCTCATGGTGCTCAATGGAATCAATGAGAGCTGAAATTAAAACTGTAGAAGTTGCAGCTGTAAATACACTGTCCTTTCCTCTATCCCTCTTTTGGCAGCAGGCTGAGAATTTCACTAGTATCAGTTCATTAATTACATCACAAAGATGTTTTCAATAGATGCTTGCTTTTGACAAAATTTTAGAAAGACTGGGAAGGATTTTCCCTGGGTTTCTGTATGTGCAATAGTCATGATAAGCAAAATGTAAGTTGCACTAATGTGCCTTTTTTATGTGCTATATATCTTCAGTTTAGTTTTTAAAAGCACTTTTGTATAACCTATCGTGGGATGTATTAACTGGCGTATGGAAGATTATCTGCAAATGGCTTGTGAAGGAATTACGTTCTTTCGTGTGAGCCAAGCCTCCTCCTTTTATGTATTATTGAAGAGAATTGATTGAGCTCTGATATAATAACAAATGATTTTATAAATACCTCTCTGGAGTTAATTTCCCATTGTGGGAGATGCAGAGCTCTTGGGGCTGATCGTGTGATCTTTTTCTTGAGAGCTCCAAGGTTTCTCCAGCGCCGAGGCAGGGATGTTCAATAGTAGCTACTCTCATGTGCAGAGGAGTTGGGAGGGGTGTTCAGGCAGTGATTATGAATTTGCAGTGAGTGCTCAGGATATAGGGTAAATCACAACTTCTAAATACACATTGATGTGTTCATGAAGAAGACAAGTGTGCGTGCCAAGCTGAGACTGGAGCCCTCCACACCCACTTCCTCCTGGATCGTGTTAGCCACAGAACTGGCAAATGAAGCACACAGGGTTCAGTGATCTCCTGATTCCTGTGGGTGGCTGGTGGCTGGCAGGACGAGTGTCCACAGCCCCAGGGGACCTTGGGCAGGTTTGCTGTGACAGCCCCTATCTCATTTCTCTGCTGCTGTGCAGCTCCATGCAGCCACGTGTCAGCTCATGCCCTCTGCTTGCACACACAGGGCCTGTCTAAAATACAGGTTTTATTTGATCATTATAAGTATTTTAATCTGGTCAGAGAGAATGTGGCTTTGCGCATTTAAGACATAGCTAAAATATATATAGATCTAAGGATGAAGCTTTTTTATTGCTAAATATATGCTTTTTATAAACAAGAAGTTGGATTTTTTTTTAGGATATAATAAATATTTTAGCATAGTTATTCTGGCTCCATAAGTGCAATGAAAATGTTAGCCTTGGCATATCAATCGCACTTTACAGATGACTGTAATTTCCTGAATGTCAAAACTCCAAATTTCTCTACTAAGCAAACTTTTCAGTGGCAAAATAGATTGCCTCCATAATATATCACTGTGTGCAAGAAAAAATGAAATCTTTATGTACTGTATTATGAATCAATGAGGCATTAAGATTCTTGGAAGGGTGAGTGGACTCTGGAAAATGAAAAACTGCCACTATTCCATCTCTGTAAACCACTGCTTGTGGAGTGTAGGCTTTGCAAACCTCGATCTTTGCCACCGCAGAAATATCAGTTACACGTTGAAACTAATTCCTGCAGCAGCATTTAGATGGGGTAAATACTGTTGTAAAGATCTGATTTATAGCAGCATCCTGTGGTTATTCACCAGCTCTGTTGCAGTGGCCTCCTATTTGCTTTGGGATATCTGCCATGCTTTTTAATGAATCCGTAACAGCTCTGTGATCGGGGCCATGCTGTACCACTCCTGGAAAATGTGTGTGATGTGGCTCCAGGAGCTCCAGGGGACAGGGACAGCTCCTCACACTGGGAGTAGGAAGGTGCTTCTGGCACTCTGTGGGTGCCAGAGCTCAATGTTTCAAAAGACATCGCTCACACCTTGAGTTTTCTTAGTGTGTATTAAGAGCAAAATTCAGCTCTGCCTCTGTTTATTAAGGGATAATCGCCCTAGGCAAGAAAGGCACTTTCCAAAGCCAAGGCCTTGCATGCTGCTTAGACCTCACAAATCCAGTGTCACCTGTGCTGCAACTTGTCATCCAGCATGATGGAGGTGTGGCACACACTGATCCTCCTGTCACCTTCTCTCTCCTTTCCTTGTGTTTTACCTCCCGTGTTTTACCTCCACACCACTGCTGCTCTCCATCCTGATGCCTCTGTCATATAACCAAGCTCGTAAGGTGGGAAGCTTTACTGCTCTGGATAGGCTGGGATGGAAGCTGGGGGTTTCCAAAGGGCAGTTCAGTCCTTTTTCCAGCAGGTCAGGTGGCTGGGATGGGTCTGGGCCCCTCTGCCCAGCATTGCCACCCTTTCCCATGCCAGACTCCAGGGTGGAGGCAGAGCACAGGGGACTGGCACCAGCAGCTGAGTCACTCTTCTGTTTGCTGAGTCTAAAAACAGAAACTTGCTTCTCTTTTTATGCACTACTGAAAAAAAAAAAAAGTAATTTAAAAGGTCACTATTCTTGCTGAATTGGTTGTGAGCAGGGGTGTCCTGCAGAGATCTTAATAATACAGGCAATTATGAAATTAATACCACTCTGGCAGATCTGCAGGGCTGCTCTCCCCTCTGCAGGCAGCACTGTGGACAATTATTTTGTGCGTGAGGTAGCTGGGAGCTTGTGCATGTGTGAGGCTGCATATTTTTTACTTATTTAAAGCCTTGTTTTCATTATCTTTGTTTGCATATGCCATGCCTGCACATATATGAATGTGTACCTTGACCTGCTAAATCGCTGCCTTCCTCTGTGCCTGAAATGCTTTTTTTCCGCAGATCTTTCATTTTGGTAATTTCACGGGCAGTGATGGGCTGATGTAATTGCTGTTCTTGAAAAATCCAGCTCCTTTTTATGGGTTTCTCTGGCACTTCTCTCCTGCTGCCGTTGCTGTGGGTAGGCTGCTGGCTTCCTACCCCCACCATTAGTGTTTCTAGACAAAACATCTCTGTGATTCATTGGGTGCTGATAGAAGTGAAAACATAATGATTACTTAGAGGAAATGTAAATTTGCATTTGCTAACAGCTTTAATTCACAGTCCTGAAATACTTATCTCCTATCCTTCCAGGCCCTTTTTCAGAGCTAATGCATTATTTGCTTCTGCCACCCTGAGACCCAGAGTAAAGGAATATAGTCTGGGTAGTCTTGCAGGCTGCTGCAGAGGAAAGGGGTGTTTGTTCCTCCTTCTCTCCCTCCCCATAATCTTTATCCATCACTTCTTTAATGAAGAAGGGATTTGTTCATTTAGATTTTACTGTACTTTTAGTTTTGGATGAGGTGGACCTGCAAGTTTGGTTTCATTTAAATGCCTGAATATAGAGGGGTCTCGTAGGAACAAGTAGTAGCCAGCCCAGGGTCCAGCTGGGCCTGAGCTGCACTGAGGTCTTTGGGGAGAGGAGAGAAGGGGCCAGTCCTGTTCCAATACCCCTGCTCCATGGTCTCCTCCTTGCACGAGCCATAACAGTGGCAGGGGAGGCCCTGGCATGGGCAGCCAGGCTGCAGATCCAGATCCAGGGCATGGAGACAGCCATGGAATAGTGGGCATGAAATCTTTTCCCTGCAGCTCAGGGGAACTCAACAGCCCCCCTTGCTCCTCTCCCACTCCCAGATGGGTTTGTTGCCACTGTCTGTGGGGCTGGCATGCCTTGGAGCAGAGCAGCACTTTGGGAAGCCCACGGGCCACGAATGCATTTCCACTGCTGCCATTGGCTTCCACATCACTGCTGGGAAGCATCTGGGACCAATCTAGAGTGGATGCAAACATTTGATTCCAGTGCTGCCTCAGTAAACTTGCCAAATATTTTGGCCTCATCTCTGTGAGTTATGCTGTGGGAGCAGCTCTTGGCAGGGAAGAGATGTTCTCATTTTGGGGAGAGGTTCCAAGCAGGGGTGGTTGAGGCATGAGAGGCTCTCACCAGGATGCTCACCCCTGTCCTGATTTGTGTCTCTAGGTGACAGAGTTTGTTAAGAACCAGGATGAGTCACAGTATTAAATGAACACTTTGCCTCTCTCTGAGTGATCTCCAAACAGATGCCTGACTCCAACAAATTAGGCAGCAGCGGTATTTCTCTTGGAGGAACAATTTGTGGTATTAGCAAATCAAATTCTCAGTGGGCCACTCTTGATGGGAATTAACCTCAACTTCTGGGAGCGAAGCACTCAGCGCCCGGCATGGCGTAATTGAGTTTGACTTCTCAGAGAGATGTGGTGGCCATGATTGATGGGCTGGGGACCCTCTGCCAGAGATTAAAATCCATCAGCAGCTTTGGAGCCCACTGGGAGGGTTCCTCAGAGCACAACAAGGAATGTGAGACTCACACCGTTCGCCTTCCTGACCTTCCATCATTGTCTGTGACTTTGCTGTCAAGTAATCCTGAGCAGGGTCAAATAATCCTGAGCAGGGACATTTTCCAGGTGATGTGGGATAGGGAGAAGTGCAGGACACTGCCTGTGACACAGTTTCTCAGTTTCCCCACAGCTGCTAGAAGCAGTTGGAGGAGAAGGAGATGGCATCTCAGATCTGTGCACAAGGCCACAGTGCAGGAGCATCTTCCTGTGTCAGATAAGCTGAGACAAGTTGCCATCTCAAAAAACCCCCAAATTGCTCAGCTTTTAAAAGAATGAGTATGTGGCTACTCTTTTATAAGCAAGCTCTCTAGATTTTATTCAGCAGCATGAGCAGTTTGTGTGGAGGGGGGAAGGACATGGATGTCCTTGTGCTGCTTGCTGCTTCTGGTGATTGTGCATTGTTTCTGGTGCTGAAGTGCCAACCCTATGATTGTTTCTCTTTTTTCCATCCTTAATCCTTTGCATCATATGCAGAATCTCTGCTGCAGGATTTTAGTTTGTTTTATTTGCATTTCTGCTGGATGTGGCACAAATCTGGTCTATCCCTTTGCCCCTGCACCTTCAGAGTGAACTTTTCTTTCAAAATATCCATCACGTGGACCAGAACTTGGAATCACACTGGCCCATTAATGTACTACAAAGTCCATGAACTGGGGAAAAACCCCACACAGATTTGGAAACTTAACAGATTTCCTTGCCTCCCCATCTCCACCACTCAGAGATGGAGACACTTCTATAAAATTGCCTCCCATTCACTGCACAAGCCTTGTCTGTGACTCCAAATGTCCTAGCCAGGCTTCCCATCTGGCTGAGCTTGACCTAGATACAAATGGGTATGTTTGAACCAGCTTAAAGCATGCCTTTACTTTTGCATGGTGAATGGGACTCTCCCAGTACTTTTCCTGGAAATCATAGCTCTACTTCCTCAGCCCTGTGCTGAAGCTGTGTTTTCCTGCATTAGTTTGCCCCTGGGAATAGTCTGTAGGGGAGATGGGGATATTTCTGGGGCTGCAGTGCTCCCTGTGCAAAGGCTGTAGGTTTCTCACCCTCAGTAACCTACAAAGCCCTTCTTGCTACAGCCTCATTTCTCAGCAGAAATGGGAAAAGGTCACTCAGTCCCTCACCTACAAATCCACTAATGGATGTAATGGTGAGTGGATGTTCAGCTTTCAGCTCCCCTCTCCAGTCCTTACCTCATAGTTCCATCAAGCCAGGCTCAGGTTTCCAGGCTGAAGCCATGGCAGCTGTCAGCATCTGACCTCCAGCCTCCCTCGACCTCAACAGGCAATTAAACAGTGGGGCAGTGGGGTTGGGATGAGCTGTGCTCTGACTTTGGGAAATTCTGGCCCATTTAATGCATAATTAGAGTCAGTCCGTCCGTCCGTCCCCCTGCCCCTCCCTTTAGTTCTGCACACAATGAGCCCCTGAGCACTGTGGGTACCTGCATATCCCTTCCCTGGCAGCTTCTCCAGACTCTGAAGTCTCTGGCTTCACTCAGTGTTGTCATCCCCAGCTCCTTACTTGGATTTCAATTTTTTCTTTCTTTCTTTTTTTTTACTTTTACAATTCGAGGTTTGATGCAAGGATTTTTTCAAAAACTGATTAGGTTGGAAAAAAGGGAATCTCATTCTGCCCCTGTGTTTGGCAGAGGTGGGGAAAGGGCTGGCAGGAATGGACTGTGTGACCACAGGACTATCCTTCAAAGCAAACAGGTGCAGCATGGGGAGCAAACTCAACATTGTGGGACTGTTCAGTCCCCGTGTTCCTCAAGGAATAGCAGTGCTCAGGGAGAGACCAGAAGCAAGTCACTGACACATCATCCCACATTCCTGATGCCTCCAAGGTCAACCTACTTTGTGAGTTGCCCTCGAGCTCCCTTTCTCTGTTTCATGGCCCCCCAAGTTCATCAGAAAAGCCATGATCATGTTCTGGTGAGTGCAGCTCTGAGCTGGAGGAATGAGCCACAGTAGTTGGAGCTCTACCTGCAAACGTGTTGTTTTGGGCTCTGAAGTACATGCTTCAAGGAACAGGCAGGAGCTCAGCATCCCCTTGGTAAGGCAGCAGAAAGAACAAGCTGTTACCTACAGAGCTAAAAATAATTGCAGAGCTTTAAGTCTTCCTCAGTTGCAGCAGAATTGATGCTCCAAGTGCTGATGGCCGAATTCATCTCTGGCACAGCTGCTTTCCTGGAGTTGCCATGACTCCTAACTCAGAGGAGAGGCTTGGGGCAAAAGCTGATGTTCCCAAAAGGGTCAGTGCCTCTTTTGGTAACATTTTAATAGGCAGGAGAGAAATGCATAAAATTGCTGAGATTGGTCCAGCAATTGGCAAAGCATCTCTCTCTACACTGTGTCTTCTCATTTTTTGAAAGCAGGATTCATCTGGGAAATAACAAAGTGGAATAAGTAACAGCTGCAAGCCTGTTTCAGCCAGCTGTGCTTAGGCCAGGGAGGCTATGGGCCCTGCCTGGGGCATCCCGTGAGTGTCCCTGCCTGGCATCCTGAGCTCAGGGTGCTGGGGAAGCCCAGACACCTCCATGCTCACTGCAGAGTCCAGTGAGCACCTTTACTCAGTGTCCCTTGACTGCAGCATTTCCCTGGCAGGCACAGATGGAGGTACCTGCCCAAACGAGGCAGCCCAGGCTGACAGTGCTCTGTTACAGCACAGCCTCTCCCCCAGCACACGAGCTTCTATTCATTCCTTTGTTTTTACAACAGCAGCCGAGGGAGATGCTTTGTCACCCCCTGTGACCAAGGAGCACAAAGGGAGAGTGGCTGAAGAGTTTGGGCTATAATAAAGCGCTCACTGTATCGATCTTGGCTCAGGATTTGTTTCCCTTCTTGCATTAACTCCCCATCGATTTCTGTGATAACCTTAGAGCATACAGCCTGGTTGGCCTTCTCCTCCAGCTGGTAGCACCCCTGTGCCTGCACCCTTCTCCCCTGAGCTGAGCTGCTCATGGGCCAGCTCCTGCAAGGGGCTCTGGGGCAAGCAGGGCTTTGCTTTTTCCCCCACAGTCATCAGAGGTTTGCTGCTGTATGTTAGTTGCTATAGTTAATGTAGAAGTTAGTGCTGTATGGTTGGGTCATTATTTTAGTGCAGTGTCCCAGTAAACTAGATCCAAGGCTCAGGAGTCCTGGCAGAAGGTAAAGAAAGGGCTTGGGTTTGCCCCAGAGATGCTCCATTTCCCCGTGCTGGGGATCCTGACAAGGCTGTGTTGCTGCTGCATCAGAGGAGCCTGAGGCACAAGCATAATCAGGGACAGCTCCTGCTCGTTGGAGCAGCTGGTTGAGGTGGTGCTCATGGAAAGCCCTTCCTCTTTGCCAGGTTGGATTCTCCAGTGCTACCAGAGACCTGCTGAGATAAGACAGAGCAAAACTCTGCGCATCTCTGCAAGGAACAGTGTGGGGTTAGCAGCTGCCACTCACTCATGAAAGTGAGCTTTTTCTTGCTCCCTCTTACTTCCAGCTCTTTCAGTGAAATCATTGAATGGCACTTCTGTGGAAAAGGACCTTCCTTGGGATTGTGGTGGGGACTTTTGCTCCATTTGCCTGTAGGAATCTGTGGCCAAATCCCTCTGAGCAGGGGGGTGGCAGCAGCACCACCCCAGGTGAGCATGAGGATGGGAGTGGTGCTGATTGTGGTGTCCCAGCTCCAAGTGTTGAGTGCTGCTGTTTCCAGCCACTGACGCTGTACTGGGCTCATTGGCTTTATTTGGCTTTGCACGTTTATTGTACTTCCTGCTTAATTTATTCATGAGTGTGGATGCTCTAAATAGGAAGAGTAGTGGTGATTCTCCAGGTTTTCTTTCCCTGTGCAGTTGGATCCTTTTTGTGCTTGTGATTCACATTTTAGTCTGTTCAAAGACAATTTTCTGTAAAACATTGACATCTAGTGGCTTTTCTGCCAAAGGAAATAACAGGGAACAGAAGTTTGACTTCAAGGTGACCAGTCACAATGTCACTTGAGAAAGCAAATTAATGTCCTTCTCCTCCTTACCCACCATCAAGGACATGGTAATCACACCCCAGGGGCTCAGGGCTCCTGGGCACACACTCCTTGGTGTTCTCCTCCTGGAGGAGTGGCCTTCCCTGGCAGGACAATTTGCTTATTGAGCTACTTTAATTCCACTTGCTTAAGCAGATGGCTGGCATCCTGATGGTGTTCCTCCAGCATCATCCAGGTGAGGCCTTGGTCATGTTAGTGGAGGTTCAAAGAGCTGTGTCCATCTTCAGGCTGTGATGGTGGACAGCATGGTGTTTGATGGTGGCTATTAATGTGCAACCCAGAGTGAACTCTGGGCGAGTTCTGTGGTTGAACTTGCAGCTTTTCCAGCTGGTGGCCTGATGGGTTCCCTGTGGCAGCGTGACCCCCACGTGTGCTACTATCCTGTTGCTTCAAACCAAAGCCAGCACCTCTCTTGAAAAATGTTTTCTCTTACAAAACGCTGTAATGCATCTAATTTCTTTTTAGTCACTTAGCTCTCCTCTC
Source organism: Serinus canaria (assembly GCF_022539315.1). Lineage (NCBI taxonomy): Eukaryota > Metazoa > Chordata > Aves > Passeriformes > Fringillidae > Serinus > Serinus canaria. The sequence continues at coordinate 7,291,873 of NC_066318.1, forward strand.
TCATCATTTCAGTCCTGTATCAGATGAAGGCAGGAGAACAAAGCAGAATTGACATGGGCTTTGCCAAGGTCCTTGTTAGGGTGAAAGTGGTTTGGGGCTTCTAAGTAAACCCCATTGATCTGGCCTGCAAAAGGAAAGGTCTTGTAGGAAATGCCTTCCTCAGAGGTGTTATGCTGCTCTGGGGCTCGTGCAGATGAGACCCACAACTGCTCATCAGGAACATAGCACAGGCAGCTCCTTGCTGTCTATGGAAACCTGTCAGTGCAGCTCTGTTGTACATGGAAATTAAAAGAGCCAGAGCTATCTGTGTCCTGCTTGGGTCGTGGCTTACATCCTGGGAGATACTTCAAGTATTCTCCCAAGGTCTGGGGCGACCATCAGTTAGAGCACCAGCAGGAGCATGTTGCCACATGGACAGCCCGGCACAGAGGGGAGTCTTGGGTTCCCTTGGCCTCTGTAGAGACAGCACCAGTTAAACAGAGACAGCTCTGTGTGTGTGCAGGTAGATGCAGCCCTTCACACTCCCCCCAGGGATTTGTTCAGCCGTCCTTCACCCTGTGGAGGTGAACTCACAGAGGAGCCTCTGCAGCAGGGCTGCTGAAAGCCTCTTAAGTGCATCTGCCTGTTTGTATCGATTTTGAGCGTTAATGCGCTCTGTGCTGGAGACACACGGGACTGAACGCTCTGTTTTCCTCTCCCCTTGGCAGGAATTTCTACTACATCACCATCCTGCGTGACCCCGTGTCCCGGTACCTGAGCGAGTGGCGCCACGTCCAGCGCGGAGCCACATGGAAGGCGTCCCTGCACGTCTGCGACGGCCGCTCCCCGACCACCGAGGAGCTGCCCAGCTGCTACACCGGGGACGACTGGTCGGGCTGCTCCCTGCAGGAGTTCATGGACTGCCCCTACAACCTGGCCAACAACCGCCAGGTCCGCATGCTCTCCGACCTCAGCCTGGTGGGATGCTACAACCTGTCGGTGATGCCCGAGGAGCAGAGGAATAAGGTTCTGCTGGACAGCGCCAAGGAGAACCTGAAGCGCATGGCCTTCTTCGGCCTGACCGAGTTCCAGCGCAAGACTCAGTATCTCTTTGAGAAGACTTTCAACATGAACTTCATCTCGCCCTTCACGCAGTACAATAGCACAAGGGCCTCCAGCGTGGAGATAGACAAGCAGACTCAGCAGCGCATCGAGGCCCTCAATTTTTTAGACATGGAATTGTACGATTATGCAAAAGACCTGTTCCTGCAGCGGTACCAGTACATGCGGCAGAAGGAGCACCAGGAGGCGCGGCGGAAACGCCAGGAGCAGCGGAAGATCCTGCGGGCGAAGCAGGCGCACCTGCGGGAGCAGGGCGAGAACAGCTCCAGCACTGACTACACAGGGAACGTGGAGCGGTGGCGGCGATAGTGGGGGGCACCTGCCAGGCAGAAAAGAAGCAGAGCCCGACCCAGCCTGCAAACCGAGTGATGCTTCTCGAGGGTCTGAAGCAAAAAGAGGTCAAAATGTTGCCTTTGCAGTTGCCTTTGCAGTAAATGTTGTACTGTACGTGGAACACTTAATCTTAGAGTGTAGTTAAATTGTCCTTTTTAGGTTTGTTGGATTATTTATGAAATACAGGAGCCGTCTCGGCTCATCGGAAATGTTTGCTTGGACATTTATTTAAAAGAAGTGAAAGGGAAAAAAAAATCCTTAAATTAGTTATGAGTACAAAATGGGATGCTGGAAAATGTTTATGATGCTCGGCTGAAATCTATCTGGGAAGCAAACTCATTTCCTAATAACGAGCATTTAGCATACTCTCACAATACAGTATATGAACAAATCCTTTTCCTTTGATTTTATCTTCATTTAATTTAATAATGTGTTTTCAAGGGCACCAACTGCTTATGATATTTACCAAGTTAATGAGTGGACGATGAAGGGAACAGTAAAGGTCTAGAAAAATTATTGACTAGTTTTATGTATAATATTGGCTTTTAAAATGAATAGAAGTAATTTCTCTAGTTATATAAATATTTAAAATTTTAAACTTTTTCTACCTACTGCTGTTTAGAGTTTTAAGCTTGGTCTATCTCATATTAAAAAAAAGAAAAAAAATACATGCATACTTTTCTGAACTCAATGCCAACGTTATAAGACACTGTTTCCAGAATTTTTCAGGGCAGTATGATTTTAACCATTCTGGAAAAGTTACAGCACATTCTCATGTTTGTTTCATAAAGCCTTCTCCAAGTTATAATCCTGTGACAGTGTCTCATTTTAAGTCTTTCTTACCCATTAGAATACATAATGCTGAATTTATCATTCCTTAATAATTGGTGGTATAAACTAGATGAAATTATATTGCTGATATTTGTGTAGTGTCTTTAAAAAGTCATAAAACTCTCTAATCCCAGCAATATTATAAAGAGAATTGCTCAATGGAAGTAGATTTACACTTGAATTAGGATTTACTTCCAGTAAATCTTTGCTACACCAGATAAGAACAGGGCTTTTTTTTTTTCCTATGCTCTTGAGCCCTTCATAGCGATGACAGATGAGGACTGGAAATGAGGGAAGCCAGTTTTTCCATAGCCATAGTTAGAGGAGGAGAAGGAGGTGTGGTGCATGGGGTGCACAGCTTGCTCCCCAGCAGGCTCTGCCGGGCTCGGGGTGCGGAGCTGGAGCTGGATCCCCGCAGCCCTCCGGCCTCCCCAGGCCCACGGCAGAGCAAACGTGGTGTGAGGGGCTCCTACAAATCTCTATGCAAAAAAATACAAACCTCTGCAAGGCTTGGGCCAGACTTTCAGCAAGCTCAGAACATTTGTGCTGCAGTGCTCCCGAGCTTGGCACTGAGCGGAGGCAGCCGGGACGGGCCCTCTGTGCCCCGGGGACACGACGCTCACAAGGCTCACTTGCACTGTTGCCTTTCACCTGTGATACTCTATACACCATGAAGGCAGGGGGGCAGGAAATGAGGCAGAAGGCTTTAAAAACACCTTACGGCTCCACGCCCGAGTTACCTGGAAGTGGTTTTACATCTGATGTTGTGTGGCTGCCTGGGGGCAGCAACCCTGCCAAGGGCAAGGGGAGAGCAAAGCAGCAGCAAACCAATACCCTGCATTAGCAGCTTTGAGAAGAGAATAACTTCATGTACAGCAATTTTTTTTTTTTTTTATGAAAACTGCAGTTGCCAATATGATGTCTCAGTTGTATTTTGGTTTTCACGGGGGAAAATAATTCGCTCTTGAAACTGAAAGGCACTGCTGTAAACAGGACTTAACTGTGGGCGAGCTGGAGGCCTGTTGCAGGAGGTGCATCTTGTTTTTATGCTGTGGTGTGCATGGTTTACAGAGACTAGTTGCATTTTCTTTGTGTATACTGTTTATTGTATATAGGGGATGTACGAATATAAGGATACCATTTTGTCATAACCATATCAAATTCTACTGATTTCCACCGTAGACGCTGTCTTATTGTGTAGATTTACAGGCCAATCCACTGACTTTGATTGTGTCATTTAACAATAGAACTGATAAATAAAATTTAACTACAGACTTCTGATTTTCATGTGATTATTTCTTTTTCTGACGACATGTTGAGAGCTGCACGATTGAGAATGGATGGTAATTCCAACATGAGTGAAATAGCAGTTGACAGCAAGTAGGTGAATTTGAAGTCATAGCTTTTCTGAATTGTATTTAAACTACAGCTTTCAAGGGCAAAACCACTTTGGGCTTTTGTCTGGTTCGGGAGTTACTGCAGAGGTTTCGACTTCTGAGCAGTCCTCAGAAAAACAAGCTGTGGTTTCTGGTGATTTTAAATACGATTGTTAGTGGTCTGAAGCATTAAGGAATTTTTTTCTCTGTGTGTACATATATGATTTATTTTTTATCCTTTATGAGATACCCACCCTCTATGTTGATTCTGGAGGATGCTGCCTAGCCACTGGCTTTCGGGGCCTTCCACTGTATCCCTTCTGGGGACACAAAAAAAATTGACAGAGACACCTTCCACTGTCCCAGGTTGCTCCAAGCCCTGCCAACCTGGCCTTGGACACTTCCAGACATCCACAACTTCTCAGAGCAACCTGTGCCAGGGCCGCACCACCCCCACAGAGAAGAATTTCTTCCTGATATCTTAGGTACATCTTCTGTCTTTCAGTTTAAAGCCATTCCTCCTTGTCCTATCCCTCCATGCCCTTGTCAAGACTCCCTCTTCAGCTCTCTTGGAACCTCTTTAGGCACTGGAAGGGGTTCTGAGATCTCCCCAGAGCCTTCTCCAGGCTCTGGATACCCCCAGCTCTGTCAGCCTGTCTCCAGAGCTGAGATTCTCCAGCCCTCTGAGCATCTTCTTGGCCAGAGATGCCACAAAGATACTTTTTGACAGTTTGGATGGAGGCATTTTTTTCTTGCTGTCCCACAAGTTTGCCAGGCTTGCAGCAGGACAGTTGACATGAAGGTGTCCAAGGGAGACTTTGCCTTGAATTCACCTGTGAGGACAGAGCTGCCCTTCTCCTGTGAGTACCTGCGGGGCATCCTCCCTCTGAGAGGCTTTTTGAGCCCTGGGAGCAGGGGGTGGAGGGGTCTGCCAGCAGATCTGCATTTGACTGGCTTTATAGACAGGTCTGTTAGTGCACTGAGGGAGTGCTGCAGGAGCTGCTAATGGGATGGAGGTCGTGTGAGATGCCTCCCTGCAGCTAAAAAAGCGCCCAGCAGTGAAGTCTGGCGTAAAACCAACTGGGGTTGCCTTTTGAGGGGAGTAATTTGACAGCTGAGAAAACTCTTACTGCAGGAGGGGAAGGATGGAGGAGTTGGGGATGTGTTTGGACAGACAAACTTCAGAAGCTGAGGAGCTGCAGCAGTGAGTCAAACAGCTCCCAAACCCTCTGGCAAGTTTTGAAAAGCCTGGAGACACAGTAAGAAAACTCTTTGGAGCACCAAGATGCCTCTTAAGTTTCCAGGGGTGGAAAGGGATGTCAGCACCTCTGGCACTGCCAGACCCCCCTGGGACAGTCGATGTGGAGCCCAGGGCTGCTGAGGAGGTGGTGATGTATAGTGCTAAAATTCATGTTAAACAGAAAGTCTTGGTTCCTTTTGCCCTCCAGAAAATTGGGAAGTTGTTAACTGTGAGACCTGTGTGGTCTTGCAAAGGGCTGTATTTGGGTCCCAGAGTTTGGGACTAAATCTTTCCTAAGAGTACCTGGTTATGTAAAGGCTGTTGGGCATGAACTGCTCAGCTGATTTTTGTAAGGGACCTTTGCATCCTCTTTATATGGCAAATGATCTGTTTCAGTGTGCTATAATACGTTTGCTTTCAGTGATTTAATTTTTGAGTAAAAATGAACTAATGGCTTTTTCATGTAGTTTTTTTAATTCACACATTACCCAAAATATCAGAGCCATGGGTAACACCTGACAGATACCAGTGCAATTGCTGTTTCAGCTGTTTCTGCTCATGAAATCAGTGAGGAGAGGAGAAGAAAATCTGATACATCTCCTCACTTAAATTTGAGCCAGAATTATCAGGTAATTGAGGAAATCTGTCAAACTAATGCAAACCTTGAGCTGCAGCCCTGAGCTGCCAGGCTGTCCCGGTACTCCAGGGAGGCACAGAGAGCAGCTCTGGGTGGAGAGGTCATCCTTACACAGATACCTTCTGCAGGAGAGGTATTTTCCAAGCAGGGGATAAATTTAAATCTTTCACTTACTAGAAATATCCCTGTCTCCAGAGCATTTGTGTGGAGCTGGGGGAGGTTTGGTTATTGCTGCACCCTGCTGGGGTAGCAGTGCCTGAGAAGGGAGAAGTGGGGAATCCTTCACAGGTGGGAATGGGGGTGCTGGGATGGGGATGTGGGATCTCCTGCCTCCAGAGTGGATGGAGCACTGCCAAACCAAGCAGTGATCCAAATGAGGGTGGGCTCCAGGCTCTGGAGGCAGCTGGCACCGTGTCCTTCCTGCCCTCCTGGCAGCTGGAGCAGCCTGCACAAACCTTCCTGAGCAAATAGCCCAGCATCTGAACTCTTACCTATGAAATTCAATTCTGGGTTTCCTAAAGCAATCTCCCTGTTCCACCAGCCTCATCAGGGAAGAGTGTAATTTCATTTAATCCATTTCTTGAGTTCAGAGTGAGCGGCGTTGCCATCATGCTAATATCACTGCTCTGCCATCTCTAGAGACAGGCTGACGAGTTTGGGCCTGAAATCGAATTTAGCTCTGAGCTTCCAGAGGATCTATCAGCCAAATTACCCGTGGTCTCTACCCAGCAGCTCTGTCATGCAGTTTAGCTCTGTGAGGATACATTAGGCCAGGCAGGAGAGGTTGTATCGCTTTTTGTTTGGGGAGCAATGAAATGCTGAAACAATATATATGCAAAACAATCAAAATAGTTATAGTGAGAGCTGAGCGTTCATGTTCAGGGCGGTACAACCACTGCCTTTTGGTATCCTCAGCTATTTTAATCTGTTCCCCCATATGACTGCAAATAAGGTTTTCACTTGATAGGATGTGCACAAGCAGTTGTGGACATAAACCTCTATATAAGCTAGAGAGATTAATGTCAAATATATGTATTTTCTGATGGGCATTCATGGGCAGAGGGATGCAAATGGGTCCTGGCACAGCACTCACTCGAGCCCTTATTCTGATAACTGTCTCAGCTCCACAGTATCACTTGGTGGCCAATGGCACAGTGCTTGTTTTGCCAATGAATAGCAAACTTTCTGATACATTAAGGTTGGGAATTATGAGAATTACAGTGGGAAATTGATGAGTTTGGGGGATGTTTAGACCAAGGAAAGGTGAGATTTTGGAACAGCTCTATGGTTTGAGGTTCTCAGCTCAAAGAGGGACACTTCATTGTCCCTCTTTAAATCTACATCCTTCTTTTAAATTCTGTCTTTAGATTGTAAAGGCAATCTGTAATGAGCTCAAATGATGTACAAGCTGAATTAAACCTTTGATATCAGATTAAATGGTTTAGCCTGACTTGGGATAGGAATATTGTGACCTTTTCCTTTCAAAACATCCTACAAATATAAGATGCTGGGTTTTGGGTGGGCTGTGGCTGTAAGGGATCTCTCTCCCCTTTGCTGTCATTGCTTGGTATTTGATACAGCACCAGCTCTGTAATATGTTTAATATTAGGTAAGCACGTGGAAAGTGTTCTTTTGTGCCACATAAGCAGGTGAATAGGGGGGTTATGCCTCGTGGGAGATGTGTGCTCCACAGGGGGAGACTGGGAATTTCCCCTCTGGGCATGGCAAGCTGGGAAGAGTATTAATAGACATCATTACATTAGAATAATTGCTGTGGAATCAGCAAGCGCGTACATAATCTTTAATGCCTGGGAAATCTCACACAGTTTCAAAATAATTAAAAGTGGGATTAATCTAGATGCCAGACAACGCCTGCCTAATTACTAATGAATAAAGCTGTCTGAATGGCTGCAGCACCCTCAGCAGCATCAGTCTCTGAAGTCAATCCCCTGCTAATGGGTCCTTGTCCCTGTCCGGGTGAGAGCCCACCGGCGATGCCCTGGGGAGGCTGCTGGGGACAGGACCCAGGGACAGGGGGCCCAGCCCTCCTGGAGCATCCCTGGATGTGCAGGTGTGCTCTGCATGTGGCTGAGAGCTGCCCCCGAGCCGGCCCCACGGGAATCTGGGGACAGAGAGGGTGCAGAAAGCGATTTTATGGCTGGGTGAGAAACAACAGCTGGGAGAGGCCCTCAGCTCCAGCTCGCATCCCAAACGTCAGCTTGGCAAAACCCCTCCTGTCCAAAGCCCAGGCTGGCTGTAGCTGGTGCTTGCTCACTGCCTGGGCCAGGCAGGAACTTCTGCTCCCAGGAGCAGCTTTGCAGTTTTATGGGGCTGTAAATACACAAAGAGGTAATATTCTCCCAGCAGGGAAGGTGCTGTGGTGCACATCCCCCCGGGAACACACTGGCACAGCTGGGCACGCTGGCTGTGTGTGCTGGTCTGGGGGGCAGAAGCCACCACACCCAGATGGACCCCAGGTGCCACTGCCTGGTGCCCAGCGTGCCCCATGGTTGTTGGCAGACACCAACAACAGATTTACAGTCATTACCAGGATTTTTGTGTTCTCTGAAGACCTGCCACACCTGGGGTAACTCCTGCTACTGGACTGAAGGCCAGGAATTCCCCTTCCCTCAGTTCCCAGGGCTGGTGATGATGTGGGATAACCTCTGCTGCTGCTGCTGGGAAGTGCATTTACTGCTGCTGCCTTTGCCCTGTTTGCTGGAATCCTTTGAGGTTTCCTTATGGACATGTGTTTATTTTGATTCAATAGAAGATCACATGGTTAGCCCCTCATATCAGAGGAGCTATTGCTGGGCTGCACAGATGAATGCAACGAGCAGGTCTGGGTGTATTGCTTATTTATATATACAAAAGTTATGGGTGCTTTGTGGGAGTAATGAATTGAAAATAAGTAGTGATATGCTGAATTTTTAAAGTACAGAAAAATATATTCTTACAGTACAAATGTATGGGAATAATGAGGAGGGAATCACAGAACTGATTCCCTCAGGTCCTGTGCTCCGGTGCCTGAGTTTGCACATGGAGGACTCGCACCTGGAGGTGGCCCAGGTGGTGCCAGGTACCACCACTGTTGGCAGGCAGCTAAGCCAAGAGGTGACACATGGGCAGCTATTGCCAGGAGGAATGGTGGAGAGCTCTTACCCTAGCCAAGGAGCCTGGAATGTGACCATCATTCTGGAAATCACTTAAGATTTGCCAGCTGTGATCTGCTAATCCCCTCCTCAGAGAGACACGTTTGGGACCTCACATCTGGGGCTGCTCAGGGTGGGTGAGTGGGGGCACCAGGAGGGACAGTGCCCATGGTGAGTCCTTGTCACAGCCCTGTGCCCCCTGCCCTGCCATACCGTGGGTACCACTGCTGTGTTTCAGCTGTATCCATTCTGGGATTGCTCACAGATCCTCCAGTCCAGTCAGATCCTGCCCAGGGAGCCCACGTGCACCAGGCTCTGCCAAAATAACGCTGCCTGCTGGGGCTGATCTGATGTGCCAGGGAGGCACTGCCAGCACCACGCCAGGCAGAGGGGGAACAGTTGGCAGCAGCAGCTTTCCCAAACAGTCCCTTCCATCGTGTCCTCAAGTTCCATCGTGGAGAGAGCACAGATTATAATTAAGGACGTCCTGCCTTCCTCTGGTGCCCCTCAGAGCACGTTCCTCACTGTGGCTGCCCGGCTGTCCGTGCCCGTGGTGTGTGGGTGGCTCTGCAGGGTCGCTGTGCTGCTGCTGACTCACTCACGGTGCCACTTCCCCTCACCAGCTGGTCACACCATTGCAATACTGCCTTTTTCTTTTTCTTTTTTTTTAATTCTCTTTTTATTGCCTTGCTGAGAAAATGCTGCATCGGCGTCAGTGTGTGCAAAGTGCTGCCTGCAGAATTCTACGTCCCTTCCAGGGCCTTTCAGGATGTCACTGCCAGTCTGGAAGGAGTCGTGCTGGCTCTTTGTCAAACATCACATTGATTTTAAAATTACTCTGATGGCTCTTTAAGGCAGTGCACTTTTTGTGGCCATCTGCATTTGTCATAGCTGATCTCTCCCTTTCCCGTGGAAGGGCAGAGGGGTGGCATTATCTGGTTTGGCTGCATTGATTTTCTGGGAGTGGCAGGTCAGATTCTGAATGGGGAGAAGATGATCAGAACTGAAATGTTGGACTCTGTTTTTCCCAGTGGTGCTCAGCTCCTGAGCAGGATGGAACTCACAGAACACACTCTGCCAGCAGGGTTTTTCCTCCCAAGACACCTGGGTGGTGGGTAAGACAACAGTGCTTGAGCTGGAGGTTTGTAAGGCACGGACCATGAGCTGTGATAAAGGGAGGGTGGGGTCCACATAACTCCTGCCTCCTTCTTCTTTGCTGAATCTGGCAACCCATGCCCTAGATCCTCACCCCTTGACCTGGCTGCTTTTCTGTCACTTCTGCACAAAAGTGAAAGCCAATCCAAAGGTTGTAGAGGCAATGTTAGACATTAAGAAGTAAAGGTAAGTCGTTCTGCATACTGCAGGACAGCCTTTCCATGGGGGTAAACACAGTCTCTGTATCTGTGTGCTCAGCTGTTAATACTGTAAATGAAGTACAATGTTTTTCAGATTACTGAATCATTGTTGTCAGTAGAACAAGCAGCCCAAGCAGGCTGCCAAGGCAGGAGACGAAAGAAATCATTAATTTTATGTTTCTGGTTAATGCAGAAATTTCTGAGTGAGGGTGATTAACTGCTGGAACGAGCCACTGAGGGAAACAGGGGATCCTCCAGCTCCTGCTGTCTCCAGATGAAGGCTGGCTGCTGCTCTGTGAGGGACACTTTTGCCAGATAAAGTTGCATTCTGTGCAAGTGCAACCAGCTGAGTTGTGGAGGGAGCCCACCAAGTGCAGAGGCCAAGTGGAGACAATCCAATCATCTCAGCCACCCTTAACACTTGTGTGGTGCTCTTGGAAAAGGTTCTGCTGCTGTGTGGGTCCTGAATATTTATGGGTCAGTTCATTCTGTCCCCTTAAAGAAATATCTCAGCTGGCACCAGCCTCTGGGGCAGTGGTGCTGTCCCCTGTGCCTGTGGGGATGGTGCAAGAGCTGCAGGGTTCTCTCCCCTGCAGGATGCTGTGCAGAGCCATTCTGTGCAGCCCTGGAAACTTCCCTGGAAGGGAAACCCAGGCATGGAGAGTGCAGTACTTTGCATTTGGGGGTGGGTGGGAGGCTGCCCTGAGGGTGACAGCGTGGCAAAGCTGCCTTCCATCAGTCAGCTGCATGACAGAGCTCTCCTGCTTTGCAACCTGTGACCATTTTATATATTGGTCATTTATGTATTGGTTATGATAGAGGCCAGTGGTCCTCATCTGACCCTGGCACTGCTCATCTTCCTCACAGACCTTGTGTGGGGGGTTGGGTGCATCCCCTGCAATTGCAGCACAATAGCTGGGAAATTGTTCTGATTAATTCTCAGGGCAGATAATAATTAAGCAGGATGCACCTTGGATTTGCTTGACCTGAGTGTTGGGGTGTGGTTAATTTCTTTTGCTTTGTCTGATGGTCAGCCTGGCTCCTCAAGGGAGAGCTCAGCATGCAGGGGAGCAAAGAAAATGCAGTCAGGATAGGAGGGGACTTATGGAGCACATCTCAAGGTTGACTTTCTTGTGAGACCTCAGAGAACAGCCCGTTTCTCAGGGCCCCAAAGCCAAGGATGCTCCTTGCCCTAGGCTGTTGTGTGAGGAAACCTTTGCTGCTGATCATGGGGAACAGTATCTGATGTTCCCACCTGCCAAGCAGCAGAGATGCCTGGACATCACCACCCAGCCTGATCTTGGCCCCCACCCAGTGCCAGGATCTCTGCCCTCAGAGCAAAGTTCTCCCCTCCCTGGCCCCATCTGAGGGGGAAAATAGGCATTTATTGAAAGGATTTCTATGTGCTGGCCAAGTTCTGCTTGGTATTCAGAAGTGGAAGAAAGTAGGAACCGTAATATTTACATCCATAATGATTTAGGCTTTAATTTAGGCAATATAATGCAATCTTTCTCTGGACTTTAATAGATTTTCTATTATTTTGCTCCACAGCTACTTGGAAATGTGAGCTCCTTTACTACGTGACTACTTAGACCAATAAAGGAGCTGTTTACTTAACACATTACTTTGCAGGCAGCCTCCTGCAAGTCTGCTGGTGGAGGCTGCCTTTGTCCATGGCTGTGAGTATGAATATGCATAATTAATAAATGTTATTTGCTGGACATGTATTCCTGAGTGTCTCAGCTCTCCTTGACCGAGAAATTCTGTCTCTTTGAGATCTAATGAAAGGTTTAGACTTTTTAATTTATTTTCTTAGATTAGTCTCAGAAAATAACCCTATTATTCTAAAAGGTAGATCAGTCCCTGAGGAAGATATGAATAAATGAAAAAGCAATAGGTGAAAAATAGGCCAGAACTGCTATTACAGAAGAGTCTTCCTGACCTTTTAATTTTTGGTTCAGAAACACAGGAAATCAAACTGTGAGCATGCAAAATCCAGCCAGCTGCTCCTGCAGCCCCAGTAGCTGTTTTTCTGTGCAGGAGTGGCAGAACTTCTACTAGAGCAAACATCTTCTCTGGAAATAGATTTAATACTACAGTCACTTTAAATGTATTTTAGGTTGCATTGAGTGCACGAAATTCATTGTCTGTGTTCAATTCCATTTTGGATTGTACACACTAGAGGGAGCCATGGAAAAACCAATCCCCAGCCTGCTGCCAGGCTCTTGCCATTCTCCCCAAAGCCCTGCCTGCTCCTGATCTCTCCCCGGGGAAAATGCGTGTCTTTGAGGAGCAGACCCTTAAAAAAAATTAAAAAAAAAAAAAAACTGTAGGAGCAGTTTGTTGAAATTTAAAATTAAAGTGCATTGCTTGAATATGCTGGTGTTGGTCAGAATTTTAGATGGAAAAAGGTACTTATTTCAATACATCTAAATGTTGCCTTCTGAGATGGTCCCAGGTTATGTGACATTGGTCCTTTTGGATGTTGCCCTGAATTCCTCTTCCTCACTGAAACATTGTATATACACCCAGAAGATGCTTTTACACAGTATCCCACTCTCAGGAGCACAGCCATTGTTGAAGGTATCCAGTAGTCAATTAAAATGTTTCAGGAGACAGAAAATTATGTTTGCGACTCTGTTTCATCTGAAATTCCACGTTTCTCCTGTTTCCCACCACCCATAAATTTGCCTAATCTCTTCTTAAAGTCCCCTGTGCCCCCAATACTGATTGCCAGAGAGGGGGGTCCTTGGGGCTGGGGGAGAGGGAGCTCCTCTGTTTTCCTTCTGCCTGAGCCCTCTTTGCCTTGGGAAACAGGGAAAGAGAGCTCCCAGCACAGTCCAGATTCTGGTGGCCTCCTGAGCCCCCCTTTTCCTCTGCTAAATGGTGCTTGTTTATAAGGCATGATTTAGGATAGCAGATATTCATTTCTGCCTCCTTTGGGAGCTGATATTGGGAGCTGGTGATGCAATCCCTGTGCTGATGGATCCTTGAGGAGGTTAATGCACTGTGCGAGGCCAGGACGAGCCGTGCAGGCACTGCAAGCCCTGCATTTTCACAGTGACTATTTGCCCTGGCAGCTTTACGGGATGGAGTGGGGCTGTAGTGGAACAGGATCAGAGCAGGGATGTGAGGATTTAGCCATGCTGTTGTTAATGGTGGTCACAGCGCTGCGTATGTGAAGCCCAGATGATAACAGGAGCAGGCTGTTTGCTTTGCTGCCTCACAGCACAACAGCAGCTTTGTTGGAGCTTTGATGAGCTGTCTCTGCTGCAGCTCGGGTGCAGGCTGCTTCTCTGTCTGCAAGGAAACATCAGCTCTGTTAAGGCAGAAATGTTTCCCTCTGAATGACAAGAAAAGAAAAGCCGAGCAGTGGTCTTGTCAAGTGCTGTTCCACTGATAAAACAGAAAATAGGACAAAAGTTTTCTCCCATCAAACAGGGTTATTCTCAGCCAACAGCAGACATCTCCCATTTATTTATATCCTCTTGCTCCTGTGCTCTTTTTGTACTCCCATCTGTATAAAGCTTCAAAGGGGCTCCAGGCCTGATGCTGCAAGTCCCTAAAAGACCTGTCACTGAGGTAAATAAACCCAGCAACAGGCTGGGAGAGAGTAGCAGCCACTAGGTAACTACCTGGGAAGGCTTTCCAGGATTGGAGCTGAACCCTGGCACAGAGGTGGATGCACAGCTCGGTGGGTGGGATACACACATGGTCACATTTGAGGGTCAGGGCTTGGAGCTGTGCTGGTGCAAGGAGTGGCAATCCTTCCTGGCCTCTCCTGCTCTCCCACAGTGATTAGTGCACCTTTTGTAAGTCATGCAAATAGAAATATTAGCTGAGTAATGCTTAAACAAAGCCTCTGTGTGTTTGGGGACGGTGGGGAGTGTGCAGGCTGGGCTACCAAGAGTAGATTTAGAGCAGCTTTTACTTTCTGATGAAGACAGTCACACACCTCTGCTTGGAGCACTGACCCTGGAGGAAGAAATGAGAACCCATTTGGGAAGGAGTGATACTTCCATAGGTCATCATATCCTGAATCCCCCAATGACCCAGGGAGGTTTGTTTCAACCCAAGATGGAGATATTATTCCAAAGTGATCTGCAATGCACAGCAGACCCAGTGTCTCTGTGCTGTGATCTGCAGGGAAAGTCTCCAGGGAGATGGTGCTGGTTGCATTTGGAGATGATTCAGAGGGACACACCAGGGACAGAGCATGTCCGGGTTCCCCTGCATGCTGGACATCGTCAGGAAACAATTTTTCTGCTTTTCAGATCCCTCTCAGGCTCTTCAAAGGCACAGCTGAGCACTGAGGGGCAGAGTTGTGTCCTGTGTGTTGTTCCCCACATTGTACCTGGTTTTATTTAGAAAAAAGGCATCAAGGCTGGCAGAAGCCATTCTTTGTGATATGATGCAGCAACTGAAAGGAGAAACCTTGCTTTTATGGCTCTGAAGGAAAAGCTTCCCATTTAGCCCAGGAGTAGCAGCTGTTCTCCCAGTTTACAACACACAAACAGACGGCATTGTTTTCTGATTTGCCTTTTTTATTACAGCTGATATTGGCTGGATAGCTAGCAAAAAAACCACAAACAAACAAACAAAAAACTCCAACAGGGGAAGACCGGCCCAGCTGGTTCACTGAATGGCATTTGGGAGCTGTAGGAGCCCAGCACACGCTCTTCAGGCAAACACCACCCAGGTACACCCATGGTCAGTGTTGCTCTCTCTGGGTGCATGGGAAAAGGGTCTCCTTAGGGTGGGTGGGGCAGTGAACAGGTGGTCCCAGGGGACTTTCTTGTGTATGGCATGTATTCAAAAGCTGGGAGATGCCCCATGAGCCAGCCGGTAAGGGTGGCTCTGCAGCCTGTTGGGAGCACTGCAGTCAAAAGGGACTTTTCTCCCTCAATTCATCAAACACAATTGCATTAATGTGAGGGAGCAGAGCACTGAGTAGGCAGGGGCCATTTTAACAATGTGGCGATGTCTTTTTATTTATTTATTTCACCAAGATCTCACCTGCAAATGGCTGAGCTGATTTCTCTAAGTCAGGCTCCTCTGTGTCAGGTGCTCAGTGGGTATTGCTGCCTCGGCTGATCTTTCTGCAGGCGGCACTGGATATTTTTTACAGCTTCCTCAAGCTCATCTACCCTCCCGGCTGCTCTCACGGTGCAGCAGAGCAAAGGGACTTGTGCCAAGGCTTGCCAGGCCGGCCACTCGGCAGGGCTCTGCTGTGCCTTGGGGTGACCGGAGCGCTCGTTAATTGGCAGCGGGTTCTTACCCTGGCTGCAGGCAGGGGCTGTGCCAGCACGCCGCTTCCTCCAGCACCGCTCCGGTGATTACAGCTTGACTCAGCCTTGCAGCGCTGCCGTTCTCCCCTTCGGAGCCTCTCCTGGGAGCCCGAGGTTTTGGCAGGCACTTCCTCAGTGTAAGGTGTCTCTGGGGACCCGGGCTCACTTACCAGCACTGTCTCGCATGTGCCCAAACTGGCTGCAGGCTCCAGCCATCGAGGGAGAGGAGCGAATGCCAGCAGCCAGTGAGTCAGTGCGCTCCCATGGTATTTGCTAGGCTTGGGTGGGGTTCCTCAGAAATGCCAGTTCGCTTCCAAAGGAACATAAATCACCACATTTATACAAGCTTCAGTTCCACAGATCCCTGTTTAGCAGTCGGGATGGGGTTTACAGCTAATTAAAAAAACAAAAAAGAAGAGGGCATGTGAAAGCAAGACCCAAATGTCTTTAATAATTATCCCAAGAGCGAAAACTTTCACTCTCCTTTCGGATGATGACAAACACTGGGGAGCAGCCGCCCCCGGAAACTCGGGCCCCTCCTGCCTCCCTCCCTTTGAAGCTCGGTTTCCTTCCCCTCGGCGGTGCAGCGACGTGACTGGGGACAGTGTGTTCATCACACGCTGGCACTCTGCGGGGCCGAGCCCGGCTGCTCCTGCAGCCGCCCATGTCCTCCCTGCAGAGCAGCTCCTCCCTGGCTGCTCGGGAGAGGGGCAAATGGGGCTGCTGCAGCCATTTGCTGGCTTTGGAGAAGGGATCCATCCTTCCCCATCTTGCCTGGCTCCGCTCACCTCTGCATGGGTGATTTGCGTGGGACAGGGGGACAAGAGCACTGCCTTGCTGGAGGAAGGGACCAAGCATTTTTCTCTAGGTAATCCACCATAACAGTCAGCAAAGAAAAACTCCCAAAACCTTTTGTTTAAAACAACTGGACCTCTCTTATCTGCTCCACAAAGCGAGTGCACCTTTTCCTGCCCTCTTGTTGCTGATCCAAGTCAATTGATTGAAAGCCCGGGTACCTGATGGCTGGGGTCTCATTTGCTGCAGGTACCTGATGCTCACAGCCACCCACAGCCCATTGCCTCCTTTGTGAGCCTTGTTCCCCTCCTGTGTTTCTACCTTTGACGTTACGTTCTTTCTCTTGCAAGTCCAAAGAACAAAGCTGTCCTCCCCACGCACTCAGGCACTCCTTCTTTTCCTAACTGAGCTCTGCAGTGCAGAGTTATTAATAAAAAATCACAACGTCATGTACAGCCCGCACCATCACATCTGTCAATGTCACCACCACGCAAGATTGTGTGTTTTTTCCACCTTTTAATGTTTCTTTGCTGCAGAGGTTGTTTAAAAGGAGGAG
Source organism: Serinus canaria (assembly GCF_022539315.1). Taxonomy (NCBI): domain Eukaryota; kingdom Metazoa; phylum Chordata; class Aves; order Passeriformes; family Fringillidae; genus Serinus; species Serinus canaria. The sequence goes on from NC_066318.1 coordinate 7,308,537, forward strand.
GAAAGCTGAGAAGTCCCTCCCTACCTGCCAGAAGGAGTGATGATTTCAGTTAGGGGTGTGGCAGTTTGATGTCATCGTTTGTGGTTATTAAAAACTGTTATTTGCGAATATTCAGCTGCTAAAAATAAAAGAATTCTAATACTCTACCGTGATTTATCTTATTGAAGGTGTCAAAATGATCCTGGTTTGTCAACCTCTTAAAATGTCAAAATGTCAATTTCTAAGTGGGGCTCATGGCCTGTGTCTCTGCTCACTCCTTGGTAACATATTTAAGGTTAATACTCAGCAGTGGTCATTAAAATCAGCTTCTACTTGAGCAGGGTTAGGTTTTAAAGACTTATGTTCAGTATTTCCTATAGTTAGTATAATCCATTCATAAGTGCAGGAATACAATGCAAGACCCTGTCCCAGCAAAGGCTGGATTTCACTGCCATGAGGGTGAGTGATGTGCAAAACAACTTGGGAGCCAAGGCTCCTCTGCCCTGACACATTGAGGAATTCAGGACAAAACCTTCTGAAGAAAATGCTGCAGCAAAAAAATACAAGACAGCAGAAGGCAGATTTTATGGCTGGGATCTTTCTATGTTTTCCCTTTGCAGCCCAGGTGGGACCTCTAATGAGTAACCACGCTCCACACAGCAGTGTTTGGTTCACTCCATTGATTGTCTTCTAGCACGAAAAGGAATTGGCTTATGGCTTTCTTGGTATCCCAGAGGATTCACAAGGATCCTGCAGGAATGTGGAGCAGGGGGAGGTGTCACATCATCAGCCTGAAGCACCAAGTTCCTCCAGCAAGGACTGCAGGGACCATGGGTTTGCTGGCCCTCACAAAGGGATCTGCAGGTGGGTGTGAGGGTGACCCTGGCCCAGAGAGCCACTGCAGCCTTCATTAGCCCACTTGGCACACACACTTCTGAAACAGGAGTGTTTTCTGTATGCATGTGCATTGCCACTGGGGTGCAGCTCTGCAATCTGCTTTCTGCTCAGCACTGGGATTCCTTCCTGTTACACATCCGTGGGCAGCCTGTGGGTACAGCAGTGGGGCTCTTGCCATCGATGGCCCCTGGGGAGGTGGCACAGGACCTAAATGGGTTTGTTGAGAGCAAGCCAAAGCTGGAATTAGAGTGTGACTGTTGTGTCCATGGGGAGAGTAAGGGCAGCCCAGACCAATTCACTGTGTAGGCAAACAACTGCCAGAAGGGCTTGGTGGAGCCAAGGGAATAGGGTGAAGGAAAGAGGGTTGCTTTAGGACTGGAAGCCCCATCCAGTCCTCCTTGTTCTCTAGTACGTGAGGCTGCCTGGGAGTCTCATAATTTGCAGGTTTAAAATCTTGTGGACTTCAGGGAAGAAGGTGGAAACTGCTGTGGGCTAGGCAGGAGGTAGATCTCTTTCAGCTGTAAAAATCCCTGACTGCCTTGTGCCAGCTTGTGTGAGTGGCCATTTACTTCCCAGCAGGAGAGCTGCACAGTGAGTGAGGGGGAAGGAAATCCCGCTCTGTGCTAGAATTGTTTTGGTGTAGAGTATCAGGGATATTTCTTCCTCTGTTGTTACAACCACCTTACACCACGTGTCACTTTCTGTTGTTTTATTTTGCAATAAGAGCAAAATGTCACTTGCTTTTGCAACCTGTACGTGCCATGGGGCATAACGTGGAAAGAACATTGAATATACCTGTTTCTTCTGCTATCCATGGGCTGTTCACAAAACCACGTTAATATCCCTTCCCTCCAGACACCTGCCAGAGACACGAACCTCTCCTGCTTTGTAATTCCTGCCCAGGAGGTTTGGGACACAGATGAGAAGCCATAGACTAGGAGGCCCCAGTCTGGTCCTCTCTGGCTTCCTCCCCTTCCCTGGGGCAGTCCCCAGCAGAGAAGCTCGGGATATTCCTGTTTCTCCTCTCTGGTTCACCCAGCTGGTCCTCTGACTGCTCACAGAGTTGAGTGCACAAGCCAGCTGAGTACCCAGCATTGAATGCAGCCCCTCTGAATCCACCAGCTAAGCCACCTGCTCAAATGTTGCAAATCAGTGCAAATTCCAGCTCAAGTTTCCCAAGCATGGACACAGCCAGGCTGCCTCGAATGGATGCTGAGAGCAGATCTCACACTCGTACAGTGTGCAAGCAGCTGGAGATGCAAAGCACCACCTCTGCAGAGAGGAGCCTGCCCTGTGCCAAATACGGGATGTGGCATGAGTCAAAATGAGGGACACCAGGAAATAATAGACTTCACATGAAGGAGAGCAATAATTAGCAGCTGTAAATCACCTTTCATCTACAGATCAGAGAGGCGTCTCAAGCACTAATTAGCACAGCCTTGCAGCATCCCTGCCCCATAACTAGCACGGGGCAATGGTTATTCCTCTGCTGGCACGCAGCCACGTGTCCTTGCAGGCACCAGCAAGAGGGAACTGGCTTGCAAGGTTGGTCCTGTTCCACTTCTCACAGCCGGGCTGGACGTTCCTGGGCACCTGTGCCAAGGCTCTGCTGTGTGCCCCAAGCTGTGTGCCCCAAGCAGGTTTGGTGTCTGCTTACACAGCAGGTAAGTGAAGATGGGCCAGGGGGAGCAGAACACACTTGGGATCCAACCCATTTCTGCTTTGGGTTCCATCTGATATTTTCTGTGTGGAAATCCCTGCTTAACTCAAAGAAAACGAGTGAGCAAGGTAAGCTCCTCCAGGAGCAAAAGTCCTCCTTAACAGCATTTTGAGAAAGTATGGCAGGGAAGTTTACAGTCTCCTAAAGTTTTCATAACTACACGTGTGTATGTATTTAAATAGAAATATTTACAAAACAATTTCAAAAAAATCTAGAGTTCTTTAACCTTGGTAGTTATCTCTGTAATGTTGGGAAGACACACCCAAAACACTTGTTAACTCGGGCATGAAGCAGAGAAGACAGGTTTGCAGTGATCTGTATGTGGAGTTGTTCATATTTCTTGAGAAGTACACAGAAGCCTGGTAAGCCCCAGCCTCAATCTCCTGCTTCTCTTAGTTGAGTCATCTTTTGTAGGAAAAATGAAATATGCTTTTCTTGGAAGAATTTAAATGTGAGAAAGGGGCATACTCAGGAAATTTCCCAGTTAGCTGTAGTGAACCAGACCCATCTTCCTTCCCCCTGGGCTGGTTACCTACAGCACACCAGCAGCACCCCAGTGCCTGAAGGACACAGCATGAGTCTCTGGGTTGCAAAACTTGTCTAATTTGAGTTTGCAGCGAGCAAAATGAAGCAGAAGCTACTGGGCTTCATGTGGGAATTGAAATGTAAGACTGTGAAATATGGTAGAGGGGAATCAGACTGGTTAGTCTCTCTCTGCATTTGAAATGTCTATGAATATTGTTGAAATAGTGCGTGTGATCGTTTTGCATGGCTGAAAATAGCTCTGCAAGGTGCCGGGTGGCAGTGCAAGCCAGCCCTTGGCATCACACAGCTCCCAGCATCGCTTTATTGTCACACCAGGAGCTTTGCTGTACAAAGAAAGCACAACTGGAGTCTGCTGCATTGTCCGTGCTACAAGGAGGTAAATTAAAGGCTAGAGAGATTTTAATTTGCTCCAGGACATAAAGAACATCAGGGCAGAAGTGAGACCTGTGAGCCCTAGCTGACAGTCCCTTGCCCTGACTTCCGAATGATGTGGGATTCATTTCCTTCGTTAAAAATAACCTTGTTTATAACCTTTCTTTCATGATTCAGCTTTTCTGCAGTCATCAACTGATCGCCATCAAAGCAGGGCAGCATCAGATTTCAGGAGGAAGATGCAGTAGGCTGTTGCAGCCCAGGCATGCTCCTTGCAAAGGGCAGTTTGATGGAGGAAATGAGGGATGCCTTGTCAAAGGGCTGCTCTTTTCGGCGAGGAGTTCTCCTCTCTGAAATCGCTGTGCCAGATCCTAACCTGCCTGGAGTTCCTGCTCTGCAAATCCCCACCCATGGCTTCTGCCCTGCCAGAAACACCAGTGTCTCATCACCATGCACTGGCCCTGTGCAGGCCCAAAGCTACAGACAAACGTGGTTTTCCTGGTTCCTCTCCTCCTTCTTGCCTGTAGGTCAGAGCATCAGACATGCGCTGCTCTGCATGTGGCGACCTGGGGCCCTACCAGTGGCACAGCTACCAGTTCTACATTTAAAGCAAGACTCATTGCCAAGAAAAATCTCCTAGAAAGTCCCACACCCCCACTTTTTTATTCCTTGCACTCTGGTGTGACGTGTCTCTCAGGCAGCACAGCTCCCCAGGCTTCTAATGACCATGTTGCGAGGGTTTGCTAACTGCTGCATTATGTTGCCTGCAAAAATCAGGCTACACAGCTGCAATCCTCATCCTGTTTAGCAGACTGGGAAGCAGAGGCACGAAATGGAAAGGACCATTCCTTTCCAAAACCTTCTGGTGGTTTTTGGCTAGCTCTGGATTAAGTGGCCACGCTCAGATGGGTCAGCGACTGCTGGCCCAAATGGTGTGCCCATGGACACACAAATAATCAGTAGCAAACACCCAAGCAGAAGCCAAACCCTTGAGACCAAATCCTGTGGTGAAAATTTGTGCTCATCCTTATTTTTTTAGGAGCTAATCCTTTGTCCGTGCAGGAAGAGGAATTTTCTATAAATGTGGTATTTTTTTACACCTCATTGTGTGTTTAATGTTTAACAGTGGGATCATTATGGTTTTATTAGCAGTGTGTAATGCTTTGTCATCTTCAACTGACTTTGCAAACATTAACTAATTGATCTCAACTATGAATCAGTGGTGGTAACTAGGAAGGGAGGCAAAGTGGTCTGCTGGTGCTCACTGGGGAAGCGGTTGTCAGAACAGGGCACAGAAACCAGGGCTCACATTTTGCTGCTCAGACCACGAACACGACAGTTTTATTAGTGTTATTTCCATTAGTGCTGCTGTCAGGGAGGGCAATAAACAACCCTCAGCTGCTTCCCTCTGCCTCTGGTTGAGTTCATGCTTGACAAAATGTCACCAAACCCCAAAAAATGCTGAATTAAGGAAAAAAAACCAAAAGTGACCGACTTTGTTTTCCTCAGTGATCCAGTGGTTGCCGGTTGTTTTCCACTAGCCCTAACGAAATGCATCATTCAATTATCTATATTTGTGGGAATTAAAGTCAGAAAGGAGCAGGGCTGCTTGCAGCCACAGCTTGAGAGGTTTTTAAGGGCCACATCGGCAGAGACTGGCTTGAAGCATCCTGAAGCCGGCTGCCAGGAAATTAGCTCCTCGTTTGCAGTATGCAGAACATGTACGGCGGCTTCATGATTTACTCGCTCATCTGCTTCACATTGCGCCTACTCTCCCTCGCGACTGTCCTGGCGTACGCAATCTTCTGTTGCAAAACAGGAGTGAAAATGAGCACTGCAGCGTGGAAGAGCTGTGCCGCTGCCCAGGTAAGGGTGGCCGAGCCCGGCAGGGACACGGCCCCTCGGGGGGGTGCAGTGACAACAGCTTCGGCGATGGGAGGATGGGCTGGTGGCTTTGAGGACAAACGAGATGTGTTTGGGGGATGTGATGATTGCTTGGGGACAGGGGGGGTATGGCCTCTCAGTGGGGGGGTGCAATGATGGCTTTGGACAGAAGGATGGGGAGGTGCTGGTGGCTTTGGGGACAGCAGGAACAGAGTGGGAAGGTGTAGTAGTTGCCTTGGGTACAGCAGGGATATGTCGGGGACATGTTAGAGTGGCTTTAGGGACAGAGGGTACAGAGTGGGAAGGTATGATGGTGACTTTGGGTACAGTGGGGGTGCAGTGGGGGCATATGATGGTGGCTTTGGGGACAGAGAAGGCAGAGCAGGAAGGTGCAATGGTGGCTTCGGCAATAGAGAGGACACAGTGGGGGGTGTGTGATGGTGACTTTGGGACAGCAGGGACACAGTGGGGGGGATGAGATGGTGGCTTTTTGAACAGGGGGGATGTAGCCCCTCAGCAGGTGGACGTAATGGTGTCTTTGGGGACAGTGGGGACACACAAGAAGGTGTGATGGTGGCTTTGGGGGCAGAAAGGACACAGCAGGGATATGTGACTGTGGTTTGGGGACAGTAGGGATTCAATCCCTCATCAGGGGGCTGTGATAGTGGCCCTGGGGACCGAGGGTACAGAGTGGGAAGGTATGGTGGCTTTGTGGACAGCAGGACTGCAGCTCCTTAGAAGGTGGATATGATGGTGGTTTTGGGACAGTGGGGACACAACAAAAGACACCAGGGACTCAGTGAGGACATGTGATAGTGACTTTGGGAACAGTGTGGATACAGTGGGAATGTATGATGGTGGCTTTGGGGACAGAATACATGATGGTGATTTGGGGACAGTAGGGATGCAGCCCTTCAGTGGGGGGATGTCACGGTGGTTTTGGGGACAGCAGGGCCTTGGCAGGAAGGTGTGATGGTGGCTTCAGGGATACAGGGGACATGTCAGGGAGGTGCGATGGTGGCCTTGGGGACGGCGAGGAGACGCCAGAGAGCTGTGATGATAGCTGGGGGTGGAGGAGACACGGCAGGGAGGTATGGCGGTGCCTTGGGGACAGTGGCGATGCAGCGGCTCAGCAGGTGGCGGCGGCTTTGGGGACAGGTGGGCTCGGTGCGGGAGCGCGGTGGCTCCGTGTAGAGCGGCCGGGCAGAGGTGCGGGTGCCGGGAGGTGCCCGGGCAGAGGTGCGGGTGCCGAAAGGCGCCCGGGCATCGCGGCCAGCGGCGGGAGCGGCGGCCCCGGGGCGCGTCCCGCGGGTCCCGGCGGGGCGGGGGTCGCGGGGCGGTTGCCATGGCAGCAGCCGGGCGGCGCGCGCGGCCGGCGGGGCGCGGCGCGGCGCGGCCCCGGAGCGTACCATGTGCGCCCGGCGGCGGGAGGCGGCGGCGGAGGGGCCACGACGGCGGCGGCTGCTGCTGCTGCCCTGCTGCTATAGCTCCGCCACGGCGGGCCCGGAGACCAGGAGCCGCTGCGTCAATGTAACGGCGGGGACGGGGGCGGAGGGGACGGGGAGGACGAGGGGGGACGCTGAGTGGCATTTCCACGCCGCGCGTGGCCGCGGGGAGAGGGGGGTGAGGGGGGCGGAGGGCGGGCGGGAGGCGTTAAAATGGCGGCGCGCAGGCGGCCCCCGCGCTAAACCGGCCCCCGTGGCTCGCCCCGCGCCGCCGCGCGTGGCACGGAGCGGCCGCCGCTGCCTGCGAGCGCCGCTGCCGCTGCGAGGTAAGGCCGGGGCGGCCGCGGAGCGCTCGGTGCCCCCCCGAGCCGCGGGCGCCCGGGGACGGGGGGCGCGCTCCGGGGAGGGGGCGCGGCGGCGGCTGGTCCCGGTCCCGCGAGCGGCTGTCCCGGGAGCGCAGGCGGGCTGGCCGCGGGTGCTGGCGCGGCTCCGCATCGCTCCTTTGTCTGGCGGCGGCGGCGGGCCCGGACTCCGCTCCGCTCCGGCGGGCGGCAGCGGAGGGCGGCTGGCGCGGTAGGAGCGTGGCGGGGGCGGCGTTCCGTTCTTTAATAGGAAAAAAAAAAAAATCACAAAACCCACACCAGAACTAATTTTTGCAGCCGAAAGTGTTGCAGGCGCTGCCGTACCCCCGGACTCTTGGTAGCGTGGCAAACCTTTGCTCGGAGTAGCGGGAAGCGGAGTTTTAGTTCTGGAAAAGCAGCCCAAACTCTCCGGAGGGCTCCGGCCGCCGCAGCGGCGAGAGAGGGGCCGGAGGGGAGGGGGGATTTTTTCTTTCCTTTTTTTTTTTTTTTCCTTTTCCTTTTTTTTTTTTTTTTTTTTTTTGACTCTTATGAAGACATGCGCATTTGTTCATTCTTGCCACCGCACTGGAGTCTGCCTAGAAACAAAGAACACAGCCTGGCGAAGTTGATGCTGGCTCCCAAAGTGTCTGGCTTTTTTTTTTTTTTTTTTCCTTTCTTTCTTCTTCTTTTCCTTCATTTACTTGTGCCATCAGTAAAAGCCTCGAGACGTTTCCTTCAATTATTCTCCTGTGCTTGCTGATGGAAACACACACCCTCCCCGCCTCTCCCCTTCTCCCCCCTCGCCCCTACCAGGCCAGGTTACGCATTTTGAAAAGTGCAGCCATGATAGACAGAGCAAGTTCTCTCTCCCATTTTGCCCCGGCCCCGCGGTGTGACAGCTCGCAGGAGGTGTGCCTTCTCACCGGGAGCCACCCCCTTGCTGAATCATCGCCGAGCCATGGCCGGACAGCTCGTCCGCCCGGGCAGCGGAGCATTCCCCGGCCGGGCATGAGGCGGTGGCGGAGCTGACGCGAGGCACAGACCTGTTAACATTCGGCTCAGGCGCGGGCGAGCGGCTGCGGGGAGAAAACCTTCCCGTTTCATGGCAGCGGGAGCCGCGGATGCAGCTTTGAGCTCAAAGGCAAGACGTGCGCTGCTGTAAGGAATGTCCCCCTGCCTTTGAGGTAGTGAAAGTGCGACTGTCTAGTCCTGCAGCTTTTGCCTGTGAAAACTCCCCTCTTGCTTACATAGGCTCCGTGTGCGATCAGCGTCGGGCTCGGGGAGTGATGTGCGAATTCGTGGTGTTGTGGCTCTTAGCTGTAATCCTATATTGCGTTTGCATAGAGAAGTGTATGAACAGTAGTGTCGTGTCTGTCCTATGTGCCTAAAACTAGTTTATTCTGCACTGATGGGAGTCATTGCCTTTGTTACTGCAAGGAAATAATGACTTAATCTTTATGGGGCTTGGGGTGTGAGTGTGTTAGATGCTGAGGTGTTGCGAGGTATCCCTGCCTCCATTCAAAGGTTGCCAAAAAGTAAGAGAGTAAGAGGTGGGATGAGCAATTTTCAGCTGGGGTGTATCAGGCAAGACTAAATTGCAGCAGTTGTTGGACATGTAACGTGATCCTGTAATTAGAGTGAGGTTATAGTCTATACCATGTTGAAACTATCGGGTGTCTGTGTTGGATCAGTCTGAATTAAGCTAGTTATTCTGGGATTATACAGAAGCAGAAGTAATGCAGTTAAAGTTTCCACAGAGCAGTTTCCATGGGGTTGCAGAGAGGTTTTCCCCCTATGGGTCCTCCTTGCGGGTGTTATGCTGTTAAGGTAGTATGTGGAGGCTGCAATAGTGCTGCTCTCTAGGTTGGAGAAAGGCCTTACATGGCACAGTCCTGCTCCTTGGAGCTTAATTTACTAAAGAACATCCAAATCATGCATCTCAGTCCTGGGAGGGAGTAAATCCTGAAGGGGGGACTTGGAGGTTCAGCTTCATGCAGAAGAGAAGGATGCAAAGGACTCTGTAATTTGGTCTTAAAACTTCCCTGCCCCCATTACTCTCCATACCCCAAGAAAGATGAGTGTTAGCAAATCTGGTGGAGAGCCTGCTCTGATGGAGAGCCTGCAGACTGTGGTCTTTTCAGTGCTCCTGCCAGTGGGGCAGGATCTTCCTGGGGCAGCTCTGGATTGCTGTAGGGTTGTTCTGGTGTGGAGCTGCACAGGCAGACCTGGAGGCTGTGCAGAGGTACAGTGTGTGGGCACCAGCTCTGCTCACGGGTGCTGATTTCCCCTGGTGTGTGTGTGTGTGTATATATAGACATGGCACATATTTAAATGAAGTCATTTTAAAGTAGAGATGGCCCAGAAAAGTTTTGAGAACTATTTCAGTGTTTTGAGTGTTTCTTTTTCAAAGACAATGGACTGTGCTGAAGCTTCTAGGTATTATGGGATGTGGCGATAACAGGAGGAGGAGCAGTCTACTTTGGGCTCAGTTAGCTTTTCTAGGAGCAGCTGAATTTTATGTGTGCACCTGGTTCAGCCTGTTTACAGCTGTGTGGCCACTGCAGATCTGGTGCTGCCTTATGGGCCTTTTGGGATGTGTTGGCAGGGGCCCAAAGCAGACCTGGTGGTCAGCAAGGAAATTAGCTCCACAGTGCTGTAAATTGTCCTGCTCAGCCTCCTGCAGCATCTGGCCAGGTCAGCAGAATTCAGGGTGCCACATCCTTTCTACTGCTGTGAAGGAGTGAGGGACCCACAGAGGGAAAGAGGGAGTGGATCTAGACCTGTCATTTCTCCCTCAAGTGCTGGACACGTGCTGCAGGAAGGTCACTGACAGTAGGAGTGCTGGGCAGTTGTCCCTCTGTGATGTTGAATCCACACAGAGGACTTTATAGTGGTTTTTATGCCCAGTTCCACATCAGTGGGGGCCTGCTCTGCCCTCTTATTCTGTGTTGGGCAATGGCTGGCATAAGCCTTGCACATTATTCTTAGAATTTTACAGACCTAGAAGTTTTCTCCTGGGCTTGTCCCATCTTGGCAAGAGGAATACGTGGAGCTTAGAATTTTGCACTTATGCCATCACATGTGAAGTTTTGAGGGGCTGTTCTGCACATTTAAGGGAATCTCAAAGTGCAACTCCAAAACTTGTGATTGCAGAGAGAGAGGATGGCTTTCTTACTTTTTGCAGCATAGCTTGCAAATCAGTTTTGAAGCTGGTGCTGTTGTGGAAGTGGTCCTGCTTCTGGCCTTTTCCTCCAGTCTCTTTCATCCTTGTAATTAAGAATAATCTTGCAGAATAACAAGAAAAAAAAGGACGCTCATTTTAGCCATCACTCAGCTTCTCCATGTGGCCACCGAAATGGTTGTGTTGGCACAAGGACTTGAGGGGCCCGGGCAGGACAGGAGGAGGCTGGGCCATGGCATAGCTGCATTGCTAATGTCTGGATCTTCCTAAGGCACAAGTGAAACCATGGCTGACCTAGTCACCAGCGCCTGCAGCTCAGTCAGGAGCCTGAAAGCAAATGAAAATTCTCTTTGTGGCTAATGCAGGCACACGTGAAGATGATGAATCTACAGCTGGGATTTGGTGACTGATGCCCACAGTAGGACACCCTTTCTGTGCTGGCGGTTAACAGCTTGGCTTTGTTGGTAGAGTGGATGATTGCATGACTCAGATGTGTTGGGAAAGAGTATGGAGCATTCATAGGAGCAAACTTTTTGGACCATGAACATACTAGAAGTCACATGTGGAAACTGAGTACTAGAAACATGAGGCTGCTCGCTGAGAGGGAGGCTGAGCACTGCAAAGCACAGTTTCCTTAGATCTCAATATTCAAAGGTAGTCATAGGAGTGATGACTCTCTTGGTGGGCTTTGAGAACAGTGCAGACATCCCACCAAAGAACTGCCATGTCAGACAGATATGGCATCTTGCATTTCCATTGCCCAGCTCCAGCCTCCTAGCAGCCGTCAGGAAAATGTGAGAAAAATCTGCAAAATGCTAGAAAATCTTGGCTGGGGAGCGACTGCAGCCTGGAAGCAGGGAAGAGAGGATGTCTTTATTGAACAGTGTGTGTTTGCTCTTAAAATCCCTTAAAAGCTCTGAAGCTCAAGCTTGCTTGATTTTCTGTGTTTGCCATATGTAATATTTCACTGAGAAGTTTCAATTCAGTGTGGCTGACTTGATGCAGTAGTTCCTTTTTAGGTAATAGGGATCTACTTACCCATGTGTAATGTACTGGTTTGCTTTTTAGACTGGTTTTTGAAGCGGAGTTGGGGGGGGGTGGTCCTGTGAGCTTCTTTTTAGTTTCAGACCTTTGGGCACTGCATGCATCCATCTCTAGGGCAGTGCTCAGGTTCTAATTTGTCATACGATTTAAGCAGACTTGTCTCTTTTGCTGAAATTCAGCCTTTAAGCTGGAGCATTTATAATAAAACATTTTGTAATTCTCTGTTCACCTCTAATACGACACCACGGGTTTCCCAGGCTTTCCATCTGTGTCTGCTGCTGAAATGGAATTCCTTATTGTGCCCCCCAAGTATAGAAATTGTATAAATGGATCCTTTTAGTTTGTTTTCTCCAGATTTCCATGTGTGCAAATTGCTACCCCTGGATAGATGATTTACCTGAATTTGTGCTTGTGATGCTTTTTGCAGTTGGTCACCTCTTCCCTGCTAAGCTGTGGAGTGCATGTTGTTCTTTTAAAAGGTGTGTATCCTCCCCTTTTTCCATGCCATCTTCCAGGAAGGATTGTCTACCCAGAGCGATGTTATCGTCTCCCATTTTAAATGGTGTCAGCAGATATTTGTTTTTTCCCTTCTCTCATTTTGATGCTAAGTACTCACCATGGGAATGAGTCGTCTTGTATTATTCACATGAAGCAAATCTGTGGTTTGGCCTGCAAATTATAAGGCCCTGTTGAGTGAGGGTGAGGGCTTTGGGAGCCCAAGTAAAGGTGCCAGGATCTGTTTGCCTGGGCTGTTTTTTGTAAAAGCACGTAGGCCGATAGCATGCTGAAAAAGCAGTGGCCTTCTGAGCCGGGTATTTTATGTCTGAGGGCTTCTGAATGCATAAAATCAGAGAGAATGTGTCTGTGTAATCCGATCTGCTCTTGAAAGCCTTGTGGAGGGCTGCATGCTGCAGACATAAGCTGTGTCAATAAGAACTCTATTCACCCTCGGAAAACAGCCTCGTGATCAGGTTTGATTGGCAGGCTTCCTAAGGGAGGGCCTTTTTTTGAGAAAGAGCTCTGATTTTTTGGCGGTACTTCTGACTGCCTTTTCGGACTCCCACTTACTGTTCTTTCCTCGGCATGATAAACTTGGATATTTTTGCTGGGAGCTTGCTGGGGCAGAGGGAGGATTTTATGTAGCACTGTAACAGGAGTATGGGGTGAGTTTCCTTCCTTGCAATGCAGCTCCTCTGCCAAAGCTGTATTTATGAGCACGAAGGTGAGGGATTTAAAAGAATATGAGGTAGGACTGGAGGTCGCTGTGTGCAGGAGAGTGTACCTTACCCTTGTGCGTGCTCTGGGTACTGTCTTGCAGAACACTGGCACAAAGCACCCATCCTTGTAAAAGTCTTGGATGGTAATGCACAAAATGTGTGGTTGTGCATGCTTATGTGCATTTCCCCCCCTTGGTTCTGCAGATGTCTGTGCTATCCAGAAGTGTTTTTGGATGAAATTCTGCTTTTGGTAATGCTGTCATAAATCTGTGAAGGCAGTGTTGTACTAATGGCTGTAATTTGCTGGTTGCTATTACATACATAAAAATTTTTTTTTAAAAATCACGCAAGGCAAAAATCTAATTCTGCTTTACAAAGTATTCTACACCTGGCATGTATTCTTTTAAAATCTTGTAGGAAAAATCTGCTTGAGCTGATAAAAATTATACTTATGAGATTTGCTGAAAGCAGAATTTTAGTCAGAATACCAGGTTCTGAGCTGCTGTTCAGTGTGTAGCATTTGTGTAAATTGCATTTTCTGCTGCATTACGTATGTAATATTCAGCGTTTGCTCTGCTGAGGTCTTAAAGCCTTTCTCTTTGGCACTGAGTTATTGGCTTTAAAAAAAGAGATATTGGACTTTCAGTTTTGCGTGTTTCTTTTTTTTTTTTCCAAGTCCTTTGGTCTATCTGTCACTTTTTTTAAAGCTTCATGTCCTTCGTCAAGTGATGATTTGAAAATTAGCTCATCTATATGTCTTTCTGGGTTATTCCTGGAGCTGCAAATGAAAGCTTTAAAATATAATTAGAATGTAATATGCACGAGCTCAAAAAAAAAGAAATAATGCAAAGCTATTATTTAAGAGAAATGCAATTATGTTTTGAGCCAATTGAGGCTTGACTTAATTTCTCAGGGTTTGTTGGTGATGATGTAGTAAAACCAAAATTAACTCTTGAAATATGCCTGTCCTGAGTCAGGAGTTTGGCTGGTGAAAACGTAGAGAGCCACTGAAAGAAGGGGAATCTCCTTGCAGGGGAGTCTGTCCCTGCGCAGTTTGCAAATGGATGCACCATTTGGGGTGATTCCTGTGGTTCCATTTTCCTGGCTCTTCCCCGCTGAATCCCCTTCAATAACGGCCTGATCTTGCCTGCAACAGCTTTAGTAACAAACTGTCTGTTTTAGGTGGGATTGCTGCCCCTGAGCAAACAGTGTGCAATCCTTGGCAGCCATGGACCGGGCGAGGGTGGGCAGGAAACACTGGCTGCTGCTCCTCTCAGTGTGGCGAGGCCGCAGCTGGGTGATTTGTTTTTACTTCCTGTTCCCAATCTGTTTGGGTCAAAAGAAGCGGTGTTTTTCCATATTAAGATGTTTGGCTTCGTTCTGCTAGGCAGCAATAAATTTTGCGCCGTGCACAATGTGTTTCTTATATTTCAGAGACACTTTATTGCTGCCTTTGACTTTTAATTTGGACGGTGAAACCTTTACTAGTGCTTTCTTTGTTGCACGACCTGCTTTTCAAGGAAAACAGAAAGCTTTTTCTTTTTTCTCCTTTCCCTCTGTTTTGGAAAGAGCCTTTGAAATATCTCACAAGTCTGTAGCCGAGCAGAGGGAGAGAGCTGGCAGGTCTGTCTGCCATGGCTGGCTCCTCAGCAGGCTTGCAGGGAGATGGGGACACTTCAGCCTGCTTCTCTGCTCCTGGAGTTAATTGGGATGTGCTTGGGTTTAATTCATTAGTGCTTGTGAAGCGTTTGGTAATGTTTTGGTGGAAGGTTCTGGGGCTGTGTGGTGGTGAGGTGTGGTTGTGCAATGCAGGTCTGTGATGCTGGGAGGAGCCTGTGTGGGTTGATGGACCAGTTGTTGAAGTGGTCCTAAAGGCTGGAACTGTGAGCTGTAAAACATCCCCATCTCATGATAGGAAATCCTGCCTGGTAAAGGACACGCTCTGAGCCGTGGCTGACTGCTGGGAGCTGTTCTCCAGAGCACCGGGTTAGTCCACAGCATGCAAATGTTACCACAGGCCATAGGGTGCAAAACTGATGGAGAAGAAAGAATCAGGCTCTTTGGGCCCTGCCCTGCTTGGGCAGCAGTAGTGTTTGGATTTCTCTCACCAAAATCTGGTCAAAACTCTTAATCCATCCTGGTCACTCTTCCTAAGTTGCTCAGTTGTAGGATCTCCTACTCTGGAGCCAGCAAGTCAGGATGGATAAATATTTTTATGGCCATAGCAGGTATCAGTGAGCTCTTTTATAGTCTGAACATTTTTATATGAATAGTAATAAGCAATGCTGGCCCAGGGGGCTTGTATTGCATTCTGATACATTTCAGTGAAGTTATTTTTGAAGTACAAAAAAGAAACAGTAGCACGGAGCCATCTACAGGGCTACAGGTGGTTTATCCTCCTTTCTCTCAAGCCTCCAGATGCTGGAGTTGTATCTGACTGAGGAAGGCAGAGTGCAGAGGTGTTTTGTGAAGCCTTCATGCCCTTAGACTGCTCAGGTTTTGGCACTGGCATCTCCACCTTGTGTTTGCACTTGAATCCTGGATCCACAGACATACACCTCCATTCCATGTACTCTGCTTGTTCCAAGTCCATCCCTGATGAATTTGGCTTGACTAATTACTCAGTGAAGCACTTGGTGTGACAACCTCAGTGCCCTTCGTTAAGCAGAGCCTTGGTAATGAGCTAAGGTTGGCAGTGTCCCAAGTGCCCAGGCGTGGTCTGGCTAATGAAGCAGCACCTTTCACAAGGTGCTTGAGGAAGCTGCACTTCAGGTCATGTAAATAAGGAAACCAGAGTGGGCTGCTCTCCTGCAGGATGAACAGTGAGCCCCTTCTCTCCTGCATCTCCTCAGTGAGGTGACACCTCCCCTGCTGCCTCTGGGTGCAAGCGACCTCTCCCCCTTGCTCACAAGTGCAGGCAGGTTATCCCCAATCTTCCCCATGCCTGCACTGCACACTCCCTTGGACCAGTCAGCCCAGGGCACCTCTCCTGGGTGGCTCTCTCACATGACTGACCACCTTCATCATGATTTTCAGGGTCTGCAGAGCAGTGTGGGTTGAGTAGCTGTGATCCACATTTCTTCTGAGGCTGTGGAGATGAATATGGCATGTAGGGCATATTCTGCATGAGGTTTTATGAACCTTGCTGAAGGGAAAGACCTGCTGGGTTGGGGACTTTCCAGCTCTGGTGACTGTGTTGTAATATGACTCATTCAGTAGCTGATGCTCAGGTACCAAGGTTGGAATGAGGGTGCTGTTGCCAAATGCCAAATTCATTCTGTGTCCTGTGTTAGATGGGAGGTTATCCTTCTGACAAGACCTTGAGATCTATTAATAAGGTACAGGGAAGCTTCTCATGTGTTTAATAACAGATTTATTTATTTTCTGTACAGTGCCACCCACTTGTTTTTCTGGAGATACCTAGATTTCTAAATTCAGCCCACATGCAGAGACTGTCTGTAGGTGCCCCTAGTTGGGTGGTGACACCATTTTGCATGCCAGCTTACATGAAAAAGTTTTCCCCTAGGTCTTGGAACATCTTGTGGGGAATGTGTGGATTTGGGACAAGAGGTAGAAACCTCTTGACAGTGGAACATTGCCAAGGCAGAGCCATTGGCTGCTTGAGCTCCCAGGCTGTGCCCAGTGCTCTTGGATTCATGGGTGCCACGAGGAGCTAAGCCTGCTCCTTCATGCACTTCATGTTTTTTAGCACTGAAAGTGTGTTCTCTTTTCTCACTGCTGCTCTCCTCTTTCCTCTGCTTTGTCATGAATGCTTGTCATGGCTGAGGGAGAGGGCAGGAATGATACTTGGCCAATGCAGCCTGTGCTTGGGTCAGCTGGAAAAGGTGGTGAAAGCAGAGCTGGAGGATACCCAGTGCTGCAGGAGAGAGTCTGCATGGGTGAGGTGAGTCAGTCTCTAGCAGCCTTTTGCAGGGTGCTGGGGTTTTTTGGTTCAGTAAAACACTCTAATAATTATGTACTGATTTAATTAAAAAATGCTTAGAGCATCCATTGCATAAGGCTGTGAGCTAAGGCAGGTGCCTTTTAGCAGCAGTAATTCTCTTTTTGAAACAAAAGGACTGGACAGTTGAGTTGGACTGATCTCATGCAGTGTCAGTTCACCACACACAACATTTCAGACAACTGCCCACTGATTCAGGTTTTGTAGGTGTGGTGATGTGTTGGCTTGACTTCCCAGTGTAGGGACCTGGAGAGCAAGTGGGGAATGCCACAGACCAGCCAAGCATGCCAGATTTGGGACTGACTGGCAGTGATTTTGACATGAGGTTTCCTTTCTCTCAGTAAAATGTAGATTCAAAGACTTGTGAGACGCTTTTTTAGCGCAGTCATTTGTGATGTTCAGCAGCAAACACTAGACTGGTGACTTGCTTGTCTGATGGCTTTCTCTTGAGCATCCTCAGGTACTTCTCTGTTAGTGTCATGATGACTGGGGAGAGAGGGATTTTAGAGTTGAACTGGAACTTAAATTTCAAAAGGAGTTTTTTCTCATGGAAGTAAATCTGTGTTTGGCTTTGCTGCTCTTACTGTGCTTCATCATCAGTTTGCTGGTGCTGGCTGTAAAACCATTCAATTCCTAGTGGGGTGGTGCAGAGCAGTGTGTTCATCTTGAATCTGAACATTAGTGGGGAGCAACTGGAATTTAAAATCAAGTTTTGGTCACCAGCAACAGACACTTTTTTGTTGGTCCCATGTGCCTGTGACACGTGCTGGTGTTGTGGCATGTTCCACACTGGCTAGTGCCAGCTCCCTCTCCCTGCAGAGCCCAGGGCTGAGCACCATTGTTCTGGCTGCAGGAGTGACACTACTACAGCACAAGTGAGACTTCCCCCTTGCCTGTTGATAGGCAAAGAACCCATTAGGATTGCAGAAGCATCTTCAGAGATTTATGCAGCAATTGTAAGCATCCTGTCTTCCTTTTTTTTTTTTTTTTTTTTTTTAGGTTAAAGTAATGCTACAAATACTTTTTTTTATAAGACTCCTAATACAACAAAACTGTCAAGGGGGAGAAGTCCACTGTGGTGATTATTGTCCAAATATAATACCTTTGTGATAGGCAGAAAGTGAATCTGACTACAAATGGGAGTGATTCTGGGAGGAAGGTAAAAAACCTTAATATTCTGAATGATAGAAGAATGAATTTAAATTCATTTAATGTCAGTAATCTTTGTATTATTAAACATAATCTGCTTCTGAGAAGCATACAGACATGGCTTCTTTTTTTTCCCAGCTCTCTGTAGAACTGCATTAATAAGAACAGAGTGTTTCTCCTGACCTCTGCCTTTATACTTTGAGCTCCCAAGGGCACACGTTTTTCTCTTGTATTTTTGGACAGCATCTGCAGGTAGTGAAAGCTGCCACATATAAATATCAAATCTGAGATTGTGTTGCTATAGTCCCAGATCATTTAGCAAGGGGTTAATCCTGCAAGATGCTTACAGGAGAGTGAAACAAGAGCTGCAATCTGGTATCCTTTTGTGGGTGGTTTTAGGATGGTCTTGAACCTGTTGTGTTGCCAAAGAGATTCTCAGCAGGGTGATTTTAGGAGGAAACTGAAAGAGTGTGAGAGGGTGCAGTCTGCTGTAGTTTTGGATGCACAACTTTCTGAATGGTTTACCATAGGGAAGGTACAAATGCAATGGTATTGATGAATTTGATGCAGTATCGTTGGCTGGATTGTGGAGGTGAGGAGGCAAGACTGGCTTTAGATTGTTGTTTGGAGCTTTCGATGTGGGGAAGGAGTGCTGTGGCACATCAGACATCTTTGGGTGGGAGGTTATCATGATCAGCCTCGTGCATTTCCCTCCTCTGAGGGAGAGAGCTGCTGCACGCAAGCTTAGCTCTCTGTAGGAATGTGATGTTGCTCATCCTGGAGATCCAGGCAACCAAAGTGAGAGAGAGAGAGAATTAAAACGTGAGATCTACTTGCTTATGACCTGAATCCCCTAATCACAGCCCCGTGTAAGTGAAGGTCTTAGGCTGGGTTGAGGAGAGGGCATCTCCACCCAAGGAAATGTACATCTGCCCTGCACATCGCAGAATTGGAGCTTACTCCTGATGAAATACAGTTAAAGAACCTTAAATCTTGCCTTAAACCAGACCTGCTGTTTGTGACTTTGCTTCCCCTGTGGCAGGCACATATTGAAGGCATGGTGAAGAGAGGTGTGTGCTACCTGAGCTCCCTGTCCTCAGGACACCTACCCCGGGTGCCAGGAAATGTATCCTGGTGAGTCCATGCCTTTTGGAACTGGTCCTTCATTTGATGGCTTGGATTAAAGCCTTAATTGCATATAAGTGTTGTGATGCTACTTACTTATTGAGGCAGTTCATGCAACAGGGTGGCCACTTTCACTGACCCTGTAATTTCCTTTGGGCTGTGGCTGTTTCTCCTAGGGGATCCCACTAATGCCAAGCCCATGGTAATCCCATGCTTTTCAGCATGGTGTTCAGTTTATTCCAGGTTGTAAGACTGCAGCCAGTGATGTAAGACTTGCTGGGTTTTTTGAATGTATGTAGCTAAACTGAAAAATCAATTTAAAAAAATAGGAAAGGAATTTATTCCATTTTAAGCGGCATCAGCAAAGAAAATAAAAGAAAAAAGAAAAAAAATTGTCAGCACATTTTTGGCATGGAGGTGGAGGGAAGATAATATTTTTATGGAAAGATACATAATTTGTTTATTTATTAGATGAGAGGTAGAGATGTTTCAGCTGAGGGATGGAGAAAAAACAAGGAGGGAGGAAATCTAATGCTCTTTGCCTTTTGTAAAGAAATGCTTCAGTTTTTCTTTTGAAGCAGTCTGGAAATTCAGGTTAGTCACTGTAAAGCTGAATAAATAATTTGTCTGAAAAGCACTGCCTAGCTTGCACACATAGCAGGTAGAAAAATTAAAATATTTCATAAAAGGACTTTAAAAGCACCTTTGGCTCAAATCTGTGGTAATGTAAACTGAGGGAGAACCTCTGATTTTTCTGTTACCTGAGGATCTGGCTTTTGGTTTTAATCTCTTCTTCTCTCCCTCCCCTCCTCCTCCCATAATATGAAAGGTGTGTTTGTATGGAGGATTTCTTGCAGCACATAGTCAAGGACTGTTTCAGAGTTCAGACAATTTGATCCAAAGGCTCTTCCTAGCCTTGATGGAGTTTTGCTTTTATAGCTCCTGTGAATTAGGAGAATATTGGTTCAGCATCGTGTCAGATACAGATAACTGGGGTTTTGAACATCGCCCACAAACACTTAACAAAGCACTGTGCAAATGTTTTTCAGAGCTAACAAAAACCTGCCTTGTTGCCTGAAGGTTGAATCCACAGCTAGCTGCCTTCTTGGAATAAGCAGATAACAAATTAGCTACTAATACCTTATTTGTGGTTTGATATTCCCACTGCTGCTACTGATATGTGAGGGTTTTGGGTCACAAGGTGCAGTGCAGGAGCTGGATCCCACTCAGTGTTGATACCCTATTTGTATGGTGTGTTTGGGCAAGACAGGACAAGCTGTTGTCCATCCATCTCTAGCCTGTGCCTCCTGCATATTGGCCACATAGAATAGGGACAGCAGGGACCACCACGTGTGGCAGAGTAGAGGAGCCAGCTTGCTCTTTGACTGTACCAGTGTAGCAGGTCACTGAGCTGTGCCTGGTAAGGTGCTGTGGTACCTGGTTGAAGTCCTTTGTGTTCAGCTGGTGTCCTGACTTGTGTTTCTGATGAAGGATGAATAAGTGCTCAAGGCCAGGTTGGATAGGGCTTTGAGCAAAGCCCTTTTTTTTTTACCTTCCTGTTTTAGTGGAAGGTATTCCTACCCATGACAGAGACACTGGAAATAAAATTTTTTTTTTCATTCTAACCTTTAGATGAAGCTGGATATACCAAACTTGGCTATGGTTTCAGTGTGAGGCCAGAGCTGCTTCTCAGGAAACTTTGGGGACCATTAAGGGTCATGTCCCGTTGGGTGAGCTCTAGGGTAAGGATTCAGCTTTCAGAAAGTACTGTGTGTTTTGTTTGCTTTTTGGCTTTTGAACATGTGTGGTTTTTAAGAACAATCAGTTCTGAGGGAGCCTCCTGTCAATAATGGTTGGTATTTGTGTAGGGTGATCAAAAGAGTCTCTGCAGGCTGAAGGGGAGACAGCACAGACAGGCCCACGTTGGAGTCACTGTGTGTTCCCTGTGCCCTTAAGGTGTAGGATTAAGCTTGCAGAAAAGGAACGAGGTCAGGTCTAGACCAAGAAGTAGACTCTGGAATCCAGCCAGGAGTGTAAGGTTTTTTCCCTGTAACAGCATCCTAGATGTGGCAGTTGTGTTGACTTAGCCGAAATGAGGCTGACATCTGTAGGTCAGGGCTGATTAAAAGGGAAGGAGGGTGGAGAATAGCTCTGCAGAGTAAAGAGGATTTAAAGATAACAGTGGAGGGAGATGTGTGGCCCTTATTTGCAGAATTTGGGTTGGCCGTGGGAATCTCGCTGTGCCTGGGAGCAGGGACCTCCTGGTCCCTGAGTTCTCTGTGAGCCCCAGGACACTGTGGCTGCTGCTCCAGTTCATGGGATTCTTCTGACTGAGCCTGACTTTTTGGATAGAAGTTTGACTTAAGCTTTCCTCTTCTGCTGTTCAAGGGAAGCCTCCCACACAAACCTTTGGCTTGGTGTAAAACCCTGCTGTGATGACAACACCCACCCCTCACTTTGTTGTGTTGGAGGGTTAAGTGTCTGGGTCTCCTGCTTGGTGCAGATGAAAGGTGCTGTATTGCTGAGCTGTGCTGTATGCTGGAGCATTATGTGCTGGAAGCTGCTTCAGAAAATGTTTCCGTGCTCCTTTTGACCTCCATTGTGTCTTCCTGCCCAAATTCAGTTGTGCAGGTAGCTGAGTATATTGGAGGCTGTCTCTTTTTTGAGAGAGAAGGAAAAAGGAGGGTGATGACACTTCAGAAGCACTAACCCCATACTTCGGTAGAACAGAATATTGTGCCCAAAATTGTGCTTCATTATCATTAGCTGCTGCTTACACATTAAGTATATTGCTCTCAGAAGTGCTCTGACACCAGGGATCTCTGTCCTTTGAGATGGGTGAGGTGACTGAAAACAGTAGTATGAAGGAACATGCCACCTTCAGGGTCAGGAATGTGATTTATCTCTACTTCTTGCCTGGAGACCTTCAGGAGCTGGTCTGCTGTTCTGATTTTTTTCCGCAATGATTCCTTTCAGAAAAAATGGCTGATTTGATTAGATGAACACTTCTGTGGTATAAATCAGAAAGGAAGAGGGTGCTTAGCTTCTTTCTGAAGCAGGAGTTTTAGTTTCCAAATGAAAAAAACTTTCTTAGCAAGATAAAAATAGAGTATTACTTTATGGGGAAAGTACTTGCTTCCCTCCTGGCTCTGCTGGGCAGCCTTCAGCGGGGAGGAAGTGGGGAAATTACCCTCAGCTCCCTTGGACCACAACCAGTCCTGGTGGTTTTCCAGTAAAGTAACCAGAGTTACACCAGAGCTGTGCTTTAGTTCTTCAAAGTTAAGGGATTAATAACTCCATATGAAAATTGAATTGTAAATCCTGCCAGGCATGATGTCCCCTCCCTGAAGGACCTGCAGCCCATGTGGCACTGCATCACAAAGCACAGGCCATGTTGGATGGTGAGTTTCATCATGTTGAGGTGCTCAGTCCAGCTAAGCAGCATGGATAGCAGGATCATCACTCACAGCAGTCAGTCAGTAACTTTTATATTTGAGTAATAACTGCATAAGCAGTAGTGGCCTCGCATAGAATTCTGGCTCTCTCTGTCAGGGGATGGGCAACTATTTGATGATTTTGTAGAAAATAAATTATCTTGGCCTTTATTCTGGTCCCTAAATTCATTTTCAACTGTGACAAGAGCCAGGATTTAAGCCTGGGTTTCCCCAAGTAAAATGCAGTTAATTAGCCCACTCCATCATGCAGCCTTCTCTGTTAACAAAGGCAGTATACTCAGCCAGACAGCTCTTGCTCAAAAGTGATGCTCACCTTTTGTATGGCAGAGTGTGCTTGCTCAGAGCCTGGAGTCCTTGTTTGCATCCCTTTTCAGCAGAGCTTCTTAACCCCTCTGTGCAGCCCCATTGTAGTGCTGCCTGTCTCCAGTTGAGAGACTGCTGGCACCAGGATGTGTTTAAGTTTGAATGATGGTTTGTGTTATTGGTAGTGGTTGTGGAGCTTTACCAAGGTCAGAGAGTGCTGCAGGGTAAAGGGGAAGAGGGTTTCTACCCTGAGGAACTTGTAGCCCTCAGGTTGATGTGACATTAGTATTATTAGCTGTAAATTGGGAATGGGGTTCAAGCAAAATTAGGGGGCAAAGTGAGACAGTTAAAACAGCTTGGTTTCTGAACTGGAAGAAGGATGTATGATCCACTGTGTGGGGTCCTGCCTTGCTATTCTCACCAGACCAGATGTCCTCACACTGATAAGCTGGAACTCAGCACCAAATGCTGCCCTGGTGGATCAGGTGAGGGGAAATAAACCAGCAAGGTTGCTGGGGGACTCTGCTGCACTGCTCATGGCAGTCAGGGGATATGTTAGAAATTTTTGTTTGTCCTCTCCCCACTGATTTGGGTTCAGAGGCTGGGGTGAGGCAGGAGGCTTCCTGAGCAGGGCAGGCTGTTGACAAGTTTTCTTAACCGGCCACTGACCTCAGGTAGATCACTTAATTCTGTTCTTCTGCAAAGGAATTGCTTGGGCTAAATGTTAAAAACTTTGAGTTTTCAGTATCATGATATTAGACAGATAGTTTCAAAATACTATTTTTCTTTCTTGTGTGAATATCTAAATTTGAGTGTTGTACCTGCTGTGTTAGAGGATTTAGTCAACTGGGGAGAGGGACCATCCTTAGTTTAGGTATAACTATTGGCTGTAGTCTGTAAAAATGTGTCTGCAGTTTAAAAAGCATAGGGAATTATTTCCAGATCCTGTAATCTATTTAAATGCAGGCTCTTCAGTATTTGGCTGCTTCCTGAAGACTGCACTCACTGATATTGTAATCCAGAGCCTGTGTGTGCAGGAGTGCCATGTGGTTGAATGCAATCCTTACACAAAAATTCATCTGTATGTAGATACCAGAATGTGAACAGTGATGTCTGTATGAGTGGATAGCAGGTCACGACCCCCTGAAAATAGAAACATATTGATGTTGTTGGCAAAAGCTGTGGAGCATGTTTTCCTTGAAAATTGTTATTCAATGTTGTTCTTGCTGTCTTTTGAATTAAACATACTGTAAGAGTTGGTTTGCTGGAATTTTGACTGTTCTGGAGCACTGGGTATTGGGTAGTTATTATTAACAGCCAGAGAAGGTAGCATGACCTACTGAACAGACAGCAAGATGCATAGACACTAGCAGCAGGGAAATCTAAGACAATGCATGAAAAAAATGTACAAGGTAAAACTTGCGCAGCCAGCCCTTATGCAGCAAATAAAGCAAGGTCTCACTGACCTTGGCAGCTGTACAGGGCAGTCTTTGCATAAGAATGACTTGTGCTTAATATGCTAGAGAAATTATTCAGGGACAAATATTCCTGTTTTCTGCAGTACTGGGGACAATGTCATCTTCCATCTCCAGTCGCAACACAAACACAAATACATTGCAGATGGGGTACAAGGAGGACCTGACCCTCCTCAAGCACAGCCAGTTCTGCTTCCCGTGGCCTAGAGAAAGATATTTGGAACTGTCCTCCTGGCAAAGCTGGGTCCAGTGCCTTAGAGCAGCCACATTTGAGACTGGCAATGGCTGGATAGAAAGGCAGCATGATGGGTGTCTTCCTTAATTAGTCTGTGCAGTTTGTGTCTGCTAATAAGAGACCTGCTAGATTCAGAGATCAGAGGGGCACTTTGCTTTTGCTTTTGTGCTGTGTGGAGGCAAACGGGGGGGGGGGGCTAGACCTGCAGGCTGGTTAAATGCCAGGAGATACTGAGCCAGTCAGGCATTTCCTGTGGCCCAGGCTTGCATGCAGCCCTTAGACAGGCCAAGCCCAGCTCACCCACTGTTTGGAGTGAGCAGGAATTACAGTGGAGTTTATACTTGGTGGGTCCCTGCTTCAGAGTCCTCCAGCCAAGGTGGGAGTGGGACAGGTGGATGTTGAGCTGGCTGGAGTCTCTGCTCCCCACATCCTGGGGCCAGGCCAGTCCCTGTGCCACCACCATGGCCAGGTCTGTACCTGCACATCTCCTCCAGTGGTGTTGCTTACTAAACCTTGCTACTTATTCTCTACTGCTGTTTCTCATTACTTTTTCTTTTTTCTTCCTCTTCCACTGGATAGATCAGCCCCGTAAATGTCCATGTTTAAGAGCAAAGCTGTCTTTGAGTGTTTGGCAGAGCAGGGTCTCCAAGGTCTCTCTATCAGGAGAGGGCCAGAGATGGTGTTTGTTGATATCGATCATGGGAAATGTAATTAATGTGGGTATAAAGTGTTAAATGTTAAATTAAAATGTGAGATTTAAAGGCAGTCAATAGATCAATTCTGAGGCTGGGATGAAATGCTCAGACTTTCAAACAATAATCAGATTTCCGATAAAATCTCACTGTGTGTTATTAGAGGGGTTGAAATACTAAATCAGGTGTTAAGGGAGTGATATTTAGATTATGCTGAAAGAACAAAGATCCAGACAAAAAGAGCCCTCCTGTCTGCAGACAGAGCTCAGGCTGGGCAAAAATAGTGTGGAGCTTGGGGGATGTGCTGATCTAGCAATTAAAACTGCCAAGAGAGGAGAATGATGGGAAAACTGCACAAATCTAGAATGCTGAACATGTGCCCGGATGGAAACAAGACCATTTGGACCTCATTGCTCTCTTGTAGTCTGATAACATTTCTAAGACCTTGGTCCATCCACATGCACAGATGTTGACATCTGATGTGGTCTTGGTGAGCCTTCCAGGGGAGTGAGGATAACATGTTAAAACCAACCCCAGCAGGAAGTACTGCCATAAAAAACACTTCCCAAGAGTTAAAAATACTAATTACCAACTGCCACCACATGTCAGTGGTATTCCAGTTAGTCAGTAAGAGCAAAGCCATGCAGTTGATATTTTGTTAAGAGTAACAATTTAAGGAGCGGGGCAAAGTTAGGTTCAGTGTCCTAGGGCATATGGCATTTACAGGGCAATTTTTTGAAATTTATATTTTGCTCTATAATCCACAAAAAAGTAAGCAGAAAAGAGTCCAGAATAACCAACTCCCTAGTTTAACTGGCCTATGAGTAATGATACCAAATAACTTCTGCTTTAGGAGCAGCATCAGGCTTTGTTCTTCCAGTCATCTCAATTTTCTGATGCTGCAAGCTGTGCAGGAGCTGTGCAGGAAACATCCACTCCCTGAATATGTATCTTTGCTTTCATCCCTAAAGGGATAATTCAGAATATGGGACAGACATAGTATTTACTGTGGGCACTGCACTTGTCAAGGTAACATTGCAATGGAATGGAGGGTAAAAACCACTTCTCTGCTAGATAAAATGGATAAACTGGCTCATTAGCTCTGGGCGCTTACTTGCTAACCTTGTCTTCTACCTGTGATGTGATTGTTTGTGAAGATGTAGCTGTAAGGCTCTCCAGAGCCTTGAAAGATGCATGCTTTAAGAGTATCTTCTCATCTTGTTTTATAATCCTGGTGCAGCCTCTGCTGTGCAGTTCCAAAGGTTGAGATGCTGTCCATGGATGTGATGTAACCCCACCCAGCTGGTCGTCAGTGCCTTGGAAATGCTTTGTGGTTGTTATTGCTTAATTGCAAGCCCTGCCTTAGCCATGGGTTGAGCCAGGCTCCTGCTCACCTTGCTCCTTGCCGAGCAGAGGCTGAAGAGCAAATAGGGTGGTTTCAGGAATGGAGAACTCTTTTGAGCTTTTAAATAAAGGTCTCTAAAATTTCCGCCGTGGTGTGGCTGGGCTGAGGTAACCTGATCTTTGGAAAAGTGCCTTTGTGCTGTAGTTTACAGAAGGACTTCTTGATTAACAAAGACTGAATGCGGGTTAGTTAAACTGTAGCCATTGTATTCAAGGTCACTGTTAATTTTTTTAATTGCAAGCTTTGTCCCAAGTCTGGGGTTGGAAATGAGACTTGCTGTGTCAAGCTCCCAGAAAGGGTTGGAAATTGTGGCGTTTCATCCTGCAATTATTTTGTTTCACTCTGCCCCTTCCCTTTATCTAAAAGGAAAAGAAGCTTTGTAAAGCTCTGTACATAGATTTTAAGTTCATTGCTGATACTAGAAGCTCCCAAAAGCATGTGTCTCTGGGAAGAGCCTGATGCTCAGTCTGTGGCATATCATAAAATATCATAAAGCCAGCCAGGGGAAGGGCAGGGACATCACAAGGGCATGCCTGTGGCTAGGGACTTAGAGGAGGTCTTTCCCTTCACATGAGTCATAGTGGCGCTCTGGAGGTCCTTGCCAAAAGGGAAACAGTGGCATGCTTAGGGACTCCTCAGAAGGAGTGGGAGGCTGGAGCACCAGGGTGGGAGATTGTGCATGTCTGCTGTGCTGTTACTCCTCGGCATCTATGGGGGCTGCTGGAGCATTTTCACCATCTGTAGCCCAGCTGGAAGGAGGGTCATTCCTCCACACTCCTGCTGCTCCTGCCTTCTTTGCCCACTCCTGCCTGTGGACAAGAGCAGAGGAAGGACCCACAAACAGCACACCACTCTGAAACATGATGTTTGAGGGCTTGCATGCTGGGGGGGAAGTCCAGCCTCTCATGACTCCCTGTTAAGGAGCATTTTCTTGCCCTCCCTGAACCATTCCTGGGCTTCTGATTCCAGTCTTCTGGATTGTTTCTACCTATATATTCAGCACAAGTAGGAAGCCTGCAGCACCTGACAGCAGAGCAAAGGTGAAAGAGTGTTTTATGCCTGATCCTGGTCCACATTCCCCCTAAAGAGTTTTCCCTTACTTCTTTCCTAGACAGAATATCAGGAGGCAGAAGAAAGATTCTAGTCTCTGGTCTTCTTAGATGCCTCAATGTTCCCTAAATAATACTCCCCTGGGTTAATGTTGTCCTTGCACGTTTTTAAGGTGAAGCTCCTTGCAGTCTCATTCCTAGCAGGCAGAGTTGGCTGCTCCTGCACTTGAGCTCTGGTGATCCTGGCAGAGCAGCGTCTGCATGGTGCGTGTGGTGAGTCCCAGTTCTGTTTTTTGTGACCTGAATGCATGGAACAGCTTGTTCTCTGCTGTCTGTTAACCCTTGGAAAGACACTTCCTCTTGTGCTCTTTCCTTCTGCATTGACAGTGCTCAGCAGGGTCAGCTCTGCACTTCGGGTTTGAGGGCAGAGCCTGCGAGGGAGTTAATTGCTGAGTGATGATGGCTCTCTCTAGCTGAAGGTCTGCTCCCATGAGCTATTTAAGCCTCTGTTTCTTGTATCTCTGTGCCAATCAGATTAGCTGATGCCAGGAAACAGACCACGGCCTGCTTGCTCTTGAATGCACCCTTTTTCCTCCTTACCTGTTTATCCCAGTCAAGCCCCTTTCCGCTCTGCCTCGGTTCTTTAATTTAGCTTTGTTCCTTCCTTTTCATTTTCACAGCCTTACTCTGGCCCATCTTGTCTCCCTGAGGCTGCCTCTCTGGGTTTTGACATCCAGCCTTAACAACAGTCAGTCCTGTTTCCTGTCATAGTCATGACTGCTCTCTTTGCAGAGCCATGTGCCCCTCTACACTTCTGCACTGAGCTTTTTGTGCACTTGATTGCCTCCGTGTTTACCCTGTTGTAACTTGGATTTCCCTTTTAAATTGCAGTAGAGAGATCCACAGGTCAGTGGGGCTGCTGAAGGGGCTCATCTTCCCAGGGAATCAGGTTGGGGAGGGGAGTGTGGCTGAGAACTGCTCCTCAGTTATGTCCCAGGTCTGCTGCCACCCTGCCGTCTGTGCACCCCCAAGTATCACTCTGCTCTTCTCCCAGCTGGACCCCTCCACTCATTCACTGATTTTGGCAAGGGATTTGTTGCTGAAAAAAAAAAAAAAAAAAAAAAAAAAAAAAAAAAAAAAAAAAGAAGGCTCTAAACCCCCTCAGGTTCTCAGGACCAAACGTTCCAGCCTGGCCCTCTGTGCCAAAACAGGCCCATCCCCTGCCTCTTGTGAGGCCCCACCTTTATCCTTCTTCTAAAAATAAAACACAGTGACATTCCTTCCTAGTTACTCTGTTCTCATATTCTGACCTCATTAGACTTTCCCAATAGAAAATTTCATTGAACTCCTCTATTAGTGGTGAAAACAAACAAGACCATTGGACTTCCTCTGGAAAAAATGCATCTATATAACAGGGAATTGCAGGGAGCCAAATTTCCACTGCTGAGTTTGTGCTGTACACATATGTTCCCTCGTATGCGTTTAGTAAACAAAGTTGTCTTCACACTAAGAAGAATTTAAAACAATTTATCCTTTATATCTGATTTTCCCCCCTTGTTGGAAATGGATTGCTTCTGTAATATTATAAGGAGCAAAGTACTGTTAGCTGGGGTTGCAAGAAAAGCCTCTTTTTTCCAGACCCTCTGAGCTAAATATATTTTGAGGCTTATGTATGTGCGTGGACATAGGAATGATAGCCAGATGATGGATTGCTAAGCCACATCATAAATTCAGTTTCTTGGACACCTCTGATTACCTCCTCTGCACTCTGCCCGTAATCATTCTCCTTCAAACATCCTTCTAATGTTCTTAACAGCAGCCAATTAAAGCAAAGACTTCACTTGCCATCTATCCCCTCTTCCCTCTGACATCACCGAAGTTCCTTCTCTTGGATGGGGGGACAGAAGTGCATTAATGGATAGTGGTTCAGTGTGTATGCTCAAGGTTTAATGGAATATATCCATGCTTGGGATTTTTTTGCCAACTTCTTTAAAATGCAGCTTGGACAGACACCCATCCAGGCAGGGGTGGGTGCTTGTGTGCTTGCATGTGGCTGGGAGGTGCATACTGCTGGCAGGAAGAGTGGGGCACATGGAAGACACTGTTCATATCTACATCTGCCCACCTTCTTGGGCTCCTGGTTTTGATTCAGAGGTTTCATGCTGATTCAGATGCTTTCTGAAGAAAAGCATGCCCACAGGCATTAAGGGGGAAATTGAAAATAATTCAGGTCACTAAGACTTCAAGGGGGAGAGGAGTTACAGGTTGTGGTGTTACAGATGCAGGGGGGTAATGAGATAATTGAAGATCTGAGGATTTCAGTTGGTGTCAATGACTCAGGCATGTAAGGGAAAAAAACAGAGGATATTCAGTCCCTGAAAAGTTGATTCATTCACTTGGCAGTGAGATGAAGAATAATGAATAACAGATTTTGGGGTGCATGGAAGGCAGGAGAGGCCAACACACTAACTCTGAATGGCTTGGGAAGTGCCTCAAGGGTGATTTTGACTTCCTCTTGCCTTTTTTAGGGCTTAGCTGTGTTGGCTTCTCTCCGCATGCACCCCTAAACCCTGCTTCCCACAGGGGCACTGGACAGAGAGTAGAGTGGGTGGTGCTTGGTGCCAAAGTATGCTGCCAGAACTCGTCCCTACACCTTTAGGTGCCTTTTGGTTTGGCTGCTGCCCTGTAAGTATGACAGCAGTGCCTCCCTTGCACACTGGGAGGGTGTTTGCTGCTGCGCAAGCAGGATTGGAATTGTTGGACGTGCCTTTCATCCTGTTGCAGCCTGCTGGATTAATGGGGCAGAACTCTGTGCGTGTGCATGCTTTCTGCTCTCTCTCCTCTATCCTGCTTTATTGTGTAATGGCTGTGGGGTCTGAAACAGATCTGTTCATCTGGTGCTTGTGCAGCCTTTACTGCAGCAGTTGCTTAATGCCTGATTGCAGTTCCTGTGTTCTATCTGCCAGACATCACTGAGAGGGGGGGAAGTAACAACCCCCGTTTGCAGAGGAATTAAGTGACTTGTCACTCGTGGCACCTGTGGCTGCAGCAGTGTTTGAGCCCCTGTTTCCAGGGTCCCAGTAGAGCATCTTTCCTGTCAAAATGAGGACTACCTGTGCAATGATAATGCCTTTGGGGTTTGGGACTAGGCTGGTCTGGATTTTCACTGGTATATGGAAGAGGAAAATATGCTCTCAGTTGCCACTGTGTTTGGTTTTGCTGCTTTCCTACATGTCCTAACTTCTTTATTCTAATTCTGAAATAAAATATTGTAAATACATTGGATGCTTTTGTTACCAGCCTTTCAGTCTCCTTCTGTCATTGCGTATTTGATTTGCAACTTGAGGATGCTGTTAGAGGTCTGAGTTGAGAAATAAGTCAAGGCTTTACTTTACTCAAGTCCTGAATTGTTTGAGAAATGTATTTTGAGTACCTTTGTGCCTATGTATTTCTTTCCATGTAGCCCATAAATGATAGGTGTTTTCCGTATTGTGCGTGAGTCTCATTTTTAACACATCATGTAACTCAGATGGACTCGAATGTAGGAGCACAAAGACTTTGGAGGCCTGCCCTGTGCGAAGGGGAAAATTACTGTCTGGCCCAGAGCAGTGGCTTTGTGATGACTGCATTGTGTTCTGGTGTGCTGTGTTTGTACCAAACTGGTTTGCTGCCAAGTTACTTATGGCTTATCCAAGCTCTCAGTACAAAGAATGTTAAAAGAAAAACTTTTTTTGTTTTTCTCTGAATTCTTCCAGCTGAGAAAGAATTCAAACCACAGTCCAAATGCTGTCTCCTCTTTCTGCAGGCCTGTGGTGACCAGGTAGGGCAGTTAACACTGAAGTGCCTTCAGCTGTAGTGTTTGTGTAGGAGCATATATGTTCTTATAGAAGATATATAATATGGGACCTGCAGGGAAAGTGCCTTTTTGTTGGAGAAAAATCACAGAGCAGAAGGCTCTGTGATTGAGAAGTCTGGAGTGGGAATTTTGCAGGCACAGGTATGTGTGCCTGGGCAGAGGTACCTATGAAGCACCAGACCTGGGTTGGTCTCCTCTGTGTATAGAACAAATCTGATACCTCCTGAAAGTCCCAGGCTGGCTCTGTAGCACAGTAAATCACTGAGCTGGGCTCCTGTTTCTGTTTTTCTCCTGCCTGACAAGAGTATATTGCCTGTCTTGAGGGCTAGGATCGTGCTTGGAGCTTAGGAGATACCTGTCGGTCGTTCCTGTCAGCAGAATCCTGGGAAGGGCAGTTGGGTAAAAGCATTCCTTCCCCTCAGCTGTCCCAAACACATGCAGACACTTACCTGATTGGCAAGGACCTTGGGGGTTTCTTGAACACTGAGTAGGATAATCAGATAGATTGTGGGATACATCTGCTTGATCCTATTTCTTACGATTACGTGGTGGGGAACAAGCCTTAATGAGCCTTGGCCTTTCCTGTCTCCTCTGCAAATTTGTTTGACTCAATTGAGCTCTCTTTGTGTGCGACAGCTCTCTTTGTGCTTGGATATGGAAGCATCCACCTCTGAAGCTGGCTGTGCTTTGAGACGGGGTTTGGATTAGCTGACCTCCAGAGATCCCTGCCAACAATTTTTTTTTTCCTTTTCTTTTGTGTTTGCAGCTGGTGTAATTGTGGTCCTAACCCCTCCCAAGCGGTGCTGGCACTGGAGAGGATTTTAGCACTGTTTCACAGCAAGTGCAGTAGCTGCTTCTGCACTGCAGAGGAAAGGCTCCTTTCGGGTCAGCCACCCGCTGTAAGGCGGGTCCCTGGCCCTCGGCACTGGGAAGTTGCCTCATGTAGGAGGCCAGAAAGGATTTGCCAGGCAGGTCCTAACAGAAGGGAGCAGCCTTCTCCATGTGTCTCTTACTGGTGATGGCCTTAGTCAAGCAAAACTCCCATTTGGCTGCCTGATCAGCAGAGCATCCCCCAGATCCCACAGGAGTGGGATGGCAATGGGTCACTATCAGTCCTAGTAGAGAGCTGGAGTAGGAAAGGGGTCTTGACCTCTAACTGGCTCCAAATAAGCTGATGGCAGAAAATCAAAAGCCCAAAAGAACAGAAATGTGCATGTGTGGTTATTCTAACAACAAATCTATTTAGTGAAAGAGGGGGAAGTTCCCTTTGAAGCACTGCAATGCATGCTGCCCTGGAACACCCTATGGAAAGGTATTTGTTCTGCCAAGGCACGTGTGTGGGTCCAGCACAGCAGCTTCTGTGACTTTGTTCAAAGACAAACAAATAAACAAAAAAGCTCCTTAAACTGCAATGTTTTTGTAGTGCATTTTTGGCTTAGAAATCCCCAGCAGATAGTGAGAAATAACTTCCAGCCATTTGCCTGTGGAAGTATTTTGGAACTAATCCTGTAGGAGTGAAGGGGAGAGGAGTTCCCTGAACTTCAGTGGACAAGAACAGCTGAAGGTTCAGGAAGAAGGAAAACAGACTGAAGATTTCAAGTGGCTGAGGGAATAGGAGCACCATAGTGCACATTGAAGAATGGTAGATTTCAAAAACAAAGGGATTTTTTCCATACTTCCTTAAACTCAGCATTAATTTTTCCTGTGATTGTTTGCTTCAGGGTGTAAGTGTGGAGAATTGCATGTACACAAGGGAGGATAAAGTTCCCTGCATTTGTACATTCTTTTTCTCTGCAGTGAAGGGCTTCCTTCCCTCGTGCTACTTTATTTTGCATATTTTCCTCTTTTTTTCACCTCTTTGTTTTTATTCAGTTGCGCACCTCTGTATGTAAGAGAGGTGCTGAGGTTGTGTCAGGGCAGCTAAGAGCAGTGGGAAGTGCCCAGAGGCCAGTGATGCATGTTCCATTTTCCCAAGGACAGTGGCACTGCTGGCCCTGCAGAGCCCCACAGCCATAAACCCAGGAGTTCAGCAAGGCTGGCGAGCCTCTGAAGAGATGGGGTGCAGTATGTACAGCCTTCCCCACTGAGGGGCAAGAGGAAGTTCCTTGTTCTGCTCTGTCCTGAGAGGTCACAACCAGTGGTGGCCACTCTCCAAAGTTGCCCTATGCCAGCAGAATGAGAGAGTGTGGGGAAAGGAGGACAAGTGTTAGTGGTTCCTTCAGCACAGATTTGTGTGGTACCTGTGTGCCCAAACGTTCACCCTGTCACTTCTGTAGTGGGTTTATGTCCTGAAAATGAGGCTTTTCCATTGCAGCAGCATTGGGGGGTTGTTTTGCTTGTGTGGGTTTAATATTTCTGTCTGGGTTCTGCCATCCTGTTCTGAACAGACGGCCCTTTGGAGCCAAGTTGACTTTTTGGCACGCGTTGTGACCCCTGGTGATTCACGGCCCCCAACATCTGTGATTAGACCTTGAACAGAAACTTTTCATGCATGCCCATGGTGGAGGAAACTTGCTCTTTTTCTGAGTAGCTGGTAGAAGAACAAAAGGTGGTTTATTTTCTTTTAGCTGTAAAGGTCTACCTTAAATTAAGTAAACTGTTCCCTGAGGGAGAAAGTGTCCAGGTACAGAATGTTCACAAAGGAAATATTCAAAGTGTCTGCTGTGTCCCTGAAGTGTTTGTTTTAAAGTATGAGGGCCAGTGCAAAAAATAGAAGATTATTTTCTAATTTGAAAGCAAAAATACCTCTTGCAGGTGACAGAAAATAAGTTGACCTTCTTTGGTCCTGAGGAGCCCTGAGAAGCTGCCATTGCCGGGATGGCTCCGGTCCCAGCGCACAGCCCCGCTGTGTGCAAACTGTCACTGTTCCACCTGCAAAGGAGTCGTGTCTGTGGGAATCTGAACACTGCTGTGCTTTATGTGAGGTAGGGTAAGAGCACTACCATTGGTGCTTCAGCAATGGAGCAGCCACGCCTGGACTTTATGGGGGTTTCTTTGGCTGTCGTGAAGCTGCACTTTTGCAGCATTCCCAAGTAAAGCCTTGTGATCCAATGGTGACAGTACCTAACTTGTCATGGGCTTTTCTGAGGCCCAAAATGAACTTCTCTGAGATCAGCCAACTCAGCTAATGTCACTGTGTTCCTGGCTTGGTAGACCCTAGATGAAGATTTTTAAACTTTTTTGTTTGACCTCCTCACTGACTTGGAAATGTGCATTATCTTAACTCATGCATCACTGCCAATAAATGTAACACTAGAACGCTTTTCAGTAAAACCTTGCCTTTGACTATAACTTTTTGGTTCCTTTGATAAGCAAGGATATAGTTTCATGTGTTTTTTACTACTTGCTGTGAAAGTGGAAGAGAAAGGAAGGCTGTTGGATGGTTGATGGTATTCTCCACAAAGTTTTCTTTCTCTTTCACAGCAAAACAGTTCAATGTGCTATTTTCATTGCTCCCATTTCTCTTTGCCTTGCAGTGTTTCCAGGAACACTGTGTTTATTTGGAAGATTGTTTGATACTGGAAACGTCTCACTGCTGTTTGGGTGAGGAGTTCCCTATTCTGGCTTATCAAGGATGTGGTGGTAGGCACAGTAAGCTCTTCCATACTCATTAAGGTGTAATAAAAAGCCCAAGTTACAGAAGCATCTCAAAGGTGCAAGGACTGATGGGTGAGTGTGGCATTTGTACTGCCAGCTGAATTTAGTGCTTTGAGGAAAGCCCATAGACTAAAGTCTTTTTTGGGCTCTGACAGTATCTAGACACTCAGTGAACATTAATAGTAATATTTAGTTTTAGTGGAATTGTTATAAAATTGGACATCTTGATTTTGCAAGCACAATTTCTCTATTGCTGTGCCTCGAGGGCATCCATCCATCCATCCATCCAGCCATGATGGGTCTGAATTTTCATTCACCATAACTTGCAAAACCAGGTAAAGCACACTGCAGCCTGGCAGTCCTCAGTTCCATGGTCACCTGCTGGTGGTTTGAGTGGAAGAGGAGCATGGGCAGCATCACATATGATAAAAAACGGGCACGGCTGGAACTTAGCCTTGGGAAAACACCAGTGTGTCTGCAGTATCCCTATTCCTCTTCAGGCAAAGGGAATAGCTGCTGTTCTTACTCACTGGACTCTGAGTTAGGGCAACAGCACTTCTGTTTCTCAACTGAGCAGTTGTGACCCAGAAGTCATTGAAATACAGTAAATGAGGAACCCACCTTGTCACTTCTACTGAGTCATTTTTTCTTAAAAAAAAAAAAAGAAAAAGAAAAAAGAATAAAAAAATCTCTGTTAAATAGCGTCATTTACTCTTGGGAGCTGCTCGAATCCGTCCTGTCACATAAATTACCATTTCTGAACTCGGCTGTCAGGAAGTGTCCTCACAAGTTGACATCCATGGGGGCTGTCAGTGGAAGGGGATCAGTTTCATGGCAAGGAGGAGGAATTCAAGCATCAAGTGAAATACTCTCGTCCTCATGTTACCTCAAGCAGTCAGGGCATCTTAGTCCTGCCAGAGGCGAGCCCTGGTGTGACCTTTGCTCCTCAGACTGCCCTTGTTCCCCTGCACTTCGGTAGCTGTAAGGCTGGGGCTGACATCTGGAGCAAGCCCCATCCTCCTGCAGCTCAGACAATTAGAGCCTGGCCCAGCAAGTGGCCCTGGAGCAGAGGCTTCAGGAATATTGTAGTTTCTTTACAGAGATAAAGGCCACAGGCTTTTCTCTCTGCTCTGCTGCTTTCTCCAGCTTTGATGCGGATGCCGTTGAAATGAGATTGTCTCATCTGGTAGTGGAGGAGCTGAGCCCTGCCAGACAGATCTGGCTTGCTGGGAAGGGTTCAAAAGGCAGCACCTACCCTTTGTTGTATTTCCTGCACGCTAACGAAGCCCCTCATTTCTGGAGCTACTTTTTAATCCTTGTAGGTTGTATGTTGGTTTTGGCATAGATGCTTTTTTTTGTTGTTTTTTTAAAAATTCCTCTCATTTGAAATATACCAGAGAACAAAGGGAATAAAATGCCAGCCACCCCACACCCTCTCTCCCCGAAAAAGGGTAATACAAGGGAATTGTAAGGGTGCATTCTGGTGAGAACAGTTGTTTGCTGCCAGGAGTTGGAACCTGGAGAGCTGGAGCTCTGTGCTGTCAGTGGCAGGTTCCTAGTGAGGTGTGCTGTCCTTGGGCTGTGCGTGGGAGCCTCGCTGCAGCAGTGTGCAGCACTCGCTGTGATGTCAGCCCTGCATGCATGCGTTTCCAGCCTTCCCTGTGACCACATGGAGAGGGATTTGCAGCAATCCAAACACTGACAGAACTGTATTTGTTGACTTGCAGAAAAGCCTAACTCGTGCTCCTCTGGGCTGCGATCATGTAAGCCAAAACACGATGACTGCTGCCTGTGCTTGCTGGCCTCCCAGTCCTGATAAACCTGTGAAGCAGATTCATTTATTTAGGCCCTCATTCAGCAAAGCTCTTAAGTACATGCTTCAGATTTTCTTTCCAGAAAGACTGTTGGCATGCTCAGAGTGAAGCATGTGCTTAACTGCTCTCCTGAGTGCCCAGCAAACAAGTGATGGGGCAGTGTGTGCTGCTGCAGTGCTCTGCCAGGTGCCTTGCAGGCTGCAGAATTGCAGTATGAAAAAATATATTCATTAATTTGGCTTCCTCCAGTACAGGAGCTCTAGTGCCAGGGTCTGAGATGAGTCAGTCCTTCTGCAGGGAGGTGGGATTGTTTCCACGGCACAGAAAATTTCTTGTCTCTTGAATGTTGCACAGATGATTGTGTCCTTCTGCAGGGTGTGGGGCAGGGACAATTTCCATCAGTAGGTTTGTTTCCTCCCCCATGAGTTGTAAAGAAAAATATCCATTGTGTTACTTGTGTGTGAATGTTTTGATATTTGTAGAATTCATTTGATTTAGCTTTCATTAACATGATGCCCTTCATTTTGAGGACTGAGCAGTTTAGTGCAGCCGTGTACCTGTGGGCAGTGTGTGATCCTGAGCTGCATGGCTTGAGAGCAAGATCAACATTTGGTTTGTTACACTGGGATTTCCTGAGGTTCAGGGGCTGGGAAGGGCAAATGTTACTACACTGTTTGGACATCTTGGTGTTTGGTGTAACTGTGTGTTAAGTCAGACCCATCATATTCTATCCCCAGCATTAACAGACCCTCACTTCCCTAGGGAGTCTAAAGCTGTGGAATAGGCACTTAATCCACAAGATGGTTGTATTTCAGTCTGCTCGGAAGAACTTCTGAGAGTGCATTCTTTCTTATCCACACCCATATCTGACCTGTTCTAGCTCGTTCCTAAGAGCTGCACCCAGCTAGTCCTTTAGCTCCCTACAGAAGGTTTCTGCCCATCTTTTCTTTTCTTTTGCTTTCTGAGCTCATATGAACAGGGAGCCCACATATCAGTGAATGGGATTCCTGTATAAATTTGCCCTGTTTGCAAAATTGGAATTGATTTAGAGCAGCTCCTCTTTGCAAAGCCCAAAAGACACGAGCATGGTCAGGTGTGCCTTTTTTCCTTCTCTTTGAAGTTTAAAACATGCTTAGCAAATATGATGTTTGCAGTCTCTGTTCCCCACCTGATGTGCAGAAATGCAAAGGTCCTTCCAGAAGCGTGGGTCAGATCAAGCTTTGTGCTGATACTTCAAGCTGGATTGCAGGGATCTGGGCAGGTTTTATTATCAACTTGAGTCTAATTAAGCCTAGAAAGTACTTGCAGTGTAGGTTTAAGGAGTGTTGTTTTTTCTAAATTGAAATAATTCGATCTGTGAATCAAACAGCCTCTGTGCCCCACCCCCTGCTGCTGATGACAGCCTCTTCCCACACTTCTTCCTTGGTAGCATTGTTTCCATTGTTTCCAGCTCCAGTAGGTTTCAGTTACTGATCAGTGTAATTGCAATAACACACCAATAATGAAAGAGGAATTTAAGCTTCCTTTTTTTGTAGTTGAAGGCTCTTCTCCTACGAAAGCTTGAAATCTTAATAGCAGTCACACAGGCAACATCCCGCACCTGTCAAATGTTTGCAAAAGTGGACGGTCGTACTTTAGGAAGATAAAGGGCTGGATTTGGGAACTTGGAAACAGCCCAATCCTATCAGGCAGCAATGGTACAGCTAATATTAGAATGGGAGACTCTAGAGACAGCTTAACATTTTAGTGGATGCCAAGGAAGCCTTCAACTGGAATGCATTGAAAGTTGTTTGTTGTATAACACGAGTTGCTGGAGTCAGAGTAATTCGAGTTGCCTTTGGTCCGGTGGAAAACTACAGCTGTGAGCAATGAGTTAATTTTTTCCGTGTGTGTGTGTGTGTGGCTTAGGTTTCCCTGTCGGGTTTGCTCTTAGTTTTGTAGGCTCTGAATCCATAGAGGAGCGGCTGCGAGCCAGCCGTTTGTCTCCGTGAGCCATCGCAGGAGCGGCCCCGCGCTGGGGATGGTTTGATGGAACACCTTGGAAGGGCTGAGCTGGAGCCCGGCATGTAACACAGCCACCGGCTGCTCTTCCTGCCTGAACGTTTCCGACAGAAAAAGGGGTGGGGTAGTTACTGTTAATTTAAAAAAAAAATTACTGCAGAGCAGACTGTTGCCCGGTAGTCCGGGAGGGCTCGTGGGGCGCAGCCCCCGCCGCTGCCGGAGTCGGGGCTAGCCCGGAGGGTCCCGGGGCTGCGGCGCCCTCCGCCGCGCTATGAAACGGGCTCCGCTATTGGTCGGCTGCCCGCGGGTGCTGCTGTGACGGCGAGCGCCATTGGTCGGCGACGCCTCCCATGCGCAGCGCGGCGGGGGCAGTGCCCCCGTGCCCGCAATGGCCGCCGGCGCCGCCCCGCGCCCGCCCGCCGGAGCGGGGCCGCAGGCTCCTGGCTGATTCTATTTCTCTTTTTCCTGCAGGTTGCTGAAAAGTGCCTTTCCTGAAGCCACCGCTGCTTGGATTTCTGTCTAGGGCTGCCTCTCTCTGCCCCTCGCCCCCCTCTCTGTTTAATTCGGCGTTGCTTGCAGTCCGTGCCCTGACGGCGGCTCCTCCAGCCTTGCCCTTTTTTTTTTTTTTTTTTTTTTGCTCCCCATTTACACGCAGTTTGCTCAGCCATTTTATTTTTTTTCTTTCCCCCGACTATGTAGCAAATATTTAAAAGAAAAGAAAGAGGAAAAAAAAATCAGACATCCTTTTGCCTGTTTTGATGCTCGTGAACCATAATTTTTAGAAGCAAGAAATAGAAGGAAAAAAAAAAAAAAAACAAACCCGAAGTTTTCTCCCCAAGGACCGAGACCATTCCACAAACTGAAGTGCTGCCAGCAGCATATGCTTTTTGCAAGAATAATTGAAACCATTAACTGGAGAGCACAGAATTCTTTTGAAAGTCTGCCAGTTATTTGCAAGTAACTTTGGCAGTGGCACAAAATATAACACTTGTATTTTAACTTCTACAATTGCACTTTTAGGAGCTGGCCTCTAATTTGATTTTCAGTTGTTCTGATAAGATTTCTATTTTATGATTGGCTTTATGTTTAATTCTTGTTTAAAGAAACACGATTTGACTTAAATGAAAACCTAAGTGCTGATGAATAGGAGTTTTACCAAAGCAACAAGTTAGTTATTTCTTCACATTTAACTTGAATTCACTTTTTTACCCTTTTTTTAAAAAAAAAAAGAAGAAAAAAGAAGATCAGCAGTAAACATTACCCTGAGGAAGGGTGCGATTGCTTGCATTTTAATTTTTGTTTTTTAATATGGCTGTAAACGTTTCCCTGGTTCGTGATACAAAATGGCTGACGTTAGAAGTGTGTCGAGAGTTTCAGAGAGGGACTTGTTCTCGGTCTGATGCAGAGTGCAAGTTCGCCCATCCGTCACGGAGTTGCCATGTGGAAAATGGTCGAGTTATTGCCTGCTTTGACTCCCTAAAGGTGAGGACTGTAACGCGTGCATTGCCTAAGCTGCCTTGTTTTTCTTTCCCTTCCGAGTGGCTCAGGCAGGGGTGTGGGATGTGCAGAGCAGCTGTTTGTTGCTCTGTGTCTACAGGGAGGATGCTGCTCCTGAAATCTAGGCTGAGTCGGACTTCGGGTGCCATTGCCTGGAGTGCCAGGCACTGCTGGGAGAGAGGATTTTATCCAGGGCATTTTTCAGTGCTAGCTCAGGTCTGATATAGCTGTCCCTGAAGCAGAGAACACAGCTCGTGGGCAGCAAATGAAATAAGACGAGTAGTGAGACCTTAAATCCAGTTTTAAGTGTCCAGATCACATCAGCTGTGCATTTGGTGCAGGGATCTGAAATGTGTTTTTAATGAGTAGAAATGAAAACAGCATTTTAAGATAATGAATCAGCTTTACATATATTTCCTGGAGACGAGAGTTGCAAATGCACTTTAAGGTTGTCCTGTAGATGAGGACCAGCCAAAATATTTGGAGAACAGCATTTCCAGAAATGGTCATTGGGAAAGTGCTTTCTGCTTGGGACACATGAACTCAGTGGCTCTGCCAGGCCTGTTGGAGCTATGGCTGAGCCTTGAGGTTGGTGCTTATCCTTGCAGAGTTGAATTTGGAGGCAGTAAATAGCTCTTGGTGGCTTGTCCCTGCTGAGTTCCAGGGAGACTTACAAAAATACCAGACCTGGACTGTGAGTCAGGGAGAGGAGTGAAGGGGCTCACAGGAGGGGGATGTGGGCATCTCTTTCTGGCCTCACTTCACCATGGTTCTTGGGAAAGGAAGATCCACTTTTTTTTTTTTTCTTTCTTGCAAATGACTCCTCAAAAGTATTTTTTACTCTGAGACCATATGGATAACTGATAGCAGATGAGAATTCTTGACATTGTGTTTAATGTTTTGACCAAAGTAATCAACCTGTTAAA
Source organism: Serinus canaria (assembly GCF_022539315.1). Taxonomy (NCBI): domain Eukaryota; kingdom Metazoa; phylum Chordata; class Aves; order Passeriformes; family Fringillidae; genus Serinus; species Serinus canaria. The sequence continues at coordinate 7,349,703 of NC_066318.1, forward strand.
ATTTCTAGAAAGAGTCTGGAAAATTTTATAATCTTTAAAGTTTTCTCTTGAACTTCAACTGTTGCTTGAAAAGATTTGTGTTTATTTTTATGAGCATAATGAGTAACAGAACTGGTAGAGTTATATATGCAGAGGTTCAGACCAGGACTGGATCTGGACTAACACTGGTTTACCCATTTTGTTCCTGTTAATGGCTTCTTCATGTTTTCATTTCTGTTCTCTTTTTCCAAGAAGCTCAAGTTTTCTGTTTGCATTCGGTTTTCTCTTTTTAATCTGATTATATGAAATGACTCTTTAGTTATACAGTGACTTTCAAATGTTCATTTACATTGCTGGTTTGCTGACGGTGAGAGACAAACATTTTTTTTATTCAAGGGGGAAAAAATCTTGTTCTTTATGCCATTGAAACTTTTGAATTGTAGCCAGTGGCAGTGCAGATACTTTTAATTAAGAGACTAATGTGTTCATATTTTATAGTGTGTATTTGTGAATGGAAAAGAGGGCTGTCACACTGTGGAGGGTAGTTTTGTGCCCCTTGCCGGTGTTTGCAGCATCCTGGGGAGGTGTCCCTGTGCAGCCACCCAGCTTGGCTGGGCTCTGAACTGTGCTGTCACCCTGTGTGTGACACTTCCCCATGTGTGCTGATGGCAGTGCAGTTCCTCAACACACCCAGGTGTGCCAGCCCCTCTCTGCACAGCTGGGGCTGGGACCATGTGCAGGACCAAGTCCATGGGCAGCTGGGGTTCAAATCCCACCCACTGGTATGAGCAGACACTTCTCCCATTCAGCAGTGGCGGTGGGATGGGGAACACCATGTTAAGAAAACAACAACAGCAAAAAATCCAGGAGAAGGAGTAGGGTGTGATCTTCTACATCTCAGAGTGTTTCCTTTGTAACTGGCTGTTAAATTACGTTCTGGTTGTAGTTTCCTCATGACAGAGTAGCAGATGCCCCATATGTGCTGGTTAAGTGGCCTGAATTTTTCAGAGAACAGGTTTTTGGACTTAAAAAGCCTCATGGAGGGCTGACAGCTCTGTCTTTGGGAAGTACTTGAGGAGGGGTCCAACTGTGCAGAGCACTTTGGCTCAAGGTGATGGGGCTGTTTGCGCACCCCTCTTTGCAGACAAGACAGTGGGTCTTGGAGCACTTCCTTCAGCCCCATGGATCCAGCAGCGCTCAGGACAGAGCCCTGTTTCCCTGTGCCATGGAGGGCTGTGGTCCCCAGTGCTGCAGCCTGAGTGTGTGCATGTCTAATGCCATGCATTCCCAGTGGAAATAACTCCCCTGGGGACCAAACCCTCAATCAATGGTCATTCTGTTCCTGGGCCAGATCTGGGCTGGAAACAAAAAGTAGAACAAAGCACTGTTTGCAGTGGTCTTGAGGGGCTCATGACTATAAGGGTGGCCACCCTTACAGGTCAGCAGAGAGGTGTTATATTCTCAGGTCTTTTAAGAGGCTTTTTGTGCCCATCCTGTGGATGTCTTTGTGTCCAACAGCTGTGGAACACCGACCCTCTGTCCTGTGGAGGGCTCAATAGCTGCTCAGTGCTCTCTTGTCTTTTCACACCCTGCATTAGCAGAACATCTGTGTTGCTTTATTGGAGGCAGGATATAGGATGCTTGTGGCTAATAAGTTTTCCCGTTGTCTTGCAGCCGCCCAGGGCTTTGTTCAGACATTGCTTATCTTCATCCATTGTGTGTTGCTGTTGCTTGTTTTTTTTCTCTCACAGACCTCCTAAGCTTGAACAATGCCTTCATACAGGAACTTCTGATAACCCAGCAAACAATGGTTTCACCTCACTGGTCAGGTCATGCGCAGCATCCAGAGCTTACTGAATTGCCCTTTTTCCCCTTTTTCCTTAATGTTCTATAGCAGTTTCACTCCTGTTGCAGTGGAAAAAGCAGTGATGCTTCCAGAAGCAGACTGCCTCAGTGTGGTTGTTTCACGGGTAACTAACTGTGTGCTACCTGTAATCTTGTGAAGAACACACAGAACTCATTGAATTAACGGGGGCCCTCACTGATGCTCAGGTGGGGGTCACCAGAACATACTCTGCAGGAATGTTGTGTTGTGCAATGCTTTGGTCGTGAAATACCTGGTCTTGATTAGGTTGAAAGTGCAAGGCTGGATCTTGCTGTCCTGAGCTGTGTTTCTTCGAAGGGGGAGTTTGCACATTTGTAGGCAGCAGAAGGAACCTTTCTCAAGCAGATTGATACAAAACTTAAAAATAGTTCCTTGCAAGAAGCTGCTATTTGAATCAGATGCCAAGAGAGCTCTCACTCTACTCATGCATTCCTCCTTGTTATTCTGGAAGCAGTGTTCTCTGAATTAATTTGTGTGAATGGCAGGAGAGTCTGCACTGCTTGATTGCAGGGCAATCCAAAGGCCCAAGAGCTGGCTCTGCTGGGCCACCCTGCTTCCAGAAGTGACCACGAGGGCTGCCGGTCAGTGGCCAGTGCTCTCTGATACCTCCTAGCCAGGTCCTGTGGCACCTCAGAGATGTTCTGAGCAAAGGAGAGGAATGTCATGTCATCCCTGTAAACAGGGGTGGCCCCTGGGTTCGTTTATTACTTCCCTCCCAGGCTCAATGTGCACTGTCCATGCAGAGGCAGTGCTTTTTGTGAGGACTGGGACATGGTTTGCTGGCTCATGACAATTCCTACAAAGGTTTGTTTTGGCACTTTGGTGGGCTGCTCATCAAGTCATTAACTTTCCTATTCAGGCTGGATCAGGAGGGCAGGATATGAGCTTCTCTGACTCTTAGTTCCTGGCCAGCAAGTCACTGGTTGTGTTTTCAGTTTCTGATGTTGTCAGGAATGGAAAAAAAGCATCATCCTTGGTCACTAATGGAGCAGAGAGCTGAAAGATGGGGCATTAGGAGATGGTGACATGATATATAAAAATGTGTAGGTAATGCACATCAGGTGTTCACAGAGGCTTTGATTTGTACTGCTCACAGTTTGGGTATCTGCACTGAGGACTTGAAGTTTAAAAAAATTTACAGATGCAGTTTTGTGAGTTGTGGGCTGGGGCTTTTTGCTGTTAAGGGGTTTTTGACTTTTGTTTTTGAATGTTAATGTGAATTGAAGCTTCAGGGAGCATTTTGAGATGTAAAATAATGGGGTGAAAAATTTCAGTAATATGAATTTTGACTTTGGGAGGTCTAATGTGAAAAACACTGTTAAACTATTGCATGTTTCAAAGCAGTACTCTATTAAAAAAAGTGAAAGTTTTCTGTGAACAGGCATAAAAAGAAGTTAAAAGTAGCTTTGTCTAAATTGTCTATTTTCTAAAAGAAGTGTTATTCTCTGGTAATAATATTCAAAATCCCAAGGCAATCTGAAAAGTTCACGCTGCTTGGGCAATGGTTGTACTATATGATCTTGAAACTGATGTACCTGAGGCTGTTCTTCACAGTTTTCATGCTAATTTGTACCTGGTTTATGCTGACTTGACTAGAATTATTTCTGACTTACTGGTTGGCAATCAAATCTGTTTTTTTTTAAAACTTAAATAAACTCCAAATTAAGAAACAACTAAAAACACCCACTAAACTTAGCATATGGTTACACTTTTAGAGAGGAAGAAGAAAGCAAACAAAGCCATAGTGATATTTCTGGAGACATTCCGACTCCATGTCTCAGCTCAGTGTAATGGAGATGTAAATATTCCACAAGAACAGTGTTGAACCAAGTCACCTGTGTGACAAACATCCACTTTTCCTTGGTCATTAAGCCACTTACTTGTGTTGCAACAGCAGATGTGCAGCAGCTTTCTGTCCACTCTGGGTGCTGGTATGTCTTATGGCATGTCATCAGTGCTTTTTAATACTGCGGTTTAAATCAAACAACTTAAAGTGGGGAAAAATGTATTTAGACTTAATTTTATGTATAAAAACTGTTAATACTGTATTTATCTGTCTTTTTCTGTTAATTTCTATATTTCTCTTTGTACTTCTTTCTGAAGTAAATTGGTATTTCAAGGAGAATAGGAGAGCTTGTGGGGGAAGAATAATTTAGGCCTGATCCCTTCTCGTTTATAGGTTACAACAAGCTCCACATTTTTACAGTTTAATTGAACTGGCACACTTGCAGTCTATACTCTCTCTCATGTCTTCAGAGGTTTTTGGCACATCTCTGTGATGGAGAGCACTGATGGAGAAACTCACCTGGCTCTACCTGTGCTGAGCATCTCCCAGGCCTGCCCCATTGCCTGGACTGCAGATTCTCTCTGTGGGGTTAAGGCTGGTTACATGAAGATGATGTGTGACCTCCCTAGGCGTGTTTAGCTTTCCAGGGAAAGGATACACCTTCTTTCTTTAATCTTCCTAGCTGATCTTTCTGTGGGACAGATGTCTGTGCACAGCATGTTTGATTTGTTTAGTGTTATCCAATGGTTCCTCTGGTGGCCCAGTAGTCTAATTTCATTTGTCTGTGACTTTTTGACAGCTGAACCGTGGCAGATGAGCACTGGTGGGTTTTGCAGTCATGGTTTAGAAGGTTGCTGCTCTGAGCTGTCCCCTTGCTTCTCTGTTGCAGGTTGCTGCCATTGTGGCACGGTTAGGAGGAGGACAGAGTGCCTTAGGCACTGAATACAAAATCCAGCGGCTGGAATTCCCTTGGTCCTGCTCTCTGCAGAGCTGCTGGGTGTTGAACTTGTGTAACTGGAGCAGGCTGGTGTTACCTGGTGACTGTGCTGCAAGGACAGCAATAGACAGGAAGATGCTGGAAGGTCTTGTTCATTGCCAGCCATTTGCAAAGGTATAAGGCAAAGTCCTTGTCAGGAATACTTGGCTGGGATAAAGCAAGGAGGTGATCTTTGAGGTGTGTTCTGGAGAGTGAAGGGGTTGGCCTTGTCCTTATCTCTGCCAGGTCTTTCTGTAACTGAGCAGCCTCAGCAGGGAGCACTGCCTTGGTCTTTGCATTTACAAAGACACGTGCTTTGTGAAACTTGGTGTTGTCCATGGTAACATGGCAAGAAGGGTGAGATATCTGTAGGTTTCCTGGTGCATAGCCTAGTTCTGGCACTACCCTGGAAGGATTCTTTCTTTCATCTCATTGCTCATATTCCAGCAGAGGGTGGATATTTGGTGATTGGGTATTTGCTGTGCAGTAGGGGGAGAGCACCATCTGTGCCCCAGACCACCTGATCCCACATTTCTCCTGAGGGCTTGCCCACATAGGAGCAGATGCCTTTGCTGTTGCCTATGTGTGAGTGCCAGTCTCATGTGTGCTGTCTCTGGGACAGGTTCAAGAGGCTGGCAGAGGTGTAGGCACAGTCTGGTAAGTTGGGAAGCTCTCCCAGTGCAAGGGGCAAGGACAGGAACACCGTCCTTGTCCATCTTCTTGCAGCTGATTAATTGATTACAGCTTTTCCTTGGGCCTCAGACTGGTGTGCTTTTTCCCCTTGTACATGTTGGAAAGCAGAGCTGTGCCCACAAACTGGTCCTGAGACCGCAATTTGGAGGCCAGCCTCTTCAGGGAGATGGGCCAAGCAAATTCAGCAGTGGGGTTTTGCTGCCAGCCTCTCCTCTCCTTTCCTCACCAGCCAGCCCTGGCAATGCAGGGCCTCTGCTCCTGCCTGCAGCTCATGTTGCCTCGTTCTTCTCCCTGTGGCGTGAGCAAACCACCATCCTCAAAGGGTAAAGCCAGCAGCATTTACATTATTAATATTAGCCAAGAGTAACCTTGGGTTTCTGGTTGGGAAGATGATGGTAAAGTGCTGACTGCTGCTCACACTTGCCTGAAAAAGCAGGAGAGGAATTCTTTTGGAATGTTGACTCTAAACCCTTCTTAGCTTCTGTGTGTGCTTAAGCAGATACATTTTGAAACCTTTTATGGGCATATTGCAGTGTTCCACTGGCCCTGGCATGCCACCTCCTGCTCCTGAGGCTTGCTTTCCCATTTGAAGGGCAAAGCCCTCCAGACCAGCGTTCTGGTTCTGCAAAATACTTAAGCCTGATTTTAAGTGCTGTAGCGTTCTTGTAGGCAGCAAAGAGCTCCTTGTGCTGGAGTGAGCTGTTGCATCGAGTTTTGGGTGTGGGAAGTGGTCTTCTCAGCCAGTCTCTAAAGGGGGAGAGCTGTTTGCTCTGCCACCTTGGCTTTTGGTAGTTTCTTTGCATGCATAGCTTGAGTTTGCAATCTTGACAAGCCTGCTAGGATCTGCAAGCACAAGCTCCATGCCTGTGACCCAGCACAACTGCAGGGGGATGCTCTGTGAGTGCCAGGGTCTTCCTCTGCACAGGGAGAAGGGAGATGAGGTGCTGGGCCCAGATAGCAAGTGGCTGGCTCTGCCTGCTGTGAGTCAGAAGTTGGCCAAGGGAGCACAAAAGAGGGGGTGTGTGTGTGTACAGTGAGCTCTGGCACCTCAAATGGTGCCATGTTGCAAAATGTGGCACTGCCAAATTCTTCTAGGGAAGAAGTTCAAACATTACATCTTCCAGCCCTGATGTGTAGCAGTAGCTAATACTGGGATTGAAATAGAAGCACCAAACCTACAGGCCTCTGTGCCTGGACAGAGTCTGGGGCAAAGAGGATGCTTGGCTGTGATGCTGGAGTATTGGTGAAGCTACCTAGGGACTTCTCATGCTCCTGATTGCATTAGGCCAGCAAAATGAGCTGGGGGGAAGGTGGTGAAAGATGCCTTCAAGGGGGGTGACTGAACGAGCGTGTGGAGTTGGCGGATTTCCTCGGTGGCATAGCATCAGTTTGATGTAATCCCTTAGCTGACAATAGCTTTCTGCCACTTGGTTCACCCTTCTGAAGGAGGGTGCAATAACATGCTTTTATGTAATTGAGCTGTTTAGAAGCTTTAAAACAAATATAAACAAGATGTGCCAGGCTTTTTGGAGAGCCCATCGCCTGACATCTCCCGCAGAGCATTTCAATAAGTGGTTAGATTTCCAAGTGAGGAGCTGAGCTCTTTGAAATTCTGCCCCCTATAAATACTGTTTTGCTGGTATTAAAATAAATACTTTGAAGACCTTGGGTGAATGTTGCCCCACACAGGCACAGTTTTACTTCTGGCTTATTAATACTGTTTTATTACTGTTCATAAAACAGCAGGGATCCAGGCACTGACCCCCTTCCTCAACCCTTACAGTCCTCGTGCCATGTCTGATGACAGTCTTTTGATTAGAGGAAAGACCAAGGATTTGGAAAACCACCTTTCAGAGCCTTATGATGATGCAAACTGGTTGAAAGTGTTGTAATGTCGGTCTCTGTGCCTAATTGCACTTTTTGACCTCACAGGAGCAGTACAAAAAAAAAGTCTTTGAAGGCTGAGTGTAGCTGAGCTGCTGTAATAGCATGACTCTGGCTGTTTTAGACAGGTGTCCTAACTGAGTAAGCATTTCAAACCCTGGCTCCTTCCAAAGGAATAGCTATCAAACATGCTTAGTTCTGTAAGCCTGCCTGCCTGTTAGGAAAGCCCCCTGTTCTGTAATGGCAGTGAAAATATTCAGCTTAGCCATAGCTAATGTATTAGGATAGTAAAATCTTTTTGCTGTCCACACAGCAGAAAGTACATAGCACAAAAGTAATGCTGATCTCTCGGGAGCCCTGGGTTTTGCATCTGGCTCTCTGAATGTCTGGTTAGTGTTTGGCCTTGTTTTAGAATTGCAGAGACATGGTTACTTGATGTCTCCACTGTCAGAGGAGCTGGATGCTGGAGTAAGGGGTAAGGGATTATTAAGCACTAACTGTGTTTTTACCTCCTCTCTCTGAAGCTAGCACGTGGGAATGTCTCGGGGCTGTTCTCTGCGTGCTTCAGCTCCAAGCTGGAAAGCTGAGACTGGAGGTGCCTTTCTGCAACATTTAGCTTAAAGCTGTGAGGAAGAAGCATATTCCTGAGAGGGCACAATTGGCTTGCTGGGACATGAGCATACTCAAATCAAGCAATTCCCCAAGTTTGTAGCTTGGGGGAAATGTTACAGCAGATGGCCTGCTTACAGTGCAGGATATTATTAGAACCATGATCAGTGCTAATAAGGTCATTGGCGGTGGGGGAGGAGGTCAGTGTCTGACCTTGTTTGGAAGGTGGCAGCCTGTGCTCTGGGAAGTTTTCCTCTTGCAGCAGTGGAATGTGAATGTTTAAAACAAGCCACTTTGTGTATTAGTATGGCTGCACAGTGGAGAGAAGGACCCACCACCCAGTCCAGCATAACTGCTGCAGGGGTGCTGCTGGCCCCCACCCTTTGCTGAGGTAGGTGCACAGAGCACCATTAAAAAGTGAGGCTAATTCTGGGAATGGGAACCAGGAGCAGTTTAACTAGTGCTCCAGAATGGGTATGGTATCTCAATGCCCAGGTGACTGCTGAGTGAGTTGTCTCTGTGTTTTATCTTGCCGCTGACTCTGCATTAACACAGCACTAACTTTCAGCTGTTCTCCTACACTGGTGTCAGAAAAAGACCCAAAACAACCACTACAGATAAGAGTGTTGGAATCCAGTTGAATTGCATGAATGATGTCCACATCTCTGCCCAGCAGTACCCACACCAGGTTCTGATGGGGATTTAAGCCAATAGCCTGAAACATGGTGCTTTAACTCTGTCTCATCACTTCTTCTTTGCCGTAGGAACTCTGGGTGCATAGTGAGAGGAGACACCTCTCAAACAGAGAGGCATTTGGGAAAGTATAGAGTACCTGGGGGTTCAGAGGTGGCCAGGGCAGCACCAATACAGTGGAGCTGCAGCCCGTGTGCCTGAGACCATGGCCATCATGACACTGCTTCCCTAAGTCTCTGTTATCCACAGGGGCACGGCTGGTGCTGGGAACAGTCACACGGAGATTAGGTCCTTAAAGAGCCCTGCTTCAACTGAGCAGAGTTTGAATACAAAACCTCAGTGTGTAATCCCAACGGTATTGGCTGATCCCGCTGGTCTGTTTCTTCCTCTTGCTGTCCATTCCTAAAGGATCAGAGCATGGGTAAGGTTTGCGGCCATTATGTGCTCTTGATCCCAAATGGTTGGTTTGTGCAGTCTTGTGCTGCGTGCAGTGCTCCGGCTCTGCTCCCAGAGTCCCTTCCACGTGATGCTGCAGATAGCAAATCCAGGATGAGTTTGCCAGTAGAAAGCTAGAGCCTCATGGGGTTGGACATTTCATCCCATGCTGTAGTACTTTAGTGCTCAGGGTCGGAGGGTTGAAAGCCAGACATAGAAATGAGCCTTTAAGGAGGGCTTGGAAGATCATCCAGGCATGGCATGGTGTTGGTGTTTTAGGTCAACTTTACGAAGGAAAGCTCTTTCCTCCCTGTGAGGGAATCTTGTTTCATAAACCAGTGGACTTTCAAGACAGTTGTCTTTGGAGGGAATGTTGCTCTTGCCCAGACATTTTAGGGGAAGATGTTAAAAGATGCTCCTGCTTATGCAGAAACCTTCCTAAATCTTGCTCCGATGGTTCAAGACTTGCAGCCTTACTCTAATGCCCTGCTTCTTCTTTCTGCTCCGTTTCCTTCTCCCCTCTGGGCCTATTTGTCCCCAAGCCCTAGTGCAGCTCGCCTGTCCTCTTTGTCCCTGTTGTAGTGTCTGCAGGGATTGTACAAGGCAGCCTGAGAAGTCTCTTGCTCTCTCCTGTTGCTTCAGCAGTCATTTTTATTTCTCACTGCATCTGGTGCCCTTGCAGATGAAGATGTAATCATGGTTACCTCCCTGCAGACTTTGACTCCCTGCTGTGTCAATCCTGTTGCCTGTAAAACCTCAGTGATGTGCTGCAGGGTGGGAGCTGGAGCAAGGCAGGCAGGCTGAGTGACTCTGGTGCTCGAAGCTGGAAAGCCATCAGGGCTGATAAAAGCAAGGCAGGCATGTCTGAAACCTCTGAGCTGTGAGGGACGACCTCAAGGGAAGGAGGTGGGGGTGACTCTGGGGAGGAGCAGTGCAGCTGCCCAAGCCACTTTTCCATAGGGCTGGGGAGCTCGGGGATGTTGCAGGGACCCTGGCCACCCATCACTGCCGGCTCTGTCAGCATCTGCTGGCATGTCACAGCAGGGTGTGAATTTCCCTGCACAACCCACTTCACTCATTCCTGTCACCAGAGCTCACTCAAACTGCTCTGCACCATCCTTGGGAGAGGGGAGGAGGAAATCCCTTGGGAGCTGGGAGACAAATGGGCAGGATCACTTTTAGCTAGTGATGCAGAGGTGGGACACAGGCAGCCTGCCAGGAGGGCATCAAAGGCAGGGCTGCAGCAGCCCAGGACAGAGCAGCTGGAATGCAGTCTGGGTGTTGCTGAGGCTTCCCCTGGCTGCCTGGGGTTTTTCCACCAAGTCTGGTGTATTTAGACTGAAAACTCTTCAGGCTAGGACTGTCTCATTTTGTGTTTGGGTAGTAATTGGAGCAGGACCCTGAGCTGTAGCATTGATGAGTATTTGTATTCCCACAGCCAGAAATCCCCTGCTGTGGCCTTGTGCGATAAAGCACAGATTGAATTAAGAGGATTTTCATTGTTGTTTTGTGTTTCTCTGCATGGGTTTTTGAAGAGTCCACAGTAATATAAAATCTTTAGAAGTCTTTACTTGGAATAGAGCTCACATTAGGTAGGACAAAAACACTACTGAAAATTGGTTTTTTTTCCTGTTTTGATTGTGCTAATTCTTGGAGAATTATTTTTTTTCAGTCCTTAGCCCAGTCAGGGAAAAAGTGTTGGCACTTTTCTTACTTTGTGGTCTGTATCAGAGGTACTTGAAGAGAAGTTTGTTCAGGGATTTCTGCTAGGGCCCTATCAGAAGTCCATCTATCTTGGTTTGAACCAATTTGAGCATTTTTTCAGCAGTGTTGGAGTGTTTGCTTACGTAGGCACTGGTCCTGCTGCATTCCAGACTTGCTAATGACCCTGGAGCTTCTTTGCAGCTACTCCTCTCACGTGGCAGAGAGACTGCAGATGTCCTCAAGAAAGGTCACTCTTCCTTGAAGAAAAAATCCCTCCAATCCCTCCCAACCCCATCTATATGGGCCGATCCCACCTAAAAACAAATGAACATTTGCATTGCAGCTGACTCATCCTGACTGTGCCCGGTGAGGGCAGTGAAAGGTCTTTTTCTTGCTGCCCTTCTAGGAAGGGATTGTGCTGCATCTGAAGATATCTCTTCTTAGTAGCAAAAACAAAATACATGAGATCAGGTGTCTGCTGCCTAAGGAAGTCATGTTGTTTAAGATTGCTTTCTAATAGAAAACAGCCTTCAAAAGGTAGGCTTTGCTTACCTCCTCATATATGAAAGGTTGAGCATCTCAGGCAGTCTGTACTGCACTTGGTGAACAGGACAAGGATAAGCAGCTCAGGGCAGGAGTTTGGAAAGCAGAGCAGCAATACAGGAAGGACAGAAAAACCCCATGGTAATTTGATCAGTTTGCTTTTGTGCCTCAAGTCTGAATAAGCAAGCACATCCACATGGATATGCTTTAGTTGCTTCTGCCTCCCCCAGCTTTTCTCTTGTGCTCTCAAACCTAAGTTAGTGAATCTGGCAGTTATTAAAAACATGAACTCCAAAGCACCAAGCAAATGAAAGGAAAGCCCTGATCAGTTCCATTCTTGTTGGTCAGCTGGGACAGATGGATGGACAGACACACATGTATGCCCACGCAGGACACATTCCTTTCTTAGCTGTTCTGGCACTTACACCAGTGCTGCAGAGGAGAATTTAGGTCAGACCAAAAGTTGCATCCCGCAGGAGTAAGTGGATACATCCACCTAACTAGGCATACAGCCTTTTCAGTGTCCTGTCCTACAGCTCTTGTTACATAGAAGGGAACAGATCGCAGTGGCTACATGGAATTAACCTTTCAGCAGCTGAAATCATGGTTTCTGCAAAATGCATTATCAGTTAATATCCATTCCTGGCATCACATGGAGAAAGCAGACCACTCTTGCTAGATCTTGGAGTCTTTGGGCTGTATGTCAGTGTAGAGACCTACAGACCCCAAATTTTGGCTATCTAGGTCAGCATGGAATGCAGAGTGAGCAGAAAGCCCCCTTGAGCAGTGTGGTTTGCAGCATCTGTGTTGGCTTACTGTTCCTGGGGGGCTTTGTTAGTTTGGCTGAGTGAGGTTAGGAGTGTGAATCTGCACAGACCTCACGAGACTGCATAACAGACTGTGGGAACCAGGATCTGTGAGCAGTGTTGTAATTAGAACAGGTAGAAGTTTTGCTCTGGCCAAGGTTTTTGTAATAAATCCATTGTGTATTAGCAGGTTTTCAGATGTTGGCACAGAATTGGGCATCGTGTTCATTAAAGCTTGCTGCTGGTGTGGCACTTGTGACTAGTGTATGGGAACTGCACCTAAATATGTCTCACTAATTGCAGTTTTATCCCAGAATTGTCATTGCCAAACTCTCCTTTTGCCCACAGAGATGTCAGTGTATTATCTTTGGCATTGTGAGCCCATCATGTTTGCCTCTGTGGAAAAAGGTCTGTCCTGCTGCCACCACAGCTTGCTACACTTCTCCATGGGCTCAGCTCCTAACAAACATTTACAATGCCTTAACCTCCCTTTCACTAGAGATGGTAGCAAATATTGGTCACATATCTACTTTCTAGTGCCAGGTGCTTTTTAAAGAGCACTTCTGAAGGTGTTTTTTAAGAGAAAAATCCCCTCTCTGACTTAAATGTGCATATGTTACTGGCTGTAATAAACAACTCATCAGTCTGCAAAAGCTGACTGAGGTGGAATATTTGCCTAGGGCAAGGCAGACTTTCTTTTTATTTTTGCTTGTTTTTTTCCTTTTTTCTCTTTCTTCCTTTCTCTTCAAGCCTTGCTGCCTCCTAGATGGAGGGGTGTGATTCAATGTCACTTGGCCTGAAAGTCCTCTTTGGAAGCCAAGGTCCATGTGAGATGTGTGGTCCTTGCCTGCTGTGCCTAGCAGGCTGCAGGATCTCTCTTAAAGGTACTTTCTGTATCTGCACCTTTAATCCTTTGACCAACAGCAAGTTCATTATACTGCGGCCTTGAATCTGAGGCCTGGCATGGACCAGAAAGATTTGGGGTCCTTGCTTGGAGATGTGTGGAGTTGGTGTCACACAGTCAGCCCTTTTCTGTGGCTTGGTAGCTTCTCTGCAAAGCCAGAGCAGTGGGGAGACATGCTGCTGTGCACAAATATGCCTGGCACGTGTAGCTGAAATAGGAGCACGAGGGCAAAGCTTGGTCTTTGGTGAACTGAACCATAGCCTGAGAAAGCAGCTGGGGACATCAGTGGGCCATCAGGGTGAGGAGCAGGGCAAGCTGGCTTTGCTCTGTGCTGTGGGGCAAATCCTAGCCAAGAGCAGAAAGGTGTCCTGTGCCTTGGAACATCAGACCCCTGGCTCTGACAGATATCAGGGAGCAAATCCTGTGGTGGCAGCTGAGGCCATCACCCTCCTGTACTGCTGCATCTGCTGTTGCCCTGTAGTCACCTCCTTTGTTGGCTTAAGCTATTGCACAGAGGGACTGTCATGTCATGTCCTGACATATCTTGGTTTTTCCACCTGAAGTGGAAAGCTAGAGTGGAAGAGTCCAGCCACGTCCTTCCCTGCTCAGGGAATGGTTGTATTCTGCCAAGTTCTTAGAAAAACCCACCCAAACCTAGCCACCTCTATCTTTTGATTTGTGATTTCATTTTGCTTTCTGAAACACAGTGAGAATGAGGTTTTCTGAGCATGACTTTGCCCTCTGCAGGACAGGAGGGAGGGTTTGGGTCAGACACTTAGTTATCAATCTCTGCTCTTCCCTATTTGCCTTTTCCCTTGTGTAAACTTGAGCCATGAGGCTGCCAGAGGTGGTCACATGTCCAATATTTGTATTCATGAGCACAGTACTTTAACATTTATTCTCTTGGGCTTTGATGTACTTTGCTTGGTTCTGTCTATGTGTGGTTTGCCTGCTGCAACTGTAATATTCAACAGATATTGTAGGTAGAGGAAGGTCAGAAGCATCAACTTTCCATATGACCTTGACAGATTCAGCTGGTGAGAGTTATAGAATTGGATTATGGGATTTACAATGAAAAGATGGTTTAAGGGACAAGAGAAACTGCACTTGCTGTTTTCAAATGCTGGCCTGGTGTAATAGCAATCAGGAGGGACATAACTGAGGATGGAAGGTAGAAGACAGATGTGAAGTTTAATTTTGTTTTTTTTCTTTGGGGTTTTGTGGTGTTTTTTTAATACAGTTCTTGTGCAGTATTGTTCCAGAGAGCTGGCGTGGGCTTTTTTTTTATTTTATTATAGAAGAAAAATCAATGACTTGCCAGTGTTTCTATCTTCCAGGTATAATTGTTTTTTTTTTTTTTTTTTACTTAGAAATAGTCCCACATTGAAACCTACAGGAGTATTAACTTTGGTGGATGTCACCTCATCCACATCCTGCTCTGTACCTGCAGTGATCCCAGGGCTAAACATGCTCCTAAACGTGTTGTCTTTACTGGACACTAAATGTCTTCTTTTTTAATTGTTATCAATCATTTCCTTCAGCAGGTCTGTGACCAGGGATGTTTGTAAAGTCTTACTTGTCTTGGAGAGAGCACGTTCTTGATACTGTATTAAAGAAGCCTATTTTATTGTGCTTTTTAACATTCCTGAACCTAGGGGAGTAGTGGAATAATACTTGGAAGACATTAAAAATGCTCAGTTCAAAACTCTTAATGATTATAATTCCACTCTGTTTAAACCTAATTTCAAATATGTGGTGGTAACAGACTGATATGGTTCACAAACGTAGCATAATCAAAATGTATTGGTGGATAAAAAAGAAAAGAGCTTGATGAAGTCTTTATTCCTGTCTTTTGTGGCATGAGATTGCTGTTATTGGAAGTAGTAATCTCTCAGATAAACATGTTTTTTTTGCTTTGTGGCTCTACAGCTCAAAAAACATACTTTGACATACTCTTTTAATATATATTTCTTGGGCTTGGTAAACGCTGTCCATTGCTTGGAGCAAGCTAAATGTTCCACAAACCAAAAACATTAAAATCAATACACTTTTTTCATTGAGCATAACAGAGTGTGCCATTGGCCTCAAAGAAGAGAGCTTGGCAGGAGAACAGAGCTGGAAAGAGTTGTCAAGATGTAAAAATATAATGAAGGAGCTACAGGGCTTTTCCCCAACAAAATAACTGCTCTGAGTTTTTAAGAACCTTCAAGTATAACAAACAGCTTGGAATGAAAATCCTGCGTGAGAGCAGGAGGACAGCCATGACCTCTTTGTGCTGTCCTGGGGAAACTCAGTGGAACATTGCTGTATTCAGCAATGTGCAAAACTTCACTCACAGCAGCTCTCAGCTTCCCTAATTGCCAGGTGAATAAGGATTTGGGAATTTAGGCTACTGCCTGTGGCTGCTTAGAATCTACTGGAATGCAGTAGTTGCATGTCCCCCCTGTTCCTAATTAAAATATATTTTTAAATGTCAGGGTGATAGTACTAGAGCTCTGTGGTAACAAGCCATCTTTTCTTTCCGGAGCTGGATTTGTTTGCCGAGGTCAGTGGTTTGAAGTGATTGGCAATGGCTGTGAGTGGCTGTCACCAGTTAAGGTGCTACCAAAAAGGGAGATGAGGACATAGAAATGCTGCTTTCTGCTTTGTTTTTGTCTCCTGCTCTGTTTTGAGCTATGTAACAAAAACAAGCTTGACAAGCATTTTGAGGCTGCAGATTTTAAAGCGAGTCCTAGATAAGCATGTTTGAGTTCCTGCAAAGCACATCTGATCTTGCAACCCCCCTGTCCAAGTGCTTTGCACTTTTATACAGACTGTTTGAAAGGACTGGCATGTGCAGTAGGGCTTGGCCACGCTGTGAATCTGTTTCTTCCCAGCATTTGCACCTGATCACTCTCTTAGCCTGGAGCGAGGGAAGCACTGTGATGTGCTCAGGGTACATTTTTAATATACTGGTGAAATTGTTCAGCTGCTAAACTGTTTGTGCCATTGATGGGAAGTGTCTCCCCTGCTTGGGCAAAGTGCTGCAGTCCCTTATATGCCTTTAAGTGGTGAACTGTCCAACTCTGCAATAAGTAGATGACTGAAGCCCTGTCAGCTTGGCCATGTGCCACAGGGTTGGTCATCGTATGTTGGTGGCAAGGGACAGCTTTCCAGTCCTGTGATGGGAGAGAGCCTTCAAGCACAGCACATCCCCCATAGCCAGTGGCAATCAACACAGCCCCTACAGCTTGGTTTGTGTCTGTGGTACAGGTTGGCTTTCACAGACAAAGGCTGGAATGACAAAGAGATGGAAGTGTTACGGGTCTTTAGCAGTGTTTGTTCAGCAGTCTCCTCAGCTGGCTGTTGGCAGCTTTATTTCTGGACTTGAATACCTTTTGTAGAAATGATGCTGGATTTTTTTTACCTTGTGTGTCCTTCTTTCCATCTTCCCTGCAAAGCAAAAGTATCCCAGCTGAACAGTCACAGGGGGAGGCTGAAGAGCAGCATCGGTGTCTTAGAGCCAGGGATTGTTGTGTTCGCTTTTCATTCCTTGTGCATTTTTCTAACTCCCTGGACATAGAGCAAGAGCCTACCTGGACTGAAGTGGTTGTGTTTCACTGAACTGTTCTTTTTAAGTTGCAGAGGGATATAATGTTTTAGGTTTTTTAAGCTCAAATTGATTGGCTTCCCAGGGCTCTACCCCACAGCTGTAGGGAGAGGAAAACTGGGTAGACTGGGACTGTGCAAAGTGTACCAGCCTTTCAGTGGGGTGAGCACAGAATGTCTGCTTGTTGTGCTCTGAGGGTTTTCAAGCTGCCTTGCACTTGCATGTGCCACTGAGCTTCGCTTTGAGCTCTCAGTTCAGAAGGACCCAAAACTCTTGTTGTAGCTGCCAAATGTCACCTGCTTTCATTTGGAATCATGCAAAACATCAAGGTTCATTCATTTCAGTGAAGATCAAGTCTAGGCTTGCTCAGAAAGGGCTTGACCTAACATTCATTGAAGCCATGAAATTCAGTTGCTGTTTTAGTGACAAGCTGGGGCTGCCTTGAGAGTGCTGGGAACATTGGTAGCCCTGGGAGGTTGTGATAGCTATTCTGGTTTTTCCACTGAAGCTGTGTGGAAAGGCAGGTGTGACTCTTGTCCTCTGTACCTTGACAAAAGACATGTCCCTGTTCACCTCAGCAGCCCTGGGTCAGAGCTGACATGCTGCTGCTGCAGCTCAGAGCATGGTTTAGAACAGCACAAGATCTGCAAACGATTCTCCAGTGACTGCAGGGGAGCTGAGTTGGGCCAAAATAACAAAATAACACCTGGGATGTTTTTAGCATTTTTCTTCTCACCTGTGCAGGCTCAGGGAGGTGGCTCTTAATACTCAGAGGTGGGAATTTCAAAGTCTGGCAAAACTCACCCTAGAGATATTGTAAAACTGTGGTTTGTGCTTTTTATGGGCTGCTTGAATTCTGTTTCCAGCAAATTCTGTATTCACGAACTGTACTCTTTCCTGGCTACAACATGCATTTCACAGGGTTTGTATCATCCATAGCTGGAAACTACCAGATTAACCTCAACTCTAGCATTTTTATTCACACACATTGAAATTGAAACTTCTGTATGGTAGGAAGTCTGTGTTGCTTCCCTTGCCTTCGAGGCTGATTGCCATCTGGTAATGCTAACTAGAAGATACATTTTGCTTTTTCTTTCCAGCTATGGTCTGTTCACAGCAGGATCCTCACCATAACAGCAGTCTCTGGTCTCTCTGTAAATGGGTGTTACACCTGCATTTGAAAAATGTCAGCAGCCAGCTGTGCTGTATTTTTTATTGCTGTTACAAGTACCTTTAGACCACCATCTTCTTTGTACCCAATACTGTATAACCAGGGCTGCTGGTGTAGGAGGGATGCAGAGCACAGACTCTCCAGAATCCCATCATCTGTCCCAAAAAGAACAGAAAAAGCAGTAGAACTGGAAAGCCTTTGTGATGAGTTGTTTCAGAGAGGGAGAATGAAGTCCTGGCACTAGGTTTGGAAGTCTTTGATGCAGCACAAATCCATTTCCAAACAAGACAGGGAACAAAGCATAGGATAAATTTTTATGTGACTATCCACAACAGCTTGGAAAACTGAGTTCAGTGGCAGTGTGGAAGGATGTGCTTGGTAGGACTGTTCAGTTTTGTTTTGTTCTGATGGCTTGAATGATGGAATAGAGAGAGTATGCTTGTTAAATTGGTAGGGTGCTTTGAGCTGGGAGGAACTACAGACACTCTTTAGAGAACCAGGTGTGGAGTTGCAGATAGTCTTGACAGGTTGGAAAAGTAATCCATAAAAAGGTGAGTGAGTTCAATAAAAGCAGTATGAAATACAGAGTTGGAGTGAATCAGCTGCCTCATAGAGGGAGCAGCATAGCTGGGTCTGGAGTAGTTCTGGAAAAGGCTTGTTGAGAGTGAATCAAAGAATGTTACATTGTTAGTAGGAAAGAAAATGCTGTGTAGGGATGTAAAAGCAGCAGTGTCATATGCAGGACTTGCGAAAAAAAATCGGTGTACCTGCATAGCATTGGTCAGGGGTTGGGTGGAGCACAGTGCAGGTGCCCACAGCAGCAGGGACTGGGGGAGTAACCTAAGGAGAAGCTTGGAGACTGTGCAGGGAGTGTTGGAAGAGGGTGGTTTGCATAGTCTGGAGCTGAGAGTAAGGAAGGGGGGTAGATGTGACAACAGCCTTTAAGTATGGGCCCTTCCTCAAGGAGGAAAGGAATAATTCCTATTCTGGCCTAAACCAGAGGTTTTAGGTTTCTGTTGCAAGTGGACCAAAACTGCCATTGAAAATCAGCTGTGAGGAGACTGATATGTTGGAGTCCCATGTCTGGTAAATACACAAGTAATGGGAACAAAGCATGGGTGGTTTGTGTGGGCAATGGGGAGATGTATCACTTCACTATATCCTTCTAGATCTGGATTTTAGGGTGCTTGTAGGGGGGTCTAACAGCCTTCCATGAGGACATATTCAAGGAGTATTTTCTACATAATTTCACTTTAAAACTTCTCTGTGAAAGTGAGCTGCTCCAACACTGCTAGGAGGAAAGCATTGCTCTTCAGCAGAAGTTAACTGATGTATTGGGCCAGGGTCAATATCCAAGGGAGGTTGTGAGGTTGCAGTTCTCACTGACTCAGTTAGCAGCATAATTTCTGAAATTTCATTAGCCTGTAGAAAGGACTTGCAGCTAAAGGTGTGTTCAGGGCTGGCTTTGAACTGCAGCGAGTGACAGCTGGGCTGCATGATCAGACTGACTTGTCAGCTCCAGCCTCCTTTGTTTTCCAGTTGAAAACATGCTATTTCCATGCTATTTGATGTTTGCCAGTGGAAGGTGTTTGATCCTGCAGTGAGATGGACAGCTGTCTCCCTTCCTCCCACACAGCTCTCTACCTGTGTGGAAAGACGAGTGTGGTGCAGCATTGGAGGTGAGTGTGGTGCAGCATTGGAGGTGGCTGGACAGGCCTTGCAGTGCACTGGGGGTGGCAGGATGAGCCACTCAATCCAGCCAGCATTCCACTTGCTCAGCCCTGGAGCAGGTTGCTTAGGGACAAACTGCAGTGAGCACAAAGCACTTGAGTAGAGGTGGTGCACTGGTGGTTTGCTGTCCTGGAAGGGTAACTTCGAAGCTGCAAGTCCTTATAGGACAGGTGGAGGACTTAGAGCTTGGGCACCAGGTACCAACTCTGCCTTCCAGGACATCCTCTCTCTTTTCTTACAGCGCAGGTGGCAGGAGGGGTAGACCTAAAGCAGCATGTGCTGCTCAGTTCATGTTCTTAGTTGTGCTGCTTGGATGTGGGGATGCAACCCTGAGCTCCCCACTTTTTGCCTCCCAGTGTTGCAGCACAATTCATGCTCTATGGCATGAATTTGCAGCCTGCCCTGCAAATGTGGGGCAGACACTGTGCTGGTTGAGGTTGTACTGTGTATGAGAAAGCCATGCAAGGCTGTGGCAGGAGCAAGGATCCATGGCCAGGAGAGAGCCTTTGTGTGCATGTGGTGAGTGGGATGGAAAGCAGAGAGCGTTTCATGCCTCAGCACTGGAGCGACAGGCACTGAGTAAGCAGGGCCAGCACATCTCTGAATGTGCCTCCCCACTGAGTTCCTCTTGGGGAGGTGGAAATCTGCTGCTTCATGCGGAGAAAAGTTATGTAGACAAGCTGTGTTTTGGTGCCTGGTTTTGTGCAAAACATGGAAATCCTTTCCTGCTTGGTCTCTTTTCATTCTTTTTGCTGTCAGTCATTGCACATGTCATCAGTATCTGTGGAAAAGACTGCACAGTCAGGGCACCAACCTACTGCAGCCTCCAGTGTGTGAAAAGCCACATTAGCTTGAAGATTTTCACATGAGAACTGCTCATGATTGATGGGACATAGTGTGCAGTCATTAAAACCAGAAATGTGTGTCTGGAACCCCTCACTGGTGTCCGGGATTAAAGAGACCCTAACAAACTGCATTACTGGTGCACATGTGAGCAAGCCTTGGGGTTTGTGCTGGGAGCCTTGTTTCTGCAGCACAGTTCAACTCACTTCATCAGCCAGGGAGGAGACAATTTGTGCAACATGCTTAGGGAAGGTTCATCCAGCCTGGTGCAGTACCCAGAATGCTCTTATTTGCATCCCACTGAGCTAGGATGCAGATGACAAGGGGCAAACTCCACACAACCAGGTATAATGCAGGTTTTTCTGCTGGATTTCAGTGTGCTGCCTTCAGTGCTGCACTCCAAACAGCTGGCTCTGTTGCAGTGCAAGCTGCTGTCACGTTAGCTGGTGTCAGATGCCAGCCATTTACAGTATACGCCATCACAGCATGACTTAAGTTGGCAACACAGAGTCAATCACATGCCAGCAGCCTACTGTAAGGGTGGGGGAGTGTGTGGGAAAAAATGGGGAGAAGATACTCTTATAAAATCCTTTAATGATTTATTTTTAATATCCATTTTTCAAGCCTTGCAAAGTGCAGTCCATATGCTTTTCCCTCCTGGTTGTAGTTGGCAAAGAAGCAGATGAACATGGTCCTTCAGGCTCCTTCCATTTTGTGAGGAGCCAGAAAATAGAGCTATATTTAGCGTGTTGCCAAGGCCAGCAGCAGTCTGTTACTGGGTGGTGATTCCCTGGCTGCAGCCTTGTGTGCCACCCGGGACAGGGTGGGAACGTGCCTGTCCTGGAGTCAGTACTGAGCCTAAATTGACAGCAGCAAATTTCAAATTTCCAGTTACAGGAGGATGGTGCACTGGTGCCAGCAGGCTCAGTGTGCTGCTTGCCAGCACAGATCATTTTTTGAGCACCAGCCCCCTGCCAACATGTGCAGTGGCCACTCCTGGTGCTGTAATGGTGCTTTTTGGTGCAACACTCAGCTTGGAGAATGCCTTGGTTGGTCTTCTGTGCACAGCTCTGGAACTGTCCTGTGCCCTGTGCCGAGCTTTGGATATGCTGGAGCCACAGCTAGTCCCTGCAGGAAAGCTGTGCCTTGTAGCATAAATATGCTCATCTACAATTGGAGGCCTAACTTCTGTTGTATTTTCTCATGTTGTATTCCTAGGCCACTCAGGTATAAAATGGAGTTGTCCTTATTTATCCCCAGCCCAGTATCCACACAGCAGATCTGCTACCAGTTCCCTGTTGCTTTCCCTGCTGTGTTGCAGCTGGTACTGAGGAGTTAAAAATGGCAGCTCCTCTGTCCTTCTGGCAGCTTTTGTAGAGCTGAAATTGATCTTGAAGATTGTGTGTGTTTCTGGGAAGTACCAAACACTGGGTGTTGTGATGGAAGGGTAGAAGAAGAGCTCATCCCTGCCAGTGTTGGAGTTCAGGGGGTACTGGTGGTGCCCATCACTATAGAGCGAGCATATTGAAAGTTGTTACGTGGCAAGATGTCTAAACTGGGAACATTTTGTGTCACTCTGTCACATCACCACTTCCTAAAATTCATTGTCTGAGAGATGAAGAACTTACTGTGGTGCTGTAGCGCACACAGCACCAGCTGTGGCTTCCAATATGCCCCAGTGAAAGACAGTGGTTGGTGGTGCTCAGGAGCAAAATGTTGGTGAGGAGGAGTTAGACCAAAGGCATGAGTTTGAATCTGAGTGTAGCAGTGATTCGTTTAGTCTTTCTGAGCCCTCAAAGGCCTGACTGACAGCATTTCACAGCCTTTGCTCTGCAGCAGCATCTGCACAGCTCTATTTCTTACAAATACATGTCCTTGAAACCAGTAGCACTGTGTGGGCACTGGTTTCAGCTTACAGACTCTGTCTGCAAGACCAACGCCTCGTGCTGTATGGTGGTTTTTTATTGGTAGTAAAAATATTCTGTTTGTAGAACCCCCTGCTGGAATTAAGCAAACTGCTTTGAGGGAAAAAAATAGAACAAAGCTTCACACCAAGCTGGGGTTGCTGGTATCAATGATATTCACAATTTCAGTTGAAACAGCAGAGTCCTTCTCAAGTTGAAGTCAACTGTGTAAGTATTGTTTACAAAAAATAGTAGTTCTTTTTTTCATCTTCTCCATTCCTGCAGCATAGAAACATCTACACAGATTTATTCCAAATTTGGTAGAAATAAGTGTTTCCCCAACCCAAAGCACTTGTGCCAAGTTGCAGTCAGGAGGAATTTCTGAGGCTGATGTGTGAGCCCGTGGAGGCTGGAGCAGCTGCCTGGCCATGGGCAGCCTGTGGTTCTGTGGGGTCTGCTCCTGGTCAGCAGCAGCCCTGCAGGAGCTGTGGAGGTGGGACACTGCAGATATGCTCTGAGGCTGAACCCTGGACTGCTGCTGGGTCCCACCAGGACCCAGGTGATGGGAAAGGCTGTAAAGATGCCTGCTCCTGTGCAGCATGAGAAGGATGACCCAAACCTGCCCAGTGTTCTCCTTGCAGATTAGTGCAGTTCTTTCCTTTGTAGTGGCACTTGGTGTCTGAACACCAGCCAGCTGCAGTGGTGCCATTTTACCCTCACTTCACACAGATGTGAGAAAGTGTCTGGTGATGAAGATTTGTGTCCTCAGGGCCTGTCAGCAATTAACTCACTGCTGGAGATCTGGGGCTGTTGGATTGCTGAGAAGCCAAAACAATGGCATTAAAAAGCCTCTTTCGTTTTGAGTTGGGTTGTTTGGAGCCACTGGGCTCTTTTAGGAGCAGGGCAGAGAGTTTCATTCCACCAAGCCAGGCTGCTAAAGTTTGGAAGTAGTTTTTTTTCCTGTCCCACTGGCTTCAGCCCATCACTTCTTGCATTTAATTATTTGCCTTTTGTTTAACTCTGATCTCCTCGGAGCAGATAAGAGAGGAGCCTGTTCCCATGACACATGTCAAACAGCCCCTTTTAAGCTGCAATCAAGCTCTGCAGCCCTCTCTCCAGTGAAGCTGTTATCCCCACCAGGAAGGGAGGCAGAGTAAAGCTTGGAAATCTCAGGCTGCTCTACAGCAATCTGGCATGCTGGGGAGACTGGCTGGCGATTCAAAACCAGCCCCTGCAGTGGGTCACGGTTTTGGCTCTTTGCAGTTGTACTTGGACTGTCCAGTGATTTCACCTGTATGTTTGCAAAAGCCTTAAAGAATCCAGGGGAGTATCCTGGATGCATCAGGGGCTGATCCCAGGAGGCTCCCACCTGAGCCTTGGGTGAGTGGTGTGTAACAGCTGTATCCTTGTGGATATGGGGTTACAGCTCTGCTGCACATGATCCTGCTGGCAGGGGCAGGTACATGGGGTCATTTGATGTGCCCCTTTTGGGAAGCAAATTTAATTACACTGAGACTGAGAACTCTGTGTCCAGCCCTTGATGACTGTGCCTGGGATAAGCTGGGTAATGGATGGTCCTGTGCCTTTGCTGGCTACAGGAACCATTATTAATTATCTGTCATGGAACAGCTCTGTGGTCTTCAAGTCTGGCCTTATTTTAATAGGCTTTGAATATCTCAAAAGAATCTGTTCCTCAAAAAAAAGTCACAATTTTTGCATAAAGTTGTATTAAGTATTTAATGTTTTCTGTATGCCTCTTGTTTCTTGAGGAAGAAATTAAGAAGGGGGGGAGAGAGAAAACCTTATTTTTCAAGAACTGTTTCATCTTAATGACAACATTTGTTACTAACTTTCTTATTTAGTGATATTTATCTTCTTATGTCTACTTGTAAACACTCTTACAGGAAGATAGTTTATGCATGTTTTTGTGATTATCTCAGTTGATTTGCAGGGATAACATCAGTGATCTCTTGACTTTTAGGAGCCACTGGCATGGCTAGTGCTTATGTTTATTGCAGGGAGGAAGGAGTCAGTGATGCAACACACATCACTTTTAATAAATGAAAGCATGAAAGGGGAAAATCATTTCAGCTCTTCCTCCTGTGGCTGCCAATTCTCAGCATCTTGGAGTACCTGCATGTTGTGGATCAGAGGTGCTGCCTTACAGAGCTGTCCTCTTAAAGTTTTATCCAGTGCAGCTGGGGAAGTGGAGGAGACAGTTTTGTTTCTTCTGTCTGGTTGTCAGGGCTAATTAAGTGGTCTGGTGTTGGGAAGGAGGGGAAAAACAACCCACGCAAGGAAACAGGGAATTTTTGTTGTTGCTTCTGGAACTGTTGCCACTGGTTTCTGAAAGTATTGGTGTTTGTGTTAGATTGTTTGGGTTTTTTTCTTACAACAATCATTTTAACATCAGGAAGCCTGACTTTTTGGTTTAGCTTGATAGTATTCAGTTAGTGTTAGTGCAGGAGAAGTCATGTTGCTCTTCTCTTCACCTACTATAGAAAAATCACAAAAGAGGCACAGTAGCTACCAAACCGCCTCTGCCTCGATGATTGTGTTGTTCCAGTAACCCAAACAATCCTTAATTAAATTTCTCTGGCTGCCCTGGGTGTTACATTCACTGAAATGCTGTTCCATTATGTTTTTTAGGGCCGGTGTACCCGAGAGAACTGCAAATATCTCCACCCTCCCCCACATTTAAAAACACAACTTGAAATAAATGGACGCAACAACCTGATCCAGCAGAAGACGGCCGCAGCCATGTTTGCTCAGCAGATGCAGTTCATGCTCCCGGGCGCGCAGCTACAGCCAATTGTGAGTTACAGCCCTGGGCCATGGGGTTCACTCTGCTCCTGTCCCTACAGCCAATTGTGAGTTACAGCCCTGGGCCATGGGGCTCACTCTGCTCCTGTCCCTACAGCCAATTGTGAGTTACAGCCCTGGGCCATGGGGCTCACTCTGCTCCTGTCCCTACAGCCAATTGTGAGTTACAGCCCTGGGCCATGGGGCTCACTCTACTCCCTGTCCCTCCCTGTTTGTAGACAGAGACCCCAGCCCTGTACCTGAGCTCAGGCCATTGTGCTGCACAGAAGTGGGCAGAATCTTCCAGAGGGGTGTCTGATGCTACCTTTGCATCTCCTTGCAAGCTGTGTCTCTCTTTTCCTCTGATAACTGAGGAGCTGTGAGATTCAGGGCTTCAAGTGGAAGGGTCTTACCACCAGGTGCTTATTTGACCAGCTGATTGATGTACATCCCAGAAGTTCTGAGTGGCTCAGTTCCAGTGGAGCCTGTTTTGGATGGTTATTTTGCACTGAGATGATGCTGACTTCCCTTGGACTAGCTGTGTAGCACTGTTGGACTAAAACTAGGGAAGAATCTTACCTAGTCTTTAATACTTTTTAAAGTCTGGGAGTGAGACCTGCATTTCACTGCAGTTGTCCCAGCAGCGAGTTGTACTAATGTCACAGCCCTGTCACTTGTTTCTCACAGTAATGCTGATTTAGAGTTAGAGCAGGAAGGATTTGCTTCTTTTCAGGTAGGAAGGGAAGCCTGTGGGAGATAGATGTTTGCAGAACATGTAGTTCAGAGAAACCTTCACTGCCTGTCCCTGCTTTTGCCTGTCAGTTAAAACAGGTTTCAGGCTGGAGAACCCTCTTATGCCAGGGAGAGGATGGCTTGTTTCTTCTGATTGGTGTATCTGGGAGGGGATGACACTTGTCAGCTGAGTTTTAGTCTGTCACAATGTATATTTTAAGAACTGTCAGAGGTCTTGAAGCAGCTCTTCAATGCTGATGTGAATAAGTTGCACTGAGAGTTAATTAAGAGCTCCCAGTTTAAAGTTGGGACTGAGTATCTTTCCTGGGGCAGTGTGCACTTACTGTGCTGTAGCTGGGTGAGGCTCCTTGTGCTGTGCCACACGGGAGGACTGGCCAGATCTTTTGGACAAGCTCTTCTAGCCTGAAGGTGTCAAGTCTGTGAACCAGCTTGAGCTTGGCCTCCTGGTGTCCCACCTACAGTGCCTGGCCTCTGCCCATGTGGGACACAGCATCTGTCACCCCAACTGAAAAGCTCAGGTGCTTCTGGTTTACTCTCACCAGAAAACAGTGAAGGATTCCTCCTCATTAGAGGCTATTGTGGTGTTTGGTGTAAGAGCCTGTGATGGAGGTTTCCCTGTTTCAGCAGGGAAGGCTGATCAGTGTCCCTTCATGATGGTGCTCTATTGGTCTATGGCTATTTCCTCAGTCTGGCATATTCTTCCTGTATTTTGGGGGGTTTTCCATGTTTGCCATGACTCTGATCATCTTGTGTGTCTGCTAGTAGCTTTATCCTGCCCTATAAGCTAAGAAAATGCTGTTTATTCTTCCCATTTTGAAAATGGAAAGTTGAGACAGAAGAGAAAATTTGCCACAGAGAGGGTCTTTAGTTGTGCTGTACCTTAGGCTTTTATCTGCTGTAGTCTTGCACTTCTTTTTTGTGGAGCTTGAAAGTATGTCCACATCAGAAGGAATCCTGAATTCCCACAAAATAGTGACATTGGTTTGCAAGGCCTGTACCAAAAGCAAACCCTTCCTATTCTGTGAGGAATTCACAGTGGATGTTCTTTGGCTGACTATTCAAAGCATCTTTGGGATTTCCTTTTTGGAAAGTTCCCATCTTCCCACTTTGCAATCTTGCAGGTCCAGTATGCTCCTAAATTTTACTTCTGCCTTTTGAATTGCCTCTGAGACTGAATATGTTGGTTTGTCTAGTTAGTGCTCTCCTTTCAGGAGTAACCTTATCTGATGAGAAAGGCCCCTGGTTTCTAAATTGTGCCATGAGGGAGACATGGGCAAAGAAGAAAAATAAAAATTTGTTCTGCAGTGACTGCTCCCTCCGTGCTTTCCCACACTTTACTCAGACTAAACAAGCTCTTGGTCTGATTCCTGCTGCCCAACTTGCTCCACACCAATTTCAGGACAGACGAGAGATTGCTCTTTCAACTGCCTTTGATTTCCCGGAGATGCTGTCAGTGGAAGCTGGCTTTGAGAATTTTTTTCTCTCCAAATGAGAAGGGTGGGGCCTCCTTCTGGGTACACATGAAATTCGTCAAAGCAGACGGTATTGTATCTGATGCAGCAGCAGAACAAATCCCATGTGATCAGAAAGCTGATCAACGGGATG
Organism: Serinus canaria; assembly: GCF_022539315.1. Classification (NCBI taxonomy): domain Eukaryota; kingdom Metazoa; phylum Chordata; class Aves; order Passeriformes; family Fringillidae; genus Serinus; species Serinus canaria. Next base: position 7,376,998 of record NC_066318.1, read on the forward strand.
CCTGCTTAATTGGGATGCTTGCCAGAGATGAGATTTGAAACAGCACACTTAATAGCTCCAAACAGCAGCTGAATGCTTAGACATTTTAAAGTGCAGTTTCACCAGAAAAGCAACTGAGATTAAAAAAAAAAAAAACCAAAACAAACTACCACCAAAAAACCCCCACCAAATCCAAACCAAACCAGCACTTGACAGAGCAGCTTTACACCAGGCTTCCTGAAATGGTGTCTGTCTATGAGCTGGGCCCTGGCATTGATAGGAAGAGCTGCTTTGGTCAATGTTATGTCTGGTTTCTCAGATACGGTCACTTTGTGTCCTGTGTGTGCCAGTGCAAGGCCGCCCAAAAACTGCTGCATCTTGGGCCTAGTGCCTGCCCTCTCCATCCTGCTTTATCCCTTTGCAGCAGTGTGGGGCAGAGTTTTGGAGCTGACCATGGAGATGCTTCAGCCCAGGGTCCTGGTGACCGGTGATGTGGTGGAGCAGGGCACTGGTTTGCCCAGTGCCTGAACAAGCCATTGACAGAGCATGGCAGTGGTGACACGCCTGCCACCACTCCTGGCCTGCAGCTGCCCCTGCTGCTACCTAGGGAAACTGTTTCCTCTCTTTGTTTTCAAGCTCTTTTCTTTGTGCCAAGGTCTTTGTAGACAGAACTGTCTTGATAGGTCTGAGTCACCCATTCCCCTGAAGACAGCCCAGACTTTAACCCAGCCCTTTGTGCCCTCCTGGGGCAGCAGGATCCTGCTGCCACTCCTTGGTGCTGGTGGAGGGATTAAAGCAGAGGATGAGCAACTTGCTTGGCCAGTGATGCTTGGAGCAAGTGCTGGAGCTGATTTCAACAGGTGCTTTGCACAGGCATTTTTTCTATGAAGCAAAAACCTGATTTGTATCTCAGCTCTAGTCAAAGACATGCTGGAATGAATAAATGCAGGTATCCTGGCCCACCCAGGAGCTGGTATCTGCCAAGAGACAGTGCTGTGGGGTGGTAACACTTGTCTTTTACGCTACAGCAGCCCACAAATGAGAGATCCTTTGAGCTAGGAGTGTGTCTTTGCAGTCTGGTTGGGGAAATGAGCATCTATGGTGGTAGGTAGCTGGATGTTTTGGCCCGTTGGACTCACTCCAGCATGCTCAGCCTTCATGTTGGAGTGTGGTTTTGCAGCCAGCCAGCCCATGAACTTACACTGGGGGGAAGGCAGGTTTTTGGGTTTTCTGACAGCATCAAGTATATTTTTAATATCAAGGTTTTCAATCTTGTCAGTATGAGATCTTTATCTTCCGTTTCTAACACCAGACTGTAAGCTGCCATTGTTTTTTGTGTGTTTTCCATATATAGCTGCTTAGCAGTGACCTGTCTCCCCTCCTTCAGGCTATCAACACCTCTGTATTTACAGTGGGCCTCTCATTTTCAGACTTTCCCTTTTTTAGGGTCTGAGGTAACTCAGAATCAACACTTCCTGGCTGAGACAGTGCTTGTGTTTGACAAAACACCAACCGCTCTTCTGCCTTCCTCTTCACACCCACTCTGTGTTTCTTCTCTAGCTTTAGCACAATTTCTGCTAGCCAAATCGAATGCAACTTCTAGATTGTTAACAAAATCAGCTGTTCCAGGTTCTGCTGTCACCAGTGGTGACAAATGCCCCTCCCAGGGACGGTTCCTTCTCTTGCTCACACCTTCCATGCTTGGGGTCTGTGAGGAGCTCAGAGCTGTCCAAGTCCTTGGCAGCCCTCCCCCTGAGATGTGTTCTCACAACAGCCATTTCAGCTTTTTTAAAATTATTACTATTCTTACAAGCATTTTAATACTCAGTAAACCAGTCTTGTGAGCTGCTACCAGCCTGAACCCTTTGCTGCTGCACTGTAACCTGTTTCCCTCTGCACGGGAGTTACTGGTAGTGTCTCTATGCTATGATTTTTAAAAGCTAATTTGCAAGGAAACCTGTCTCTATATTTCCTGAATTAGCAAGAGCTTGAAAGGGGGCAGCAGGAATAAGTGCTGATACTTTCAATCCCTCTGTGTTGCCCTAGAGCACACCAGCAATTAAGTTGAGAATATGGTTTTTTAGTGTACAGTCATAACATTGCTCTGTCAGGTCTCCTGTCCCTCCCTTCCTCTTCCTCCCACAGTTTTATATCAGGACCATGATGCCATTCAGTCTGGGATATCCCTTGGGTCAGTTGGGTTCAGCTGTCCTCTGTCCCCTCATAACTACTTGTGCTGCCCCTCATAGTCACCTCGCTGCTTGGGTGGGGTGAGAGGCAGAAAAACCCTTAACCCTGTGTAAGCACTACTCAGAAACAGCAAAAGCATCCCTGAATTTCTGCACTGTTTCCAGTACAAATTAAAACCACAGCCCTCTACCAGCTACTGTGGAGAAAATTAACTGTATCCCAGCCAAATGCTGTCACAGGAGGTGGACAGGAGGCACGTTGAGGAGGGCGGTGCTGTTTGGAGTAAAAATTACATTTGGGTTCTGGCTGCAAGGAGGAAATTTGCTAGCATTCCCTGAGGACATGGGGGACCTGCACAGACGTAGAGGGAAGAATTGGCTGGCAGCATCCCTATTACTGGTACTGATGCATGAGCCAGACTGGATTTCCCAATCCAAGACAGGCAGCCGGGTCTGGCAGTGAGCACAGCCCATCTTTTCCCCTCATCAGCCACAATAAATACAGAGCTCCCTGGTGCCAGCTCACAAAGGCACAGTTCTCAGAGTGCTTCACACACTCCAGACTTAAAACCCCAGCTCTTGTAGGTTTAATATGTTGGGTGAGGTCTGCTTGTTCCCTGGCTGTGCACCCGCTTGGCTGCGAGCAGCAGCCCCAGCCTGCGGGCAGGGTGTGGAGCACAACTGGCACTTCCTATCAGGGAAGCAGGCACACAGTGCAGGCAAGCAGAAGGAGCCTTGGGAAATCTTGGGAAGGCAGCAGCAGATGTCAGGGCACAGAAAGGGGTGAACAAACAGCAGCAGCAATAAAAACTCCTCCTGCTCCTATGAGCATCCCTCTGCAGGTCTCCAGGATCACAAGTAGATTGTACTATTCAGTTGTTCCTCATGCACATCTTTCCTCCACTCTCGTCACTGTGGGTTTGGTCCATTAGCCCTTGCTGATTGCTCCCAGTGAGAAGAGGGACTGCTTTTGAGGGAGATGGGGATTGTGTTTCGGGGAGCAGGTCCTGTTTCCACCTTTGTGGCAGTTTTGGTGAAGAGGCTCGTATACCATCTCTTAGTGAATGTTTCAGGTGAATTCACTCAGCGTGTGGTGTTGCAAGCCCCCAGCATTCCCAGTCTGCACAAATCCTTCCTTCAGCAATGGAAGGAACATCTTCCCTTTGTCTCAGAAACCAGCGAGGTCCTTGGCCCAGCTGCTGGCTGTGTTTGAACCCAGCCAATGATATTTGTGCCACACCTGCTCAGTCAGGATACTTCTGCTGTATTAGGTGCTGAAAAACATAGGGTAGGTTTGCCCACACATTTGTGCAAGCCAGATGAACACTGCTGGAGCAGCTCAGGTCAGGGAAGTGCTTCTGGCCCCCAGCACTGAAGCTCTGCTGCACTCAGAGGACCTGCCTAACACAATGTAGGGACCTAAGGTGGTCAAGATCTTTATGGCCTGTTGTTCTGTCCCAAAGAGAACATGGCTCCTTGTAGCACAGCTGGGGTCTTGGACCTCGTACTAGTCCACCTGAGCCATCTTATCTGGTTCACTCTGTCATTGCTATTCCAAGCCCAAGGCTTACCTGCTCTTGCCAAAGCTATGGAATGTGGCATGTTGTGACATTAATGAGTTTGGTGTCCTCTTGCTGCCATTCACATGGAGTACAGGCTTAGATCCTTCTCCAGAATGGCTTTTGCCTGAACTCTGTTGGCTCTCTGAAACCAACCCCAGATGTGCAGGATGCCTGACCAGCCAAGTGTACTGCAGCAGAGATACCTCCCCTGACTAAATGGTGCCTTTGGTCTAACCTGAGGCCCACTGGCCATGCTAACGTGGAGCTCAGGGCAGGCTGATGGTGGATGCAGCAGTGCAGCTAATGGAGTTACCTGCTTCCAGGTCCTGAAGCTGCAGTTTACATTGGAGTCTCTCTACAGCATTGCGGTGTAGGCATACGGAAGCTGAGATGTGTATTTGGGAATGAGAAGTCTGTTTAATTTGGGCCTGCCCTAATTGCTGGCATGAAATCCTTAATTGTGTCATTAAACTATAAAGATCATCAATATGCTTTGATCTGACAAATAAAGATGCCTTGTATTCAGGATGAGTCACAAATCTGTGAGTCAGGAGAAGCGAATGGATCGCAAATACATGGCAATAAATGAATAGATTGGAGAGCACAGCATTTTGATGTGACTAATCAAATTGTCTAAAAGGATTGAAGTGTGATGCAAGGCTTTGATGGGAAATCCAAGACAGAGCTTTTTAACTAATACTTTGTTTTTCTTTTTTCTGTACACAGACAACGTTTCCTGTGACTCCATCGCTTGCAACAAGCCCCACAATGGCTTTTAGTCCCTACCTGAGTCATGTTTCTCCTGGGATGGGTTTAGTTCCTGCAGAGCTTTTACCAAATACTCCTGTCCTGGTTTCTGGAAATCCTACTGTTACAGTACCGGGAGGCTCTGCTGGGCAGAAACTGATACGTACGGATAAACTGGAGGTATTTGGACATCTGATACAATACTGCTGACAGGGATGAACAGGACATGTGGTCCCAGCTGTTGCTCTCTGCTAAAATGACCTGATGCAGCACAGTACAGAGTTGAACTTGCAGCTTTCCTAGCACAGGGCTGCTGCTCTTTGCCAGAGCAGACGCTTTTGCGGGGACTTTTCTCAAATCCTTGGAAATTTGGGAAAACTCACTCCTCTGGTATCAGTGGGTATTAGAGCAGGGTTAGGATTGGTTTTTTGTATGTGATCTGCCATGCTTAAAAAAAACCCAAAAAAACCAAGTAGATGGTCTGCTCTTAAACTTTGTTGGGTGGGAGATGTTTTGGAGATAACAGATGTTTCCCTTTTCTAGAGATGGGCTTATTGAGCTTTTACAGAAAACTTTAGGCATTACACTGGTGGGAGTGGAGAGTGTGTGATGTTGGAAAGACATCTCTCCCTCCTCAGTTAGCTGGACATGCTGGGACTTAATGGTGTAGGAGTTGTAAACGTCTTTCAAACCATAAGCAGAGACTCTGCAGGAGATAAGGGCTGAGGACCTGAATTCAGAGGCCCCTGCAGGTGTAAATTATAACACAGGAAGATAACAGAGAAGGGTGTCATTTCAAAACACATTGTTTTGTGTTATGTACTTTATCTTGCCTTGCTGACATCTCACCTTTCCCCACACTCAGTCTGATTGCACACTGGTACGTGAGCTACGCCACTTGCTATATTATTCAACAACTTCTCTCAGTTCCTCAGACAAGAAACCTTGCAGATTTTTTGTGAAACCTTTTTGTCTGCCTCTGATGCTTCAGTGGTCATAACTTAGGAGGATCTGTGAGATCCTAGTACAACTAGTAATTTTGGCAGCACCTTCAAACACATTGCTGTGTAACTAAATGTGCTGTCACGTAATGCCAGGGTCGGGGTTTTACTGTGAAGGGCAGGGAGGCTATTTATGTGAAAGAGGCACCTTATGTTTAAGAAAAATTACTTGTTGCAAATAGCAGTAGCATGTAACATTTAAAATTAAATGTCTTGCCTAAGATTGTGCTCCATAACAAATACATAATCCAGGTGAGACACAAATGGCAGAGTTATTAACATTTAAGCTTTAGAGGCAGGGGAAGAATCCTGAGCTGCAAAAGTTTTGTCAAAATAACATTGATTTTCTGGGGTCACTGTCCATTCTGCACAAATTCTGTACTTCACTTGCATTTGGTAATTTGCCTTATTAATGTTGGGGTTCTTTTCACCCCCTGAAGCAGTTGTGAGTAGAACCAGCTACCCCTGTGTCTGTTGATATACATGCTACCCCAGATGAGCGTGGATTTAGAATATGCACATGGTTTAATGTGGCCAACTGAACTGATATTCTGTGTTGAAAATATTGAATGAAAAGTAACTTCATCTTCTGCTCAACAATGTGACTTTCTTTTAAGGTTTGTCGAGAGTTTCAGCGTGGAAATTGCACACGTGGTGAGAATGATTGCCGCTATGCTCACCCTATAGATATTGCAATGATAGACACAAATGAAAATACTGTTACAGTTTGCATGGATTACATCAAAGGTCGATGCTCTAGGGAGAAATGCAAGTACTTTCATCCCCCTGCACACCTGCAAGCCAAAATCAAGGCAGCTCAACACCAGGTGAACCAGACAGCTGCAGCTGCAATGGTAAGTAGAGCTCTTCTCAAGGTGCATTTCCATTGCTAAGAGATTCCACGTATCATATGTGTCATTTGTGGAAAAGTAGAGAGCTTTGTAAATGGCTGACTAGAGAGCTGAGAGCATGTGCAAGATGCATCCCATCTCTTCATCCTGTCTCTGTGCTCACCACAGCATGAAGCCCTCAGTGGCACAGTACATCTCACCAGGTAGGGACATGGTACCCAGCCCTGTGGTTTGGTGACATGACATTGTGATGTGACATGAATGCAAATGCAGCAGCACCCAACACCTTCCCTGGCTGAGTCATAGGGGTCAGTTCAGCTTCCTCAATACACAATATATCCTTTTCAGGGAGAACCTGGCCTGTTCTCTGCAAAAAGCAGATGGTATCAGTTGCCTGAGCTTAGCAAACTTGTGTCCGATACCTTTGCCAAGACTTAGTGAAATTACAAGACAAAAACCAAGGGTGACTTCCTGACTTGTTTGATGCTTTGGACGTGGTAGAGATGGTCCCACTTGCATTTTAAGTTGAACTGTGGCTACTTACATCTATAGTTCCAAACATTAGTCAAGGAAGACTCACCAGGTGACCCCTAGCTCGTATAAATGTTTGCCATTCTGTTGAGTTGGGTTTAATGGAACCTGTTAATTCCAGAGATGAGAGAGCTGGGGAGGGAACAAGAGGCCCAGGGGATCTTATCCATATGCATAAATTCCTGATGTGGGAGGCAAAGAAGGTGAAGGGAAGCTCTTCCCTGTGGTTCCCAATAAAAAGATAAGAAGCAATGGGCATAAATTGAAATTCAGGACATTCCATTTAAACATAAAGAAAAACTTATTTACCAAAGAAAGATCTAGCACTACAACAGGATTCACTGTCCTAGTAGATACTGAGAACCTGTATCTGAACCTGAATGGAGTGTAAAGCAAGCTGCTGTAGTTGACCCTGCTTTGAGCAGGGTGTTGGTCTAGCTGATCTCTAGAGGTTCCTTCCATCTCTTCTATGATTTTTAAAATTTTTCTAATTAATATTTAAAAGGCTCTTGCTTCCTCTTTGATTTAGAATTAAGGCTACTAAAATTTTTCTAAATACCTTATTTTTTTAAGATAGTAAAGGAGGTTGCTTTTAATTTATAATGAAATTTAACACAGAGCCAGGGCAGTTCTAGAAATTAAACAAGTGCCCTCCTTGTAGCATCAGTATTACCTGGAATGTAATTTGAACAATTAATTTATACTGCAGTATTTATTTGTCCTGCAGAGTTTATTTATTAGTTTTCTTACTGTTTTTATTGTTGTTGAAATAAGAGTCCAGGTCTGTTGAAAAATAACCTTCTGAAATGAAACTCCTGTGTTCTTCACAATTGAATCTTTACTTTTTCACTAATTATCTAGGACACTGCTACTTAACCAAAGCCAATGCATGTTTTATTCATCCAGCTGGCTTCTCTTAAAAATGTAATTAACCCTATTTGTATGCTGTTAACGAGAACCTTTAAAATATTTATAGATGGCTTGTTGCATCACCCCGCTACCAAAACAGCCTACATTATTCATTAACTTTTCAAGGTTTGATGCATTTACTGTACCTGTTGAGGTGTAAGACTTTATTAAAGGGGAGAAAGGTACTCCATTTTCTTGGAGGGAAAAACAGATTCCAGGCTATGGGTCTACGTTCTAAAACAGATTTAGAATGACTTCAAATCTAAATTCAGCATTTCTGAAGGACCCAATGCTGCAGTTACTTGATGTGCACAAGTAGCAGCTTTACTCATTCCTGCTTGGCTGAAGTCAGTGCAGCACTGGATGAACTGGGTAAGGCTCTGTCCCCAGTTCAGGACAGCACTTAAGCATGTGCTTGAAGCTCCCTCCTTTTCCAGTGGTCCTTTCTCCTCCATGAGTGCTCTGCTGGCCTCTGCATGGTGTGTAGGTGCAGCATGAGGGCTGGAGCCCAGTGCCAGTCCCTGTGCAGGTGCTGATCCCTGAGTGCTCCTGCCCTGCTGTGCCTGCTGATGTGACAAAGCTCCAAAGCACGTGTCCTGTGATGACATTTCTTTACTTTTAAAACTTACCGAGGCAAAATAACTGACTTGCCACTAGGCCAGGTAATTACCCAGCCACCCCATGTTGTGCATGCCTCGTCTTTTTAATATATTGTATAATGCATTCACTTTTTAATTTCTTTTTCTCTTCGCCTTCCCAAATTGTTGCTCTCTCTTGACACACCTCTGCTTGCTGTTTTTGTTACTGTGCTTGATCCCCCTCCCCGGCCCATTGCCATCATGTGCTCGCTGCCTGCTAATTAAGACTCAGCCAGCTGTCAGATCACTGAAGCGACCGCTCGAGGCAACCTTTGACCTGGTACTTGGACCTTTCACCTTCTCGCTTTGCACGTAACCATCTTAATCTGCATGAAAGCCTTCTGCTCTTGGTCTGTGGTGTTAGTCCCTGGGGAGACTGCCCATCCCAGCCAGAAATGTTCAGTGTGCGTTCAGACATGCCAATCCTGAGCCCCACATACCATCCATTAACGTCTGAGCTTTGCCTCCTGAAGCCTAGATGTGTTTTGGAGACAGTGAATAATCTCGGGGGGAGGCAGCTCTGGCTTTTGAAGTGTTTTTCCAAACACTGGCAGCTTTGGAGTCACAAGATGCAATGTTTGAGGGAGAATTTAAGAATTTAGCTCATTAGATCTGCAGTGTGCTCTAAATGCCAGAGGACTGGGTGGTTGCGGGACAGATCCAGTAACTTAACTTTGTATTCCCAGCATCACAGCCTTGCCTGGCAGTGCCATGCTGGTAACTGCCCTGCATGAGAGCATTCTGTGTAATGAACACAAGTGAGATTTAGGGGGAAGAGGGCTAAACAGCATCCTTGGGTATCTGTGCTGGGAACTGAAGCAGGTGCAGTGTGGGAATTGGCTCATGCATTGGGTAACCTGGGGAGGTGGCTGTCCCTTCAGCTGGCTCTGTCTGTGGTTCATCCCCCATGCCCAGTGGGATAGTGTCCGCAAAGGGACCTTGCTCTGGGTGACTTTCGCTTCAGTCTCAATCATGGAATCATGGAATCTGAGCTTTTGCCTGCAAGCTGTCTTCATATATGCTGGCCTTGGTTGTTTTATGACTCCCAGATAACAGATTTTACCTAGCTTTATGATTCTCATACTGAGGCAAAAGCCATACTTACAGTGCTGTCAGTCCTGGCTCCATAGAAGACAACGCCTTCCTGTTTTCCCAAAGAATAAGGGATACAATACATTTTAAAAGAAAGAGCTCCTGTTGCCTAGCTATAGCAGGGAGAGGGAAGAGTAGACACATAGGAGCTGTGAAACCATCAAGCTGATGTTGTGTCTCATTCCCAGACCTAGGGAGGAGAAGCTGAGCTGCTCCCCTTCCTCTTCAAAGACTTATTTTTGAGTTTAAGTAGTGAAGAGACTTCCTTATCAGAGTTTTAGGCAGCAGCGGCAGGAAGACTTACTAGAACTTAGCTTCTGCCGGTAGTGGTGGAATGATGCTGTGAATGGCATCACTTGCTCTGCTCACAGCTGACACAGACACGGCCCCAGAGCCAGAGCAGTCAGGACCTGCACAGCTGCCCTCTTCAAGAGCCGCCACTCTGAGGAGACATGGTCTGGCAGAGAATTGGAGAGCCCATTACTGCTCCCCCACTGAACAAACCCTCTGAGAGAAGCTGCTTTGTACAAGTCTTCCTGCTCTGACCAATTGAAAAGTTGGCAGCCACTTGTTAGGATATGTCACCTCCTCTGAACCCTTCATGAGTGATAAGAACATGCATGGTCTTCAGAGGAAACTGCTCACTTTGCTTCTGCTGCTTGACAGGGGATGGGTGCTACCTCTGCCCTCTCTCAGATAATTCTGTTTGTCATGCCTGGCAGCAGACCCAGCCCCTCCTTGCTGAGTGCAGAAGGGTGAAAGTGTGATCTGGTCCCAGGAGATAGAGATCTGAGAGGAACTTTGAGGTGCAATTAAATTGTTTGTTGCAAAGATTTAATCCAGTTCTTGTCTTGTAAAAAATAACGAGAGGTTTGTTAACCAGCACGTGGGAAAATCTGACTTTAGCATGAAGTGGTTTTTTATCTGTCAGTCTTGCTGAAGAACTGCTTTCCATGCCATGCAGAGCAGTGGCACAAGCCTCTTTGTTCAGATTCTCATTTGAGCAGGAATGTGGCTTTCCCAGCCTAAAAATGGGAGGCTGCCTGGTATTTAATTAGTGGAAATTGTTTCTTTGGATCAGTGCAGCACTATCACATGGATTCTAAACTGAATTAACCCTTTCACTGGTGCAGATGGCCAGATCCTGTTGCGAAGGTTGCATACCCATGTATGCACACAAACACACAGGGAAAAAATAAAGTCAGGAAAAATTACTGTCCAAGAGCTGCTGCTGTAATTGTGGTGGTCAGAGCGTGTCCAGAAGGAAAGCACAAGCAGCTGGATGAGGTAAACTCATCAAGAAAGTTCTTTACTAGGAGGGTTTAGTCTAATTCCACTGCTTCAGTGTGACGCTGGCTGCAGAATTTGGTGGTGAGGAGTCTCTGTTGCCTTTTGGATATTCTGCTTGTAGGATTCCTTCAGAACCAGGCCATGGTGCAAGAAAGAAAAGTTGTATCCCCTCGAGCTGCTACAATTCCTGCCGGTCCTGACTGATACAAAAATTGTAGCCCATGTCAAATGAGACACATTAGTTTTGTGCTGTGTCCCTGCCAGCTTCCCTTGCAGAAGCTGTACGGGCCCAACTTCATCATGTGCAGATGCCTCTTCAAGGCATTATAGATGGACCTTTCCATGAGCATGTTCCTGAGGCTCTTACCTCAGTACACAGGCTGGAAAAGGGCTGAAGCCAGATTGTTCTGTGTCCTTGGCCCTCCTACTCCTTGGTATCTAAAATAAGATTGGTTGGCAACTGGAGGAGCCAGTACATCTTCATGTATCCTGTGGGAACACTCTTGCAGCTGCTGGGGTGGAGGGGTGACCCACAGGGCTGCGTCAAACCAGAAGCAGATCAAGATGGGTTCCTAGATACTGCATTTATTTGTGTTTCTCTACCTGGCTGCTGTTGAGGGAGCAACAGTGAGGCTGCCATAGTTCCTTTCTTTCCCTTGCTCCCAAGGGGCTGTAGCAGGTTAGGGGAGGGATGGTGATGCTGGAGAGATGATGGGGTAGTCTGATGTGTCTTGACATCTCTGGGGCCTGCTGGTGTCTCTCTCTGACTGCAGTGCTTTGCTTTGGAATTGTCCTGTGATGCGCTAGGACATGACAGCAAGGACATGAACAGCCTTCAGCTGTTCTCCTCTTGGCAGTGCCATTGTGGGGTTTGGGGTGGTGACAGCCTTTGGCCAGAAGCAGGGAGTCAAAAGTCCATTATGTGCCTAGCACAGTTACTTTGCTATAATTAGAACATTCTTCTTCTGAGGCAGATTTTGGAAGTGTCTGAAAAGGATCATTTAGCAATTGGGTACCATAAGGAGCATGAATTTAAGTAGCAAGTTCTTCAGTTGTTCTAAAACTGTAAAACCTCTGTGATGTACATGAAACTACTCCAGACTGTGTAAGCTACAGATCTGTCCCGTGCCTGGAGGAACATTCACATAGGTATCATTAAATAGACAAGTTGTAGATAACAGGCAGATTTAACACAGATACCAATGAAAGCTTACCTAGAAATGAAAACTCATGTATATGAAAACTCATATACATCATCCTAAAATATGGATCTTAAGTAAAAGATTTTGGTGTCTGTGTCTGAGAATATTGTCCCATCTTTGACTGCTGTCTTTTGGTAGCAGCCAGAAGAAATCTGGGAAAACTAAATCCTAGTGCTGAGAGTGGATGCCCACTAGGATAGGCAAAGGATGCGTGCATGTCTGAGGGCAGTTTTGCAAATGCAATTTCTTCTCATTTTCTTTTTTAATATTAAAACCACTCAAAAGCAACCATGTGAGCAGAGATAGGATGGAGTAATGTTTGCCTGGAAGTATGTTGCTTAACATTTCTCAGATGAGCAGTCTCCTATAGCAAATTAAAGTGAAACCTGTTTCTAGATGGCGACAAACTGTTGCAAGCTTTCACTTACATTCTGTTGTGTGTTGATTTTGCATAACGCTTTAAAATCTCTTTACTTGTGTCCTTTCTTCTGAGTATTGTGTGTTTGTAGCTTTAACCCTTCATTAGCCAAACCTTCTCCATTACCTACCATTCATTTATGACCTATTAAAATAAAAGTAGGAGTGATAACCCTATTTTTCAGCCATTGCTTTGCTACATGATACAGACTAACAACTAGTCAGAAATGACCTGATTCTGCATGACTTCCACGTGCGTAAATCTCATTGACGTCAATGGGAGTGTTACGTGCAAAAGGACTGCGGGGCATAATTAAAAAGGACCCTTTTCTATCACAATGTGGAGAAAAAAACGTGGTTTCTTACTTGGGTACAATGAAAAGCTGTAAATCATTAGAAACATTCCTGTCTCTTAAGAACCTGACATACTACTTTGCTGTTGAGACATGCTTGGATGAATGATGAGTAACTCACTGAGAAAAGTTCCTGAGTTGGGTTAATGCTTTTTACCAAGTCTGATCATGAAACAGGTTTGACGGGCTGGAAGAAGCCCGGTGGTGTGATAGAATGAAAAGAAGGGATTTGTCAATGGCTTTTTCCACTGTTAATAATGAGTGAGCAGTATTTGACTGATGGAGGCCACCTTCTATAAAGTGGGATCTGGTCCAAATCTGCTGGTGGTGGGCTGTGCCTCGGTGTGAGCGGTGGAGAATCAGGCCTGGTCTTGACCATGTTGCTCAGCCTCTCTACTAACAAGTGGAAATGCATTTTACTGTGAATGTAATGTTATGTGTGTAATTGGCAACAGCTACAGTTTTACCATCTGGACACATGGGTTGGCTGCACAGTATGCACACTTCCACACATGCACACATACATGTAGGCAGGTGTTGAACCAGAGGCAAGCATCCATATTTTTTCCATTGGCATTTGTTGCTTACGCTAATCTTCTTGGGTTTTAGTCATCTACTATAGTTCTCCTGTTTGTTTTGGGGTTTTTAATGCTTGTTGCCTGCAACTGCTCTTTGTAGCATCCTGTCCAGGTGATCACCTCTCCCCTTCCATTTCCCAGTGCTTTTTTCTCCCTCTGTACCCAAGTCAGTCCTGCTGAAAAGCTCCTTAGCATCCCTCCTCTTTCTGGACTCTGCCCCTCCTCCTGGTGCATTTACTAACTGCTTACCTAGTGAAGCTGTTGTTTCACCTCCTACTCGTACTGTGACTTAGCTGCTCTTCTCTTTCCTGTCTCGCTAAGTTGATAGAGTTGCAGGTGATTTGCAGCCAAGACCCCCTGTTATTTATTGCATGCTTGACCTACATCTGGGCCCCTTTATTTACTCCACTTGTCTTTAATGACTCCCTTATCCACAGGCCCTGCCGCCTGGTGCACTTCAACCTTTACCAAAGAGGCCAGCACTTGAAAAAAACAATGGTGCCACCACAGTCTTTAACCCAAGCGTTTTCCACTACCAACAGGCTCTAGCCAACATGCAGTTGCAACAGCCTGCATTCATCCCTACAGGTAAGTGTCTCCTTGCTTTTCCAGCATCATGCTTGTTTATTTTATGACCTTGGTGTTCAGCTGATGAACAGTTTTGTAAGAGTCTTTAGCAAAAGAATATTGGTGTGTAGTTTCATGTTAAAAATGGATGAAGAATTAACATCTGTTGTTTGACTTTTTTCCCTTCACCTACTGCAATTTAGAGCTTTTCACGTGTAAAGATCCTTCTTAGCCCTTTATGTGTGGTTTGGGGTTTTTTTAAAGCAGTCAAACTAAGAAAAATGTCTGCATGTTTCTTGAATTCATACTTTCTGTTGTTCCTCCTTATGGTTCAACTGGTTAATCCCAAATTAATTCTTTGACTCTTGTGTAGTGGTCTTTTGGACTCATGTTAAAATGTCTGTGGACCTCTATGCCTGCTCTTTTGAGGCTGTAGGCACCTCCCTGAGCTTGTATCTCACTGACCTACATATTGCAGCAGCTGTGATGTTTATAGAGGGAATGGTTAGTCTTTAGTAAATACAAATTATATAATCCTCTTTAAAGGCATATATTTCCCTCTTCCTTGTCTTTTGACCAGTACAATACCCTAAGCTTTTTAAAAGCAATTTAACTCCCAGCTTTTATTGTACCTTTAAGGTCTCAGAGTTAAATTGAAAGATGCAGTTCAGTAATTCTTATAGATATGGAAGTATTAATGTGGCAGATGTGGCTATCTTCTGACTGGCCAATTAACTGCAGCCAAATGGAAAATAAAACCTGCTTGGAGTGGAAAGTATTATAAGTGGCTGAATTAGGAATATTCCAGATAGCTCATATTTTAGTATCATTATTACCATTCAGAGTATCATAGGAAAATTAATGCCCTGTGTTTTTAATGTTTAATGCTGTATTTATTTGTCGGATAATACTTACAAAAATACACAGAGTGTTTCTCTGGGCTGACCCCTGGAGGTGAACACACAGTGGACTTGCACCTTGGCACTGTTTTCTTTGGGGTCAGGGGAAAAGCTTTAGAGACAATCTGGTCCTGAGAGCAAGGTAGAGTGGGGACCTAAACCCTGTGCTCGTGTGGCCTTTCTGTTATGAGAGCCTTTGGAAACACTCAGAACTCAGCAGCTACCAAGATGTTCTTCCAGGGAGGCAGAATCTCATGCAGAGATGGAGTAGTAGCCTTTTACCTTGTGCTCTGCAGAACGTTGGAAAGACTGGGCTGAGCTGACCTTACCACAGCTCTGGCAGGTGCCAAGTGAAATACTTCAGGAAACACGGAGACCTTGGGGAATGCCAAGTCCCCAGCTGGCTACACACTGCTCCTCCTCAAGGTCACAGTTGCCAAAGTTGACATAAGGACAGGAGTTTGTGATGGAGCGCCATAAATCAGCTGTGCCCAGCCCTCGCTGTGCTGGTACGGGGCTCATGGCAATGAAATTACACACAGGGCTGATGCATAACAGGGCTGCTTACTGGCACCTGCTCTGTCTGAAGACATTAATGCTGGGCAGAGCAGCAAATTTCCAGTCAGAGGACAGGTCTGTGATGCATTTATGTTACACATCAGACTCCAGCTCTGGGCTGGGCCTTGGCAGTGCTTAGGAGGGCGAAGCAGAGAGGTGGCATGTCGCAGCTCTTGCTGTGGGGAGGGGAGGGAGCTGTTGCTTTTCTTAGTACCTCCTGTTCAGTTGAGAGATCAGCATCATGGGTTGCCATGGCAGGGGGGAGTCAGGCTGTCTCTTGAAAATGGCATCACCACTGCAATTTTTTCGAGTCCAGAAAAATAAATGCCTCTTTCAGCTTAAACTAGAGACTTTGAATCACGGTCCCTAGTTGCAGGAGTAAATTGCTTTTGGAAAGTCAATTTTAACATGAGTGTGACATTCCTCTAAGGGCAATTTGTTTTCTGTTGACACAAACAGAGAGAAATCAGCAATACCCAATACCCAAAAAAATCCCAAACCACCCTGATTTCTGAGATCAATCTTATAATTTAATACCAAGGTGGGAGGAGTTTTTTCTCTACTACCCAAGAATTAAAGAATTAATTTGGTTTGCTGTGATCTCTTTAAACTGAGTTTAAACTATTGATATACCAATATGCAGAATCTGGTTGCATGTGCTTAAATACTGAATGCTGCAAAGAGAATACCTGCTTTTTAGTTAAAGTGATATCTAACACTGAAGCTTCACTAATGAAATATCCCTTTTGTTCATCTTTCCACGCTTCAATGCATGGTGTGCAGGGTCAGTTCTGTGCATGACACCCACTGCAAGCGTTGGTAGGTTTTTCTACACAAACTTCTCAACTTCTCCTAATCTGAAAGAGACTGCAAGTTAGTATGCATCAGTGAGAACCTGGATGGCTGAGTGGTGTGACTGTCTATCCGCTGTCTTCTTTGAGGCTTAAATGGTTGTATCCCTTTTAATTTCTGTGCAGTGCAGTGTTTCATGTGACTTACAATAAGAGAATCCAAGGTGATGTGTTCCCACCCCTATTTAGTTCTGCTTCAGAGACAAGAATCTGTCACTTAAATGTCTTTACAACCCATTTAAGTCATCTCACACAAGGAAATAGAAGTGGGAGGGTCCTGTTGGCTTTTTTTTTGTTTTGTTTTATTTTGTATCAAGGTACAGGCAGACTTAAGTTTGAATTTTTAGTTGTCCTTCTGAGGAGATTTTAGGAGACTGGTTTAACAAGGTGCTAAGGAGGAGCAGTCAGCCCCTCTGCCAGAGCAGGGTGCTGCTTGTACAACAAGAGAAGCAGGGTTTGGACCATGGACTGGCTGGAGAGTCATCTCTGTAGGACAGTGTTAGGTGTGCAGTTACAGGAGATCATAGGGAGGTACCACTGCAGTTGCACGTGGGATAAAGGGAGGCAGTGAGTATGTGCTCATTAATGCTGCAGGGATCCACTCTGTTCAGGCTCAGCATCTGGGTCTTGATGAAACCTCCGGAGGCCTTTGAGGACCTTCCCCTCTTGGCTACAGCTGCTGGGCACAGGAGGGCGGGTGAAAGCTGAGCTTTCATCCTCTAGCCAAGGTTATGCAAAACTACCAGCATCCAGGTGTGTGCCTGCTTTAGCCAGAGGGAGAGAGCAGGAGCCCTGGGAGGGG
Source organism: Serinus canaria (assembly GCF_022539315.1). Lineage (NCBI taxonomy): Eukaryota > Metazoa > Chordata > Aves > Passeriformes > Fringillidae > Serinus > Serinus canaria. The sequence goes on from NC_066318.1 coordinate 7,394,014, forward strand.
GTGCAAGGCTTTCCAAGAGCAGGTCTGGAAGCTCTGGCATGAATGGCTAAACACTGCTCTTGAACCTGCCGATCCCTATAGGCCAGGGAGGACACATTGCTTGCATGATGGGGAGCTGAGTCCCTCAAATGCACCTCTGCCTGTAGGAAACCCCAACCCACACCTTCCAACATCTCGTGGCCGGAGTGTTCCCAGCCACAGGCACACGCTCCCTCCCTGCTGGGGCTGGCCGTGGAAGGCAAGTCTGCTGCCCCACCGCATGTTTGTGGGGATGGCTGGACCTTCCTCTGGGCTCCTGGACCCCACAAATCCCCCTCGGGTTTGGGGGATGCCCGTGTGTGCACCAGAGCATCCCTTCCAGCACTGTGCTCTGTACTGTGCTCTGCGGGACATGCAGCTTCAGGAGGCTGCCAAGCTCCCTGCTGCCGTGTTGTCCTTTTGGATGCTCTTCCTGCAAATTGTAGCTGTTCAGATGCATTTGTGTATTTTTCCCCTCTCTGTCCCTTCCCCTCTCCATCCCCCCACCCTGCAAGAGGGGAGTTTTGCCAAATCCTATAGAATTAGGGTGGAAAGGGAGCATGCTGAATTTGTACGGAGAGAGCTCAGTCTGCCAACCGCTCGTTTGCCGTGCCTCCAGCTCTGTCCCATGCCAAAACATTGTCCCCGCTAGAGAGAGGCGAGAAAACCTGGTGAAAGGGCTGCGGCAGCCGCTGCAAAGTGCATCATGTACCTCTGGTTGCTGGCGGGGACGGGGTGGGGAGGGAAGGGGACAAGCTTTCCCAGGCGGGCGGGAGGGTGCGCTTGCCAAAATGTCCCCACCCAAAGGAACGTGCACTGGCTGTGTCTAACTCCCCACGGGTGCGAGCTGACGTGGGCTTTTGCTAGCACACCCATCCTCTCCCCCCTTTGGAAATTTGGCCCTCGGAGTCTAATACATCATTGTTCTGCTTATAAATGTACTAAGTGTTGAGAATGTTTTGGTTTTTTCCTTAATTATAATTGTAATTGGCTTTTCCCCTTCTCTCTTGTTTATTTTTTTCCCAACGCTGTCTTGCTTTGCACTGTGATTGCATGCTGCGCCCCGATGTGTCCTTCATGACGATGTCACATGGCTTGTTGCTGTGATTCCTGCCACGCCCCCAAATCCACCACATGTTGCCATGGTTACATAAAACCAACCAAACAAACAAAATATATATACGCTCCACCCTCCTGTATGTCGCTTCCATGGTTCCCTTCCGAAAGTGCCCATGATGCACGGTGCTACGCCCACCACTGTGTCTGCAGCAACAACTCCTGCCACCAGCGTCCCCTTCGCTGCAACAGCTACCGCCAATCAGGTTTGGCCCTTTCAATGGCTTTCTTTCACGTGTTCAGATCTTGAGGACCGGGCGAGGGCTGGATCCCGTGCGGGGTCGAGCGCTGTCCCGCCCGGCTCGGCGCAGGCTGGGGCGCGCAGAGGCAGCGTGTGCGTGTGTGCGAGCGTGAGGCCGGGGATGGACAGGGGCCGCTCCTGCCGCCTGCGGGACAGGCTCAAGCCCGGCCGGAGCGTAGGGATGGGCGATTGGCAGGGCCGCAGGCTCTCCTCCAAAACCACACCTCCCCCCCGGGTCCTCCAAACACGGGCGGTGAATCTCCCGGGTGTAGAGTCATGCAAAGACCTGCAGCACTTCTGCTTTCAGTCTCAAGCAGAAATACCACCCCGAGCATCCTTCCGTGTGGTATTTTGGCTTGTCCTCTCTGGACTGGAAAGTGGAAGTGGAAATACAAAGTGGCTTCCCCCCACCACTAAATCGGACTCTGAAAACTACCAAACAACCAAAAACCAAAAATCGGGGGTGAGACTGTGAAGTTTCAAGTTTTTTTATGCCAATAGCATGTCACCCATCCCTACAGAGAGGACTCTGGATGTGCAGTACGTGCCATTGTAGCACTGCCATAAGTGTACAGGATTCCATGCATGTGTGCCGAGTCATAATTCTCTCCAAAACTTTCCTCTGAAGATACTGAGTGTGATGGCTGCTTCTGCACCAGTCCTGAACTGTATACGCACAACCTGTCTTAGTGATGCGTCCTGAAAATTTGGTGTGACACAACTTCCTCCAAAAAATTTTTCCCCCAGGAACTAATTTTAGCATTTTTATTTGTCATGCTCTCAGGTTTAGAGCTATTGCAAAGAAATCGGGGTGTCACTTTGCTCTGTAGGAGGCTGTTATCCATGCTGAATACCAATAATATCTCTGGGGGCATCCTCTAGGCTTTTGCTGGTGTGAGGTCATGAGGATTTCAGTAGGAGTTTTGCCTGCATAAGTCCTAGGCAGAGTTTTATTGCTCGCAGTAGGAATTGCCAGTCTTTTTCTGTGCTATGTTGTTATTTTCAGGTAGAGCAGGTCTTACTCAGACTTGTATTGGTCATGAGAGGAAAGCAGAAGTTGCTGTGCAGCGTTTCTCTGTGGTGGCTGTGTGAGTCCTGTTTGAGGCAGACAGTTTCAGGGCATTTCTGTTTTACTTGTAGTCTATGGAGTCAAAATCCTGGTACAATCACCAGGTACTCCCCAAGGCATCAGTAGTGGTGCAGCTACATTGTACTTTAAGTGTAGCAAAATAAAGACTTGGGAGTGGATCCTGTTTTATAAGACACTGATGTACATATTAATCTGATACTGAACACAGAATGAACAGCCGGATCTCAAGGCAACATTTTAATGTGTTGTGTTCTTTGTTTTTTTTTGCTGTAGATATCCCAGTTATCAGTAGATGAACTGAGTAGCAGCATGTTTGTTTCACAGATGTAGAAGTTCCCGATAGAACAGTAAGTTCCTTTTTGGTATTTCTCTTTATGGTGAATTGATTTGTACATGGGCACTGCATCCCCTAAACACTGTGCTGGCTCATGGGGTCCCATGGGCTCAGGCAGAGAGACTGAGCCCATGGGACCCCATTGGCTTCATGCTCTGCTGACTCAACAGGAACTCAGCTGCTGCAGCACAAATGGACCAGCCCTGTGGTTTATAACGAATTTCCTGTGTCTCAGGTACCTGTGTTGTGGTGGTCACAACCTCCCTGTGCACCCCCCAGTCCCATGGCTCTGTTTACAGATTGCTCTTGCTCTGCACAGCTCCCAGCTGCCTGCAGATGCCTCAGGGATTTGCAGTGTTGATGGCAAGACTGCTCTGGTAATGAGTCAGCTGAAAAGGTGGAACTTCTCTTTTGCTGTTAGTGACATATTTTCTTTCCTGGGGTAAGCAGGATTGGGTCAGCAGCAGCTGCTGTGCATCTGCAAGGCTGGCTTGGTCTGGGCAGAAGTCTGCTGGTCAGCTGCAGAGAGGCCCTGGCTTATGAGGGGTTAGAGACCAGAATGAATGTCATGAGCAACATAGTCTTCACCCCACCTGTAGATCCTGGGCTTCCCTAAGAGGAGTTTTCTCTGAGGGGAGTGGTGGAGGAATTTGTCCTTGGAGTTACAGAGTACTATTTCAAAGCCATAGCAGCAGTGTCATTTTTCCATTGCTTTTCTTTGTGAATTTTAGCTGATGTTCATGAGCTAAAATCTCTGGGTAGTTTCAGTTCTTGACTGTGTTTTTTTACCTCAAGAGCGTTCAGCCAATTCAACAAGAGGGCTTTCTCAAAGCAGCCATTTTGTATATGCAGATATGCAAACCCATTTCTTCCTTAGGTCACATATTACAGGCAAGTCCTTAAATACTGGAAATTAATTTGGCAAGCAATTCAGTAATGATATCTATTAGCAATCAACAGAAGCTACTTTCTCAGTGGTAGCCCTTATCTCTGCTGACCTTAATTAAGTACCATATGTATACATGACCTGCTAACTGTGGCTGTGGACCCTGTTCATGAGGGGTGACACCAAGCTTATCCACATTAGTGAAAATGTTGTTCATCTTAGACTGTACTGCTGTTCCAAATGGCAGACAGACATGACATGTTAACCCATTTCCATAACGTGTAAACCAGCCTGTTCCACTCAATAAGGAGATCATTTGATTGGAAAAGCTTCATCTGGAATGTTTTCAGCATTTTTTCAGGAGACTTTCCCTCAGTGGGACTTTGGTAACTGAAACCCTCGCTGCTCTGACTGGTGTTTTTCTTTTCCTCCATGGTTGAAGTAGTCCTGGTAGCCAGGCTGATTGGTCTAGCTCTGCAGGAGATAAGTTGTTGGGTCCTTCAGTGGAGGATTTTCATGAGTACGTCACAAAGAGGCAATTTGCTCCCAAAAGAGGGTCCCCTGAGTGCAGGGTTTCTGTGTCAGTGTTTTATCTCTGGGCTCAGTTGCCTAAATCCTTAGGATCAGATTTAATGTGACTGTCTAAAGGAAACAAGAGCTAACACAGATCAGGGATTCCTTTGGCCCTTTCCTTAGCTACCCTCTACTTGGCATCCCATCCAAAAATCAAGACTATTATTTGTTCACCTCCCTCTTTCACTATTTGCCCTGTCATTGTGTGAAAGAGAGAGTCATAAGTGTAGATTTAAGAGGATGCCAAGTGTGTTATTTGCAATTTCTCCCTACATCAGAAAATTAATGGAATAAAATGTCTGTCTGCAACACACTAATGACAACCTCTTGGGCAACACATTGAGGATGTAAATGTATTAGAATGATTTTTAAAATATAGATGTATTAACTTCTCACTATTTCTTTGTTGTTTTTTTCTTTTCCCTGCAGCAGACCATGTTGAAATTGTGAACAGTAAAATTATGGAGCACCAGGACTTCTTGGTGGGAAGCTGCGCATGGCCTTTCTGTATATATTCCCCTCCTCCCTCTATCATTCTCTACCACCTCTACAGTAAGCCTGTTGCAGCCTACATGTTAACCAAAAACTGATCAATGGGAATGTCAAAAAAAAAAAAAAGAAAAAAAAAAGCACTATAGAAACAATTAACAAACAGCGCTCTGTTATATGAGATATACAAGTAGGAAATTATAATAGACTTTTATAACACATTACTTTAACACACTTAATCATTTTATGACTACCATCATGATAAGTGCATCTGCACAGCGGACTGTTGGTTTACTGTATACTATCGATGGATAAATGTTTGTCTTGTTTTTAAAGTGTTATCTTACTGTTTTGTTTACATCATAGTCTATTGATTTGTTTTAAAGTGTACATCATTATCAAGTATACTCAATACCATTTTTCATTATTGTTATGTCTTAAGTTTTCATATACTGTAGGTTTTATGGGGTTTTGTTTGTTTTTTACTAAAAATGTTATTGTGGGAAACAGGAATTATGTGCTTGAAAAACACGACACAGAATGTTCTGCCCTTTGCTGGATTTTGCTGTTAATGTCAGCTGAAGTTGCTTATGTTAAATGCTCCTTTTATCATTTAAAACTTGCCTTCAGATAGTCTCCAAATTTTTAGTACAAGTGATGTGAAAAGATAGCTATCATTTTAGTCCAGTTCAGGGTTCTTCTTTCAATACAATGAGCTGATTCTGGAAACTTTTGGAAAAAAAAAGGAACACAAAAGCCCAGGCTCAGTAAGGGGACAGGAACAATTTGCTCAGACAGGGGTAAGCATCAAGGGATTTCTGCAGCTCTGTTGTCCATTGAAGTGCATTCTCAGCTGCAAACGGCGCACAATCTCTCTCGCTGTTCTCATGGTGCAGTCAAAACAAACAACAGAAAAATGGTGGTGGAGTGAGACAGCTTCAGTTGGGCAAAAGCTCATTGCATTGGAGAGGAGCAGGTGCCAGCCCTTGGCTGGGGAGGGCCCGGGGCCGTGGCTCAGCCCAGGCTGGGTAGCACCGAACCCTGGGGCTTGTCTCCACCAAGCATGCTGAAACATTTTGGCCTGAAATCTTATATGTGTCTCTTGTTGAAATTTTGTCAGCATGCCCCATTTATTTAATCACTATTTTCCATAAGTGGGTGATTATTTCCCCCATCCCTGTGATCTCTGGCCCTTTAAAGCAAACACAGCAGTAACAAAGCAGCAAAAAGCTCAGCATAAGCTTTCTGCTGAAGATAAACACTTGTCTTAATGGAGTTCCTGTCGGTCAGTGGATTTATTTTGGCACCTTCTACTTGATCAAGAGCAATGTTTGTTGCACAACAAGGGCTAGTTCTCAATACCTCCTTTTCATACGCACGAATAAAACCATTTCAGCCCGTGCACCCTGGACAGCCCTGCCTGTCGTTATGCTGCGTTGCTGAACAATCTGGCTGCAGAAATGCATTTTGGTTGAGGATACCACCAAATTCATCCCTATCATAGCTCTACAGTATCATTGGCATTATAGGAGAGGTGGATTTGCTGCTGTAAATCCACAAACTCCGTACAGGGAGAAAGAGAATCAAGCAAGAGGCCAGCTCACAGTGTCTGGAGGGGCGACCACCCCGAGCTCAGAGTGGTCCTGTAGAGTGCCAAATTCAGACACCAGATTTTCTTCTCTATTCCCAGTTCCTTGGCCTTGGTTAGATATTCTTTGTTCCCCCTCCTGCAGTATGAGCACAGACAGTTTGCTAGATGTGTATCTCCACGGGCCATGAGTGATGGTGGCACACCCAGGGCACAGCCTCTGTGCCCCAGGGCAGGCTCTGACCATCTGCCCCTGGAGACTCACTCATAGCACAAACCTTTGAGGAGCCCAGCTCAAGAAGGCTTTGAGGAATCTTTTTGTTCAATTCAGCAGACTTTGAACCAAACTTTGATAGAAAGGGGAAAAAACCATCCCCCCAAGACCTCCTTCATGGACCCTGAGTTTTGACAGTCGCTTGTGTCCGTGGATGTTCCCCAGCCATCTGTGCTCACAAGCAGAGGGGTGAAATCAGTGACTCTCATTTGTATTGGTGACCACATACCTGTTCTTTTCACCACTGTGTTTCTGTTTCCCAAAACCATAACATTGTTAGTGGAAAAAGTGGATTTGAGTACTTCCTGTTTGAAATTATTTGTGTATCAAAAATGGGTTTTGCACAACCTGTGCCAGTGCCTCAACAAAGAACAGAGCTGATCTTCTTAAGCCAGAAAGGATGCATTCAAGCTTGTATGGCTTTATGAGTTCAAGGAGGTTGAAATTTTTTCAGTGCTAAATGGATTTTTGTATATCTTGAAACTTTGATGTAACCTCCTATTTTATTTATCGACTTAAACATCTGGCATAGATGTGCATAGAATGTAAACCTAGAATACAGCTGTTTTCATGTCACATTTAAAGCACTGAAAAAAAAAAAGGCGTTTAAGGATTATTTTTTATTAAAGAGGTCCAATGAGGGATGTTCAGGGTAGTTATATTAGGTGCCACAACAGTTTTTATATTGCTGGCAAATTTAGAGTTAATTTGTAAATGAGTTTAAGGAAAGAAAAGCTTGAAGCACTAAACTTCACCAAATTCAAAACAATCTCGGCAAAAATGCCATTTTGAGGTAGCACTATTTAAACTAGTTGTGCAATGACTTGCTCTAATTTTCTTTGTTCAAGAAAGAAAAGAAAAAAAAAATCAGTCGCCAGACTATAAATTTCCTAAATAGACTATTACAAAGTCACCGAGCTAGTTAGTGACTCTAAACAAATGTCATAAAAGCATGAATATCATCCTTTATTTGACAAGAGATGTATGTAAGTTTGTTTAAATCAATATAATTTTAGTGACATTTTTATAAGCTTCCCACTTTCCATGAACCTATATTTTTTATTTATCCAAAGTTATTTCTCTTTGTCCATTTCTCTCAGCCTTATGCAAACAATATGCAAGAAATGCTGAAACTTGGATAAAACGGGTCATGCAGAGGGAAAATGAAAGCTGAGATTGATCATTTTCACGAAAAAAGGTTGTTAGTAGTTTCAATAAAAAGTACTACTACTAAACTGTAACATAAGCAGACAATAAAAGAGGGATTTAAAATAAAATGGATTCATAAAACTATTAAGATTATTTTTGTTAAATACAGTGTTTTTAGTAATTTGGAACATGATTTCACAATCAGCCGTGTTTTTTAGTTGGAAATTTTTAGCTGATGATTTTTGACTGTGTATTTTTGCATCGCAACGTTCTAGAAGCCGTTACCTCCCCGGGCAGCCCGCGCAGGTTCCCGACGCGTCTCCCGCGGCGCCGGGGCGCTCCCCACGGGCTGGGCCGGGGTCCCGCTGCTCCTCCCCTGTCCCCTGCAGCGGGGACCCTGCGGAGCTGGCACCTCGGTGGCACAGGTGGCCGGAGCGGGACACGGCGACGTCCCCTGGGCCGGCTCGGGCTGGCGCTGGCGCGGTAGGAGTAGCTCTAGGACACGCCGGGTACACAAGGATTGAGAAACTGGAGTCCTCGTTTTGTTTATCCCTTGTACATTTCACAGACATGAAAATTGAAAAAGGTGAAATTTATGAGGAAAATCTAATTTCCCATTCCTGTTGAATGGATTTAGTTTGATATTGACCTGATTTTACCATGTGCCTGTTGAAGGCCTTAGAGTATATACTGTATGTTAAAGACTGTAATAACTTTAAAAAAAAAAAAATAGTTGATAGCCTAATCCAAATGTAAATAGAGCTACAACTCATTGTTACTAGGCTACAACGCATTAATTCATGTCATATATTTTCATTTCTCTACCATTAGTTTTTAAGGTTTTCATTACTGCTTTTTTTGATATTTTTAGTAACTAATGAATTTAATTTTGAAGGAGAGTTAGAGAAAGTTTAAAATTTTTAATACATGTATTCAGCCCATTTAGTTATATTCTAAACCAACACTGAAGCATGGTAAGGTATAGAATACAGTCCATAACTAGTTTGTATAGTTTACAGTTTAAGAACAAAATTAACTTTGTATGTAACTCCTACAATGATAGATTCATTGTTAACTAATTATATTAAGTTGTTGTTGCTATGGCAACAAAACTACAACATGGCTACCTTTGTATACATTATTTGTGAAATTTTCACATGTAAATTAAAAGTGATGTGTAACAGTATGAGCTTGTTAAAGGTACAGTTCGATACTGTCAGATAAAGATATGATTGAATATTTTTAAAATCCCAAAGTCCCATGTGAACGCTGAATTTGTGTCTTTAAGGTCACTTTTTCAGTCAAGAAGTTTACAACACATGGATTTAGAGTCAGGTTTTATAGCTTGTAGAAATTGTTGTGTGGCAAGGGTTATTCCACAGTATTTTCACTTGGGAAACACAGCAGCCTGTATTTACAGCGTAGTGACCGGTCTTGCTTTCATTTCACATCCATTCACACGGTGGCAATTCAGAATTAATCAGTTTCAGTACTGTAGCTTTGCCTGCAATTTTCTTTTCTCCAGAAATTGAACACTCACACAATTACGTTACGATCAGGGCTAAATAATTAAGCATATAACTATTTTAATACTAATTTATATTAGCAAAAACTGTACATAAGAAAAAAAATATTGTGGAATGACCCCGTAACAGTGTTGAAGATACAAATATGCTGCAGTTAAACTGATTCAGTTAGTGTACGAATGTGTGAGACACACCTTTTTTGCACTTATGTACATAGTCCACGAAAGAAATCCTTGGAACTTATTTTGAATATAAAAAGTCTGTAATAATACAGGAAAAGTTTGTAAAAGAGATAGGTATTACTAAGGCTTTGAAAAGGAGGAGTTTTTTGCTATAAAACTTATCTGAAAGCATGATGTTGCTTTGCTGTTGTAAAAGCTTTGTAGTTTGCCATAGCTTATTATACAGCAGACTGATAACAGGTCAGCTCCAACCTGCAGCACAGAGAATGGGAAACGGTGTGGAATTAATTAGTAAGGTCACTAGCAAAGATTCAAATTACTTTTTTTAATCAGCCTACATTTTCAAACACACCCCAGGTCATGTTTCTGATAGGTTGTGTTCTCAGTGAATCCTATTAGGACTGGTAGGTCCATGGCAGCACACACACATTTTTCCTAGCACCTAATCCTATTTCTGTCTTGAAGTGTTTATCTGTGGGAGGTGACTGTCATTGTGGTGAGTGTTTTAAATCCCAGAGTGAATTTGAAATGTCACAACTTCTTGATTTTTATTTTTTTAACCTTTTGGGGCAAGGTAACAAAAAGGAAGGAGCTGGTGAACCATAGATGGGCAGGGATGGGTTGGGATTGTATGGGACCAGTTCTTTCTGCTGTGTGACAGCCATGGTGTGATTTGAGAGGCACAAGGTAGTGCTGCTGGTGTGGCCAGCTGGGTGCTCCAGGCTGGGACTAACAAGCCCCTTTGAGTTGCCACCAAAGGAGAGCAAAGCTGTGGGTCCTCAGTGAGCAGCCTCTTGTTCCTGTTTGCGTTGGCACTGCTGGGACTCTGCAGTGCTGGGGGATTTTGGAGCAGTTAAGTGCCTGTGTTGACCCATTTATTTTTGATTGGAACAAGTTTCGGTTTTTGTTGGATTTTTTAAATTTTTTTTTTTTTTTCTGCAAAACCCAAGCCCCAGTTTTGCTTCAGAAAAGTACCTGGTTTTGCCATGAGTCTGTCCTGACTCAAGCAGTGAGGGGCAAGTCCCCCAGAGCAGAACTGGTGGGAGGTGGCATCCAGTGTGACTGTCACCCTTGCTGGATGCCCCAGGCTGGAGCTGAGCTGTTGCTGCCAAGCCCAAGAGCTGTTCCTTGGCCAGCATTTCTGACCCCTGGCGATGCCACTGTGTGCCCAGCCAGCCCATTCTGTACCACAGGGCTGTGCAAGTGGTGGTTTGCTGAATTGGAACAGCCCCAGGGTCTTTAAAATGAGAGAAAATCAGATGTTGCTTCTCTCCGTGGTGTTATGTAATAACCTAGATTTTAATACAAAATATTCAGCTAGTTCAAGCCACCACACGATTATGGCTTCCCTTTGCCATCATCAGTTTCTATAATCAAGTTCTTTCTCATTTCTAGGATTATGAGAGAAAAATATTTTGCACTATGTGAAATGAATCATAGCTGGTCAAACTTTGTCGGGGTATGAGCATGATCATGACAACACTGCTAAAATCTTTGCTAGTGATTTTACTGACATCCTCTATCATCAAAAATAACTCTATATGCCTCTCAAAGGAGATATTTAAACATGCAAAATAACACAACTGTTAAATAAAATGAAGTTATTTTTCCAAACACACAACAGAGAGAATTACCTGACACCGAATTACAAGGTTCCAGTTCTTTATTACTGTACACAGATGCTATTTGATAGTGGTGGAAGCCAAATGATTTTGTTGCCATGGCTTTTGTATCCTAGCAGATGAGGGGATGATAAGACCATTCTTAGATTGGATTATGGGATTTTTTTTTCTTTCCAATTAGCTTTGTTTTAATTTTTTTTTTTTTTAGATCATGAAAATGAACCAACTCCTCACCCTTTATTACATCACCTGACAAAAGATCACTATTTTTTTTTATAAATAGAGAATTGTATTTTAGGCAATCACTAAAATCAAAGAGAGAATGTTCTCCTAAATTGTCAATTTTTAATTTAAATATATAAAAACATTTATACTATACTGTGTAAAGTAGATCTTTGAAGCACATTCTTCTTTTCATAGGCATTTCTGGTAAAACAATGTAAGGGAAACATTAGATATCAATTTAATGGAATAGTTTAGAAAATATACACAAATGATTACACTTAGCCCTGTGGAATTGTAAGAAATTAAAATATCATTGGATCCAGACAGGCGTAGGTTAATGCAGTATTTCAGTTCCATAACAGGATAGTTCATTCCCTCAACTGCTACCAACAGGGTGTATGCTTTGAATTTATGTTTCTTTTTGCCACATTATATTGCTGTAGTGCTTGTACGTGCTTTAGAAATGTGCATAATGCTACTCATTTTAGTATGTTACTTCTATATTGTTATTGTTTATTTTTTGATCTTTTAATAAAGTGTATAAAATTCTTGGTTATGTTTTTTATGGATCCATATCTACACATTAATAGGAGTTTACTTTAAAAACTTATCAAGTTCCAGTTTATTAGTACCAAACTTCAAAGATTCTGATGTAAAAATAATAACTAATGAATTTGAATCAATGTTATATCTGAAGTGTAGATCAACAGAATAAATTTCTTTCCAGAAAATACCTTCAGTATTTTGAATTCTGTAGCCAGTGCCTCCTTTTTACTGGATGCATTTGGCCTATCATATTAAAGTTACTAACACAAGACAGACATTTGTATTTTAGAAAAATAAAAAGTAAAACTTTCCAGATGCTGCCTTTTGGTTTCTCTCGTGCCTTAGACCTTTGGAGACACATGTGATGTGGTCTGCTTGGCTTGGCTTGTGTTTTTCCGTGCTTCCTTTCTGACCTGTCTGTGATGTGATTAGAGAGGAGATCAGAGCTGTGCATTTGAAGATAACCGTGAAGAATGAACCAACTCCCGTTCAAAGGACTGCAGCTTTTGTAGAACAGTGGTGTGTGTATTAATTTTTCTCTTTCAGCATTCATGTCAGATGCCATTTTGAATGTCCCAGTGCAATAATACAACAGTGAGCTCCTCTGGCAGCAGCCTGAATTCCCCAGCTTTCTTCCAAGTGCCCAGCTTGTCCCGGGCTGCCTCTCACCAAGGTCTGGAGCCACCCTGGCTGAGCTGGGTCTGGGCTGCTACAAGAGAAAATTGCTTCTTGATGAGCTTGTTTGTGCTTTCTGTAACGTCGTGTAGATTTAGATGTAAGAAAACTGCTCAGCAGTGAGGCCACCTTGGTCACCACCTTGTTGCCAATAGCTCTGCATCAGAGGGGCTTTCACCCCTTGACTGCCTTGAGGTCACCACGTGCTCCACCAAGGCTTAAAGCTGGAGGCACCGGGCCAGGACACGTGGCTGTGCCAGGCCACAGCGTCACCCAGCTCACGGGCGGCAGAGGACAGCGTCGGAGCCCCTGGGATGTGAGTAACTGCCCCCAGGATGTGAGTAACTGCCCATGTGATGTAACTGCCCTGGTGATGTGAGTAACTGCCCTGGTGACGTGCGAGTGTCGAGTGGCGGTGTAGCCTCTGCACCCGGGCGGCCGTGACAGGACGTGGCTGTGACGGGTGAGCCTGGGTGGTGCAGCCAGAGGGGTCTGGTGCCAGCACGAGGGAGTCCCTCTCAGCAGGGGAGGGATCCTTGGCTCTTTTCCCAAAGGAGTTTAAGAATCTGACTCTTGGCACTTGGGGGAGGGATTAGGATTGGGAGTTTGAGGATGTGTTTCAGGGGATGTGGGTGCAGTAGAGCTGCTCGGGGCAGGAGTGGTGCCCAGGGGAGGCTGGGCAGACACTGCTCAGTAGGACAAGCTGCTGACTTTGAGAACAGACAGACCGAGCCCAGGACAAATTATGTAACTGCTGCTTTTTCATCAGCCTGTTCCCCTGACTTCTCTTTGCAGGTTAATTGACTCTATTTGTGTGTCAAGGCCACTTAGAGCTTTCTTCTATAAATGACTCCTGCCTCATCTGATGGCACAGTTAAATGTCTGAATTGTTTCTAAGATCAAAAAAAGTGGAACTGAAACTTTTCTAGGCAGTTGATGGGGAAGCAGGGATCCTTCCTGAATGGTTACTCATAATTTTATTGCTAGGTTTGGTCTGGCTTTCTTTCCATGCAGGATGGAGACAGGGGCTTTCAGCTGCATTTTATGGAGATTTGGGATGGGATGGGCCTTGACTGCCTGGAGACACCAGCTCTGCTCAGAAGCCTCTCCCATGGAGGAGGCTGGGGCTCGGAGTCCCACACTAGCACTGAAAATTGCGGGTAGTCCAACAAGAGACTTTAAATTGTGTTTCAAGGCCAAACAGCATCCTTGGGCCAGGGATGTGGGATTTTACCTGGGGTCCATTTGCAGAAGTTACAGGAGGAGCTGCTGCAAACTGCTTTATAGGTGGAGTTGGATGAAAGGATCTGACCAAAATTATTCATGATGCTCTATTTACAGCATGTGTCATTTTGAAGTCTTACAGCACCTGGCCCATCTACTTTTTCACTGGGGCTTGTTTGTGCAGGAAAGTCAAGTTTCATACAAAAACCTCTTTTTAGCTCTTTGACTGTTGAAGCTTCAGTGGGGAACATGGGAAAAATTCAGTTTTTCAAGACTTGCTCCATATTCAGATGGTCCAAAGCCAGTTTTAATTCAATCTGGTGCTGGAGAAATAGATCAATTTGATCTATTTATTGTGAGAATTAAGAGAATGGAGAAAAGTTTGGCTAATCCCCAATGAGTTGTGGATCTAAAATAAACTCTCCAACACAAGCAGCCCACAGCAGGGGTTGTGTCACAGTGCAGGGCACCCTCTCACTTGTCTGCACCCTCTCACTTGTGCTCTGAACTGTTACTGCAGACAATGGACTCAGGTGCCTCCCCCAGCCCAGGTGAGATGTGCCTTGAGTAGATCTCTGAGATGGCAGCACATGCCAAAAAAGGATCCCTGTGAGTGGGCTGGGAGGCCTCTGAGCTCTCTGTGGACTGGGAGACAGAAAAAGCCACAGCCTGAAGGCCATGGAGACAGGCTTGGAGGAGCAGCCACCCAGCTCTGATGGGTTCCAGCAAGGCCTGGCTCAATCAGAAGATGTTTGCTTTGCCCTTCCCTCCTCCTTTTGCCTTTTCCAGGGTGGCTCTGCCAGTCTTTAGCACCACGTGCCCTGGCATCTGCCCCACTGTTCCCACTGCCCTTCCCCTGGATCGAGTGTGTAAATCCAGCCCCGAGGGGATGGCACTGTGACACTTCACCACCTGCCTGAGGCAGGAGGCCTGGCACAGTGCTATGCACCATTTCTCTCTTCACAGCCGCAGCTGGGCTCCACAGAGGTATTTCTGCTTTGCTCCATGGTTGTGTAAATGATTTGCTGGTAAATGTTATCAGAGCCTTCCCAAGGGAGCTGCTGCCTCCCACCCCCTGCAACCACCGTGTGCTCTGAGCCTGTGTCTGTAATCGATGCTGCTTCTCCTTTAATGCTTCACAGCACCAACCCTCAGCCCATCTCCATGACAGTGCTTCTGCTGCAGTTCCTGCATGTCCTGTGCTTCCCGTGGCCCCACCTGCCCCACAGCCCTGCCAGCCCCCAGTTTTGCCCCCACACCTGCAGCACAGTGGCACCTGAATGTCTGGCAGGGCTCCCACTGGTGAACAGCTCCTGGTGATCACATCAAGGGGCACTGGGGGTGTTTTGGGCTGTGTGTGGCTGCACCAAAGCAAAGGTGCTTGTGCTTTGTAAAGCTTCTGGAAAATTCTTTTTGAAGAAAATTGTGTTTTGCTTTCCCCCACAGAAGCCTGAATCAAAGGCATCAGCCACTGGCCCTGTGGGGTGAGCCTGCCCGAGGGTCACACCCTGCCATGCTATTAAGGAGACACAGGATATTCCCATCACTGTTCTCAGAGCCATGTGTGGCTGTGCCAAGGCAGAGGAAATACAAAGGTAAGACCTTGTATTCTCTGGGGTGCAAGGTGCTGGTGGCCACCCACGCCCCATGATGCTGGGGTCTGCAGGAACAGCAGGTGCTGGCTCAGCAGCTCCCCTGTCAGGAGCATCCCTTGTGCTTTGGAAGCTGGATGTGCCCAGTCCTGCTGCCCTGGCCCTGCTGTGACCCTCAGTGAGGTTTGGGACGGGCAGGGCCCCAGCAGTGCTGGCAGCAGGAGGACGGGTGACGCACAGGTCACACATCACGATGCCACTTGTGCTATTGCATAAATCAAGGGGATTTGGGTGAGGGTAATGAGGGCAACTTGGGGCTCTGAGCTGGGGAGGATGAGGCCTTGGAAGATTTTAATTTTCTACACTGAACAGTCTGAGGGTGGGGGCTATGGGCACACTTGGACCAGTGGGGATAGACTGAGAAGGGAGGTGGGCTGCAGTTCCCCCCACCAGGCTCTTGCCCCTCTGCCAGCTTTGCTCAATTATGGGAAATCCTTTAAGCTTTTGCATTAGTGCTGTATTTAGGTCTGCACTGTATTAGGGCTTGGCATAGGGAGCACAGTGAGATTTCTCACTTAATAAAGAATGTTTTAAAGGCATTTGTCACTGTGCCTGCTGCTGGGAGCCAGCTCTCTGGGCAAGCAGGGAGGGTGCTGTGGGAGGTGAGGGAGCTGGGCTGGCTCCAAGGCCTGCTGTGCTTGGCCCTGGCCAGGTCCCATCCCTGTCCCTGTGCTCCCACACTGAACATTGGGACAGAGGGTCCTGGTCTGCTCCCATTACCCAGCCAGGGGGTAGCTCAGGTTGTGCATGCCAGGGCTGCTGCTGGTGACCTCCCCACCCATCTGCATCAGCACAGCTGCTGGCAAAGCCCAGCCACCCTCCCATGAGGCTGCAGGGCTGCTGTGCTGGCAGGAGGCCCATCCCGTCCTGCTGGCAGTAAATGTGTCAGCAGTGGTGATCAGGGATCATGAGTCACGAACGCCCACCCCAGCCAGCCAGCCTGGCCCGTCCTGGCACAGGCTGCAGAGCAGGAGCTGGGACAGATCTGCCTCCTTCTCTTCCTCTGCCTCTCCCTCCTGCAGCCTCACCAACCTGCAGCTTCCACAGGGCACCAAATGATGGGGTATCCCTCAAGGCAGCACTTACCTGGGGCTGAGGTGACAGTCAGCTCCCCTGGACCAGTGTGGGGATGTGTCACCCCACAGCCCTGCTCACCAGTGTCTGACACTGCCACAGCTCTACCCCTGGATCTTGGACAGCTTGGCAAGGATGGGGCTGAGGGGGCTGCCTCAGGAAATGTGTGTCCCCTGGACTGTAAGTAGCTATAGCTGGGGCTGGGCCAGCTCAGGGTGTGCTGCTGGGAGGCAGGAGGAGCCTCTGGACTCCCCTTTCAGTGTGGATTTTTCTTTTAGTTTGGTAATTGTTCAGCCAACAGAGTATTAGATAGAGATTTTGAGCCTGTGGTGATGGGCTGTGGCAAATGGCTCCCACTCTTGTGGAGGGCAAAGCTCAACCCTTGGTTTGAGGGTAAGTGAGGCGCCTTCTCTCCCTGCTCAGCCTCATGAGTGTCACTTCAGCACTGATTCATGTCCCCAAACTCCAACCCCTGCAGTTGTTGTGAGGGCCACAACCTGGAGAAAGCCAGGTTCTGCATCAGACCATAGCTGCTCCTGAAGGACAGGAGAGAGGTTGTGCTGTGGCTCAAGTGTCATCCCTGGGCAAACCCAGTGTAAGTGCATGTGACAGCCCCCTTGTTGGGGGCTCAGCTGGGAGCCCTGGCAGCCTCTTCCCCTTTCCCTCAGACCTGCTGCGTGAGCAGGAAAAGCAAAATTTTGTGGGATTGTTGTGGATCTGCTGCTGAACCAGGCCCCAGAGCAAAAACCTCTCCCAAAACCACCACTGGGGTCCCCAGAAAGGGCCACAACCCCAGAGAGAAATCATCAGACAGGGAAAGCTTTCATTTCCTTTCTGTCTTTGCCTTCTCCAGGGCCAGGCTTGATTATTCCTTTCAGCAGCACAAAGTGCGTGCTAGAGTGGCTCAGCAGCCAGAGATCAATTTTCTCTGCTCTTGGTGCAATGTGTCTGTGCAGGGGGAAGTGGCTTTTTTCCTTCCCTTCCCATTGTGCTGAGACTTGGTGGGTGGCACCAGGGGCAGTGGCAGCTGCATTGCCAGGGGGAGGGTGGCGGGGAACGTGTGCCAGCCCTCACCTGGTGCTGTGCTGATGGAGGGTGTCAAAGCCTTTCACTCACAGCCATTTAAGAGCAAAGTTATTGCTGGGAAAGAAATCCCAGCTTGTCTCAGACATCAGTCTCACTCTGAGGCACAGTGCAGGGTGGGACTCTCCACTGCTGCCTCTGCTCCTGCTGTGACATCCCCTCTCATTCACAACTTGCTAATGGAGGACGACTTTCTTTCGAGGGAACATGCAAAAATTTGTCTCCACAGGAATAATATGCAAAGATCTCATGTTTAAGTGATTGGAACATAGTGGCAGCACAAGGTATGAAGTCTGAACACAGAGGGATTCAAGATGGTTCTCAATTATGCAGACAAGATAAGGAAAAAAAAAAAGAGAATTTCAGAATTTTAAGAGGATGGGGAAGAATTTGGCATGGGATTAAATATTAGGGAAAAGATTAGACCAGCAAAAAAACAGATGAGAAAAGCCTGAGGGGTGAGGAAGATGGACCAGAGCAAGGAAAGCTGTCAACCCACAGACAAGGACTAACCAAGGGATGAGTCCTAGCACTGACCCCACAGCATCCCAAGGCCACATTTCCACACTGGAACTGTGGCACAGGGCAGAGGGAAGAGAATCCTCTCCCTGGCACTGGCATGGCTGGACTTGCTCAGGAACTGCTGACAGTGGGGTGTCCATGGCTGTGGATGGGTGAAGCAGCGAGCCCTCGGTGTGAGTGCTGGCTCGGCCCATGCAGGGCTGTTTGTTGGTCCATCTGTACAGGGGTGGGAGGTGCCTGCCTGTTCCTGGAGCTGGGAGGGAGCACCAGCCTGGCAGAGCCACGGTTTGCTTCCACCAGCCGCTGGTTTGATCCTCTTCAGATTGTGCAAATTAGGAAACTCTTTGAAACACCAAAGTGTCACACTGCAATGCCAGGCAGCAGCCCTTCACTTCTTTAAGCAGAAATACAGCTGGGGTTTGGATCACCAGCTTTTATCCACAAAAATGCTCAAGCAGGTTCATAAACTGCAGAACAAAGTACTAAAAACTGCAGGTAATTATGGCAGAGACCTCTGGAGTCCTCCCAGCACAAGGAGCCCCAGCAAAGCTGTCAATGGCTCCCACTGCTTCTGATCCTGGCTGGCAAATATTAATTTTGGTTTTTTTCAAGTTGAGAAATTAACTGCTTTGCAACCCCATCTAATTTGAATACTCTAATAAAGTAGTTTCGGTGCTTTTCTCCTCCCAGGACTTTCCCTGGCCAAGCACTTTAACTCCTTGGTTCCCAGGCTCCTGGAGCAGTCAGCCTCTGAGGTCTGCTGGTTTGGCTCCCTTGGATGATGATGATGATGGATGCCACATGTCATCCAGGCTACAGCTCTCCAGGGTATGAAGACCCTTGCTGGTATCTGGATTGTTTCCAAGCAGCCAGGTGTTCTTTCCAGGAGAGCTGACAGGGTCTGGTGTGGAGGACACACAGCTTTGTCCCATCGGCCTCCCTTGACAGAGAAGCTGATCAAGTGTCTCATAATGAGCTCGCCGTGTTCCTGCTCTGCAGATGGTTTGTTGGCTGCTGGCAAAAGCAGCCTGGGGAGAAGCTCTGCCTAGCTCCACTGCCCATGCCTCTGCCACTGCACTGCTATGTTTCCTTTCCCTCTGGCCTCAGGCTGATCTCTGGAGGCATCTCATCCAAGACGTGCAGGGTGGCCATTTGGGGACATGTGCCAGGCACGGGGACTCTCTGCTGATGTGTTTGTGTGGCTGGGGAAAAGAGATGGATGGGACAGTGTGAGTCCTCAGCATGGAGAACAGGGCCATGCCAGGAGATGGTCTGTGAAATTCTGATTTGACATTCCATGACTCTAAATCAAGTGGGATGTGCCACCCGGCAGCATTTGGTGACAGTGGCACTGCCCACCTGGGAAGAATCTCCCACACACCATGAGTGCTGCCAGAGCTCAGATACTGTGCATCCCACGCCAGCCAGGAGTGATGCTCTGGGAAAGGGCCACCAGTATTCCAACAGAAATGTCCCCGTGTCACCCACCCAAGGCACTGAGGAGCCATGAAGATGAGGTGCTCAGCTGTCTTGGTGACACTTTCTGTCCAGGGCTGGGACAGCACGAGGCAGGGGTGTTCTGGTCTCAGGTCATCGCACAACCTGGCAGTGCCCGCCCGGGGACTCAGCACGCTTTAATGAGCTCAGAGCCTGCATGGAGGAATTAACGACTCGGAATAATACTTGTCACTTCTCTGTGAGGAAATTGTCAAGTGAAAAGCAATTTACTGAAAAAGGAGGGAGGAAAGAAATGGTTTTGCTTATTAAGATCAACATCATATTAAAGTATTTTCTCAATACCCCATTTGGGTTGAATTTTACATTTTCTCTCTCTTGTTCTCACCAATGGGAGTAAAGCAGGGGGTTTCACTCTAATTAATTGTTGTCTGCTTCATTTGGCCAGCAAATTTCATGAGCAAGGTTACACATTTCTGTAGCATTTGAATTTCAAATGCTGCAGGAATATGTTAAAAAAAGGAAAACACGTGGAATTCTAAAAGCAAATGGAAACCTTTCTGCAAGACATCAGTTTAAACTGCTTTATACTTACAAAAATCTTAAAAATATGTATTGACTGGGTATTTACCTTCCTCCTCCTTTCTTTTCATTTGGAGTTTAAAGCAACAGGTTTTGGTTTATGTGTTCACTGTTGCCTTTTTTAGCCTTAAGGAGCTGTATTTTCAGTTTTACTCTACTGTTGGCTAGAAACTTTAAAATTTGTATTTGTATTTCTATGAAGAGGCTGTCCCATGTGTTGGTGATTTAACAAAGGCAAATCTGAGGACAGCCCCGTCCCCTCAGCTTTGCAGAAATTTGTGGAAGGTGGTACCCAAGGAGAGGGTGCTGTGCTGGCATCATGTAGGGTGTGTGCAGGACAGGCCACTCTGAGAGCCAGGAGCTGCAGCTCGGTGTGAACCCAGCACAGACCCAGAGAGCAATAGCCGGAGGCACTGCCAGGCACTGCAGAAAGGATTACAGCAGCTTGGACTGTGAAGGGCAACGAGGAGAGAACTCGACGTCTGGAGAAAATAGGAAGAGGAATGACCCGTGAAAGCACATTGCTGGTTCACCAGCACGGCTTGCTCACACGGAGCTGTGACTCATCACCACCCGGAGACCCGCCCGGATCCTGCGGGCAGGAGAGGCAGCATCGGAGGGGATAACCAGGGGAGAGGGTTGGTGGGGAGCTGAGGGGCTGCAGGCAGTGAGTGTGGCTGGGTGTAGCAACAACATCTTCCTCTGTGGTGCTGTTCAGCTCCTGGCCAAGCTTTTCTAAACGGCTGGTGATCTGGAATCATGTCTGTGAGCCAGAGAGAGATGCTTCTCCCAGAAATCCCAATAGTCGCCTTGTTGTATCAATTATATTTCAGTGCAGCCCTACTTCTGCTTCAGAATTGGTAATTGCTTTGGAAAATGTCCTTTACCTCTTTTGAAGCACTATCATGCCTTTTGTTGCAACTAAAGTAATGGCTAAAAGCTGAGGGATGGCAGAAAATCAGAAATTTCTGAGAAAGGTCCTCAGGATTTGCCTCTGAGTCATCTCTCTATTGGCAGGAAAAGCTGGCAAAAAAGAAAAGCATCTCTGTAGGTTCTGAAACAGCCCCAGAATTAGGAGTCTGGGCCAGGTGGACACATCCAACCCCTAAGACACATTTCACTGGAACCTGACAGGGCTGAGATCAAAAGCTGTCATTGCAGTTATGTGACTGGTGTAACACGACCTCCTTGAATGAGCTGCATGAGAGAGCAGCCCCCGGTGCTTCAGTAGCCATTTGAGCCCTGAGGAGCTAGTCCTACCCTGCAGCTTCCCTGCTGAACACCATAAGGCACAATAAGTGGATTAGCAAAACCTCTGGAAGAGGCAAAGAAGAAAGGACACTGGGCCTTAAGCTGGTTTTGCATGTATTTACGCAAATGACGTCCCCAGCTAGATGGTAACTGAGGTGAAATCTGGGCTATCCCTGCTGCCCCGGCTCAGCAGCCTGCTGCAGGCTTCCTGGCAGAGGAGAGCCTGGTTTGCAGCTCGAGCAGACACAGGGAGTCAGAGCAGATCGATGATGGCAGCGGGGACAGCCCACAAGAGGTGGTGGCGGCCACGCAGCATCCACACTGTGGCTGCAGTGGGGAGGCTTTGGCTGCTGGGGGGTGGTGCAGTCCCACCCTGGCATCCAGAGGACATGTTCCAGACTCCTCACTCCATCCACGGCTTGGAGAGGCTCCTTTGTCACCTCTTAGGGTACTGCTCCCAGTCCCACCTGCCTGCCGGGCACAGCACCGGGCAGGATTCATCTCTCACATCGGTGAGATGGGGATGGCAATTATTCCTGGCCCTTGCTTGTGCCATCTGTCTGTTCCCTGAACATCCCTGCAGGATCTGTGTCTTAGCAGGTTAATTTAATAAGAGCCTGCTTTATTGTTGCTGGCTGCAGGCAGAGCATAGAGCAGCTGAGTCCATCAACAGCACAGAGCTGCTCTGGCAGCAATCGAACCCTGCCCGGATGTTCAATTGAGAAGGTTGTTTTGCTGAGAAAGGGCAAACCCTCCTGGGGCAGTATCGAGGGCTGAGCCCTGCTCCTTTCTCCTTGGCAGGAGCTGTGGAGAAAGTGGCAGCAGAGATTAAATCAGGCCTTTGACCTGGGATGTGCCACACCTCAGGGGAGGGCATGGTGATAGCGAGGGAGTGGCAGAGGTGGTGTTGGCAGGAGGTGCCCTGCATGGCTGGCTCAGGACTTGGCCATTTATGGCAGAAGCAGCTCTTCCCATCCAGACTTTCAAAACCTTTTACATCACCAGCTATTTTTGTGGCTCGGGATATATGGTAGGGCACGAGGTGGTGAAAGAGCTGTGCAAACTGTTTAATGAAGGGAATGACTCGTCTTAAGATTAACAAACAACCTGGTGCACTTTGAGAGTGGCCCTTTTTTTCAGCTGTAGGCATCTATGCCCAGGTATAAAGTGTTGTGAGTTGGGAAATAAATCTTGGCAATCTAAATCAATACTGGAGGAGGGAAAAAATCCATTTTCCCAATCCTGTGTCCACCTGCTTGGACCTCCCCTCAGCCCAAGAGTGAAGTATTGCTGGTTAAAGTCAATTGCACAAAAATATATTTGGCTTTTCTCCCACTGTGCTCTTTGCCCCTTCCTCTCCTGCAGTCATTCCTCCACCCATCACAAACATAATGGACCAGCAGTGCCACAAAGACATGCACATAATGAACCTAAGTGACCGTGTAATCTCATTATTGTCACCCTCATCCTCCCTTGCCCCTTTTCTCCCTCCCCCCATTTGTCACTGTCGCCGATTGTGTCATGGTTAAATTTAGATGGGAAGCTCCTCTGGGAGCAACTGCGGCTTTCC
Organism: Serinus canaria; assembly: GCF_022539315.1. Classification (NCBI taxonomy): domain Eukaryota; kingdom Metazoa; phylum Chordata; class Aves; order Passeriformes; family Fringillidae; genus Serinus; species Serinus canaria. The sequence goes on from NC_066318.1 coordinate 7,416,961, forward strand.
TTTATCCCGAGCACCCTGAGTGCATTAAGGTACTTTGCAACAACTCGTGATTTCTAATGGGGTTAAAGTAGGAGGCAGCCTGTTTTAATGCTCACCTTTTTACATTTTCGAGCTGATTCACCAGCCACATGAAAATCTTCCATCCAGGCACGTCTGCCTCCTGCCAGCAATTCACTTGACAACACAATTCTGGAGGCAACAGCGAAAGAAGGAGAGGGATTTTTACTTACATGGAATAAAGAAGAGTGAATCAAATCTGGTGTAACTTAAGTAAGATTTGTTCTGGAGGATAAAAGTCCTCATTGACCTTTCCCCATAATGGACATGTTCTCTTTATGAAAAGAAAGTGAATAAAATAAAGCTGCTTGTGAGAACAGCCACAAGCAGAGTCACCTCCTCAGTACCTTTGGATGGTTTTAGGCTTGACCAGGCACATCTCTGTGGCTGCTGGAAGCCCGGGATGGACACAACGAGGCAGCTGTGTCTGCCCTGGACTTGCAATCGAACAGGTGATGCAAAGGGGAAAGGGACAAATCCAGCATCTCACACGTGCCTGCTGAAATTCTGCAGGGAACGGCAGAAACAAATGTGGTTATATTGGAGGGGAGCTTCTCCCACGGGTGGGAATCATCGAGTTGGGTCTGAAGCGACCGGGGGATTTTATTTTAGAGAGAAAGCAGACGTTGATTCTTTTTAGTTGCTTCCTCTTTTAACAAGGGGGAGCTTCGCTGGCGGGGATGGCTCTGGTGCCGTGCTGACACCTGCTGTCAGCACTGCCGTGGGACTGCCGAGCCCGGCCCGGCCGGGAAACTCCGGCCGTTTCTGGGCGGATTTTCACGGATCGGGGAAAAGCGCGGGGCAGCCGGGCAGGGAGGCTTGGGCAGCTGTGGAAATGTAAAGGCACGGGACAAATCTTGCAGGTAGAGGTAACAACTTTCCCAAAGCCACGGAGCGGTTTGGGCTGGGAAGGAGCTTAAAGGTGATCTGGTTTCAGCCGTGCCATGGATGGCCTTGGACACTCCAGGGATTGGGGCAGCTTCTCTGTACAGCCTCTGCTAGGGCCTCGCCACATTGACAGTAAAGATTTTCTTCCTAATATCGAATCTAAACTTACACTCTCAGTCTGAGCCCATTCATTCCCCCTTTCCTGTCACTACATGTATTTGTAAACAGTCCCCCTCTGTCTTTTCTGTAAATTCCCTTCAGGCACTGGAAGGGGCAATTAGGTCCCCCCGAAGCTTTCTCATCTCCAGGCTGAACAATCACAATTCTCCCAGCCTTTCCTTATATTAGAATTGCCCCATCCCTGTGATCAACTTGGTGACCCTCTTTGTCCCCAGCCCAGAGGGCTGCCAGGGATGAAGAACCGCGGAGCCGGTGTCCCACGGCGGGTGTTACAGCCCGGGTCCCCTCCCCTGCGGGTCTCTTCCCGCAGGGAGCTGAGAGCAGCTTATTATGTAGTTTATTCAAGTTATCGAGTGCCGAGCAGGAGCTCGTGGAGTGACAACGCGCCGCTCACAGAGACGCCCTCTGAGGGGCCGCGGCCGCCATCTTAGGGCCGCCATGTTTGGGGGGCCGGGCAGGGACAGTGCCTCGGTGCCACACTCAAACCTGTCCCCCGTCACAGCGCGTGTGCCTCGGTGCCACACTCAAACCTGCCCCCCCGGCGCAGTTCGGGCGGGCCGTGACGCAGCACGCCGGAAGTGAGCGGTAACGACGGGGCGGGGCCGCCTCCGGTGCCTCAGCAAAACCCTTCCGGGTGGGGGTGGCCCTGGCGGGCGGGTCCCGCGGCCGAGGCGGCTATGGCGGGAGCGCGGCGGTGAAGGAGCGCAGCGGGGCCGGGGCCGCGCCGGGCGCTGACGGGGGTCTCGCTCCCCCCAGGACGGCTCGGGAGCAGTGGGGCCTCGCCCTTCACCTGAGGCGGGCCGGGGCTATGCGAGGGCCGCGGTGCCGCCTGCCCTAGGCCCGGGCCCGGCGGGGAGCGGCGAGCGGGGCCCGATGCGGGAGTACAAGGTGGTGGTGCTGGGCAGCGGGGGGGTGGGGAAGTCCGCCCTGACGGTGCAGTTCGTCACCGGGACCTTCATCGAGAAGTACGACCCCACCATTGAGGACTTCTACCGCAAGGAGATCGAGGTGGACTCGTCCCCCTCGGTGCTGGAGATCCTGGACACGGCGGGCACCGAGCAGTTCGCCTCCATGCGCGACCTCTACATCAAGAACGGGCAGGGATTCATCCTCGTCTACAGCCTGGTCAACCAGCAGTCCTTCCAGGTAACCTCGCCCGGTGTCCCGTTCTCGGATGGAGCCGGCCCTGCCCTAGGGAAGGCGCTGGGCCGAGGAGGAAGTTTTAGGGGTAGCCACGTGTGCGTGGAAGCGCTTTATCTCCGAAGGGCCAAAAGTGTAAATGCCCAGCTTGAAAGTTTTCCTGATGGAAAACTGCTTGCTTTGCAGGTACTTATCAGGGTGCCACCATTGTTAAATCCCACGCCGTGCTGGAGAACAATGACTAGCTCCCACTTCCCCAACAGAAATCTCTTGGCAGTCCCCTTTTGTGAAGAAATCACTCGATATTAAACCCGAGACTTCCCCTTCCAACCCCCTCTCCTTCCTAAAAGGCATGTTTCTGGAGTTGCTCTTGAAGAGAGTCTCATTGTTCTGCAGTTGTGACTTCTTAAGTGAGCTGCTATTTTCCGCTCCCTGCCCCCAAATATATTCCTGTCCAGCACGAGCTCGATGCTCTCACAGCGTAGGTGGAGTACTGGAGAGGAGAGCTAGCTATACGCGATCATTTGTGGATCTGGATTTGATTTCTACTACTAAAACGCTCCAAAAAAAGGAAGTGTCTCAGCTAGTAACTGCTCTAAGCTGCCTGTAGAAACGGGGCTTTGTTTTTGGGCAGTAAGTGAGTTTAGCAGCACTCCGTGCAGAGCAGGGATTTGCAGCTCCTGCCTTGGCTTGGGCTGCTGAGCTGGGTGTGTTCCAGCTGCTTGGCAAGACCTTGCACACCCCCACTGTTTGCTTCTGCTGAAGGCTAAACCTTATCTTAGCAGAGGCCTCGAAACAACCCTGTGCGAGCTGGAGGCAAGCTTATCTTTGGAAAACAACAGCAGTGACATTGGGATGCTTCTGCTCTCATTTTCACTGATTTTGGGTTCCAGTGAGCCCTCATTATTTGAGGAATGGATGTGCAGTAATCCACCTTGTTAATATTTAATTATTCCCGTCTGTCTGTAGTGTTTGCTCTGAAGGCTGTAGGTGTAAACCTCTCCGCAGTTCTTTACACAGTGGTAACTTCAAACGCTGGGATTGCTTTGTCTCAGAACTATGCAAGAATTTGTAGTACTGATAGCAACTTAAAACACTCAGGGGGCAAAGGAGGCTGACTCAGACTTTCAAGTGTAAACGCCCCGTGTCGGCTCAGACTTGAATAAATGCATCTCTAGGTAATAAAATCTCTTTACAGCATCTAATTTGGTTACTTACATGTGATTAAATGTGTTCACAATGAATTATTCTAAACATTCCAGGACTGAGAAGGCTTTATTTAAATTGATGGCTCTCTCAAGCTGTAAACTAAGCACAAACTTCCTAAATGGTTGTGTAATGGCATGCCCCTGCTAGGGTTACAGGTCCTTAGACTTGAGACAACTTCTTGAGAAAGCTGAAACCAGCCTTCAGAGCAGCAGTGCCGGGTCCTCCTCTCGCTGAATGGAGTGTCTGAGAGCACAGCAGTCACTTTCTGTTTGTATATGCACATAAAATACTCTAAAATGTGCATGCTTTTGTATAAAAGAAGAAGTAACTTAGTGGTCAGTAGTAAATTTTTTCTGAATTCCAGATCTGCGTGACTATGAGTTTTAAAAGCCTTCTGATGTATTTTTAATGTTCAGTTGCACGTGAGGGTTATTAAAATGTGTTTCTGCAGTGGTTGTGTAGCAGTTGCATGTGATCCCTTGCATGTACTAACCAGCTGGATTGTCTGACCAGGACATCAAGCCGATGAGGGACCAGATTGTCCGGGTGAAGAGATACGAGAAAGTTCCTCTGATCCTGGTGGGGAATAAAGTGGATCTGGAGTCGGAGAGGGAAGTCCTGTCTGCAGAAGGCAGAGCCCTGGCTCAGGAGTGGGGCTGTCCCTTCATGGAGACGTCAGCCAAGAGCAAAACAATGGTGGATGAACTGTTTGCTGAGATCGTCAGGCAAATGAACTATGCCTCCCTGCCTGAAAAACAAGATCAATGTTGTACAACTTGCATCGTCCAGTGAGAGAGATTAAGAAAAACCTCAACCATGGCCATACAGAGCAGGTTGGTGGAACAGTCATCACTAACTGAGGTGTCTAAACGTGGTGTTTCAGTAAGAGATAAAGGGACAGGGAGTCTGAAATGAGGCAGCCCTCCAAAAGAGATGGGAGCTTGTGCACATGGTTGAGTCAAATGGACTTCTCGTGTTACCTCAGTAGGGTTAGTCAGGGAATGCTGCGTTTGGTTGCAGTAATTTTACAATGACACAAAGTGAATGATCTCATCTGCACCTATTTTGACTGTCAGTGCTCTATTTGATGCTGTGTTATTCTACATAAGTGCTTTGTGATGTTGCAGTGGGTTTTTTTCTTGTAGCTGGTATCTGAATTATTTTCCAGTAATGGGAGTTACCTTGGAGTTCAATGGGATTATTGTGACCAAGTTTCCCAGTAGTTTTGCTGAGAAGACTTTGAGCTTGTTTCAAAGAAATAAAGTTCTGTAGTACAGAAACTGACAGTACCCTCCTGCCTTATCAGTGGAATAAGTTTTTCTTGCAGGAGAACCACCCTGAGTGGTGAGAAGTGGCTCAAAGCCCACATGTAATAGTCAAGGGCGTGCACAAAGTGCTCTTCATCTCAAATCTCCAGAGCAGAGAACACACTGTAAAATGGCTTCCCAATGCACAACTCTCCTTCCCCAGTGACTCACAAGAGGTGTGATGAGAGTCCAGTGTTCAGAGGGCTCTCTGTAAGGCTTCCCCTGTGTCAGGTGTTGCTTTAATTTTCTTTTTTTTTTTCCTCCAGGACAGCTGCCTTTGGCCTTTCACATGTGTGGTCTTTTTCCTCACCTTTTTCCTCCTGACTGTGAACGGCTCTGTCCCTCCCCAGTGTGCATTCCCATGAGGTGGTTCTGAATCCCCCCACTCCTGTTTCCCCTGTAGCTGTTGTAGGTCTTGTTTCACCTCTGGCTTCAATCCATGTGACTGCAAAGCACCCTTGGTGTGCTCTGTGTGCAGCCAGCTGGTCCCTCAGACCTCCAGTTGTCTGTTGGACCTTCACAAACAACTCGTGATCTCTGAGAGCAAGTGCAGGAATGAGGGAGGATGTGGAAAGTCAGGGGAAGGAACTGCCCCTCCTGACAGCTGCACTGCTTGAGGCTCAGACTCTGCTGCCATGGTAGTAACTTGCTTAACTCAAAGGAGCTTTTTGTGTCTGAGTGACAAGAGGGAAAATAGGTTATTACTAGAAGCTTTGGACCATGCATCCTCTTTAATCTTGAGTGCAAGGTCACAGTGAAGTCTCAAAGCTTCTCTTTGAGATTGTTATCAAGTGCTTTGTAAATATCAAGTTTTAGGTGCTCATGGCTCTAGCACTGTCATGCTACAGATAATACGTGATGTTTTTATCTCCAGTTCTGTGAAATTAGGAAGGGCTGCTGTCACTGTGTAAGAGGTGTAAGTTTGAGATTTGCTCCTTGAAAGGTGAGTGAGCTTGTTGTTTTGGAGCAGAGGAAAATAAAAATCAAGTCTTTCATTGCACATTAATCACACCTGCAGAGTCTATGGAGTTCTAGGAAGAAATTAATCTAAGAAATTCCTGCTTTTTTTTTTAATTGAGTGCTGCAGGGGTAATATCCTGAATTGTGTATAGTAATGCAACTTTGCAGCTATTTCTAAGGCAGCTTCACAAACAAGATTATGTGGACTAGAAGTATCGTGCCAAAGGATATGGCAATCCCCTGGGTTACTAATGGTTTGTCTTGTGCAGGATACTGTCTTAAACTCTGACAAAATCAGGCCTTTCATCCTTGAAGTTTAGAGTTCTGGAATTGATTGCTTCTAAGGGAGGCTTTGTAATCTGTCTGCTTCTGGATTTAGCACTAAGTAGCACATTGAATCTTAAAAGTGAAATTGAAGAAGGGGCAGGGCCCCATGTTATTCCTTTGAATCATGACTTTTACCTAGATTTGGTGGCTTCCTAAACATGTTCTTGCTTCAGTAGAAACATCTTTCCAGTAGAAACATAAGAAAGACATCTTATGTCTTTCTGAGGTCTTGAGACAGAGGATCTAAGCTTTTGTGATAGAGATTTCCTCTTCTTCCTTCTGCCTGGCTTAGACAATCACCCCAAGCCTTTAGCAGCAAACTGCTTCCTTGCTTCTGGGGAATGCTGTCTCTGCCTAGTGTAGTCTCATCACCTATGCCAAACAAGTCTTTCCTTCCTGATCCATTTCCTCTTCAGCCCAGTTCTCACCACGTCTGGAACTTTTGATTACTCATTCTGCCTTTTCACAGGCTTCATGCTCTGTATATTTCATTTCAGGCTAACACTTTTGGGGTACTTTCCTCTTCCTGGCTCCCACTCTGTCCTTGTACTTTGAGTAGATGTAGGATCTCATTAACTTTATCATGAGCCTTTGCTGCTTGATAATTTCTGTCTGATGTGCTTTGGTAGGAGAGGTGCTGATGGTGTCTTGTGATAGCTCTAATCAGCTTTGTAATCCTGCTTATCTGTGATCCAGGAAACAATTGCTGCTTGTCAGACCTCTGCTTTAGGAGTGACCCCTCCTAGATAAATTGAAACTGAGGAAGTAGAACCACCTGTCTGAAAATCTGTGGGCTTGAACTACAGCTGTGTCCTGGGATCATCATCATTACGTCTGAGTTCTGTAACCTGGCTGTGTCCAGGAGGAGCCTTGGGTGTGCCAGTTCACAGAGCAGTACATACAACAGTTTGTGTTCCTGCAGTTCTGGTGCCAGGAGGGCACCAGAGGGGTGGGGCTGGATTTCTTTTCTGAGCCTAGCTTTGCTTGAGGCTGTTCCAGTGTCAGTTTTAACTCTCAGGTACCACTTAACCTGAGCTCTTTTTATTGCTGATACTTCAGCCTGTCTGTCAGCTATGATGTGTGGGTTCTTTCATGACATTTTTGAGAAACATTTGCTAAACTGTTCCAGTCAGCTGCCTTGGCTGAGATGGAGGATGGAGCCTAACTGCATAGTCAGGATAACCCTTAGTTCCTTTTTAAAATGTGTGTTGTTCTCACATCCTGTTTCCCACCTCCTCTTTTGTGTTTCTGCAGTGGTCTTATGTCGCTTTGCTCTTGTATTCAGAGATGAGAGAGTTCCAGGACCTGCTTTGCGTTCCTTGCTCCAGTATTTATCTTGAGTTTTCAGTATGACATTGTTTTGTATTTTGAATCTTCTTTAAAGTATGGTACCCAGTACAGTGCTTGTGCACTAAAGTCTTTCTGATACTAGTAGGATTGGTAACACCTTAAAGGTTGGGATGAAGACTGATTCTGATTAGCTGTTTCTGTCCCCTGTGTTCATGGGTAACTGGTATTAGCAAGGCTGAAGGAAGAGGAATACTCTAGGAATAAAAACTGAAAGTGTACTCTGTTCTGGTCTGTGTGGCTGTGCAACATAGACACACTTATTATACTATATTGTCTTACTTCCCCTTCTCTCCTGCCTGCTCACAGAAGAGACCAGAGAGTGGTATAAAATATCACAGGCAAATGAAGCCAGATGAGGTATCCTGTAGTGTTAATTTTAGTTACTAAACACAAATGGCAAGGCGACAGATTGGAACTGGGAGGTCCCTAACCTGCAAATGCAAGGATGCTGAAGGACATGTGGAGGAAAATACCATTACTTCATTTTTCTGTTCTTACTATTCCCAGCAATTCTTTGCTGGCCACATTATTGAATGCTGGCTTTAGATGAAGTTTTTGGGGTGGATCTAACTCTGGTAGGATGAGGAGCTACTCTGTAAATAATTTGCCTCTTCTATGCTCTATGCAAAGAAAACATCTATTAAGCAGGTCTTCCCCATTAGAAGCTAAATGTTGGTTTTCTGCTTCTGACAGTACAGGGACTCTCTCTGTCTAAAACTTGTGTCCCAGCAACAGTGTTTGGGGTGGGAGTGATCTCCCCAGACTGAGAGAGAGTTGCTGTTAGTTGGAAAGCATACAAACCAGTAAGAAAAACCTGGGTGTTGGCTCCTGTCAGGGCAGGAGTGCTGCTCCTGAGTGTTGACCAGTTGTTAGGCAAGAAGGGGAACCCTGGCCATGTCAGAGCACTCTGGTGACAGACTGTTAGCTGAGAGCAAACCAACAGCTGGAAAGAAATGGTGCAGTAGGAAACATAAGGTCCTGACTCATTTGGAGAAATTGAAGAATTGAGAAGTCTCCTCAAAATCCCTGAGAAGTCATGGATCAAGCTAGAGTGAAGTACATGCACATACATATGTCAGGTTTCTACAGTCTTAGGGCTTCACCTGAGACTTTTAGGCTATCTCTCAGATAAATCCTGGGAGCTACAAGCAAGTTATCTGAAATGCAAAGATGGTTTGGTCACATTGGTAACATGTTGGTGTGCTTGATTGAGGATGGTGGTGTACAGCTCTGTCCCTGTTGAGGCTGTCTGAATGCTAAGGGGCTTTTTTGGAGTCATTTCGAGGGTCTGATTGCTGAGAACTCAGGTGTCAAAACTGAGTGAGTTGGCTCATCTGCCTGTTCCCAGCACTCGTGCTAAAGGCCATTGATGTATGTTACTGGGTATTACACATACACTCCTGCACTGGTGCATCTGTACACAAGAACTTAAATTTCCTGCCTTTTACAGATCTTTAGATGCAATTTCCTATCCCACAGCAGCAGCTATTACAAAGTGAATAGCAGGAGGTTGTTACCTGCTTGCCTCCTGTATTAACAGAGTTAGTGGAGCATTTGGGAATGCTGCTGTGGAAAACAGTGCTTTGGAGCTCAGGATGGAAAACTGGTCATTCCAGGCAGGGGAGGAGCCGTGTTCACTTTGGATATGTATTGAATCTGGCTTTCATTAGGTGTATTTGTTTTTTGTTTGTTTAAATTGCAGATAAAACTCAGAGGAAACTTGCACAGATGCTGCTTTGGAGAACTTTCAGCCCAGGTTGCAGAGCTGAGCCTTGGTAAACCTGTCTCTATTACAGCACATTGCCATACATCTAAGTGCGTAAGGTTGGTGGCCTCCAGGATCCACACACCTTAATCAGAATGCTTAGCATGTTTACCATAAGTTTTAAAATCTGTTCTTTATCTATCAGTCCTTTTATAGCTTTCTAAGTTCATATAATGGCTAATATGCAAGAGTTCATTTTTAATATTTTAATTGATTTCTTTAATCAATTCTGAATTTGTATTTATTAAATACTTAAACTCAGTATTACCTACTCAATGCCTTTTAAAAGAAGAGAGTTTTAATGGAGAATAAGTTGAGCCTTAAACAAATGGTTACTTCTGTATATTACCTCGCATCAGTGCTTATTTCTATTTGCAAGGTTTTCTCCTACAATGTAGTTGGTCATTCTTTGAGACTTTTTGTTTACGTGTGACAGTGTCATGGAAAGATACCGAAGGCACTCTGTTGTATGGATGTAGTATCCCTTTTCTTGGCAAATGCAGCTGTGACAATGTGTTTGTAACTGGTCTGATTTGACAGTAGGGGTTACTTGGAATGGCATAGAAAGTCTCCAGCTGATGTTTCTCGAAATCTCGGGTTTCTTAATTGAACACGACAATTGTAGCATTGAAAAACAGCAGCACACGCTTCCTTCTACTGAGTTTCTAAACTTGTTTGTTTACAAATTGCTTCTCTATGCCTTTGAAAAGGGATAATGTATCCTTCAAAATGGGCTCTATGCCTACTCTGTCAGCTCAGCTTTGCCTGGCACAGTAAGAGACATCTAGTAGACCTCTGCATATGTAAATCTAATGCAAATAAGATCACTTTACATTTTATAGTTTCTAATATTTGTCTTTCTGAATAATATTTTAAAGCAATATTTGTTAAAATTTTTCTTGCACTGTCACAAATTGCTTTTTAGTTTGGTTTTTTTTCCCCAATAAACAAGTTTAATATTAGAGACAAGTTGGTGTAACAAGGGGAAAAGCACCAGGTTTCAGTGATACTAACTGCAAGCGTGCTTTAAACAGCCATTGCCTTCCTTATTGTTTACCTGATCAACATTTTCTCTGAATACTTGAAAATTTTAACAATAACACAGGTATAAAGAGCAGAATAAAAATGTACAAAGAACAGACGAAATCTTTTTTGTTCACCTCTATTAACGTGTTGCATACATGAGAGCTTTTTCTAGCAGTGGTTTAAAATGTGTAATTTTTTTTGCAGAAATTTAATAACTGCAGCTCACCTACTGCACCAAAGTTCTAGGTTTTTAGGAGCCCAGCTTTAGTCATTTGAACATGCTTCTAGAAATGTACATTCTTTCCCTGTAATAGCTAAATATCTATGAGAAAAGCTCCAGTAAAAGCAGTGATGGATATATGAGGTTAAGCAGTTGAAAACTCACAAATTGTATTGTGGATGATGGCATTTAAAACAATAAAAGATCACCGGTACAGTATCTCAATATTAATGTGTTTTATTGGTAATAATGCAGGCTGACTTTACAATATTAGCAGAAATAAAGATTCTGTGTCTACATTCAGTGTTGAATTTGAATCCTGAAAAGAAGAGGACAGGATTTCTGCCTGGTTATTAAAACACCTGATTCTTTTTCTGTGGGGTTACTTGAAATTTTTTTTCCTGTTTGTACAAACTTTATAAACAGGCTGAGGCTAATACTTAGGTTTGCACTTTAATATCAGAATTAAACCAAACCTTGTATTCAAACTAGACTTTTTTTTTTTAAGTGATGGTTGTTGATCATTTTGGTAGGTTGTAAGGAAGTAATAGGATATGGAGGTAATTCATAAAGATCCTAGTTTTCCTTTGTCTAAGAAGGAAACAGTTGGTTGATATTAATCAGTGGTTCATTCCTATGGGTAGTTTTCAAAGCAGTGTTCATTTTCATTGACCTCAGCAAAAAAAGAAAAAAAGAAAAAAAAAAAACCACAAAAAACAAACAAATGAAAAAAAACCTTTAAACTTGAACTAGCTTAGAGTGACAGGACTGGGAAAATGAGAGATGGTTTCTTCAGCACACTTTGGGGGGAAAAAGGGACCAAAAGTTTATTTAGGCTTCCTCAATAGTTTGCATGTGAAGTTGCTTATTAGAGTAAGAGGCTAATAATAAATGCAATATGTATTGTCTTTACTATGGCATCTGTTTAGGAGTTGTTCAAATCACTGCAGTAGGGCTCTACAAATAAAAATGTAACCTAACATCTTGTATCTAATGTACTGTATCTTTATCAGTGATAGGTGAAATCTGGAATAACAAGTGCAAAAACGGAACAATTACCTATAATGCTTTGTAAAAAGTTTTTTCCAGTAGAATTCATTCTTGTCATTTTGTAAGACAACCCTACAGTCCACCTGTTTGTAACTTTTTTAATAAAATAGATACCTGTATTACCAAACTGGGGTGAGTAGTCTGTGTTCAGTTTCTTCTGGAGTGGGCTGAACTGACAAGCTGCTGCTGCTTTTTGTTTTGTGGGTTCTTTTTGAGGTCCTGTTTTTATTCTGAATGCAGTAACCACACCTGAATTGTCTTGAGTGAGTCCTGGTGTGGGGGAGCAGGGTGTACAGCTGTGCCTCAGCTGGGTGTAAAGCTCACAGCCTTGGGTGCTCTGAGAGAAGGGGAGCGAGGGCTGTGCATCGTCTTCCTGTGCAAGGCAGGCACTCCATGAGCTGGGGACCAGTTCAGAGCAGCCTCCTCACAGGCCAGTGTGATGGAGCTTTGTTCAAAAGAAAGCTGTGTTTGTCTCGTGTGAGTCTTTAACGTTCTTGTTTCCATGCAGGCTTTATGTGTGTGAAGATGGCCACAAGTCCTGACATCACCTTGCAGTGTCTGTAGCTGCCCTCCAGCCAGAGCTGACATCTTCCCACCAGCCTGGCAGAGTGAGTGCTCCTGGAGCTCTGCCACAGGAGAGGCACAAGATTTTTCCAGAAAACCAAGTGCCCAAAGCTATTTGATAACAATTATCTTAAATGCTCAGTAAAAGCCCTGAATTTGCCAAGTCAATGATTGTCATCTGGGCCCTGTAACAAAAAGTGCATCTTCCTCAGGACATACAGTCTTGGCACTGACCTTTAGTACTGCATTTGTAACTAAAGCTGTGCATTAATGGAAAATGGGATTTCAAGTTGAGGAAAAAGTTGATACCTTGGTACCTTCAGTCCTCAGCAGTGTGTCAGCAGGCAAAACCACGTAGCCTGCTTACCACCCCTCCTCCAGCTGAAGCAGCATTAGCCTTATCTTGTAGGTAGGTTTCTGTACTGTTTCTTCTTCCTGCTCACACTTCCTCTGCTGCAATAGAGAAGTAGTTTCCATCTTGAGAGAAAAATGATAGAGAAGAGCAGGGTGTGCTTCTAAGTGATTTTGGGTGAAATGTCTGCTTCCCTAACCAAGCTGAGATGTGAGGGTGAAGCATGCCCTGTTCTCATTAGTGTCACTGAGGGTGGGAGCTGACAGTTTAGGGATCTGCTTTGAGGTGTTACTGTGGGGTTCATTGGTGTGTGAGTCTGACTTCTTGTGTGGTTTAAAAGAAGTCAGAAGGCAGCAACAATACTCCCAATTCCTTATGGCACTCAGTGTAACTAAGGAAGCTGCTTCCTCTTTCCACTTGTAGGTTGGGAAGTGATGTGAGTTAAGCCCCTGTGATTTACACCACTAGTTTGTTTCCAGGTGGCAGTGTAATACAGGCTGGGTTGGGGATTTTAAGGAAGGACATAAGATTGTTCTTTAAGCTATTATCTTTCAGAAGTCTTTGGTGCTGAGAATGAATTCGGTTGCTGCTGCACATAGGTGTGGCAATGTCATGTTGCTCTGTCTGGTTTTGGGGCTGTTTATGTAGTGTTTCATGGCAGCTTTTTCTTTGGTCTACCAGGTCTTGCTCTACAGGTGCCTGCCATGTCCTGCAGCTTCCCCTGTGCAGCCAGAGGACGGGGATGTGCCCCCAGAGCCATCAGAGAGCAGGAGCCAACTGCAGCACTGGCAAGAGGCTTGTCCCTACCCTGCTCCCCCAGCCAGCACGGGTGACACATAACTGTGTCACTGCCCAGGGCAGATCTGGGCCCTGCAGCCCAGCTGGGTGTGCAGGGGTGCAACCCACAGCCACACAAACCCCACCTTGGGCACAGGGACCCTGCCAGGGCGGAGGGTGAGCTGCCGGCCACACCTCGTGTGGAGCTGCACGCTGGCATCTGCCCCGGGAGGCTGGGCTGTAATTACAGTGTGAAACTAGGTGGAAGTGTCTCGTCTTAATTAAAATGAGATCTGGGTTCCAGAGCAGTGCCTGCTGACCCGTGTGAGTTATCAGTGTGGAGAGGCGGCAGCCCGGGCCGTTGCTGTGGCTGGTGAGTCAGGCTCACTCTGGAGGAAACGCCAGCGGCTCCCGGCACTGCGGGTGCGCTCTGTCAGGAGGTGACGTGGCCCGATGTTCTGCGCTCTGAAAGTGAAATAATGTGGGTTTGGGGTGTTTTTCATAGCCACTTTTATCTCTGCCTGGTCAATGCAGCTGCGAGGAGCAGAGAAGGAGGACTCTGAGCTCGGTGCAGAGGTGCTGTCCTGGCAGCAGTGAGCTGGTGCGGCTGAGGGCAGAACTGAGCTGGGCTGGCCCTGCTGATTGCAGGATTGTAGGGGATGAAACTTGTTCTCTATGGAAACAATGTATTTAGAATGGAATCAGCTTCCTTGCCGCTGCTACTGTCCTTCAAAACAAGTTTTCTTCGAGTCCCTCCAAAGGCTCTGGAGCAATAACTGCAATAATTGATGGGAAAGAGTCTCTCATGTTGTAGGAATCTGTGAAATATTCACTCACAGGGGAGGCTTTGCTGCTTGTTTGGTTTGTGGCATGTCTGTGCTCTTTGGTGTTCTGCTGGTTCAGTCTGAGTGTGCTGTGACAGCTCTCTTAGCAGTGCCTTACTTCCTCCTAAGCACATTTCCAGTGATTAGGCTTGCGTGGGATTTGAGACTCAGCGACACTGCCAGTTATGGAGTGACCTCAGTTGTTCTTCCCTGGGAAGAAAAATCCTAACTGTAGCACTTCCCTCCTGGGGGCATATGGGCAAGGGTGTGTTAGAGAGGTGGAGGTGCTTGGACTTGCTTGGAATCAGATGCACCAGCGTTGTAGAATAATTTTGAAATTGGACTTCTTGCATGTAAATAAATAAGCAGACTAGAACTTAACTAACAAAGTTGAAAAATGCTCAGACTTATGAAAAGGATTCATATTTCATACATTTGTGAGACTACAGTGTAACTTGTTTAGTCTTAAGGCTCATGCTTCTACTAAAAGGTTTAATTGGTTTGTAAGTGTAACTCAGTAAAGCAAACAATCTTAGCTTTCTGGGAAATTTCTGGCTTTCCCAGAAATTATTTTTCTCCTGCCACTAGGCTGACTAATTCATACAGTTTTATGTCCTTAGAAGATCTACCTTGACATAACATTTAAATTATTTGGTCAGCCTAGAAAAGAGAAAATACACCTGAAGAGCTACTTGTTTTTTTTTTTTGGGAACTGGCAAGATAGGATGATCAGTCAGTGGCTTGAGATTCATCCTACTGCTGGGACAGTTCTTAGACCTCTATTCTTCAAATTAATGATGATTTTGTGAACTGTAACAGCCTGGCTTCTGTGGGAAAACAAGAAGAATTTAACTGAATTTTCAGAAAGCTGATCTGTGTTGGAAAAGAGAGAAAGCTGCTCACAGAACACATGTAAGTGCTGGAGCAAGTTGCAGCTCTGTGGGGTGGTGAGGGATTTTCTATGATATTGGAATATATATCCTCACTGCTGGAGGAAGGAGTGTGTGAGGAAAGTGTGGCTCCTGCCTCTGTGTGTTGGGCTGTCACGTGGGATTTCTGAAGTCCCTTGCAGGGACCACAGTCACATTACTGGTCTTGTCATTATTTTCCATTTGGTGTTCCAGGAATTAGCACAGCCTTGCCAAATGCTCTGGGTCTAATCTCAGTAATGCAGATGTTTTAATAGGTTAGAAGAAAGATTTTAACTGCTGGGCCTGCCCATTATCAGGCTGTGGTTAGAAGTGCTTGGGTGTCCAGCTGCATTCCTTTCCTTTCAGCTGTCTCTGAAGTAGTTGTCAGCACAGGATCATCCAAATGGCCCCCTCTTGGGACCCAGTTCAATAATCTGGAAAGGTTTTGTGAATGTACCCCTGAGACCTTGGGACAGTCACAATGTAGGAGTGTTTCCTGGTTTTGGAAATGTGTCTGTCTTGTAGCTGCCACCACCTACCAGAAGGTCCTGGAAGAGAAGCCATGAAGTGGGGATCACCTTTGATCACTACAAAAGTACCAAGCTCCCAGCTTCAGGTGGATACTCTCTGTTCTCCTCCACTGCTGTGAAGAGTGGCTTTGACACATCTTTCCCTCTGCTGTGAGCTGTATTCCTGAAATCTGGTGTGCCCTGGTAGGACTGAAGTGTGATAAGGGTCTTTTGGGAAAGAATAAAAAGAAAAGAAAAAGAGTGGGTTAGAGAGGCTACCTGGAAGGGAGGTGTTAATAAAACTCAGGATGAAGATCCAGATGGTGGAATGGGTCTGATCCATTGGCCTGGAGGTACCTGGCCTGATAATTGGCCTGGAGAACATGTGCTTTCTTTGTCTAGGTGTAATTGAGGCTTACTCATCCAGAGTCATTTGTCTTGAGCCAAGAGGGAAACCACATCTGTCATGAAAAGAAGCAGTATAGATCCTTAGAACTCTATCCTTCTCACTAGGATTCACCTGGCATTGCAGACTCCATTTGGCAGCTTCCTCACATGAAGCCATTGGCTGTAGGATCCTTCCTGATGCTCAGC
The DNA here is from genome assembly GCF_022539315.1 of Serinus canaria. Classification (NCBI taxonomy): domain Eukaryota; kingdom Metazoa; phylum Chordata; class Aves; order Passeriformes; family Fringillidae; genus Serinus; species Serinus canaria. The sequence continues at coordinate 7,432,971 of NC_066318.1, forward strand.
AACAACGTGTGAAAAAGTAAAGGACAGCAAAGAATAAAGGTACCAGCCCAGTGCTGTGCAGTGCTGCACAGGTGTGGTGAGGTGCCTCTCCCCAGCTGCACATCTCTGAATGCTGTGCAGTGCCCAAGTCCTTGGAGGCACCAGTGCTCCTTTGATTCAATACATTTAAGAGGCTTTCTCTTGCTGCATAAATTGCTTTCTCGTGTCTTTGAAGTGACCTGTTTGAATTAAACATCACAGAGTGCTTTTTATATAGCTGTGCCAACAACACAGTGCAACTGGCATATCAAAAATGAGATAAAGTGATCTGGGTATCACCAGAGTCAGGGCAGTATTTAGTTTCTTGCACAGCTTGTGCTCTCATTTGTATTTGCTTACAGCAAGCTGCCTTCTGCAGTCCTAGTAATAGTTTTTACAGAACATGTAAAATCTGAAAAAGGAGGAAAGGTCAGCAATGCCCGTGGGTGCACGCTGGAAAGTGTGATTGCAGGAGTGACCTGCTCATCCCTGCACACCGAGTCCTCCCTGTGTTTGTTGTGGGGCACCACCAACACCACGAGAGGGAGCGTGGAAGCAGCGAGTGGCTCGTCCTGGATGGCCCGGCTCAGAGCGGGGCGGTGCTCCAGCCCTGGCAGCCAAACAGAAAAACAGAACAGAAATGGAAATAAATTCATGTTTCAGGGCTTCTGGACTCCAAAGAATGTTTTGCACCTGGGGTTAATTTGTCTCAGGTGTCTGGAGCTGAAGTTGTGCTTGGAGTCTTTAGTGCATAATCGAGGTTATTTGGGATTTCCTACTCTGTTATTGCAGGTGGGTGAAAAGAGGCACTTACCTTAGCTGCTGAAGCTGAAATAAAAATATAATCACAGGATTTGCTTTAATTCTGTGATTCCTTGAGCATGAGATTATGCACTAATTTTGCCTTGGGTGGGACTGGGGCAAAATGCTGCTGCATAATGTCACCTTCTGATATCAAAATGCTGTTCAGAGAAGTCTTATCCTGCAGTTAAAAGGTTATGGGTGAACCCCACCTAAACACAAAATAAAAAATGCAATTATTTCCATTTTCCAATTATTTCCTATTACTTATGAGTAATGAGTTTCAGCACACTGATGTCAGATTATTTAGCTGATGGTTGGTAAGTAAAATTTGATGAAAATCTAAATCTATCATTATTTATTATATTCAATAAATAGAACAGTTTTGAGGCAGAAATTTTTAGAAGGGCAGGACATGGCAAGTCAGGTCTAACTGTTGAGGTATGTCCAAGATGTAATGTGGAGAAAATGTAACACAATGATAACTGTTAAAGGTTTAAAGGAAGGACCATGTACCTGGACTGTCCCCTACAGGTGTGCCTAAATCTACTCTGGCTTTTCCAGCCTGATCCAGGATTTTTTTCTGCCTCACAATTAAGGGTCTTTCCTAGGACCTAACTCAGATCTTCCCTGCAATTTCTAGCAAATTCTTCTTTTTCTCTTTAGCTTGGAAACACAGCTGGTCCATTCTGAAGTGGCTCTGCATCAATCAGGTGATTGTTGTTCCTTTCTTGTCCTTTTGTGTTAACAAACTCAATTTTTTCAGGCTTTTTTTTTTTTAATACTTTTTAGGGGGTATATTTTATAAAAATTTTAAAGCAACTGTGTATAAGCTGAGAGTGAAGCCATTCCTCCTGGAAGGGCAGCAGGAATGTGGTAGGTACCCTATTCTGGATAGAAATGTCCCTGTTTACAGTGCTGGTGCCATGCCTTGGGTTCATTCACCAGCTGGGATAGCCTGTGGGTCTGGAGCTGTTCAGAAGGATTTTGGCAGTGCCAGAGCCTGCTCACAGCAATGCAGCCAAGAGCTGGGCTGCTCCCTGGCCCTGCAGCTGAGGAAGTTATGGCTGGGTGAGGAGGGAGAGTGGATGTTCTCCTTGCAGCTCCAGCTGAGGAAGGGGAGGTGAAATGTGAGTGTATGAAAGGTCACAGCTGAGCAAAGTCCTCCTGGGTGAGTCCTGCCTGGCATTTCAAGTGTGCATTTCTGTCTGCTCAGCAACGAGCTGGGTGTGGGTTCTTGCCTCTTGGACTGTGGTGTTTAAAATCCCCTGGCATGTCTCTATTCAATGGTTTTATCTATACATCTCAATTTCATTTCCTCTAAGCCAAATTTGAAGATAAACATGACAAATTCTAAGGGACAGCAATGCACAGTGATGCAGGGGTACCATGTTATGTCCCTTCTCTGCCAGAGTTTGTTCTCTCACAGCCTGCTCCTCTCTCAGGAGGCAGTGGGGAGGTTTGGGGCATTTCTTTGCCCAGCCTCAACCCCAGCCCAGGACAGCAGCTCTGCACTGGCTGGCTCACTGCCCAGTGACAATGGCTCACCCTTCCAGGAGGCTCTGCAGGGTGTAGCTGCAGTGCTCAGCTCTCTGCCCTGTCTCTGCCCTCGCTCCAACAGGGAACAAAGGAGAAATGCCCAAACATTTCTCCTTGGGAAAAGTGGCAGCAGGGTTAGGGAGGAAGGAAACTTCATTTCCTGCTCTGCTCAGTCCATCCCAGCAGGCTGCAGGGTGTTTGAGAGGCTGAAGAAGACCCTGAGCCAATGCATCCAGCCTAATATAGGGTCAGATGCACTTGGTGGAGGAAAGTCCTTCCTGGGAGAACTAGTGCACTGGAGGATGGTGCTAGCAGGGTGCAAAGTATTTAAAATCAAGGGCTGAGCTGGCTGAGCAAGGAGCCCTGAAGCAGAACTCACTCCACTGTGCTGCTGCTCAGGCCCCTCTGTGCTCTGGTGCTGCTGCTTGGGGTCCCCTCCCCACCTGCCACTATGGCTGTGCCTGCCCCTCATGGGTTCTGTGCTTTCCTGCACCATTTTCACATTTTCCCTGCCCCTGTAGATAAGGAGGACATACATACCAGGCTGGACTTTGGCATTGGCTCAGGCCAAGAGCCAGAATTTCTCCTGGTGCTCCCGTTGTGTGCTGCTCCAGCTGGCCCCCAAGTCACCTCAGATCTGAGAGAGGTTTCTCATCTGCTCAGACAGCAACAATCTCCATGCCCCAAGCAAACCTTGCTTGTCCCACATCTCTTCTTGCTGTCCTTCAGTGTCCTATCTCAAAAAGCTCTTGTTAATGTAGTTTGATCCTGTTTGCTGGCTCCATGCTGTGTCCATGGATAGCTTTATAGTGGCCAGAGGTCCTGTCTGACCCAACACAGCCTTATTCCTTCATAGTAAGGTAATGAAATAAACCCTTTTCTTCTGCCCACAGCCCGACTGGAAGGTGCCCAGCTTCCAACAGCATCTGTGGAGTCCAGGATCAGTGCCCTGGCATGCCAGGAGAGCCTGTAGCAGAGAGACTTTGCATCCTCTGGGCTTTGGGGGCTCCTCTATTGCACCCCCACACATTCCTCCTGCCAGGCCAGTGTCCCCACTGTGCTCCCAGTGTGAAGCTGTGCCTATGATCTGAGAGTCACTCACAGGAGAGCTGCTCCTCTCCTTGTGCCTGTCAATATTTGACAGCACAAACATTTTAAGCTGCAGAGGGAGAGTGCACTCAGCCCCCCCCAGATGGTTTGTATGTGATGCTGCCCTTCTGTGACACAAAGAGCTCAGACCCCAGGGCCACGTGCAGAGCTGCAAATTTGGTCCTTGACGTGGGGCTGGCACAGGGGGCACAGCCATCCCCTCCTGGAGCACAATGGACTCAGCTGATTTGTGGAGCAGCTTCATGGGGAAAAGCAGGTTGGCTTTGATTTTCAGGCTCCTTTTTGTCTTGGTTAGCAGAGGATTTACACATTTTTCTGTGCAAAAAAAGCTCTATGGTCTTTTTCTCCGCACTGCAGCAGAGATGACAAGGTATTATGTTGCCCTGATGGCCTCTGTCTTGACATCCTCAGGAATATTTGGGAAGTGTAAAAGAGGTTGTGGCAAATGGTCTGGAGTGACTTACAGTGGAAGTTTCAGTAAAAAAAGGCGAGGGAGCACCAAGCAAAAGTCTCTGCAGCACTAAATGTGAGTTCTGTGTTTGCTGAGCCATGTTTCTGTCACTCTGGGTCCCACAGGATCCTGTGTGGTTGTGACATTTTCCAGCAGCAATAATGATCCCCTATGCCAGTCCAGTGCCTTTGGCACTGCTCAGTGCATTTATTTCTGAAAGTGGGGGCTCCTGCCCAAAGGTGCTTTCACCCAGAAGCTCAGTGAGGTGGTCTCTGATGGGTGAGAGGAGCCAGAGGGGTCAGAGAGCTCCTCATGGCCCTGCCCACCTGGGGCAGAGGAGCAGCACAGGCATCCCCAGGCACCCAGCAGCCTGGGCTGAGCTGAGCTCTGAGGGTGGGGGGTGGCTCTGGCACTCCCAGCATGAGCTGATGAGTGGGGACATGGGCTTTTCAGATTTGAACTGGGAGCCAGGTTGTCTCCAAGGCTTGTGAGACTTCACTAAGCTATTCAACCAAGGTGTGAGCTGGGAATTAGGAGCAGGTTCTCCTCTGCCTCTCCAGGAAAGACTCACAACTGGTTTCGAGTCCAGCTGGAAACATTTTCCAGTCTCTGGTGAAGTCCATCAGCCCATCCACACATCACTCAGTGGACAGGACATGATCTGCCCACCCCATGGAGCCAGCACAGCTGCCAGCCAGCTGACCAGAGCAGAGCAAGGGTGACACTCACTGCTGGGTGACTTTGGCAGGAGAGATGCTCAGCTCTTCTCCCATGACCCGTGGTACCAAGCGTGGGCTTTGCCCTCTCATTGCTCACCACCAGCTGTAAGAGCTGAGCATTTATCTCAGCCCCATTACTGCCAATCTCCCCCCTATTAATAAACCCATAATTCACAGGCAGAAAACATCTTTTATTGCAATGGTGACATTTAAAGCAAGGGAGGTATTGGTTTTTGGTTTGGTTTTTTTGTTGTTGTTCTTGTTGTCGTTTTGGGGTGTTTTTTTTGGTTTTTTTGGTTTTTTTTTAATTAGTTTCTTGTCAGTCAGCTTGTTTGCTCCAGCCTCTGCTCCACATCTGTGAGTGCAGCCTTCTCCATCCAACTGAGAGGGAATTATGTGTGCAAGAGGAGTCAGGGCTCCCTTCCCAGCTCACATTGCTAGCACTGCTGTGCCTGCTGCACACCCAGCTGCCTGCCCGAGGATGCTGCACCTGAAAGTCCAGTTCCTGGATGATTCCCAGAAGATCTTTGTAGTTGATGTAAGTGGGTATCATATTCTTACTGATCTTTTAGTGTTAATTATTCAATCATTGCTGTTCTGAAGGATTGCATAGTCTTTGATAGCTTCTTGTTTTCAGCTTTAAAAAACCCAGCAAACAAACAAGAAAACCAATCTCAAATTCAAAATGAGGCTTTCTAGAACTAATTGGTAAGTGTTTTTGGTATCAGCATGCTCCTGTGCTCCCCTGTTATTGGCATTATTTATGAAAAAGGAGGAATGGCTTTTACTTACCTGATGTGATCTTTAGTAAATCAGTTAATATGAAGTGATGGTCTTGACAAGTGTTGAGTTCTCTCATTTGTCTGGCTGCCAGTGTAAACATTCAGCAAGGAAGAAAAGTCTGGGAACAGAATAAAAATAGCATATTTGTCCAAGTTACCCCTGTTGAGAAACATCTGCACACATCTTCTCCGGGGCATTCAGCTGAAAAAGAAAACTGTGTGGTTTTGTGAATAGCTGAGGAAAAAAACTCACTCTATCTTATTTTCTGCATGGCAGAAACACATTGTGATTAATAATTCACATTTAAAAAAGGCTAGCTCTGAACTAGGTTTAAAATATTAAGAATTAATATCTATGGTGTTAGATTTATGCATATGTGTGTAGATAAATGAAAGCAGGTATGTCATGACTGTGTGTTAGAAGCATCTTTTTACAAGTGTGTTTGCACATTTACTGTTGGTTAGGGTTTAATAATCACAAGAGCTAATTGAATTAGCTAATTCAAGTAGATTTGTTCTAGTACTTACCTGCATCTCCTGTGGGAGCAGAGTGTTTAATATAAAGTGGGTTTTTTTTCAAGTTCTGTTGCTTTTCTTCTACTGTTCTCTTCGTGGTTTACAGCACAGCCTGAGAACTGCTCTCTCAATGCACAGCTCCATTTCTTTGTGACAGTATTTTGCACAAAAGAGGATTATAAAGCAATTCCGTGCCTTGACACAGGTTGGAAGTTGTTTGATTTAGTTTAATTAATCTATCCTAGTCCAGGAGTCAGCTTAAAAATGAGACTAGTCATTTTAAAATGCCTTCCCCTCCTCCCCCCACTGATTAGATCAGGTCGTAGTGAGACACAATTCAAAAGATGCTTCTGCTACAACGTTGCTGCATTTTTTTCCACCTCTGTTTTCTTATTTGCTCAAAACACAGCACTATAGCTCTGCACGACATGTTATTGCAGCAAATAGCTTCCATTAGAGGAACTCCTGGTCATTTCCTTTTTTAGCATGGAATGGTATTGGAAACCCCTTTTAGGCATTTCATGCATTTGCTGCTGCTGTGTGGGTACAATAAATGAGTAGCTGAATTAGTGACTTCTCCAGTATAAAAGGAGTGCTTTGGGCTAAGTTTTGAGCAGATATTTTAAGCAACTCTTCCTAAACCCCTCCTGACTTTGGAAAGCTCTTTTGAATGAGAAGTACTTCAGTCTAATGGGAGGGAAAGGACAAAAGAGGGAAAACACAGAGGGCCTGACTGTCCCTGCACCTCACACAGTGTAAACATCTCCACCTGCCTCACGTGGGTGTCACAGCTGCTGGCATGTGCAGCAAGGTCTCCTTCCCAGGCTGCTTGCAGGAGAACAAGTTCCTCTGCTGGTGCTGGGTGCTGACCCAGGAAGGCTTCTGCCTCCATCTGCATCAGCTGGGACCACTGAGTTCCTTCAGGTGATTCCTGGGATAACAGGTCTGAGCCCTTAGGGGAGGGAGGGCAGAGAGGGGCTTGGCACATCTCTGAATGTCCCCACTGTGCCCTCCCTGCTGATCACCCCATGGCCGGGCCTGGGATGCTGTGGGCAAACCAAACAAGCCCAGAAAAACTAGCTGCTGAGGCTGAGTGAAGGACAGAGTCTGCTGTGGTCATGTGCTCCCTGTAAAGCTGGGAATTCCTTGCCAGGAGGTGTGTGGGCCTGGTGGCAGAGGAGTGAGGGCACAGGGAAGCTGGTGGCTTTAGGTGCATGACCCTCTGTGCTGATAGGGCAGCCATTTCCCAAGGTGGTGGGAGAAAATCACACCAGATCCCATGGGCTGTTGCTCACCCCTAACAATGGACCTGGTGTAGCAGCCTGTCTGATGGGAATGCTGCAGAAATGGGCTTTGCCTTTGGGCTGCAGGTGCTGCCAGAGTCCCTCTGGGGACATGGGGGGTGTGTGTGTGTCCCGTGTGCTGCACAGGCTGCTCTCTGCCCCTGGAAGTGCCCCTGGCTTTCTGATTCTGCTCACAGTCCCAGATGCTTTCAGTGAGGAGTGAAGGGCAAGTGCAGCCTCTTCTTTTCACCTTCTGCTCTGGGGTTTCTGCCTGTGGGTGCTCACCTGGCCCTGCATCACTGCCAGAGGCACCTGTGGGCTGGGACATGGCACAAACAGCCCCACGTGCCATTCTTGTACCTTGCACTGTGCTCCCCCAGCACAGACCCCACTGCCCTGGTGCAGTGCAGGGCTGATGCTGCTGAGCACCACTGTGCTGGAGGAAGCACAGCCCTCAGCACCCCAAAATCCAGGACAGGACACCTGTAAGCAGCACTCTACAAGAGAAAGGCTCTGCTTCCAAAGCAGCCCCTGCAGCTGCAGGGCTGTGACTCCCAGCAGGTTTTCCTGGGTTTGGGGCTGCTCCTGTCCTGTGGTGCCTGCCCTGGGCAGTGCTGGCCTTAGAGCAGAGTGGGTCACTCCCAGCAGACATATGGTAGGTAATAACCCAGTAAGAAATGCTTGTCTTTCCTGGCTGCCTGACAAAGGCCAAGGCCTTTCATGCTAGAAAATTCTAGCTCGGAAAAAAAACATTTATAATTTTTTTAATTACCCTTGTGATCCCGTAATTTTGAGGGGAACTGGGAGTGCTGCAGAGCCAATGCTGTTATTATGCTATCACTTTTCTGCAGCCTTTCAGCACAGAGCCAGCAATTTCATCCCAGGAGAAGCCCTGAAAGGTGGTTATTAGTGTGCATCACCACCAGCAGCCAGGTCCCTCCCATCCCTGCTGGGGACAGCCACTGCCACAGGGAGCTGCAGCCTGTCTTCCCCTCCATCACCCACATGTGATAATTTAGCAGCTGTCTAACCTGGCCTCTCTGCTCCAGCCTGCTTTTGCAATCACCATTACTTCTTTTTGGTCTGCTTTTCACAAGCTGATGAAGGCATGTCAGGGTTTTGTTGGGGTGGGTTGATGCCATTTTAATTTCTGGTGCTTTCTGGAGCAATTTCCAGAGTCAGGGGCCTCCAGGTTTGTTCTCCAGCCAGGTCATACAGCCTGGCAACAAGTCAAGAAAACACCCTCCAAGTGTTTCTGTTTACTGGGAATAACTACAGCCTGGCCTCCCTTATCAGCATGTAGCAGCTCTTAATTCACATTGCTAAAGCCCAGGGATGACTCAGAGCCCACGGCCCAGGATCTCTGGTCCTGTTGCTGTTAATTACCAGGAGCCATAATAGCAGCTCAGCCCCAGCTGTTGGGACACACAGACTCACTGCACAGGTTTGAGGGCTGCTCCCGTTGGCTCTGAATTCAGCACGTTTGCCATGGCTGTCCCTGGTTCAGGCAGGTGCTTGTCCTGGGGATCACTCACTGGTCTGCCAGGGACAGAACTGCCCAGACAGTGGTAGTTGTGAACAGTGAGTCAAAACATGGTTTATTTTTGCTTGCTCTCCTTTCTGGTTTCTGTTCCTTAATAAAGGAGAGAAGTGATGGGGAGGAATCTGATTTCCAAAAGCAGGGAGCACAGCATGCAGTTGTCCTGTTGCACAGGCTGAAGCCAACAGCATTTTTTGAGTAATATTTTGCTGCTGTGTGGTCAGGAAAGGGGTGCAGGAAGGGAGCTGAAACTTCCCCCCAACTCTCTGAAATCCCATTGCTGCTGCTGTCAGCATTGCCTAACCTGCTGCTTCTGTGCTGTGTTTGTTTGCTAGCAAAAATCCTGTGGGAAAGGGCTCTTCAACCTCACCTGCAGCCACCTCAACCTCGTGGAGAAGGAGTATTTTGGGCTGGAGTTTCACAGCCAGGCTGGGAACCAGGTGAGTGCAGCTGGCAGTGTGGGCCCCTGGAGCTGCCAGTGCCTGCATGGCTGGGGATTGTCAGCACCTCCCAAAACTCCAAATGGAAAATTAAATAGAAAGTTTTGCCATGATGGCAGGAAAGCCCTGAGAATGGGAGTTAGGAGGGGAGCCACAAGCCCCAGTGCTATGTGCAGCTCATGGGATCCACCCAAGGCCATCCATGTGGCACTGCCCAGCAGGACACTTGTCACAGCAGCCAAGCTGGCCAGCATTTTCAGGCTGCATTCCACCAGGCTGCTGCTGCTGCTTTTATTCCCCATCTCTTGTGCTGTTTATTTACCCAGCTCTTCTTTGCCTTATTTCAGGTCTGGTTGGAGCCACTAAAACCCATAACAAAGCAAGTGAAAAGTAAGTATTTCTAGAGTAGAATTCTTATAAATCATTACCAGTGAGAGTTTAGCACAGACACATTCATGCAGTGCTGTTTCTGGGGGACAGGATCTCTGGCTTCCAGCACTTAACCAGGCTCATTTTAGAGGGTGAGGCTGGGCAAGGACACCTCAGTCCCTACAAAATCCCACAGAAACACCACTGCCTTTGCAATCTGGTATCTGCACCATTTTGGGCTGGAGCTGTTAATAATCTGACAGCTTGGCAGAGGAGCAGGGTGGCTGAGTGCCTGTGTGGCCGTGCTGGCAGTGTGACAGGCACTGCTCCTGCTTGTCCTCCTTTTCCCTTTGCAGCTCAGAGTGGCTCAGGCACCTGCCTGAGGCAGGGTCCCCCCTCTGCCCTGCAGTTCCTCCCCAGCCCCACAGAGATGCTGCAGAGCCTGACCTGAGCTCAGGCCCAGCCTCCTGTGCCATGGCCATGACCAGTGTTTGTTAACTCAGTGCTGCTCCCAGGCCTCTCTCCATCCCCACAGTGTTCTCCCCAAGTACACGATGGCTGGGAGGTGACTGAGCTTGGGGCCATGACCCCAGCCAGGCTGCAGAGCAGGGTTTGCATGAATTCCCTGAAAGGGGAAAGCCTGATGAGGAGCCTTCCCTTTCTGGTGCACCACGAATGGAATTGTTGCAGGCACCTATTTCCTTTCCCTTCTGGCCTGTCCCTCTGAGCCATCCCAGGGTGTTCTGTCACAGTCAGTGCTTGCATAATTGCCTCCCTCCCTTCACACATTTTGCCTTGGGCTTGGCTGCTTGTTCTCACTCATCCCACAAAAAACCCTTTGCCCAGTCAGCCTCCCATGGAGCTGCTGCATCCCAAGTGCTTGGAGGGCTGAGTTTAACACACAGCCCCAGTGATGGCAATTACACCAAGGCTCTGCCCATGCTCCCTGGCAACATTGCATGGAAACCCCCTCCAACAGGGATTTTTGCAATTTAAAGAATTGCTGGGACATTTTTCTCTTTAGTATTCTTTAGATATCCAAATCTCTGTTTGTATTCATTGGTAATACTGGGGGCCTGGGCAGGCTGGTTTTGGGGGGGCAGGCTGTAGTCCCTGATTTGTAAGGGTCCAGATAATTTACTCTGTAAGGAGGCAGCATGTGTGAAGAGAGTTGTAAATGTTCTCAATAGACATGTAAAAGAAAACTTATGAAGATGTTGTGTTTTAAGATCCTAAGGAGGTTCTTTTCAAATTTATGGTGAAATTTTTCCCAGTGGACCCCGGCCAACTGAGAGAAGAACTCACCAGGTACAGTGCTTGTTTTATTATTTTCTTACCACACAGTTCTGTGTTTTTGCAGTGTGTTAATTCTTTATCTTCATCCACCCCAGCCTGTCTGTGTGCAGTGGTTATCCCAAGTATTACACTTTACAGAACAAAACCAGAGAATATCTCTTTTGATCCTGTTTTTAAACACAATCCACTTGAAGGATCAGCTGTCTTATGAGGCTGCAATTTGTTTACTGCCAAACACTTTAGCAGTTGGGCACAGAATCTGACTGCTCAGTCTAGCTCCTGCCTCAAGCAGTGTTCTGAGAGAAAAACTTTAGTTTTATTTTTAAAAATGACATTGTTAGCTTCTACAATTTTAGAGAAAGCATTGCCAACAGGGACTAAGAATAAAACCAAGACAGTGCTTCTGCAGAACGTCAGCCCCAAGAGAGGCAAATGCCCTCCAAAACAGAAAGGAATGTTAATTTTGAAATCTACTAACGAGCAGGGATATGTTGGTCCTACTGGTGCCCAGCTGCAGCCTTCTGCAGGGGCTGCATGCTCATCCTGTGACCCTGTGGCTGTGCATCCTATGACATTTGGGAACAGGCACGGCCCTCGTGGCTCAGCCCAGTACCCAGCTCCCCCCAGGGCATGCTCCTGTCCCCTCCACAGGTACCTCTTCACCCTCCAGATCAAGAAGGACCTGGCGCAGGGGCGGCTGCCCTGCAGCGACAAGAGCGCGGCGCTGCTCGTCTCCCACCTGCTGCAGTGTAAGGGCAAGAGAGGGCCAGCAGGGCCACACCTGCAGGGCCAGGGGCCCTTCCCTGGGGACAGGCTTTGGCTGAGCAGCCAGGGCTCCCCTCTGCACCGACCCCTCACAGCCTAATCCATGCTCTCCCCGTGTCCCCAAAGCCGAGCTGGGCGACTTCCACGAGGAGACAGACCAGCAGCACCTGGCCACGCACAGGTACCTGCCCAACCAGGAGTACCTGGACAACAAGATCATGCACTACCACCGGAGACACAGGTAAGGGCTGCTCACAAACCCCCGATGGACCTCTGCTGGCACGATGTTCCCATCAGCAGGCAGGGCTGGCAGTGGGGTGGGTGTGATGCCAACCTGTGCGCCCACAAAGCGTCTTTTTTCAGCCCATTTCAGCATCTCCCTTCTCACTCCTGTCCTTCCTGTCTCCAGAGGGAAGACGCCGGCCGAGTCAGACGCTCAGCTGCTGGACGTGGCCAGGAAGCTGGAGATGTACGGGATCCGCCCGCACCCCGCCAGCGACGGCGAGGGGACACAGATCAACCTGGCTGTGACACACACAGGGGTGCTGGTGCTGAGGGTGAGCCCAGATCAACCTGGCTGTGACACACATGGGGGTGCTGGTGCTGAGGGTGAGCCACAGATCAACCTGGCTGTGACACACATGGGGGTGCTGGTGCTGAGGGTGAGCCACAGATCAACCTGGCTGTGACACACATGGGGGTGCTGGTGCTGAGGGTGAGCCCAGGGCTCAGGGGTGGCCTCTCCAGCTGGAGGTGACCCTTCTCCCCTTTGAGCACCCTAAACTCTCCCAAATCCTACAAGAGGGCCCGTGTTCCACAGGCCATGGGGTGAAGGGGATGCTGTAGGGCTCAGCCCCACGCCCTGAGTGCCACTGAACGTGCCCCAGCTCTGCTGGCCCTTGTCCCACGAGCGTGGTGGCCGTGTGAGCAGCACAGGTTCCATGGCTGTGTCACATGTGCTCACTGTGTAATCTTTCAGCGAAAATAGCCCCCCACGTCTGTGCAATTACATAACGCTGTAATCACGGCCGAGCTGTGCAGTAAATACAGACTTCCTCTAGCCAGCATGGGGCAGTGCTCTGCTCCCACACCAGCTGATTTCATCCTGGGAACATCTTGTCACAGCAAAAAAAAAAAAAAAAAACAAACCCAAACATAAAACCTAGCTGTGGGTCTGCTGTTGGTAATTAGTGCTGCCAGACCTGGTTATTTATTCAGAGCCATAAACACCCCTCACGCATGATTAGAGCATCTGTGAGCCCATTAAAATCTGGGCTCTTGCAGAAAGCTGAGAGGGTCCTGGTGCCACAGAGTGCAGTAACATGTTTTTTCCTGGTTCTGCCATGTGGCTGCATCTAACCTTGTGCAAAATGATAACAGAGTCATTAAAGTGTGCTTGCAGCCTGCTTAAACCAGATTTAAAGGTGTGGGGGTGAGCTGAGCACTGCTACACTTCCCAGCAAGGGAGGGGAGAATATTATTTATTTGGGGCACTGATTCTGCCTTAACTCACATGACACTTGAGCTGGCACAGAGAGGACTCCCTGCCTTAACCTCTCTGAGGCTTGTCTGGGGATCTTGGACTTTTGCAAAGAGCTTCAGCAGGCAGAATTAAGCCCTGAACCTCAATTTCTACTTGTAGAACCAGCTGATGGAGAGTCAAACACCAAGCCCCTGCACCCTTTCCCCAGACCCCAGCAGCTCCAAAAGCTGCACTGGAGTCTGATGCAGTGTCCTGTGAGCTCAGGCCTTGGCCCACTGCATTTCTGTATTTATAGGTTGCCCCATCCAGCTGTAATTGCTGTGTTTGTCCTTGCAGGGCAATACAAAGATCAACACCTTCAACTGGTCCAAAATTCGCAAACTGAGTTTCAAGAGGAAGCATTTTCTCATCAAGCTCCATGCAAACATCTCTGTAAGTACCATGCCACAGGCAGCTGCTGGGCTCGGGAGCAGACAGCTGTGGATGAAAGGTCAGCCACCCAAGTCCCCAGTTTTGAGTAAAATCCATTCCTGCTGCTCATGATGGTGCTCCTTCTTGAGGGCTACTCCTGTGTCCCCAGCGAGATGACAGTGCACTGCCTGGAGCCACTGACAGCCCATATGACCCTTGGGGGATGAGGAGGGCACATGGCAGAGCTTGTGCTGTGCTCCTGAGCCCGGCTGTCCTGTCTGTGGCACACAGGCGCTGTGCAAGGACACGCTGGAGTTCACCATGCTCAGCCGGGACACCTGCAAGGCCTTCTGGAAGACGTGTGTGGAGTACCACGCCTTCTTCAGGCTCTCTGAGGAGCCCAAGTCAAAGCCCAAAGCCCTTCTGTGCAGCAAAGGTTCCAGCTTCCGCTACAGGTAAATTCCATGGGGAAATCCAACCTGCTGGGGCTGGGAAGGGCCCGGGGATGGCTCCGAGCCTCCCTTTTATGTCAGCCCTGTCTGAATCCCTGTCTGAGAGGGTAATAACACTACTGGTCCTGGAGAGCCCCCTGCCTCAGTCCTGCTGCATCCCCTCACAAGGGGCACACGGCCTGCCCAGGGCTGGGGCTGATGGTGCTGCTCACTTTTCTCCCTCCATGCTGCAGTGGCAGGACTCAGCGGCAGCTGCTGGAGCACAGCAGGAAGGCTAAGATGAAGAGCCTGCCCTTCGAGAGGTACCGGGGGCATGGAGGGGGAGAGGTGCTTGAGGGGACTGGGGAGAGGGGAAGGACCCTCTTGGCCATACATCCACCCTTGCTCTTGTCCTGCAGGAAACACTACACATCCCGCTACGATGAGAGGCAGTGCCGCTCCTCCCCGGACCTCCTGACGGATGTATCAAAGCAGGTGAGTCCCCATGGCATCAGCAACAGCTCTGTGCCAGGGCCTTGGCATTGCTGCCCCAGCTGGAGGAGCTCAGCTGGAGGCCAAACCAGACCCTCAGCTCTGGGTGCTCCCTTCCAACCCGCTCTGTGCCCTGCCCAGGTGGAGGAGCTGCGCCTGGCCTACGGCAGCCGGGGCTCCTACCATGCCAACGGAGTGCACGGCTCCGAGCCCACCCTGGACAGCCGGCGCCGCAGCTCCACCATGGAGGTGACGTTTGCTGCTGAGCTGGAGCGCTCCAAGCCCGAAGCATTCCCCACCTTCCTGCCCCACTCCAAGAGCTCATCTGCCTTCCCCGTGCTCTACGCTGAGCTGGAGATGGAGCGGGCGTGGGAGCCCATCGACCTGTTCGGAGCCAGGAATCCCTTGACATCCTTCCGGCCCCACCACCAGTTTGCTGGGAACAGTAAAAGCACCTCTGTGGGCAACATGCGGGAGGTGAGTGCCCGGCAGCTGGTGTACACGGATGTGCCCTGTCCCCTGCCCGTGGTGGCCCCGGCCCCCCCTGTGCTCTTCTATCTGGACAGGGCGCTGCAGCCCCCATGCCCTGCACTGGCCCCTGGCGAGGACACAGCAGGACTGGCTGGTGCCAGCGGTCCTGTGGCAGCAAAACCCCCTGGGCAGAGCCCGAGCGGGGCCCAGGCTGGGCAGCTCCATGGCGAGGCTGCAGGCACGGCCACGGGCACGAGCATGGCGGGGGAGAGCAGGTCACTGGCTCGCTCCTTCCATTACGGCCTTCAGGAGCAGCCTCCCAAGCGGTCTTGGAGCCAGTCGGACATGAAGACCATCCGCTTCCCCTACGGCTCTGAGTTCAGGCCCCTGGGGCCGTGCCCTGCTCTCAGCAGTCGCAAAGGAGGTGTTTTTTGGCACGTCCCAGCCCAGCAAGGGCTGGCTCCAGGGCTGCGGCGCTGCCCCGAGCGCTACCTGGGCAGCAGCACCGAGTCCAGCGACTCGGACCCGGAGCTGCTGGCCGCCGAGCACTGCTCCCTGTACGGCCGCGTGCTGCGCTCGCCCATGGCCCGCGTGCGGCTCTCCTCGGGCAGCCTCCAGCTGGATGAGGAGGATGAGGAGGTGTCCTTTGCCACCAGTGCTGCTGAAGAGAGGATCTCCAGAGGGGCCTCCAAGTATTTCACCTAGGTGCCTGACACGGGCCAGAGGGAGCAGAGGTGGCTGGTGCTGACCCAGGGTCAAAGAATGGTGACACTCTTCGTTTGCAGGTCTGCTTACAGCTTATGAAACATTGATGGGATCGTGTTGTGTGAGTGCTCTTAGCTATAGAGGATGTGTTAATGGACATCAGGGGTGTGTTCAGAAGTTTTCAAGCCCTGCACCACACTTGGAAGCTGGTTTGTCTCTGCCCCACACTTTCAGAGGTGGGTCTTGCTTCAGCCAGAGATCTCCTAAAGCCCTGCTAAGCTTCTATGTCCTGCCCAAGCTGATCTTGGAGCTCTGCTGCTGGAGTCTTCATTGAGGGGGAGGGAGAGACTTCTCACAGAATAATTTCAGCTGCTGCTTTTCCCAGCTGCAGGGTGGCACACTGGAGGGAAGGGTGTTTCAGGCCCTTTTGGAAAGGAGCAAGATCTTCATGGGAGTCTGCTCTCAAGCTGATGCTGTGTGGACAGGACAAAACCCCAGCATAGAGCCCGTCTCCTCCCTCTCACCTCCCTCCAGTGCTGCAGGGAGTACCTGGCACTTGAAGACAAAGCTCTGTGTGTGGCTGTCTTCCCGTTGGCCAGTTCAGAGATTATCCTTCTCCAGAAATATCTCAGGAGTGCTTGTCAAGCTTTAGAAGCACCCCATGGTGAGCACTGGGAAGTGGGTTCACACTCTCTAACTGTGCTTTGCTTAGTCACATCAGCCATCAACTCCCAGTACCTCCATGCTCTGCTTAAATCTGAGGGAGAGAGATATGTAAGGGGGTTCTTTGGGGTCCTTTGCTTCCCCAGATCAGCCCTCAGTTAAACAGCATGGGAAAAAAAGATTTCAAGAGCAGGTAGGAATGGAACAAGCAGCTTCTTGGAAGAACTTTTATTTTAAAAACTGCTGCCCTAAACGTACATGAACTCTACTCGTAAATCTTGAGAATGATGACACCTCCATAAGATTTTAGTGGGGGGATCTTGAAAATTTTCTTTAAGAACAATGCTTTAAGTCTTTGTAGGACATGATTTTAAGCAGGGAGACAGCCCAGAAAAGCCATGGCAGAGAACCACTGCAGCCTGCTAGAAGGATTTCAGAAATGAAGAAAGAAGTGGGCTTATGGGTCCTGCTCACTCTGCATGTTGCTGTCCTTTGGTTTGGGAGGTGGACAATAAAAAACAGTTGTTCACACTGGAGTTTTGAGTTCCTCCTTCTGCCCTGTGAAATCTGCATGCCCAGTCCTGCAGGCACCCCCCAGCACACCTTGCCCTGTGCCTCGCAGCTCAGGAGGTGCTCCCAGGAGCTGGTTTCCTTCTCCTGCTCTCCTGCCTCGCCTCCTCTGTGCCTTTGCTGTCCCAGCAACTGGGGAGACTTGTGGAGATCCCTGAAGGCTGCTGAAAACAGCCACATTCTTGGTTGGTTGCCCGAAGAAATGCATTAGTCCAACAAGTGAGTACATTGTAAGGTTTGCTTCTGCTCCTAGTTAGCCTGTGCTGACACTGGGGGCTGCAGTGATCCCTCACACTTCTCTGGCACATGCTCTACTGAAAAAAGGGATAATCTTTCTGCCTAGAGGGTTATTTCTTCCCTATTCCCAAAGCTCTGCACCTTGGAAAGAGCAAGAATCAACACTCAGTACAAGATTTAAGAATGGCAGTCTGTGGGCACAGTTTGGTAGAGAGTTAAAAAAAGCAGCAGTGTTTCAAACACAGGCTGCACACATGGCCCTGAGATACATCCACAATTGCTGTTAGCTTCCCAAAGCATGTGGAGGCACACCTTGAGCATGTCCCACCATGAGAGATCACTGTACAAACACCCAGCCCAAATCTTCAGGAACTGCCAGGGCTGGTCTTCAAGACTGTGCTGGGAAAACAGCATTGAGAGGGAGAAACAAGGGCTTGGGAACTATTTTTGGATTTTTCCATGGACTACGGAGCACTGGGGCACAGTGTGGGCACTGTGCCTCAGCACATCCTACACATGGTCAACAATAGCGGAGAACAAAGCAGCTCGTCAGTAAATGACACAAATCAACAACTCTGAGCTAAATTCATTGCGTAAACCACTTTAGTGGGACTGACTAAAATGAAGGAACAATCCCAGTGGCTTACTTGTCAAGGAACAATTGAAACAACCCTTGCCTATATCCCTCCCCTCACTCACAGCTCAGCCCTATTCACCCTCAAGATAAGGACAACTAAATAAGTGATTTTGTTTCCCTAGGGAAGAAAACAAGGATGGAAAGAGGATGTGGAAAGATTTGGTTTGCTGGTGGTGAAAGACAAACAGCAGAACCTGGAAAATGTAAACTGTTATAGTCCTTACACAAAGGATTATTGAAGGGGGGAAGGCACTGCAGCATCACAGCGGGAAAACATTAAGCTACTCTGCATTCAGACAGAAGTAACTGGTTTATATAAAACAGATAAAGGTTCAGACAAAATAGATAAAGCTGTGAAATAAGCCGACATACACACCACTAAAACTTAGCCAAGAGGAAAAGAATCTTATTCCAGTGTTAAGTCATAAAACAAGGCAAAAAAAATCAGACTTTTAACAATCACTTAACTTTGTGCAAACACATTAAAACTTACACTCCTATTCAGCTGTCGAAATTGCAAGGCAAGAGCAGGCGTGATGACACTACACTTGACAGAAATAAATAGAGGGGTCAGAGACCAAGGGCTTAAGGAACAGTTACACTGATAAAGGACTCATCTACCCAAGAACAAATACATTTCTCTATTCTGCAATTCAGAATACTTTGGTAAGATTACTTCAGCAACGATTCTTCTCAACCTACAGCAGGAAGCCTGGCAAAGCAAAAGAGCAAGAAGATGGTTCCTGCATGAATATTTGGTTCTATCTTTCCGTTAGCTATCTGCCAGCAACAGAATACTGCTGATTAAGTTACACAGTTCATCAATAACTAAAATGTGGGAAAAAAGACAGCTCATTTCTGGAATCAGCAATACAGATGTTCCTTCTTAGGAGCTAATTATAGGTTTGCTATGCACAGAGACTTCAGGCATATGCAGCACAACAAAAAAACCTTCTGGAGTGAACTGTAATACAAGAGAATGAGTCTGTTTTGTACACATGTGGGTGAGTTTTTCCCATGCTGTTCCACGAAGTAGGTATACATCCCACTCATTACACAGGAAAAGAAGAGGCACTATAGTTCAGCAACTTATTACAGTTTTATCTCAAATATATCAGGGTCCAATTTCCCATGTCATTTGCTAATCCCACCTACCCAGGGTAGGTGTCTGTAAAGTTGCACAGATTAAAGATCCTGTGTCAACAGGATAGAGCCACCAGTTACAAAACTCAGGAGGAATTCCCATCAGTGCTTCCCTCAGACTGCCACAGGAAAAGGGGAGTGACATGGAAGTAAAAACAGGTTTTTAATTCTGAAAAATGTATATGGAGCTCCTTAAAATGAGATTTGTGTTGAGGCTGCTGAGGTGAAAGTCGAGGGAGCTGTGGCACAGCTGTGACACCGCTGCACTGCCAGCCACACATCTCAGTCTCCTCCCCAGGAAAGGAACCAAACTGAACCTTGGACTGCTCCATCCATTCCCTGGGGCACAGCAGCTGGGAGATGTCCCCTGGCCAAAGACAGTGTGGGGCACCCATAGCTCTGCAAAGCACCCACACAGGGAACACCTTTCTCCCAACACGAGCCTGTGCCAGATATGTCCACACCTCTGCACAGCTGCTGAAATCCAGAATAAAATGATGCACAACAGAACAAGCTCATGAAAGTTTACAGAACTTAAATATTTATTTTTAAACCATTTTAAACCCCCCAAAACATTGAAATAAGCTTCATCTATAAACAGATTTACAAGACTAACAACTACAGAAGCTAGAGGAGCACTACAATTTGTTTCTGTGATGCAGTTATTTTGTAAAGCTTCAGATCAACTGTATTTACAACTTTTGCTGCTTTTACATTTATAAAAATATTTATTTAATCCATAACATTGTTTTCAAAAACTATTTCCAGACTTTTTTCTCAGATATAAATTCTAATTGAATTTCAGTTATATAGCAGATGAAAGTTTTAAACAGAAAACATTTTTTTTAAAATTAAAACAAGGAGTTAAAAGTAATTTTTTTTACAGTGTAGGCACCATTGAAAATAATTGTCCTTGGCATATCTAACCACCATCTCTCACAAGTGTCCTTTATATAAAAACGATGTAATGGCAACATTTGACGAAAAATGCAGTATTTACTTGCACACCATTACTTTTTCAATATTTGGCAGATATATTTCAGATTCTTTAAAATGACTTTTGTGCAAAAACAAAATGTGCAGGTCTGAACCATAAAATAAACACACCCAGCCTTTATCAAAAATAAATTTACACCAACAGTTCCACAGCTAAGTACTGAAAAACAATCCCAGTTCAAAACTTCAGCATAATATACATACTGGGTTGAAAAAGGGAAAAAACCAAATCAAAACAAAACAACAGAAGAGATTACCCATCTAGCAGTACCATAAATATATAACTGAAAGCAACTTTATAGTCTTACCTACTTTTTATGAAAAAAATCACTCCGTACTGCACAGTACTACCTTTTTGTGAAAGAATATCTATAACTCAGTTATTTGCATATTAACTGGTAAATACATATTTAAAATACACTTTCAGAAAATTATAAACAAATTATGTTGATGTACTGTATTTAATGTATTTCAGAACAAAAAAGGTGTATAAATATCTTACAGGAGAAACAACACCACCACACAGAACGCTGGTGTTACACCGATACCTGCGGGTGAGGTATGTAACATG
Organism: Serinus canaria; assembly: GCF_022539315.1. Classification (NCBI taxonomy): domain Eukaryota; kingdom Metazoa; phylum Chordata; class Aves; order Passeriformes; family Fringillidae; genus Serinus; species Serinus canaria. The sequence continues at coordinate 7,453,410 of NC_066318.1, forward strand.
CGACGCTCGGCTTCTCTGGCTCCCTTCCACCCAGGCATGTAGACTCAGAGGAAAAAAAATTAAATTAAGTTAAATTGGACTTCAGGTTTTGTCCATTATTGCCGAAAGCCCCACCCCCTCAACTGTATTGCTCTAAATTTTCCTACCATGATGATATAAGATTGAGTTACTACTTCAAAACCTGTTCTAAAAGGTAATACACAGACTGTACATCAGGATAGACCTGTTGCTACATATCACCTGCAAACTATTGCCATATTGCTCTCAAATATATTTAATCATAGAGCTGCCTAAAATACTGTACCAATTTAGAATTAAAATAGATACTGTTGCAGGTTTGTTTTTCAGGGCACAATAACTATATGCTGGTTGAAGCAGGTGCTACAGCAATACCCTTGCCACTACATTACATGTCTTGAATATGCTTGTGAAAAAGCTATTTTTCTCTGAAGCTTGTTAGTGATTTACAAAAGTTTAACTCATGAATATAAAAGACCTGTACAACTCCATGTACAGGAACAAAACAGCATCAAAACATACTGTACTTGCACATTCTATTAACTAAAGTAATGGTTATTTCTAAAAGCAAAACTGCACCTCAACATTTATCAGATTAAACGGGTGAAACTACAATATTAAAAGTTGTTCTTTACAAAATAATTTCCTGAAAATATAAAACCATGTGCACTGCCACAAAATAGTTGAGTAGGTTCTTCAAATCCTCAATCACCATCAATATGTTGCAAAGATCCAAAAGGCACAAGGAGCTCATGAGCTAAGCACTGCCAAGCTTGAAGTAGTTTTGGTGGGTTTCACTGGGTCCATACGAAACAGCAGTCAATTGTGTGAAGTTTCTTAGGATGAGTCATTAACAGAAAATCTACAGATAAAAAAAGCAAGGTAAAAAATTTGTTAATTATATTGTTTCAGCTAGGCAAACAGCACATAAATGTTTCTGCACCACCAAAGTAGTACATGCCTTCATCTCAATAGTTTATAGTACAAAACCCACCAGAAGTGACATTTTTAAGAAAACATTCCTAAAAGAGCTAACAAAAAGATTCTCTGTCTCCCCTATTGCCTGTAGGTATGCTTAAGACAAACCTGAAGGCTAAATTGAAGAAGCAAGATGTAGCAACTACAGTAAAGCTGCAGCACTTCAAGACCAGATACAGTAATTGTTAGCATTAGTTTTGGTCTCAAACAAGTGTTACCTGTAACTACAAAGCTAAAGCGCTGGACATAGCAGATCTCTCTCTTATCACTAAACTACTTACTTCTGAAATTTCTCCATAAGTTTCTTCACCATCTTATCTGTGATCCCTGGACATGTTGCTTCTGCCACGTTGATGCTTTTCTCAAGTTCCTCAATTGCTTTCTTTCTGTTAGCATTATTTGTGTCCTGCTGCTTGAGCTGAGGAGCAAACCAAAGAAGTTAAAACCCAGAAAAGTTATTAGAAACTTGGCTAATACCTTCAGAGAAGATTTTTAAGCCAACACTTACCTCAGCAAACACAGGGGTGATTATCATAGTTAAACAACTCAGGGTTTTAACAAGATCCTGATCCTAGAAGTTAACAAATATGGATTACATGAGCATATTACAACATACATCAGCATATATACAAAATACACACTGCCTCTTAACAGAGCACAAGTGATTTTCAAGTTGCATTAAATTTAACAAAGTATTTAACATACACTACAAAACCCACAAAGACACAGTAAGTACATCAACAAATGTTATGGGATGTTGAAACAGATGCCTGATGACACATCTCAAACAATGTCATTCAGCATCAGAAAAACAGTTCAGTTTTCCCTCACGAGTAAGAGACTCCCATCTCTATGAATGGATACTACAGTACACCTGCAGTATATTTTGCATTTGAGGCTGACATGGCATAGGAAATATCACTAACATGCATTATCTCTTGAACTGCAAAAAAACCAATCAGTTCTTATGAAAAGTGAAGTTACTAAGTTTTATCATAATGTTCCTTAAGCTGGCTTCAGAAGCAGCAGTTAGAAAGAAGAACTCCTCTGTCTGTACGCACCGTCCCGTTCTGGAGCTTCTTTGCATCCGGCTTCTTCCGAACTGTAGTGAAGCTCCACTCAGGGTGAGAGTTATTCTCTTTGTTGCTGGACTCCCTGAAACAAAAAGGACACGATGTACATAATACTAGCCACAACAGAACACCAAGCAAGCACAGGTAACCCAAATACATAACAAGTCTATCAGGATTAGTTCCATATTCCTTAAAAGAAGAAGAAAAATGTGTACTGAAACATTAACTGAACTTGAAAAGAGGCTGAATAAATTGAAATGTGATCAAAAGCAAACAGAAGATGGTATCTACCTACAAGGCTTACCTTCTTCCATGGCATCCCATTTAAGAGTTATCTGATAGCCAGAAAAACAAGACACTTACAGAAAGCATGTTATTCCAAAGCCACTATGCAAACTTCTTCATGCACCTCAACTTTGCTCTGCACTATCTCTAATTGTGACTCAGTGGGTTTGGTACAACCACTGACCTCAGACTAGGAAATTAGATAGCACTTAAACAGAACTGAAATCGAGTTTAAAGAAAGAAAATTTAAAGAGGTAACAAGCACACAGATTGACTTATGTGTTAATCTTTAGGGCCATACAAGGGGTTTTCTTGGAAGAAGACAATAAAAAAAAAGAACCAGAGACAGGTGTACAGAAATGGTGTTATTACACAGAAAAGCTGCAGCAAACCCACTTTAAGAACATTATCGAAACAAAAAAACCACACCCAAAAAAGACTATAAAATAAACTTACGAATCTGAACCATCGGAATCACTTTCATCACTACTGTGTCCCTCTGCTTTCCACCTCTTAAACCTATCAATCAGTTCTGTCAGGTAGGAAGTCTTCTTGGCATTTTTCATAATGAATTTGTGCTTCAGAAGTTCTTTTGCAGTGGGGCGCTGTAGGAAACACATTAAATATTTAATGTCATGCTAACATTTCATGATTTTAAATGCTAATAGGGGAGACTGAGTAAGACAACAGACTTCTAGAGCTAACTTGTATAATATCAGGAAATTAGTGAAACAGGAAGTCAGAAAAGTCAGTAATTCACATTTATGAGCATGCTAAAAATATGATCAAGTCACCCATAGACTATAGAGCTTATCCTTCTACATTAGAAGGTCACACCCAGGAAAATGACTAATGAAAACTCTCCAGTGCAACATTTCCTTGTAAGCTGAATTGAGACATAAAAAGTTGTGCTGAAGAAAATGATTTCAGATGATTCTCTCCTCTGTTAAGGCTTCTCTTCTGACATTATCCTAGTTTAGAGTGTATGTTAGGAATCTGCCTCTGCCACTGTAATTTCTTTCAGCACTCTCCCTCCTCCTTTTGAGTATTTCAAACAAAACAAACTAGGATAGAGACAGAGATATTAAAAAGCACTACTAAAATTCACAGTGCAAAGTATAGTCCCTAAAATGATTTAAATCACTGAAGATGCACAATGCCAGCAAAATACTTCACAAGCACAGGAGAAAAGAAAACAAAACTGAAACATCTTCACACACATGCACACACATTTATCTACTCACAAATGTTGGGTCCTTATTCAGACATGCATCAATGAATTCTTTAAAAGGTTTACTGAAGTCTCCTAATAAAGTGGGAGGATTGTTTTTTGGAATGAGGAACAGAACTCTCATTGGATGCATATCCGAGTTGGGAGGCTCTCCCTTGGCCAGTTCAATTGCAGTGATGCCCAGTGACCAAATGTCAGCCTGAGAGAGGGAAAAGGGACTGTTAGTACAAAATTATGGGCTGTCATGACTAAGTATTCAATAACTGACATCTTCACAGATAATGCATCTATATAATAAAATTAATGTTGGCCTAAGTAGATAATGCAAACATTCCCTTCTAACACTTCAGGAACACCTGACACACAAAGACCTGGCTGACTTAATCAGTCTTCAATGAACAACATCACAGATAGCATTTTGTTGCAGCTGGTGTTCTAACACTGACAGCAAGTTAAATGGACACCTAAATTTACACACTTTTGGAAAACCTTCCGAGATATTGATCCTCCTTTGATATTTTACATATGTTAATGACAAATTGCCACAAATTTCCTATGTCTAATTCAGAGTTTGTTTAGGTATCCAACCTTGTTTGACAGCTCACTCTAAATGAACAAGGCAGAAAGCTGAACCAAATCCAGCAGGGGATCACTTAATTTCTTTCCTAACAGACTGCTTGATGAATTTAGCTGGAGAATTATTGACAACTAGTTAGACTTGAAACACCAAGTTCACAGTGAAAGTCACAGCAGAATAATGAAGTACTATTTATTTTAGCTAAAAGTATCATTATAAACGAATTCTGCCTTTGTATCAAAACACAGTATGATATTTTGATACCATATATATAATACTAGTATTCTAAAATTTTTTCCTAATTTTGATTTCTTTTCCCAAGTGAAATATATTATTACTTGCATCTTTTCAGATGAGCTACAATAGCTATTTAGATCACTAAAGGTGTTTCTCATTAAAAAAGTGTTTGGCAGTAGTCGACTACATTGGCCCAGAATCATAAACCAAAACTACCCATAGAGTAAACAAGGATTACAATTTGCATCTCTCCAATATTCCTTTTTGTTCACAAGACCTAAAATAGCTGTACTTTATAGCAAAGAATTAAACTAACTCGGTGTTTACTACTGAAATACCATAATCAACAACTGTGTATTGGAGCATAATCATTTTAAAGAAGAGATGGGGGCTTACAAATTTCTGGCACTACTAAAATGTGTAATTTCTAGTTTACTTTCCAGCCTTTTGGAGTAGAGAGGGAAGAAGAAAGAATAAAATTCAGCCCAGATACCAAAACAGTCATCAGTATTAGTCTAGAAACTGAAGTGTATCCTATCCAAATCCTTCATCTCTCCTACCAAAGGCTTATATCTTTGCTCTCCCATCAGCCTACTGGCAAGGAAAAAAAGGGGGAAGACATTGCTCTTCCAAAACTGAGGAGATATGGAAGCCAAAAGATTAGTTTGCTGGGGAAATGTAAATGAAGGGGTGCTAAAGCTGATCCATACACAGGGCAAGCAGAAGAACAATTATTCCCAATCTGACTGGCCAACACATATTTTTAAGGCAGGGTAGAGAGCTTTTCCAAAATGCCCTAGGGAACACATCACAGTGGGACCACTGAAACCCTAAACAGGAGAATTCCAACTCTTTTATCAGCAAGAAGCCTTTTGACAAGTACACAAATTCCTTCGAGTCTGACTGATCCTGGGAAAGTCTCCTGGAGTGTGAATGCTTTCAGGACACTCTAGATATCCACCAGATTTTTTTAAAATACATGCACATCATGTAAGTATAGTTTCATGTCTATTATTTGAGAAAAAGCAGTAAGAAAGTATTACTTTACACATACAAAGGTTTTTATTCTCCTGATGCTATTTTAAGGTTTTGTCTACAGAGTGTGGAAAGTCCAATGCCAGACTGAAACATGCTGCTGTTTCACCAACCACATGCTCTAGGACATCCTGTGGTTTTACACAGAGAAGAGGGGACTGTTGCCTCCTTATTGTCATTTCTAGCACCAGCTTCAGCTCTCAGAAAAGCATAGAAGAACTCTGCTTTTCTACTGCTAGCTCACATAGGGAAACTCTCCTGTGCAATCAGTCATCCATCAAGAGCTCTCAGGTCAAAGAATGGCACAAGGTACCACAATGCTACTAAGCCACACCACCAAGTTACTTTTCACCTTCTCGAGACCTGTGCTAAAATTTTCAGTATTACATGGATCCTCAGAAACACTATGTAAGAAATTATACCCAGTGCTATATGTATAGAAATGTGAGAGGAAATTAACACTTTGGCCACCATCTTGGCTTTAAATGAACTGCCATGTTCTGGTGGCATTTTACTTTGTGAGTACTTTATTACTGTTTGAGTTAAATGCAAAACATTGAATTGAAACCAAATCAACCAACCACCCCACATTCAGGGAGTTGCTCTGAAGGAGACATGACATCACCATTTTACATGGTGACTTTGTACCTGAGTACAGTGACAGGTAACTACTGTATAAAACCAATTAAATTCTACTTTTAATTTTATTATTTGAAACCCTGTAATTCCAAAGCTACTTTGTTTTTTCTCCCCATATTGATAGACCTGAAAGCAAAAAATCAAAACAAATGCTGTTGGATAACCAGATTAAAAAAAAAAAAAATTCTACTTACTTTTGAATCATATGCTGACTGCTGAATAACTTCAGGGGCCATCCAAAACGGGGTTCCAACAAAGGTATTTCTCTTAATTTGTGTGTCTGTTAGCTGCCCAGCAACTCCAAAATCAGCAAGCTTAACATCACCTTGCTCTGATAACAAGACATTGGCAGCTGCCAAGGGGAAATATTAACTAATTAGAATACTGTTTTATGGTTTTTAAAGGCATTAAGAAAGTAACATTTGAAATGCTGCACACCTTTTATATCCCTGTGAATTTTCTTCTCTGAGTGTAGGTAGTCAAGACCTTTCAAGATTTCCTTTAGCATAGTAGCAATCTGGAACTCATCAAATGGGCCAGCACGCAGCTTCGGAAAAAAGACACATTAAAATAATTTTAGTCTTGTGTCTAATTTTTGCCTTGCTTTGATTAAATTAAATCTTAAACCTGAAACAGTTCTCAAAATTAAAGAACTAACAAAATTAATGCAATATTCAATGCAATATGTCAGTAGTCTAATTGAAATAGGTGCCACTGAATTGATCACTTTCACATCCCCTCTTCTGCCAAAGCTCTTACTCCTCAAACAGACACTGTCTGTGCTCCCCTCAGCATGCAAAGCACAAGAAAAGCAACAACTAACTTGCCACAAAGTTGTACATTTCCCTACAAGCAGAAAACACAGCAAACTGAATTTTGCAATTTAGATTAAGTAAATTAAGAAAAACAGTTCATTTCAAAATAGATTAATCTGTTTACTGTGCGTTGTAAATTTAATGATGCAGTTTTCTCTTGTCCCAGTATTTTTGATTCCATGCTTGCTTTTGTATCAAGAACATAACATGCTACTATACAGCTGCTAATGGAATAAGTGCAAACTTAGCATATTAGAAAGCTATGCAAATAAAACAAAAGAAATTAAAGTGAGCAATCAAAAAAATACCAACACCACAGCACCAAAACAGTGAGAACCATGAAATTATGGTAAGGTAAAGTGAGGCAAAACTGAAATTTTATTCTAAAATTTGATTCCTCTACAGGTTCAGTGATTTAAAATGGCAATAGTAATAGCTATTTCCCTGTTTCTGACACTCCACAGAATACAATCAATTACTCAAAAGTTTTAGAGTATCTCACAGCCCCTGCCTCAAAAGGGCCAAGTTCTAGAGCTACAAACTACCACAAGCTACAGCTAATTACATGCTTTTGATGAGTTAATGTGATGCAATTTGATAAAATTTAAATAGATTTGTGAAGTCAAGCCCATACTTCAACTCTCACAGACAGGACCCCTGTTAGCAAAAATATAATTATTACCATTCTGTAATAGTGAAGACATGGTATTTTCCCTTCAGAATCACACAAAGACTGAGCTATATTATCTTACAGGAAAGGGTGGGTCTGTAGCATTGCAGCTGAGGCAGAGCTGCACTGAAACCATGGGGAAACCACATTCACACTCAGTGGGCTGTGCTTGTGCACTCTCCAGGCTACGCCCTCCATGAATGCCACACTATCTGAAGTAAAAGGCACTTTCATGCTTAACTGAAAATACCTGACCATGGAAAACCCAACATCTTTTAACCAGTTCAAATTAACTGTCTGTGGAACACTCCTCATTCATTCCTGAGAATCAAACCTAAAGGAAAACCTAAAAAAACCCTAATGGTTTTTACTGAACTGTAATGAATTCTACTTGGAGGAGGTGGGAAGTGATGGACAGAGGACCCCAAACCTCCAGCAAACATACAGCAAGAAAAGGACTTCTCAAACTAAAAAACCCCCGAGAACGAAAACAAATGGATGCTTCCTAATGCTTACACACAAAGAGCAAAATAGAAAAATTAACAGGAATTCAATGTGATAGGACTACCACTCAAATTCACACGTTTTAGACCATTACCACATAGCAGTGATGTAGTATCAGCTGCCTCCAGGTACTTATTTTTATAAAGTGATATAAAACCACAATGAAATAAAGTTCACTGATACTTGTAACGCAAAAAAAAAAGAAAAAATCATATACTTACAAGATCCAAAGCTGACCCTCCACCCAAGTATTCCATTATTATCCATAATTTTGTGCCCTGTAAAGGAAGGCATGAGTTGTCAAAGTCCAAGGCTGCCATAAAAAATTTATATATATTTCAACAGACTACCAGCATACTCTTAGGAAAAGGCAAATAGAGAGTTGTTAATCACCTAATTGTATGCAATTACTTTTTGTAGAATGATCACACAGGTCCTGTGAAGTCTAATATATTAATTAATAAGTTTGACTTCGGTATTTAAAAAAAGCAATGAAAAAACACCATCACGACCAATTTCTGCTAAATAGTGTCTAAAACACTTTCACTTAAAGAAATATAACTTAAGAGGGGGAAAAAGTGATTAAGCAGTGGTTTAAGTTTTAATTAAATACAAATAATTGTTTACAAGGGACCTTGAGAATATGTGAGTTTCTGCACTTCCTTTGTGGTGATGTCTCAACCTCTAGAACTGAAAAATTATTCTAACACTGATTTCTAGGTACTGACTTTGTTGTTGGCTTGTCACTACAAAAGGTGGCTGGTTCATAGAAACAAAGCTGGAAGCACTTAGCAAATCTACAGACTACTTCTTGCTAGAGTCCCCTCAAAAGACAAAACTCAAATATGAATCTGTGTGATACTAGTTGAGAAAATTTTGTGAATAAATATATTTATTTAAAATAAAACCCAGTTATTAAAAACACTCAACTGAACCACAGCTGGTGAAGTACCACACACACTGTATAAGTTTTCAGCAAATATTTATCAGTGCTAGTTTCTCATTACAGAGCACAAGCTTAGGGCAGGAGTACTTTTTAAAGCCTCTTGCATTCTCCATTGTATACTTTCCCACCCTATGGCTTGCCCAGTGATGGAAATCTAAAGAAAACCCAGCAAGCAAATAAAGGTGCAGTTTCTGAAAGCACCACATCCAATCATCCTAACAAAGTCTGCTCTATTAGATTCATACTAAATTTAAAAACCACACCATTTATGAGAGTCTATTCCAATATTATGATCTCAGCAGGGAAGGGCTGGCTAATTTTAGAAGTTTTTATAAAGCCCAACTTTGTCAGCTCAGAAGACCTGCAAGGAACTCCTGTTCAAGGCAAACATTGTGGTTACCAGACATGTTTGGAGAATTTGACTATTACTTGAAAACAGAACAGGGTGAAAATGAGTAAGTACTGTTTCTCAAACAATGTCTCAAAGAAATTGCTTCTATCCACTGCAATTGGGTGTGGGTATTTTCTAGCCAGGCATGAAGAACCTTTTTCCTAGCTATTTTCTGTCAGCCAAGTATAAATAGACAGGGCAGAACAACCAGGATCTTTAGATTGTCTCAAAGCTTTGCCACACAAAGTGCTGCACAATTCTGATGGAAGTCTCTGGATGTCACTGTAGGATTTCTTCATATTTAAATCTGAAAAGCTGAGAATAACTTCAGGTTTGTTTTAATTGCAAAAGAAAAGAGCAAGGTCAGATGGCTGTAACAGTTAAAAGGCTAGATACTGAAAACCTTGGTCTAAATGGCACAAATAAGGAGAACAGTAATTGAATTCCAGTCATCAAGAGATTTATCTCTATGGTACTGCTGGAAATTCCAGCTGAAGCACTTCATCAAGAGCACTTTCCAAATTTGTGTAACCAGAACATGACAGAACTACAGTAACTTTTAATACTTTTAATCTTTTTCTTGCCTGAACTGGTAGGGGAGTAATGCATTTTGACAAGCCATTAAGCTGGAGGAAAACACTCATTTCAGCTATCTAACCTAACTTATCTAGGGGACCCTCCACGCCCAATGGTTTATTAATTGAGATGTTAATTGCAATCCAAGTACAACAGGGGATGAGGAGACAAATTTAGATCCTGACCTCCTACACATATGAAATAGCTACAAATACCTCCAACAGGACTTAATTTATCTTACAACCAAAAAATCTGCAATACAGCTGAAGCTCATATGATTCTACCCACATCAGTGAAAGCCACGATACAAAACTAAAACATTTTATTATTGTACATGAATATGTTTATCAAGGTGCATTCTCTGACTGTATATATGCTTGCACATCACCTACCAGTTTGTTCAGAAAACACTATTGATCTTGCCAGACACCCAAGGAAAATTTAGAAAAAAATTGCTAATATCTAAGCTTTAAGGTTAATTCAATGGGAAACTCCCATTTGAACTTTAAGACATCTCACATTACCATGATTGATATAGGGCTTTTGTACCCTTTTGTGTCACAATAACTGGCATTAAATTCAACCTCAAGGAAGATGACCTTGCCATCTTGTATCAATGATAAGGTTTTTCAAGACTAAAATACCTAAAATACTAAAACAGACAAGTAACATTGCATTGCTAGGAAAACTATTAAAGGACTGTCCATACTTTTAAAATCCCATTTACAGGTTGGATATACAAGCTGTAGCTAATGAACAGCTAGGCTGCAGAATGCCACAAGTTAGTAAGTCAAGTAACTGAAATAAAGACACTCTTCCTTTCTGCCTTTCAGCAGCAGGGGCATCTGGGAGAGCCTGCAGGCAGCTGGCAAGCCCCAGGCTCCCTAGGACTGGGGCTGAAGTGCATGCTGAAGTGCAAAGAAACTGTCAAGATACAGAATACGTAGAACAAACCTTATCATTGGTACAAAAAAAAATCTCCCATCTGAAATGTTTGCAATTAGAACCCCCTCACAACTACATTTCTTCTTCCATGTTTTAGTTGTAACAACTTTTAGCTATCAACTATCTTGCCAGAGGGAAAACTCAAAACCTACAAAATTATGACAAGAACAATCTGCTTACTCTAAGCTTAGTTAGAGTAAGCAGTAAAAAGAGTTAGAGTAATTGGTTAAAAAAGAGTAAGTTACAACAGAAGATGTTCCATTACAGTTCAAGTGGATGAACTATGGCTTACATGATAAAACTGAAGCCAACACGTGGTCTCAGCAGTGATTTCTTCAAAGTAGAAACTATAAAATTTAAAGATTTAAGACAGATCTAGATTACTGAACTAGAGAAATATCAGTTAAGTGCTGTAGGCAACCTGAATGCTTTTGCACTGAGGGTTTGCTTTGGTATTTAGTCAGGAAAATACTAAGACTCTGAACACTGTAAAAACTACAAACATTTCTTATGGCATTTCTACACCTTCAGACAGAGCTACATGCATGATTAATACACTTTAGTAAACTATTTCTAGTTCATAAATCATGATCTGAAACACAGCACACTGGCTCAACTGTTTTGTTTGCCTGGAAATAAAGATGCAAAAGAAAAAAAAAAACTCTTTGAATTTGAAATACCTTTTATTTACCCTATGCTCTTTTTAACCTTTATCTTAAAAAAGTATTTCTAGGAATTTTTCAGTGATCTTTATAAATAAATTGAAGTATCCAGGAATAAACATATGGGACCATTATGAATGTGAACTTCACAGTACTTATATCCACTGCAAACTGCATCTGATCTCTGCAGTCTAGGATGTGGCTTTGTAAGAAGTATGACATCTTATTTTTCAGAATTTACCTCAGTATTCTTTAACCTTACACAGTCATTTGCTACACAACTGTACCCATCTCATTGTTTTAAAGAGATACTAACACTGTACAGAAAAATTGAATCCTGAATTAAGTACTACACACTTTAACAATTAGGCTGACAGCCACTCTCAAAGAAATAGCTAATAAAAAGTTCCCAGCTAGATCAATCAAGTAAAAAAAACAACCAACCAAAAAGTAGACAGACACAACTATCAAAATGCCTGCTATTACTAAAATGAAAAGATTCTTTATACACTGAACAAAGCCAAGACCCTCTTTCCCCTGAGAAGTCTCAAGCTGAAAGATCTTGAACTAGCAACCAGGGATTAATCTAATCTAAGAACAATTTAGATAGAAGATAATACTTTAAAAGTTGCTTTATTTATTTTTAATTACAGAATTAAAGGTATTCATTTATTTGTGAACATTTTTATTCATTTACTCCGGGAATAGCAAGCAGCAGAATTACCTATCATGCTACTCTGGGATGGAAAACATTCCTATGAACATTTTTTTACCTTTTTTTTTTTTAAAGAGGAATTTCTTAAATGAATGAGAAAGTAAACAAAATTCCACAAACACCTTCCCAAACTCCATGCACAAAAATTTTCCTTCCCCAAAAACTTTCCAAGTGTGAAAAGTAAACAAGAGATCAGCATTAATCTTTCAGAATGTATCCATTTAGAACAGAAATGGAAAGAACTCACAGGGTGGTTAGGAGAGTACTGCTGCATTAACATGATCCTACATTTGCCAAGCAATTTTTTTTAAATAAAAAAAAAACCAAAACTAAGCAGAATTTAATAGCTGTATAGCACTGATAGAATAATTAGACTTTACTTTCCACACCTATATTGCTGTAAATAATGATAGGACTATTTTCTTTCCCTATCCAATCCATAACTTATAAAGCTTTTTCCACCACCCACCTCTGAGAAAACAAAGAACAAACAAAATAAATCCCCACCCAATCAAAGTTTAATTCCTCCATTCATAGCTGAAATCACTGTTCAGTTCGGAGATTTCACAAAACACTTTTCCAAGCAAAAACACTGACAAGTAAAAACACTTTCCAAGACTTTGACCTGTTTGTACTTCAGGGCAAACAACTGGGCTTTTACAGCACAAAGCTTAAATGATAGATATGCAGAAGAATAGAATTTAGGACTTAGCTCATCACAGAAAATAATGGACTGTAAAAAAGACTGATCATGTCTGGATCTGCAGCAGCATTTGTGCACTGCTCCAGGGGAACCTTACTAGTTGAACTTGAAGTTATCTTGAGATGAAGCTGCTTGCTTTAATATGCTGTGATGGTAGAAAGTAAATCCTACTTCTCAGACATTTATTACTTATTCACAGACACAACAAAAATCCCACCAATTGAGCCCAATACAGAGAAGCAAAAACAGGTTATCAATGGCAATTTGTATGTTTACTCAAGTGTGAAGAACTCACAGTAAACAGCAGAGCAAATACAGCTGTCTTACATTAGCCAAAATGAGAAGTTAGCATTTGGAGTACACTAAACATACTGGAAATATTGAAAAAAAAACTTGCCCACTTAGTTTTAAAATATAAAAGATTAAATATTTTTGCAATTTAAATGGAAAAAAGCAAAATATACAAAGAATATTACTAAAATTCTGCAAATATTTTTATGTATCACTGAAAGATACAGCACAAGCGTGAGACAGAGAGCACTTATCAGAAATCTGTCTCTAAAATGTACAAAACCCCACTACACCTTAAGAAAGCAGAAATGCTGAGAGGGAGACCAAGCACCAAGAAACAGAACCAACCAGAAAAACCTTCCAAACTGAAGCAAACAAACCAAAACCAACAAAAAAACCCATGTTTAAACACAAGCAAACAACCCCTCCCAGATACTTAATATACTCTGAACTATCACTAAAACTTTGGCTTATATTAAATGTTTTTAGGGATTTTTTAAAAAGTCACCTAAAATATGTCAGCAGTACAAAATATTTAAGCAGTACTTAAGGTGAAAAGTTTTACTCAACATTTTGGTTTTCTGTAAGTTTTCATTTTTGTTTGTTTGTTAAATTATGCCTTAGATAACATTTCACACAGTGGTTACATAACTCTGCTGATGTCAGTGTTACTTTGTCTCAGGCCTACTAAGCTGCATAACTGCCAACACATTTTACATGATGCAGAGTTTCTTTCCACACCAGAACAGCTTTTGCTTCTGTAACTATGAAGGTGTATTTCTTTTTCTCAGAAAGGCCACAAAATTGTGCTAGGGATTGTAGAGGGAGGAGAGAAAACCAAGGCCCAAAAGCAATGGCAAAAAGAATCCTTTATCAACTCTGTTAATATTTTAGCCATTTTGTGCAAATCCCAGGCCCAAAGAGCAAGCAGCAAAGAGAGAAAAATGAAGTGAAAAACTCTGTTCAAAGAAAAATAAAAACCTACTAAAAATGCCAAGCTGGCATGATAAATCTTCCTTAATTTCAGATGATTTTTGTAGCAGCATTCTTTGTGCAATATTATACATTACCTTTAAATATGATCCATAGTATTTTGTTACATAAGGACTATCACACTGACTTAAAACAGTTATCTCTTGCTGTATATCTTCTATTTCATCTTCTGCTTCCTCAAGGTCTATGATTTTTATGGCAACCACTTGCTGTGTCCGATTATCAATTCCTTTGAAAACCTCACCAAAGGAGCCCTTCCCAATGCGTTCCAATTTTGTGAATAGTTCTTCTGGGTCTGCTCTGTGGTTCTAGAAAAAATAAAAAAAAAAAGGGAAAAAAGACACATGAGTTGCCTAATTTACTTCCAAGTTATTAGCCCTCATTACTCCCCAAGAAGCACACCATCCTGATTTATCATCATCAGAAGGGTTGTATCAGGTAAATTTATTCCCTACACACTAACTTCCAATTCAGCTATTAGTTACAGAACATACATTATGCAATTCTGTCAGAGGTAAGTGAGCCTTACCAGGGAGGGAGTCAGGTACAAACCTCATTTTACTTCCTCTCATAACCACCCTTTAAAGAATAGAGCTGTTCTTAACATTAATCCTGTCTGTGCAGGAATTCAGAAGATTGGGGAATGCAATTACTGGCACAGGACCACCAACAACATCATCCAGGCAGAAAAGGTTGGGCTTCCCACCTGGCCAAGAGCTGGAGCAGGCACAGCTCCCTGTCACGTAACACAGTGAGGGGTGCCAGGAGAGGATGGAACGACTGCCAGGGCCTGAGATCAGGTGAGACCAGGTGTCTTTGGGGCAGTTAAAAGTGATGACAGAAAGATGAGCCAAAGGAACAGAGGCGTTCAGCAAGGAATGAGAAGCTGTTGTGGAGTGCTGGACCCGTGGCACTGCTTGGAACCAGCTGGTATCACCACACGTGCTTACAGAGGGGAGCAGAGCACTGCTGAGGACACTGATGGTTTGGAATCTCTGCTGAATAACGACTCTCAAAATCACCAGAATGGCTATTATAAAAATATTTTACATTTCTTAGTAGTCAAGTAGATTTTTTAGTAGACAAGTAAGTAAATTTCTTAGTAGACAAGGAGTTAGGAGGGCAACAAAAAGGAAGGAAATTCTCATTTTCCCTTCAAGACAAAGCATGCTATGTAGCTTAGAGAACCTTGCATATCCCAACATCAGAGCACTGGCTTTTGAAAGACATGGATGACACACTTCACAGTTTAACAACAGAGAACTTGAGATCAGAGGACAAAAGTTTACAGAGAAATGTTTTGAAGAGTTCAGACAGACACACCAAAAGAACAGAACAGCCCATGCTTTGGAGAGCAACAGAATTAAACACCTTACTGCTATCAGAATTGGGCAACTGACTGCACGAATCAGTGTTGAATAAAGAAACATCCCTGCCTGGAAAAAACCCTCTAATTCAGTAAGAAATTTTGAAAATATGGAAGAAATGCCTTGCTCTGCATTTCACTCACATTCCAAAAGTCAGAAACAGCAAAAGAAGTGGCAGGTTTGGCAAAAGCAGACATTTAACCTAAAGCACAGATTACCCTACACAACCAAATACTCAAGTATCAACATGAAACTCCAGAAAATAACTTTACATTGGTGTTCTTGCAAATTCCTAAGAAAATCTTTACTGGGAAAAAAAAATATGCATTAGTACTTTAAGCTAGTCCAAAATGGACAGTCCCATTTTCTTACATCTGGGCCCTTACTGCTGCTTCTTCCCTTTGACCAGAACCAGAATTTATTCCACAATATGGTGAAATGAATCAGGAAACAGATTTAGCTAAGAGTTAACCATATGATTTTCCAGGTTTATTTTCAGCTGAATCAGTTCACTGCTCACATATACCAAGCTGTTATTTCTGTTATCACAAGAGGAGGGAACATGAATTAGTACAGCAGATTCATACTGATCTGTGGAGGTAAGATTTTGCAAACAGACAAGACACACTGCTTCTCCTGAGCAGCACATTACAGCTGTGGAATGAGGAATTTCCCTTTTGTCTATAATGAGCTCATTGCTACTCTACTCCATTAAAAACAATTTCTAGAAATAGTTAACAAAAAATTGTAGTTTCTTCTATTCTTCTGATAGAGACAGTGAATGACCTAAAAGATGAACAAATACACAATCAAAGCAAATGGAAAAAAAAAAAAAAAAAAGGAAGAACCTATTTGGTCTGAAACCTGGAGGAACTAGTTTTGTTTTACTGGGAAAGGAAACGACTGAAGCCTTCAGGTGCTCATAAAGCTTTTAGTTAAAATGGTCAGAGAAGAGCAGTAAATCTTGAGACTGTCCAAAGACAGACACATTGCTGTACCCTGCTGCACCATCTCCTGCCATCATTTCATCGCTAAGAGTAAAAACAATTTTAAAAAAAAATCAGAATTTAAAATCTATTTTTGGGCGTGCTCTAAAAAAATTATTGTATGGACAGGTATGGCAAAAGCAGCGGTAACTGCCACTCTGCCACTCAGCCTTTCCCTGATGCCAGATAAGATGCCAAACTGTCCTCTAGCCAGGAATCATTTCTCAACTGCATTAGTTACAATAAGGAATAATTATCTGATAGTTCTCAATTTACAATAAACAAAGACACACACTTCCAAGAAACAAGAGAGATGACTGGAAAAACTTTTTATTAATGGTTAAATACTCATCTTCACAGAAACTAGCTTCAATTTAAGACATACTTGGAATCTGGGATTTCAGGAGTCATTCATACTAATTTGAGATTAAACCTGTCAGGTACTTCCAGTCAGATAAAAGAAAAGCAATTTAGTAACAGACATGCTCAGCTAATCCAGCCTTTCATAAATGTCTGATCACCTCAAAAGGCAACACTTGGATTTTGCTGGGGGAGAAACCTTAAGCAGAAAACTCCACTGGGCTCCTCAGTACAAAAGCACATCACTCCATCCTATACACCTACTTAACCACCATCAACAGAACAAACTAGGCCTACAAATTCCCTCCCCCAAGTACTTCAGGTGAATCAGAGCTTTAAAGACTATTTTATCTTCCAACAACTCCTGATGCCATTATGTCTGAGTGCTGGAGTACAGGGAGATCAGTCATGGCTGGACTTCCCAGTGCTGCAGAACTCCATGTACATATCCCTGGGAGGAGGAGGTGGAACAGAGGGCCATCAAAGGGGAACAAACTGTGCAGGACTACTTGGGGAAACAGTCACATCTTTCTATTCTCAGAAAATCCTCTCACAGCAAGCTAAGTCAGCTTTACAGTTTCTGTTACTCACAGAGGCTGACAAGAGACTGTAGGACACTCCAGGATAAGGACAAATATTTCTGACCAACTACAGCTAATACTGAGATAATGTCCTTTGGAAAGACTTCAAACTTGTAACACTACATAACTTAAAACATGGCTTGAGAACAAAGACTGCATTTTGAAACAGATTTGCTTTTACCTTTCTTAATTTCCTTGTCTTTAAGTCTACTGTTCTACAGGAATGTTTTTGTGTAACTTACAAAAACAAAACAAGAATTTAAAAGACTGCTCCGTAAACAAATGTATAGAAAAGGATGGAGACATATTTTATACAAATAGAAGTATATATTTGTGTATACACATCCTCAATACATACCAGTAAATTTCTGCAACACAGCTGCCAGCTAAACTTCTAATATGGTAGAAATTAAGATTTTTAATACTATTTACACTCCTGAGCAAAACCACCCATTGTTATTCCTTGTTGCTTCACAGATTTTTCACTGAAATGGAAAAAAGCTTTGAAAGATGCCTGCATGAATAACCAGTATTTTTTTTTTTAATATATATTGGTTTCCATGGGAAGCCATGTCTGTTGGGCAGCAGATGGTAACAACACAATAAACAGTATATGGACTCCATCATCACCTCTCCAAAGATAATACCTATAAGTGGACAAATCAGGCAGAGAATGTCTTGCTCTTTCCCTCCCCAAGCCCAGTTCCAGACAAAAGCAGCAGCAAGTCTGACAAGCACAGGCACATCCACATGCCAGCTCCAGTCCCGCTGGTGTGACTAAGAGCAGCAGCACGAGCGTGACAACACAAGCCCTCTCTGCACCCTCTGCACCGTTTCCAAGTGCACCATTTCACCAGCCCAGCACAGCACACAGCCTGGGGCCTTCAGGAAATCTCTCCTCCTCTCTTATTCAACCTTGCATCACCACTGTATGTGTTTATACACATCTGTATGTGCACACAAAGTCACACAATCTGGCTCCAAAAGGACCACAGGAGGTCATCCAGCCTGACCACCTGCTGAGAAGCCCCAAATAAAAAGCACTATAGCATCATTTTTCCCAGCATGCTTTTTTTTTTAACATGATTTTTGCCAGTTGTTGTGTCAAGCATTCTGTCAATCTGGCTTATATAACCTCTTTCCTTTAATTCCAATAAACACATGTTTCTGAAGCAATGTCCTGGCTGTGTTCTGCTACAAGATTGATTTGCTGACTCACCTTTTCACCTCTGACCCTGTCATGTACCTGTTCTTCAAATTCTGAATTTTTCCTTTAAAACAAGCTTAAAACATACTGAATATGTAACTTCCAAGATTATACAGAAAGCTAATGACACAGACCAAATCAGAAGAAACACTATGTCAGGCTGTGTCTGGATCTGCCAGTACAGGACAACTCTTTTACAGAAACAGGTCTTCTGAAAATGCTCATTGATGAATTTCATTCAAAGGCACTGAACACAATTGAATAAAAAACAAAACTTCAAAAAATCTTGGACAAAGACTGAATTAATGCTTTGATTCCAACAAAAAAATCAAGAACCCAACATCCTCTACGATTCCTAAAGCAACAATTTTAACAGTTCTGTGAGATTTCTTCTAAATAGTCTGTCAGTGTGAGAACACATATCCTCTTGTCTTAACAGTATTTCTAAAACCTGACTGAGAAATGCTGTTACACCATGACGACTCTGAGGCATCTCCCAGGGTTTATCTGGAACAGAAATTCCCTTAGAATTGTACCACTGCTGCAGAGCAGCTCACCTACACTTACACTTCCATTACCCAAATATGCATTAAAAGAAGATATAATAATTAGTTCAAAGGATTTTATAAAAGGTTGGTAAGAGAAGCCCATAGAGTGTTTACTCATGTTTTTCAAGCACCCACTACTATGGCAGCCTACAGTCCCTGGTATCTTTGGAAGCCATCAGAATTACCTGTGTTTAAAAGACTGTAATTTCAAGCAATTCCATCTGCAGGCATTTAGCTGCTCTCAGATAAAGCACCTCTTAAATTTTTATTCTGTTCAGACCCCCCAAAAATAAAATTAAGAGGGGGTAAGATTGACAAACCTGATAGGCTACAGTACCTTCTTAAGAGTAATGTGTTAATCAACAGATAGTCTTCTTTATCTCTTGCCATACATTATCTGCATAAAATTTCAGATATTTTACATCTATATATATACACACACTAATTATACCCCATGCATGTTAAAACATGTAACAATATTTATTCACATAAATTATATATTTTCATATTTAACTTGCATAAGGAAGTTACCCACAGAAACTGTGCCATAAGCGTGTGTGTGTGTGTGTGTGCACATAAAAATTTAAACAGTTTGAAGTTAATGAAGGCACAGGTGCAGATTCATTACTTAAAAAGAATAAAAAAAAAATGAACTTGCTGACATTCAAGACAAGGGTAGAACCTGTAGACATCTCTTCTTCTTCATTGTGAACATATACACACTTTTTCCCCAGCTATTTTGGCATGTAAATAAACTGTTGTTTCCCTGCAGTCTTGTTCAAGACTAAGATATCAGAATTTGATTATATTTACTGGAACTGTATGATACAAATGCAGAGAATATTACTTTAACAACAAAACAATTTGATTTTATCAAGTTTTTACATTATCTACAAGTTTTTCTACTCAGTGGGTAATAAAAACTAGATCTGGATTTTGCTGTCCTTAAATGCGACCTGACCTGAGTTACACCCTTTATGAAACATCTCTCTTATCTGACAAGGCCAAGATTCATTGCCATTTTTAGTGAGAACCTAGGGAACTTCAAATAAAAGCAAAAACAGCAAGTAAAAACGTTTGTAGCTTTGTTTTCATCAAGTTAGCCATAAGGTGAGCTGCTTGAGAATTTCTATGACTATCAAAACTCTAAAATCAGCATTCAAATCCACCTATTGTCAGATTTTGAAGGAAAGAATTACCTTCATATTCAAACCACCTCTGACCCATGGCAGACGCGAGCTGTCAATTGTATGTTACACTGGAAATGGAAACCACTGAACTCACTTCCTCTATTCTTAGCTTTTCTTTCACACACCATAAAGCAGCTTAGGAAAAAGCACAAATAAGCACAAAAAAAGACTAATACCATATGTCGCAAAGATTAGCTCTTTGACACAGGCAATTTAAAAAATTTACACCAATTATTTATAAAGAGCACTCTGCAAGGAGGAAAGGAAACAAAAAACAATTTCCCATGACAGTGAGTTTCTCTATAACTGATATCCTACACATCTTACAGTCCAAATGGAATCCCACTTGGCTTCTATTCTATGCATCAATACCTTTTAACTACCTAGTATATTTTTAAAATGTCCTCAAACCACTGCATACCGCTGCATTATCTCCAGTCTGTTCACATCTCTGAGGAGCACAGCCTATTAAAAAAAACCAGAGAAATTACGGTGGGGGGGACACACAAATTACATGATTGAGTCTTTAGTACAATTTGAAAAAGATGTGAGTGGCTGAATGTTTTCTAGCTAGAAGCATGGACATCCTGAAATGGAGACAGAAATCAGTTCAAGGTATCAACAGGTTCTGTTGTCCCAGTGTATCAACTAACTCTGTTCTGCATTTATTAAGAGTTCAACAAACTGATCTTTCACAAGTTTCATCTTCTCTGTTGAACAGTGCAGGACAAGTGACTGCTGAATGAGTTACTTATCCACCTCAATGAACTAACCTGAATCAGAAGACAGAACATAAAGGACTACTGCAGCTTCTCTTTGCTTAAGAACACTTGTATCCCTCTCCATTTTAAGAACTGCTTTGTAAAATGTACTCTGCAGAGAGACTTCAAAGGCCACATCTATTAGGAATATGGAAAAATAACCATTTATGGGCTGCAGCCTACTTTTAGCAGTGTGCCTTTCCTTTTAGCACCCGCCTGCTTATCAGTACACAAACAAATTTTTTTTTGCCACACCCATTTAAAGGAATAACCATGTCAGAACTCTGCCAGCAATAACCTATATCACTACAGCATTTCAACCATTTTCCTAATATTTAAAGACAGCTAAGTAGCAACTGTTACATAAATTTGACAGGCCTTGTCACTCTAGAAGCCATTTTAGCATTTCCTGTGTAAGTTAGGACTTGATACACAGACCTTCGTCCTGTAAATAAGATTAGAATTATACTACAAGCCAGCTAGAACACAAATAACAACAAAATCCAGGTTTTTAACTTGCCAATTCATAAACTAAAAAGTAGTAGAAAGACCTCAAGTATGACACACATTAGCACTTTTGCTAAATCTCTCCAATGAAGAAGTCATTACTTATTTTCAGGCCAAACAAAATTAAAGTGAGGCACAAACATGCTAGTTGAAAAAGGATGGCTCCAAACCACAGTGTGGGTGGGTTAAAGAGCAGGCCACAAGTTTAGCTACCACAGATAAGGCTCCAGGCACAGTGACTGCCTGCAATGCATCCTAAGTGGGACCCCATACTTAGAGGGTATCACTATTCCTCTAATCTGGGGAGGGACCATTTGGAGAAAGGAAGGCAAACAGCAGTCTACTAGAATCCTACAGCTTCTGTCCTCTCCCCTAAGGCTAGAGGACCACAAGCTTGAAAGCTGTACCTTCTTCTTGAACACTGGCCCTTGATCATATCAATGATAATGGACCTGAAGCTACAAAAAGCACACAAAGAAAAACCAGAAATACAACTGCAAAATGAGCTGCAAAGAAAGAAACCTCTGCTGCCAGAACCAACCTGCCCGTTTCAGGAAACTCCTTTTTCAATTACTTTGCAGCTCATTCATAGCATGGCAAAGCATCTCATTACATAAAAGGCAAGAGGAAGGGGGAGGGGAGGAAAAGAAACACCCCGGAGAAAAAAAAAAGAATCAGATTCTTCTTGCCAACTAGGCTAGAATAAAGCTGTGCAGGAATGTAAAAATGTTCTTGCTATGACCAGCTGCCAGATGACACCTTCCTAGGTGAGAGATCAATAGCAAGAACATTTTGCTCCCCTCATAATTCTCTATGTTTTTAACTGATCTACATCAGTAGAAATTCAATCCTTTTACTCAGTGTTTTACACTTAGGCATGCTACAACACTCATGGTCGCTTCAAGCTGTACACTGTTTTTATTATTCTGCATTCAGCTCCCAACACAGAAGCCACCACTGAAACACAAACTGACATCTAGCAAAGCATAGAACCCTCTGATCCTCCCCCAGTCAACATTATTCAGATATTCACAACATATAACAGTACCCAGTTGAGAGGAAAGCCTGCAAAAGATTGGGGAGCAGGAGGAAACAGGAAAAAACCCTCCATTCTCCAGGACTGAACACATGGTTCTTGAATTCTGGTTCATATAAACAGTGAAGCCACTCTGGGCTCTCACACTTTCCCTTCCAAGGCTCAAATGCGAAACCTGCAGATTTCTGCACATTTCTCATTCCTTTTTCTCCTTCACTGATGCACAGAGAATTTATGCAGAACCATGACAAACCTTGTCAGAAAGCTTTTTCAGATATGCTGCCTCAATCAAGACCATTCAAATCCAGATTTCAGCAACACAAACTTGGATGCACACTTCCAAAAACTGCAGCTTTTTGCAATTCTTCGAAGTTTTCCTTATGAAGATGGAACTAAGTTGAAGCCATGCTCTCTCCTGAACTGTGAACCTAATCAATATAGCCCATCTCTGCAAAAACACATGCACAAATTATGATGAAGAATGAGACCAGCAAGCTACTGCTACCTTGTCAGTACCTGTATTAATAGTGTCTCTGATTCAGTTCTTTTTGCCAAATCTCTTTAGCTAGCAATCCTGTGGCAGAGATTTCAGTGAGTATCACCAGGTGGGCACCCTTCCCAGTAGATTTAAGTTTCTCCTTCAGAGCTAAGGAGTGTGCTCAGTGATCCTCAACTAATCAGCAGAACAGACATGTTCCAGAAGAACTGCAAGAAGTTTAAAGAACAAATGACAGTTCTTTAAATAAATGCGGGTGAGGCAGTATTAGGAAGGAATTTTCTTTCAAGTTATTGTAAGAAAGAAATAGCAGGATTTGGAACAGCAACTCCTGACGCAATAGATACCTCACCAACTATTTCTTTGAAGACACCATACAAGCAGACACTACAGCATGACAAAAAATATTAACCACAGAAGATTTCAAAACCACCTTTGTACCATTCATCTCCAACCTCATCTTCCCAAAACCCATTTCTGAATGCTTTTGTCACTTACTAAATTAAGTCCCTAAGAATAAATAAGAGGCAAAACAACAGTGTCTTACAATTTTCCAAATTTCATGACTTCTAAATCTGAAGACAGTTACTAAAGAGAAAACAAGTGGTACTTTTACTACTGGTTTTAAAATTCAGCCTTTCATTTTTATAGATGACTGAAAGCTGAGGCTACTACTCTTGGCTATCTTCACCAATACATTTCACAGGTATCACAGGACAAATGCTGATGTAGAGGCATACTCAGTCACACATACACCTCCTGGTGTACCACCAAGTTTCTATATAGAAAGAAACATTCCTCCCCTCAAAATACACACCTAAATAAAAAACCGCAATACATTACTGGATTATTGCTTGCTATACATTCTCCTTTTGGAGAAAAAGGAGAAAAACAAGACAAAGCTTTCATAAAGACTTGTAAAGCTGAGAACTGGAGTTCAAAAAGAGCCAGTGCAAATATATTCAATGTTAAAATCAGAATAAAATAATGATATCCTTTTAAAAGTTAGAACTCTATTTTCAGATGTAATGTGTTTACCTTTGGGAAAATATTATTCTCTGCCCAAACCTGACAGTGTATGACGGTACAGAACAGCACAGAGATTAAGGTGAGCTGGTTTATGTGCTCTCTGCAGCTTCAGCTTGTCTGCCTCTGAATTCCAAGTCAAAGCACTCAATGTTTCTATGAAATTGTAAAATATGCACAGAAAATACTACTCCACGACTGGACTTTTTCTTTTAACCTTGACAAAAGCATCTGTTGAATTCCAGGTGACTATAGCTGCACGGCTCCCATGTACTGAATACTTTTCAGAGCTCTGTCTACTCTCCTCCTTGACACCAGTTATACAGTAGACACCAGTTATACAGTACAAGGATGACTGAGCCATACTTTTCTTGCCACCAGAGTAACTTACCACGAGGCATAAGAGGGAAGAACCAAGTTCAGCTAATACAGCCTGAGCTGATTCAGGAATCTACTATTGGATACAACAGAGCTCGTAGGCCCTGCACAACCAGGAAAGGAACAACTGCAGTGTTGAATTCCACAAATATTTTGTGCTTCAAGCAGAAAAGAGGCTTGTTCTCCATAAGCCTTAAAATACTGTCTTCCTGCAGTCTACCTGCACCACAGCTCAAAGTACCAATCAAAGAACTGAAACTGGAAAAAACACTACAGTCCACAGCAACTTAATCATAAGACATCAGTTTTCTAGGCACTGTGGAAGTCTCCTAGTGTCCAACAAGTGCTAGACTTTCCAGTTTCCCTTAAGTAAGACACATTTCTAAATAGTAAAAGTTTAAAGCCTTTTCAAATTTGCTGTAGAAGCATCAGGATACAGCTCAGTTCCTAGGAGAGGAATAAATTAAAAGAACCTTGAATGCATCTGTCTTTGAAGGTTTGAAAGTTTCTCTAATATGCACTTTCTGAACATTTAAGTATTTTACAGTAACAGACTGCTTACTCTTAACAGAAGTCATATTCTTTTAACTTCAGTGCAAAAGGTTTACTAGAAATCTGACACGCTTCCAGACCAGCTTTAGGTACCACACATTTCTAGATGTGCACTAACTTAAGAGAAAATGTGGGTTTTTTTCTAGGGCTATGAAAAAGACCACTTACAAAATTAAACACTACCTCTCATCTTTCTCTATTCACCCAACTAAGCATTAAGTGATCTGCCCCTGAGCAGCCTGCAGGGAGGGGCTCTCCAGCTGCCAGGCTCAGGCCGTTCAGTGAGCAGTGCCCTACGGCCACTCTGTTAACTGGCAGCACAGAGAGCAAAGCTCACCTTGACATCCAAGTTTTCATTTAATCAAGCATTCCTTCAATTGTGAATCAGAGTACACTGCCTGACAGGTCACATGCTCCTGGCTGCTACACTTTTAGAGGAAGTTCGGTCCTTTATTGTAAGATAGCCTGAATGCCAACAAAAACAGATGGAGAGCAGCTCTAAACAACCTTTCTGGCTGTGCTCAAAACCACTGTCATACAGCATCAGGAGATATCAACAAAGCCATGAGAAAGGAAACAGAAAGCGTTTAGATGAGTAGGATAGCAGAGATAATGGGACATAAAGCCCCAAACCAAAGACAGGTTCCCCAAACATAAAGCCCAGGTTCCAAAGACACACATACTAACAAAATATATAAATGAGAATAATCAATATTTCCATCAGTTAATAAATTAATATTTCACATAAGTTAATTAATATCAATAAATTAATATTCTAATTGGCATGACAAATTAGAACAGGAAAAGGTTAAGTTTATACATTAAAACTCCACCAGCTAAAAAAGGCATTTATTACTTGAGTGATGCTCCAGCAAATTTACAGACTTGTTTAGAAAATTTAAATGCTGACATTGAAAAGTAGCCTCCCTATCCACCTTAGAAAGGTTAATTGTTACTCACTTGCAAGAGAACAGTTTCCAATCTCTTTTATTTGTACAGGGTTTTGGAGCATTGTGTGAGATGCTGCCAAGAACATAAGTTCATCAGAAACATATCAATCTCAAATGACATCCTTGAAATGTTCCGATCACTTGAAACAAACAACCCTCTGAACTGTGTACTCTGTCTGCTGGGCAATACAGGAGCACTTAGGACTAATAATAAATAAGGGGTCCAACACCTTCTTCACTCCAGCTGTTTTCAGCACCTGGGCTGGTTAAGACACAGGCAACATGTCTCTTGCAAGCTGTATCTACAAATGTTCTGTAGGAGTTCATTCCTTGAAGACAGTGCTGGTGAACAGGTTTCTCACTGTGAGATCTGAAAGCATTCCAGACTAAGAACCAGTTTGAATATTTTTATCCGAAGGAACAAAATTACTGTGACATTACTGAATAAAACCTCAAACCTGACAATCAAGCTTACTGCAAACTGTGCTTCCTGTAACCAGGACACCTTAACTGTGCTCACCATCCTTTCCATTTTCCATCTCATCTGTGATTCTGTGTAGAATGTCATAATTTGGGTGTCATATTCAGCTTCAGACCACTTACATCATACATACACTGAGTACTTGGATCTTACTGAATGGGCTTAGGAGTTTGGCAGCTGGCTGGCTGAGTTACCACTATACAACTGCATCAAGTGGAGCCTTTCCAAAGGAGCAAGGAAATTGAATGTGTTTAGGAAGTTGTTTGCAGAGGTAAGAATTGTTAGGTATAAAATCTGTTTTTTTCAGGGACACAAGACAAGTTAAACAGAATGCAACCACTACATAAACAAATGGCTCTATAACTACTCATAAGGGCAACAGATAATACCACCTCTGGGTCTGCCATCGCTGCCAGGGGACTAAAGTCAGACTCCAAGTCCACCAAAATAACTCTGTGTGATTTTCTATAATTTTCCATGTGTAGGTTTTTTTTAAAGGGGACATGACTCTTGATAAGATGAAAAATCTTAGGAGTCAAAAAAGCCTCTGATACACTTTGGTGATAAACTGTCTTAAGCCTTGTTTTTGGAGTATGTGAATTACATAACATGTTTATTTCTGGATTTTTCTTGATACTTTTTGTTTAATCAAATGTAAGGGAAAGCACAAGATGACAATAAAGCTGAAAACTTCAGGCTTGTGACATTCTCTGACAAATTCAGCTTCCAACTGTTACATTCAATAAAATCTTTCCACAATAGATTACAAAACAAGAGGTTTGACATTACACTTTCCCACAGTGATAGTTTTAACATAACTATTAAATCTTGTATCACAGAGGAACCTGTTTATTCCTCTTCAATCAATCACCACACATTTACTTTAACACTGAGCAGAAGCAGGCACGCTTTTACCATCACTTAGATGATCCTGCCTGAATAGTCCAGATAGGTTAAAAAGCCCCAAAGGAAACAACTCTTCTACCTCAGGCTGCCATGCAGTTCTTGTGTTGGTTTTAGTTTCTTTTTTACATTAAAACACTCTGTATTATGACTCTTCTAGAATAAGGATGAGCAGATGAACATTACATCAAATTCTATTTTTCTGTATTCTGAGGGTTTCAGGACTTGTGTAATCATCATCATTAAAAAAAATCACCAAGGAAAAAACTGTGGTTTAATTCTATGTATCTGGATTTATCTCATAGTCTAAAAATGTTTTTAACATACTGATATATGTTAAGGACTGTGGGTTACACTAACAATTCTGTGGGGATAAGGATGCTATTAGGACAAAGTTTATTGGTATAACAATGAAAAAACAGAACCTTATATAATTTCAAGGTCCTTTTGTGCTGGCAGTTACAGTTGGAAAATAGGACAGCAATACATTAAGCAGATATAAAAATAGGAAATTAGGAAATTGACAAACTAGACTGTTGAAACAGAAGTTTCCCAAATACAAACACACTAGAAAGCCCAGAGGCTGTAATTAAAGAAGCTCAGACTAAAGCCTTTAAATCTCTTATCACAAAATTTCTTCAGGATGTTCTAATGCAACAGTTATTCTGACACAATGGAACAAGTAGGCTGAGATGATGTGGCTTGTGTCCTCTTATAGAAACAAAATGTGAATGACCATAATTTAACAGATTTCAGAAAGCCTAGAAATTATTAGAAAAGAGAAAGGGTAAACTAAACCATAGTAACTGGCATAAATATACAAATACTGTTTATACATTAACTCTACACTTTTTAGAAGTCATAAAGTTACCTGACCAAGAGATATATTAACTTTTTGTTCTGAAGCCTCCTGAACTCTCTACTGTATCTCTCCCATACACAGAGATGTATCATAAATGTTTCTGTGTTATTTGAAGTGAAAAAACCTCAGATGTTATACAGGTATGACTATCCCAGAAGTTAAGAGAATGCTCAAAACACTGACTGGGCTGCCAGTGTCTGACAAGCAAAAATCAGCACTGAAATGAGCTATCTTTACATCGATAGAGATCTCTGACTAAATTTGTCCAGTGGAGTAAGAATAAAGAGTCAGAAGTATTGCACCTTTGCTCCGAAAGTCAGTAACATGCCAACTTGTTTGTTTTCTAAGTAGGTAACACAAACATACAAAAACGACACTAGGCCTTATTCCCAGGCGAGCAGAGGTGCAGGGTTCTGACAGACTATGGTCCCCGGTGCTCTGTCCCCACCAGACCTGGCAGATACCACCTTTCCATGAATCCCAAGGTCCTTCGGGAAGCTGCACTACAGGCCCAGCGCCAGGATGGTGGGGAAGTCCTGCAGCAGGTCCGCCTGCCAGCGCGCCTGGTATGTCATTTACAGCGCACCCACACACCCTGCGATTAACTTCACTTCGCCTTTAATCAGTTTTAGAGGCTCTTACGTGCTCCTGGATGCGGCGCGACCAACCCTGAACAAAGGGAGGCAGAGAGGGAGGGGAATCCCTTCTCCTCCGCCGGGGTGCAGGTACGCGGCCCCCGAAGCCTCCCGTTACCTCGGAGCAGCCCCTGCTTCCCTCCCTGCCTCCCTCCCTGCCTCCCTCGCTCCCCCGGCGAGGCGGCCGGCCCGGCCTCCCCCCAGCCCGAAGTGGCCTCCCCGCGGCCCCGCTCCTCTTCGCCCACCCGTGGCCCCCCGCGCCCCGGCGGCGGCTCCGCCCGGTGCGGGCCGCAAGCGCCGCTTCCGGAGCCGGAGCCGGGGCCGGGGCCGGGCCCGTCGCCTCCATTTTGGGCCCGGTGCGGAGCTCACCTGCATGCCGGGCACTTGCACCGCCACGGGCGAGTGGGCCATGGCGGGCTGCGGCGGCCGGGCGGGCGCCGCCCGCTGCTCCCCGATCTCGGCCTCTTTCTCCTGGGCGGCGGCGGCGGGGCCTGGAAGGACAAAGCGGCGGGGAGGCGGCGGCTTCAGCGCGGGCCGTGCTCCCTCCTTCCCTCCCCGCCCTGCCCGCCGGCCCCCGCCCGCCGCCGGCTCCTCACCTCGCGGCCGCGGGGCTGCGCTGCGCGAAGGGCGGGCGGGGGTCGCTAGCGCCGCTGTCCCCTGCCCGCCGGGCTCCCCGCAGCGGCCCTGCCCATGCCCCGCTCCCCGGTCCCGGCGCGGGGCGGCTGCTCGGGGCCCCCCGGGGTGGCGGCTCTCGGCGCGGCCGGGGCTGGCTCAGAGCGCCATGTCGGGCTACGGCTGCAGGCGGCGGCTGCTGTGCGGCGGCTGCTTCCGTCTCGGCTCCGGCCTCGCGGGGCGGAGCCGCCGCACGGCCCTGGCGTCACGGCGCCCGCCTCCCCGGGCGGGCCGGCACCGGGGCACGGCGGAGGGAGGGAGGGACCTCGGGGACCTCTCAGCGTCAGCACGCCCCGGGCTGGGAACTGCGGCCGCTCGCG
Organism: Serinus canaria; assembly: GCF_022539315.1. Taxonomy (NCBI): domain Eukaryota; kingdom Metazoa; phylum Chordata; class Aves; order Passeriformes; family Fringillidae; genus Serinus; species Serinus canaria. The sequence goes on from NC_066318.1 coordinate 7,483,512, forward strand.
TTGCTGCAGGGTGACCAACATATAGGTTGGAAAAGACCTCTGAGGTCATCGAGTCCAACCGATGGCCCAATGCAACTTTGTCAGCCAGGCCATGGCACCGAGTGCAACGTTCAGTCTTTCCTTAAACACCTCCAGGAACGGTGACTCCACCACCTCCCCGGGCTGCCTGCCCCAATGTGTAATCACCCTTTCTGTGAAGAAATTCTCTCTAATGTCCAACATAAACCTCGCCAGGCACAGCTAAGATCTTATCCCCTTGTCCTGTCGCTGGTTCCCCGGGAGAAGAGCCCGACCCCCGCCTGGCTACAGCCCCTGGCGGGGCGTTGTACAGAGCAGTCAGGTCCTCCCTAAGCATCCTTTTCTCCGGCCAAGCACCCTCAGCTCCCTCCAGAGCTCCCATCAGATCTGTGCTCCAGGGGCTTCACCCACTGCTGTTGCCCTTCTCTGGACCCGTGCCGTTCCAGCACCTCCATGTCCTTCCTGAGCTGAGAGGCCCAGAACTGGACACAGCACTGAAGGTGCAGCCTTACCAGTGGCAGTGCCGAGCCCTCGGGTGCTGCCATGGGGTCCCTCCTGCACAGTCACAGCGCTGCTCCTTGGCCCCACTGTCCCCACCACCCCCGTACCCCTGGCTCCTGCGCCCCGAAAAGACAGGGTATTAACAGGGTACAAATAACCGAGGGAATATTTAATGGGGTTTACTTGCTTTTGTGACAAAAGTGATGTCTCAGGGGTGCTCCTGACAGCTGTGGCGGAGATGGTGAGGGCAGGTCCAGTTGGTCTTTGGAGGTTCAGCTCCCAGTTCAGGGTGGTTGGCTCTTTCTTGGCTCACCAGGGGGGTTCCCCCCGCCTCGGCCACCTCTCCCCACCCTGCACCGGCTGCTGCAGGGCTGTCCCAGCACATACCTCTGTCCTTCACCACCACCTGCTTTCCTGGTGAGGTGGGCTACCCCAACATTCTACCAGGGCCTGGAGAGGGGAAAATAACAGTGTTTTTGAAGTGACTTTTTTCCCATTCATGCATGAGTCACACATTAGTGTGTGTGATTCACGTTCCTACAGATGTAAGTTTTGCCAGTTACCGAAGCAAAGCTCAATCTGACATCTTTTATGGCACTGGTCTTCCCCAGCAGCCCTCTGAGCAAGAGTATAGAAATCACATGGATCCATCACAAATATCCTCATGGGTATGTGAGGGCTTCCCTCAAATTCATAGGTTTCTAGGTCTAAAAGCCAAGAAAAAGTAAAGTAAGCCAGAGGTGTTGGATTGCTGGCTATACCAGAGCTATCCTGCTGAGAGGGTGGGTCCCTTCAGAAAGGATGTGACAGCAGGCAGTCTCCCTCCCTTAGGACTCAGAGGAATGTTGCACTGGGCAAGGAACACAAAACACCTCTGTTTAAGGTAAGGTTGTGTTAAAACAGGCTGAAGACAAGAATTTCAAAGTTAGGCAGTCTTTCCATCCTTAACTCACTGTGGTTTGAGCCAAAAAACAAACAGTAATGTTTGTTAAACACGGGCTTGTGGATCATGGCGGAATATTTTATTTTTCAACTTGCCAGTTTGTTAAGCCTTTACTGTTACTAAAATATTTACTTTCTTCTGCACCTTTTTTAAAAAAATAGCATGACTTTAAAAGGCTTCTGTGTGATAGTTATACATCAAAGATACTTATGAGCCTACCTGGAGTTCATTTTAATGTGTGGAATGTTTAAGGTAAGTATTTGCTGAAAGCTGATACCATATACTTAAATTCAAAAATGTTTTCCATTAATAAACCTCTGGAAAGAAATGGGAATTTCTACTGACAAAAATCTTTCTTAATTATGTACAGTGGTGCAGCAAATAAATGAATGAATATTCACTCATGGTACTTCTGAATCCTGCCTGATTCATTCTGCTCAAATATACTTAAATCACTTCTCCTGCTACATTTTAATAATCTTTAGAACATAAGCCCTGAAAAAATCCTGACAAATGAAATAGGATGATTTTTATTTCATGCTGCTGCTGCATTGCAGACCTGCTGCTCCTCTTCTGGTTCTGAGGCTTTGCTTTTCTCTTTCTATCCATATATTACCTTTTCTCTCCAGATTCCTGCTAACTGTTTATCTCAGCCTTGTCTTGATGTTATACATATTTTCACTCAGTTTACTTTATACCAGAGAACACTAATTGCCAATCCATTCTTCCTATTTTGGGGCTATATACTGAGACTTTTGGCCTTTTACATATTTCTGACTTGCATGCAGCTTAATATAACATGAAAGGGACTGTGGCAGATATATTCAAGGGAGTTCTACTTCTGCTCTTGCAGGACAACTGTGAAGCATGTGATGAGGTATTCTCCCCAGCAGTTATATCTGTAGCTGTCTCCTGTGCATGGCAGGTTGATCAAAGGAACTGCAGTGACAAAAACACCAAGAAAAACATCCTGTGAAAAGGCAGGTCAGAAAGCCCAGGAATGACATGGTGAGCAAAGCCAGGGAGGAAAACCTGTCAGGGAATCTTAAGTAATCAGCTGCTCATGCAATGACTGAATCATTGAGCCAGGCTGTGAAGTGAGGTAGACTGGCACCATAACATCTAAGAAAAGGGCTGTAATATTGCATTCTCCTCTGTAATTAGCAAATTCTAGTTTGTGCATTAAGACAGGTGGTCAGTTGCTGATATTGCTCTATGAAAGACCTTCCCTGCTCCCTCCCAGCCTGCCCTTTAAATACCTGGTGCTGCTGTTTTCCAAGACTTAAAATGTGTCTATAATTCACTTAGGACAGCTCCCAGGGCCTCACAGTAGCAATGTGACCCAAGTCAGACCTTCAACTGTTTCATGTTTTTTAACTACTATTTTTGTGTTGCTGGTGTGAAAATATAATTATTTTTACATCAGAAGACTGCAGGGAGCTATCAAAACCACAGAGCTTTTGGAGAGTGCCTGCACCATGTTAGTTGCTTTAGACCTACCACAAAAAGTGGTAGAAATGTCTCTTAAACTTTCAAATGTAAATGAATAAAATTAAATTAATTTGAGTGCTAGACAGAAAGATACTGTATTTTACAGACTCCAAAGACTCCTCACAGTGGTGTGCTGGGGGGAGGGAGGGAACAGGTGTCTGATCTGGTTCTAGCAGAGCTGATGTAAACTCACACATCTCTCTAAAAATATGATGCCCAGTTTCTATGTATCAGGATGGATCTGGGTGTTGCAAACCCTTCAGTGCCTTTGCAAAGTTCAGCTGGCTGCTGCTGCCCTGCCTGACCTGGGCTTGTGGTGACAATCCCATGTGATGCATTTAGAGGCACCCACAATTCTCCTGCCTGGCACCTTTCTCTCAAAACAAGCAGCACAGCTAAAGGGTTGTCCCTTAGAAGTGGAATTCAGCATCTCAAACCAGTAGCTTTGAATGCCTTTCATGATTTTAAGTCTGAAGCACCTTGCCAAAGATGTTGTGGAGGTTAAAAGTTGACTGGAATTGGGGGAAAAAAGAACTACGTATTTATTTTATTAATGAGAACATCAGGGATGTCAAAGGAAGAATTAAAATGTTTTTGTAAGAACATAATTTTTCAATTCTTCGACATAAATCAGTCTCTGATTCATGGGCATTAGGGAAATCACTTTGTCTTCAAGGCCACTTATTTAGGACATTCAGAATTTCCAGCACTAGAAGCTGCTGATACTCACTAACTCATGGGAAACAAATGTAGTCCTTGTCAATCACATAGTACAACTTTGACATCTCTGTATCCAATAAATAATTTAAAATTATAGAGCCTTGCAACTGGACTAGAACCCAGACCATGGTACATTCACTTCTGCTCACCACCTTCATTCCCATGCCCAGGATACATCTTGTTTCATTCTCTAGTGTTCTCAGTATCTCACCTTCCTTGTAGCCTCTGCAGCTCTCAGTTCCCCCAGAGGAGGCAGCTCAGTTTTTCTGTAGGACACCAGGTGTGTGGAGCTCCTCCAGCAAATGGATTATTTAGATAATTCAGCTGCCAAAATCTGCCAGTGCCAACTGAGTGTTAAAAAATCGAGATTTTCATGTAATATAGCAAAACCATGCATTTTCTCCAGGAGACAACAATGGCACGTGCTTGACACAAGGATGATGCTCCACATCCTCCCTCAGAAGCAAAGGGAACAAAATGATATTTCTTAGCAGGGCAAAATGATACATCTTCTTGCAATTTTCCTCTTAGAAATGCCTGAACTATTTTTTAATTGACACTTCCTGTACTTTTAAGGAAATAATCAGGCTGAGGTAAATGCCTAGGATGGAAGAGGTGGGGGAAGGATGCTGGTTCACCATCTCCTTCAACTTAAAGGCTAAAGAGCATTAAATCAAACAAGCAGATGCCAAGTTCAAAACAAACAAAAGAAGGCACTTCTTCACACAGGGTATAGTTAAGCTCGTAAAATATTTGCTACAGGCCTAAAGTGACTGGACAGTTTCATGGAAGGAAAAAAAAAAACCTTAACACCCGGAAACCCGGAAATACTGTTTATAAAACTGATACCTCTGATTGAGGAATCAGGTGAGCTGCAAATCCTGTCAGGCAAGTGCAAGCACTGCCCCCCATTCTCACCCACTTCCCCAGCCCCTTCCACTGGCTCCAGTCAGAGATGAGCTGCTGTGGTGGATGGGCTTTGTCCTTGCATGACTGGCCTGTTCCATGCAGAAGTTTTAGCCTGGAGGGTTAAAATTTTGCCAAAGTACTCAGCTGAGATGGGAGGAACTGCCCTGCAATGGTAGGCAGAGCTCCTTGTTAACAGGACACGGTGCTCACGGTACTAAGATGAGTCTGTAGCACAGGAATTTTGTGCTGACATAATCTTTAATTTTCCACAGCAGGGAAAAAAAAAAATCAGTGAGTTGTCTTTATGAGGGTACTAAGCTGATAGTGCACGTGTATTGTACCAGTCTGGTGAATGGTGAGTCACTATGTTCCTAAGGATTATGATAAATTGAATGGACTGTTCACAAGTTCAAGGGCAACATTTCCACCTTCAACACAAAAGATGCTTGAGCCAGTTCACTTTTTATTTCATTACAATACTTGGCTTAAAGAAAATTATTTTCTGTAGGATAGTTCTGTGCTTCCAAGATTGCAAGATAAGTGAGATGGAGCTACTGTTTTGTTTCTGACCTTTTTATTACAAATATACTCTATTTACACTTCCATCTCTAAAATAATCCACACATCTCTAAATACACACACAGAGACACACATATATGTATTTATAGGTAATTCTATCCAATTCAGTAGTTTAATATCACAGAACATTGTTCTCAAATTATTGTTCTCATCTATTCTTCCTCCTGTTTGCAAATATATTTTGTAATTTTAAATAACTCTTCCCTGCTCTAAAGCAGGAAACCAGAATTTCAGCAAAGCTTGCGCTCTTGGAATACCAAAAATAGTTTGCTCACAACAGTGGAAAGGGTGAAGGAAGTGAGAGGCCCTGCCAGTGGGCAAACAAAACTCCAGCCCCAACAGCACAGTGTCTTTACATAGCCAGTCCAACCTTTTTTTTCCCCTAATGTTTTTTTTTTAGTAAAATGCATACAGTATTTATAGAATTAAAAACATTTCTATATAAGGGAACAGCAAGAAGCTGGTTCCAGTGGAATTCCTCCACTAGTAAAGCACCCCTTCCATAGAGGCTGATAGCCCGGGGCAGAACTCTGGGCAGGGTATTTATTGAGGGCATGTTGCTCTGCCAGCACCAAGAAAAGGGTGGAGAGAACGACAAACAAGATGGGTTAAAGAAAAGAGAGGAAAGAGGAAAAAAAGATGTATTTTTTAAAATATACCAATCAGAAAAAAAAAGGAAAGGAAGGAAAGGAAAGGGTAAAGGAGAAGGAAAAAAAAAATCAGAAAGAAGTAATTATCTTGTCTTGATAATTCTCACATGGAATTACTGTACTAAAGGAAGGGATCTCCTTACCTTTCCTACCACATCTTCAATATTTTTTGGTGCCTGGTTTCTGTTGTTCTCAAGAAGATGTTCTCTTCACCTCAGCCTCCAGCTAAGCTGGTCCACGTGTGCAGCAAGGCAGCAATGATCTGATGGAGGCAACTGGGAGGGGGAAAAATGAGAATGAAGTGCTAGGGAGCACTAGCTGTGAGAAGGAGACTGCTTTTTCCCAGCCTCGCCAGGCTGCCAGCACCAAAACAGATACACACAGACACACACAATCAGGTGTGCATAAACACAAACACACACACACACACGCGTGTGTGCAAACACATGAATGCCGACACACACACACATCCTCAGTCCCTGTCCCCAGAGCTTCAGCCATCCTTCCTGAGAGGCCAGGGCCATCAGCTTGCTTTGTGCTGCTCTGGCACTTGCCTCTCAGCCTTGTTCCCTCCTCACTGGCTGCAGCCACAAGGCCTGCCTGTTGGGCCCTGACAGCATGCTTGGCTCCTGGGAAGAAGTATTCACACATGATGGCAGCTCAGCGAAAAGTTGAAAAGGAATCAAAGCCATCTCTATTGAAATAAACATCTGCTCTGCGTTCAGTATCGTGGCAACAAGGCTCACAAAATGCACGGGCAGCCCTCCAAGGGCTCCTGGCACATCACAGCTATCAGTACCTGCTGAAAACAGGCTGATGGAGCGGTCACAGCACAGTGGGGAGCACAGACGGGGACACTCAGAAGAGAAAACTTTGGTCAAAGCTAGAAATAACTTCATGGTTCCCTTGGAGGAATACAGCTCAGAAATCCACTGCCCCTGCAGTGATGCTGGCAGCTAGGAAGAAACGATGGCACCACAGTCTCTTCCATGTGGCTGAGATGTGTGCTTATCACCCCAGCCCACGGTTTCTTCCCAGTTGCCCCAGTGTAGGCAGAGGAAGAAAGCAGTGGGATATGGCTGTGGAAAAGCATTTTTCCCTGGAAACCATTTAGGGAGAAGTGTGTTTGATGGTTCTCACTTTACATTCAGTTCCCTGAGGAGTGGTCAGAATAGGCAGAGAGCTGTTGCCTTTGCCTCTACCCACAAGTTCTGCCCAGACAAACTGGGACATTAAATGCAATCCTCTCTTTTTTGCTTTCCATTCCCGTGCCCCTGCAGAGAGAGCACTGTGACACAACATTGAGCTGAGTCCAAATGAGGCAGTGGCAGTCACAGCCAGTGCATCCACATGCTGCATTTGTCATGTATTTCTTTTGCTTTCAGTGATGGTGTTTTAGCAGGGGAAAGACCCCAGCTTGGGTCATGGAGACTCACCTGAACCTCAAGTTGGAACTTAGTAGTGATAGCAAGAGGTCTTTTTAATGAGTGAATTGTGTGTGGTTGAGCTAGGAATCAATGTGAAGAGACATGATAATACCACAATGTGAAGAGTCTGATAATACCAGTTCACTGAGCTTCTTAGAGCAGAAATGCACATGAAATGCAGGAATCTGATATGTTCCTGGGAGAGGGAACAGAGGTATTTTTGTCTCCAGTCCAATTTACCCAAATTCCCCTCAGAGCACTAAGTGACAAGCATGGCCTTCACTGAGAGCTTCAAAAGGAAATTGCTGTTTGCATAAAAAACATACTCAGTTGAGTTGGTTATTAAAAGGGAGCTTGAACACGAGGAGAGAATGGAGCAAATATCTTGGAAAAATGTCCAAAAGCCACTGGATTGTGGGAAATGAGACTCAACATCTGTGTCCCAGTTGGGCTGTCACTCATGAACAGCAAGCACGCAGCTTTGTGTGAACTGCTAGATGTCACAGATGGTGGCTTCTGGGTGAAAAAAATCAGGAGATGCTCAAGATTTCAGCAAGGACAGTAAGGAGAAGGGGAGCATTCTGAGGCTGAGATGAGGGCTTGAGAGCTTTGTCAGTTTTACAGCAAGACAGGGTATAAGGATGACAGAGAGGAAAAGGAAACACAGGGCTAGCAGAAAATCCTGCTAGGTTTTAATCTCTGTTTGAATATGTAAATAGGGTGATCTGAAAATTTTTCTGGCTTCACAATTCTTGTTTCCAGGAAATGAACCCTCAAGCAATGCTGCAAACCAACCCAGCTGCCATCACAGCTGCGACTAGCCAGGGGGCAAATGGGGTGACGATAGGGTGACAGTTCTTAGTCCCAGACCTGCAGTCAGACTGGTACAGGCAGAGCCTGGTAGCTAAAATAAAACTCCAGGCAAGGGCCAGGGTTTCTCTGCCTGAATGGGTGAGATCAGGGCACCAGCATGATGAGTGTGTGGATCTAAGTGCATTGTGTTCAATGACAGAGGCTGCAGCAAGGAAGGGAAATTTCCACAACAGAAACACTTTTCTGCCAGCTAAGAGTAAGAGCAACCAAAGAGCTGATGACTCATGAGTACACATCTCCCCTGGCTGCTTTTGGAACTCTCCTCTGTCTGGTCCAACTGCTACATACACTTATCCCTTGTGCTGATGAGGAAGTCAGATGTAAACATGTGGATCAAGGCCAGCAAGGCTACTGGTGAGACTGTGAGTGCCATGATGGTGACAGTGTGACCTGTGTGCTAGAAGGCTGCATCTATAAAACACTCAATAGGTGGTGACTCCTTCATGTGTGCTAGTGCTTGGCCACCTTTACACCCAGGAAAAGGGTTTGTTTTTCATAGAAACATCAATAATCGTGAGACCTAGTTAAATACCACCCTCTGTTACCAGACGTTGAACAGCAGACTCAGCCCAGGAAACTGCCACTACAAAGGTAAAAGTAGGGGGAGGATATGAGTGAGGAGGGGGTGAAGGGAAGAGGAAGTTTCACAGACCCTATTACCTTTCACTGCTAACGAGCTGCTGAATACTTGGGCCATTGGTTCCACCTTGCTCAATGTGTGAATGAGGAACGATAGCGAAATAACCTATCAGAAAGTGCAAAAGGATCCATCCCTAGGAGATGTGTCAAGAGTGTGCTCCAGAGCCTGATCCTCCTGCTGTGTTTGACGAGGCAGCCACGGGGCAAAACGTTTACTAGAGTGACTGAGATACTAATGGGAGTCAGGGGATAAATGGGAGAAGAGGGAAACAAAGAAGTCACTGCAGCAGGGGAGAGATGACCTTTCATAAGAGGGAAGTGAGGAAAGCTTGTTTATGAGCTGCTGCCAGGAAGTCCTGTGACTAACCTTATTTCACACACCGATTTTATGGACTAAAGTTATATTTGTAGGAGGCAGGATAAAATGCATAACCAAGCTGGGAAAAGGTGGGATCACCCTTCCTTTGGAAGGTTGCGGCATTCTGAAAGGTCTCCTGCCGTGAGAGCATCCCACCAGAGCAAGGCTTTGCCTTTGCAGCAGAGACTGTTGCCTGGAGGCCCGGGAGCAGATTTTGTAACCCTAGGGAGGGAAAAAACCGCAGCAAAGCTGTGAATTCTTGCAAAAAGAGCTGTTCTTTTTGCAAATCAGAGAGAGCAAATTTTGACATGCTGTAGTTTTGCACTATGCTGGTCTGATTGCTCCAGTGCAGGAGACATCTCTCTTTCCTCTCTCCTGTGCCTGTCCTCTCCTCTTTGCACTCAAAGAAAAGCAATACTTTGTGTTTCTACAGCTTCAGTGACAACTTATGGATCATATGTAAAAAGTAGGGAATGCACAGGAGTGTTCTCTAACAGAACTTTCCACTTTCAAACCATACTGCAACATGGACAGAAGACCAGAGGTGATCTGGAAGTTTGTGCAAGTCAAACAGGATGGACACAAAGCATAGCATCACCATAAAATGCCTGTGCTCATGGCAGGGAAGGCTCAGGAGGATGCTGACAGACTTTTCAAAAACATCAGGAGGAGAAGGCTCAAGGGCAACAGTGCCAATGCAGAAAGATTGTAACAAAATAATGCTTGACTTGGTTAAACATCAACTCACAGATAAGAGGAATAAGCCAGCCTCCTGAAAGGGCTTGCACAAGCCAAAAGGATGAACTGTTTGGCTGGGCCACATAGGCACGTGTTTGCAAAAGCTAACAAACAAGTGAAGTGACTTTGCACAAACAGGCTACATAAGAGGAGAAATATTGCAGTGCCAGGAGGTACTAACCTGGGCCAGAGGGTCCTGAGAGTGGAGCAAGGTGCAAGTGGTGTCTCAGCTGTGTCACTGCTGTGTGCCCATGCTGCCTGCCCCTGTGCATCTGACAAGGGGGTGCTGCCTGGCAGGGTGAGGCAGCATCCTCAAATGTCCCCTCTGCCCCGCATGCAGCCACCAAGGAGAGAAAACCCTGCAAAGTGCTCTTCCTCCTCTGCAAGCTCCTGAGGCAAGATGGGTCACAAATCTGCAAATGTAAGGTCAGAAGGGCAACTAACACACCCAGACTGGCCCAAGGTAGTGCCAGTCTGCAGAGGTTTGTGCTTCAGCTGATTCCCAGAGTCCATGAGCTGCTCAGAGGCAGCACCAAGCCCTGAGAAACAGGCCCAGCCACCAGATACTTGGCCTCATGCCCTTATGGATTAGGTAGGTCCCACCTAAGTTTATTATCCTACATGCCTTCTCTGGCATGTCTTCCAGTGATGCAGTTTGGTGATTTATGGCTGCTCAGAGGGATGTATTGCTGGCTGCTGGCTGGCTTGTCCCAGCCCAATGAGCAGATTTTGAACTTCCTGCTGCTGGCAAGTCATACTGCCACAGGGATGGACAACCACCATGGCTATGTTTTCAGCTGTAATGCTTTCCTTCCACTTCTCCCTGATGTGATGGGCAAAGGCAGTGGGAACCTGCTTTACTGTGATGTATGGCTGTGGAGGGAGCAGGGACACAGCCAGCAGCAGTGGATGGCCCCTGGCAGAGATGCCCACCATGACACTGTCCTGCAGGAACTGCAGGGTTTGCACTTGCCAGAGCACTGGGCTCCCTCATGCCAAGTCCCAGTGGCCCCTGTGCCCATATCCCTCCCACCCCGTCTGTTCCTGGCACAGGCAGTGTCACCAGGACCTCATCACATCCAGGTTACATGGAGCTCCTGCAGCCTTGTTTGTATGGCTGCATTCACCTCCTGGCTAATTACAGCTGGGGTAGATTGAAGCCTCTCCTGGTGCCTCCCCATCTGGCACAGCATGTTTTGGTGGGCAGCTAAGGCCCTGGCAGTGCATCCTGCTTCCCACCCACCTCCCGGTTCCCATCATGGCTCTCCACAGCCCTGACCATGCTGTGCTGGCACGTGGCAGCAGGGTCTGTGCAGAGTCTCACCTGCAGCAACACTGCTTTCCCTGGATTACCCCAGGGGTTTCTGCAGGTGGTTTCTGTCGGTGCTTTGCTGTGCTCCAGAGGTGCCTGTATAAATAGATCTCATTTAACCCACATGCTTTTGCTCTCTGGTCTAGCAACTTGTCTCTCTCTACCTGCCCATGCTGGTACTCCTGTGGCATGCAAGTACCTGAATTTTGGAGCAATTTATTCCAGCTGGATATCATTGCTGTGGTTCTACATCAAAATGAAACAATGATGCTCTCACACACATATACAAATATTTGTGTGCATGCCTGCAGACCCTTCTTTACACTACCATGATAAACACCCTGTTGTGTCCTACAGCACAGCTTCCTCAGCCTTTTGGTTTTGTCTCAGTTACTTCCCCAGCCTGGAATTTTTCCACAGGAGGGACCTGAAGAGCAGGCCACAGCACAGCAAAGACCCCATGTGGTTTCTCTGGAGTCCAACACAGGTGACCCTTTGCCCTGGAATAATTTTTGAGAGCTGCCTCCATGGCTGTCTGGTGCAGACCTTGACACACATCTCCCTGCCAGGGACAGAGGTGACACCCAGCTGGTCCTCGGCTCAGTGCATGCCCCTGGCACATCCAGTGGGGAGGGCTATAGCTTCTTCCCTGCATGGATCCCTGAAACTCCCTGAGTGGGGGCCCTTGTGAGGAGCTCTATTCAACCTGCTCCTATTTTCTCACACCAGTAAGATGGCAGGGATGAGGAGGTGGGTTGTCTCAGTTGCTGCCAAGACAAGAGCTCAGCACCTCCCACCTGCCTCCAAGTTTATACTGTGTCTCCAAGGTGGTAAGGGAAAATACAGCCTGGCAGCATGCCCATCCGCAATCTGCAGGGTGGAGGAGGGTGAGGATCAGAGTCAAACTTACTGGGTCAGGTAAGGTGAAGATGGGAGCCTCAGCCTCTGGGTCAGCCCCCATCCAGGAAGCCATCTCCACCAACACCTGCCCTTCTCACTACAAAAGCCACTCTGAGGAATGGTGCCATGTCCCTGCTAAGATCCCGTTCCCTGGAAGGCCACTCCACATTGGCCCTTGCTGCCCAAAAGTCTCCACTTTCCTCTGCTTTGGGGGATAAAGAAAAAGAGGGAAAGTGAGCAACAACTGATGTCCTTTCCCCGCAGCAACTCTCACCCTGGTCACAGTTTTGTTGCCTCTCCCAGTCATAGGGGAGAGGCAGCAAAACTGTGACCAGATCACTCAGAGGCAGAGAGCACCTGGTGAAGCAAGGCCTCTCCCCAGTTATTTGGTAGATATGTATCACATAACACCTGGGCCAGCAGTGCCTTTGAAGCTGATCTGTTTGTATGAAACAAAACTGAGAGAAAATAACCAAGGCAGCCAAGGTGCTTGAGCACAAAAAGGAAGCTCAAGTCAATTAGCTTCCCTCTGATGCCTGAAGTGGATGGGGATTTGGGGCAGAGGAGGAGTGATAAAGCAGCAGATTAGCTGACTTTCATGCATTTGCCAGTCGGGCCGGTTCCACAAGATTTCTGGCTGCTGACATCACAGCGCTCCTCCAGGAACCAGCCAACCTATGGTAGTTTTCAGGAAATGCCAAAGAGGTGGTCATTAGTGGTTTACTAATAGAATGTCACCCTTCCCCAGTCATCTGAGGCTTTCAAGCAGGGCCTGGGCACCCCACTCTGGCCTCTGCCCTGGGGGACTCTTCTCATGTGCTTTGCTACTTCAGGCTATCCTGGTAGAGCAGCCCCGAGTCCTTTCCTATTTAGTTGTCCCGTTGAACATTTATTTGTTCCTCTTGATCTGGCAAGAGCATAAAGCATGTTTGTATTGTGCTGACAAATGGTCCTCCAGGCACCAGCACTGGATGTCCACAATGCCATGGGAAGGCAGTGGTGCAGAGGTAACCTGCTGACCCTAGAGATGTGTAGCAGCCACCTGCTGCATGACCACAGCACCCATCTGCTGCTACTGGGAGCCCTAAAGCAGAGTGTGGCACATTGTCAAACATCCCAGAGTGGCTGGTCACAGGTCACAGGCTGCTTGCTCCTCCTTCCTAGAAAACACAGAGTCAGTTAAAGCAAAATAATCAGATTTTGTGGAAGTATCAGAGAGCGCCTGTTCCCAGGGAGTAGGGGTCAAAGGTGACTGCAAGTGCCCTCTCTGCAAAAGGGAACATGAGATTTGCTGCTGACACTGGGTAACTATTAGGCAATACAGCCATGGGCAGCCCTCACCCACTCAATTTGCTTTTTAAAAAAAAAAAAATTCAGGATGTGGATGTGTAGGCAGCTCCTGGTAGGTTCACATCACTAGAGCCCAAACTGCTCCCTTCCCGCCCTTGGGCTGCATTTGATACCTCGACCAAAGCCCCTTCTGGTCCCTCCAGGTGCTCCTCGCTGTTTGGGTCAAGGGTTGTGCATCCACAGTGGAGAAGTTCGGAAGAGCAGGAGGACTCTCACACAACAGCAGGAGGTTGGTGGGAGGCTGCATTTCAGGGACATTCTCACATGGAAGGTCCCTGTACTCTGAGAGTTCTTTGAGCAGTTAACCCCCCATGGGCAGACATCCCCCAGTTTATACAAACAGCGGGAGGGATGTGCTTCCTCTGCTCATCGGCTAAACCAGGCCCGAGCACTGGTCCGAGTGACCTTGGGATGTGCATGCACTGCTCGGAGCACACCTGCAGCCCCCCAGCAGTCTTGCACGCCCGTGAGCACATCGCACACCCAGCCCTGGCTGGGTGCCCGGGCGTCAGTGGGGTGGGAGGCTAAGTGTGCACTTGGGGGGCCGGGCACACTGTGCAGGGGTGGCCAGGAGGGCACGAGGGGGTTCTGGAAAAGCCCAAGGGGTGCACAGAGCAGCCTGTGCTGGAGGGCTGGGAAGGACGAACGAGCCGGACAGAAGCCGTTAGCGGGAGCCTCCTGCCACCCAGTGTCGGCTCCAGCCAGCACCGCTCTCCGGGGCTCCTCCGCCCGGGGCTAGCGGGGGCTCGGCAGCTTTCGAAACATCAGTTCAACAAAAGCAAACCCAAATCAGCACTCCCACCCCTTAGAAAAACGCCAGAAAATCAAACAAGTGCCCAAGACACACTCTTCTTCCAAAACCCGAACAAACCCACGGTCATAGAAGCGTCCCGAAGGCGTGCAGGACCATGACCAAGGTCCCCGCGGATGACACCAGCTCTGTCCCCCCACGCTGGCCGTGCTGTCTCAGGGCTGATGACAGTGTCACCCCCTGGCCTGTCCGGTCGCACTCAGGTCTTCGGTCATTCTGCACTCCAGTGTGGCATTTCCCCTCGTGCAAAGCTGGTTTGATGGAGGCGCAGAGGGCCGAGCGCGTCCCCTCCGCTCCAGAGTAACTTCTGGACATTCCGGCCACTTTCGGCTGTCTTGGTCAAGTCCCCAGAAGCGGCCACACCCGGTACCTTCCCCAGTCGGCTTCCCCATCTGGAGCTCGGATCGGGGAACCCGCAGAGGAGGTGGCGGCAGCGGCCGGGGCGCGCCAGGCGGAGCCACAGCCGGTACGGCGAGAGCCGGGCGGGGGCGAGACCGCGGTGGCCGCCCTGAGCGGGGGGGGAAGCGGCTCCGGGAGGAGTGGGGACAGAGCGGGCACAGGAGGGCGAGAGAGACCGGGAACGGGAGAGGAGGAGAACGAGCAGAAGAGGTAACGGGTCGGTAAAGTCGCTGCTGCTGCCGCCGTTTGTCCCTTTGTCCCCGAGAGGAAGGGAGGATGCGTGCTGATGTCTTTACAAACAATTCGATGGGTGAAGGTATGGATATTAACAGCTTTGAAATGGCTCTTAATGTCTCTACTGACTTTGAGCAGCAGGTTTGTCGCAGAGCCCAGACAGTCTGGCTCCTGCGACAGCCACGGGTCTGTACGAGCCCGAGTTTCTGAGCAGGTTCAAGAGGGGAGTACGCGGTAGGCGGTTCGGGAAGGCTGGGCCTTCCTGGTACCTCGGCCAATGGGGAAAGGAACGGGGCAGCGAGCGGCCGGAGCTCGGGGTAAAAGGAGGCTGCGCCCTCCGAAGTCGAGAGAGAAAACTTCGTGGGCGTGTGTCCCACTAGACTCGCTCCCTTTATTCGAATAAAATGGCAGGACACCTCTGTCTCCTTTTCAGACATAAAGCTTTGGCGTTTGTGGATTCATTTTGCTGACATCCCTTTTTCTGTCTGTCCGTTTGCTCGTTCGCCCCCGCGCGGCCCTGGGGCAGCAGCGGCCGCTCCGCTCCGGGCACGGGGCTCCGGGCGATGGGGCACTGCCACAGGAACCCCGGAGAAGCGGGGCAAGCTCCGGGCACGGGCTCAGGGCGTTGGGGCACCGCCACAGGAACCCCGGAGAAGCGGGGCAAGCTCCGGGCACGGGCTCAGGGCGTTGGGGCACCGCCACAGGAACCCCGGAGAAGCGGGGCAAGCTCCGGGCACGGGCTCAGGGCGATGGGCACTGCCACAGGAACCCCGGAGAAGCGGGGCAAGCTCCGGGCACGGGCTCAGGGCGTTGGGGCACCGCCACAGGAACTCCGGAGAAGCGGGGCAAGCTCCGGGCACGGGCTCAGGGCGATGGGCACTGCCCCAGGAACCCCGGAGAAGCGGGGCAAGCTCCGGGCACGGGCTCAGGGCGTTGGGGCACCGCCACAGGAACCCCGGAGAAGCGGGGCAAGCTCCGGGCACGGGCTCAGGGCGATGGGCACTGCCCCAGGAACCCCGGAGAAGCGGGGCAAGCTCCATCCCTGGAATGGTTCAAGGGCAGGTTGGATGTGCCTTTGAGCAGTCTGGTCTAGTGGAAGGTGTCGCTGCCCACGGCAGGGGGATTGCAAACACGAGTTTTTTCTTCTTAGTGTTTCAGCTGAAATTACAGGAGTCATGTATTGTAGAGTTTCAAAAATGGGGGGTAAATACAAATCGCTATGTACAGTTATTCACTGACCTGGCACTTGGACCAGGGATTTTTGGTTTTTTTACAGCATTCATGATTTCTGTGGTCAATGCAAGGCATCATTATCCCATTTCCACAGTAGTTGTGTATGCCCTGAAAATTCTTTCCACGTTACCTAATTTCTGAACTATAAATCAACATTCTCTTTTAATTTACAAGTAGTGTGAAATATTCTGAATGTCTGTGAGTGTTTTCTAATGTCTTTACTATTTAGTGAGAAATTCTCTATGCTCACTTGAGTGTCATGACATTTCAAGGTGGGATCACTGCAACTTGTTTACAGGAAGTGAACGTCTTTGAGGATTGCAATTGTAGTAATTTTGGCTTCTTTTTCAGAGCTGTCAAACCTAGAATGCATGCCTGATGACACAGATTAAGGACATTCTAGAGAGGGTTTCATTCCTATGTGATATGCCTGTTTAGAGCATAAGTAATACTATATATATACATTTAAAAAGGAAGTTGACATTGAAGCCATGTGCTAGAAAGATGTTTTCAGGAAGGGAATCCCAGCTTAACTTCAGTCATATGGACAGAGAAGAACCTGCAATAGATACACTAACCTTTGAGGTCAATCTTATCAAATTAGAATAAAAAAAGGTTAGGAATGGTCTTTATCCACGTGGATGTTGAATCAGTCTGGACTATCTAAATAAATGTTATGTTAGTGCCAGAAATTGCTGTAGTCTATGTTTGTTTGGTGCGGCTTTGTCACCCTCTAGTGCTCGAACCCAAGAAGTTGGTGAGCCTGCTGCTACTCCCAATAAACTTTTACCTGTATGGACTGGTTCAGTGTTTTTTTAAGGAGGAATAATTTTTAGAAAAGAAGCTGATTGCTGGCAAGTCATTTGCCAGCAGTAGCACAAAAAAATTTTAACTGATGTGGGACCTAAAACAGGAATTCCTGGTTCCTAGGTATAGTTTTAGTCTCTGAACCAGTCTTTCATCATGATTTAACTTATTGAACTGAGTTTAGTGAGATTTGTCATGGTACAACTTTTTTTTTTTTTGAAACACCCCACAAGGATGGGATTTCTTTATTTAATTGTATGCTTTATAGTAGTTTTGATAACAGTTTTCCTTTGTTTAATTTAAGATGTTTGGTTCCTTTATTAATTATGTATTTATTATGATATTAGTTGCAGTGAACTTCATGTTCTTCCCAGCAAATAGAAAAATTGCAGTAATTTAGAGAATTAAGCATAAGAAGAAATAATCTCCATATGCTGTCAGGTGGTAAGTTATTAGTCTTCATTTATTTAATGTAAGAAATGAGGAAAACTGTTTAAAAATAGTGGATTTTTTATTGTTGCTGTTGCTTCCCATCAGTCAGGACGTGGTTTCCAGCTGGTTGAGTTGGGCACTGGAAAGCAGGTGCTGCAGTGGTTCTCCAAAGGAGCTCTGAGAGGGGTCACTACTGAGACATTTTTTCTGCAACCTGCTGGTGGTGACAAACCTTCAGTTTTACCATTTCCCTTCCATGGACTTATTTATCTACAGCTGGGATGTTTCCACCGAGCAATCCTGCTGTAGTCCCAGCACTTGGCTTAGCTTACACTGCTGTTAGCAATCCGTGTGTGTGCCTCGATCCCTGGGCATGAAAGTGTCAGTTCCAGGAAGGAAAAAACTTGATATTATAGATTTGCTCAGGTTTCTTTTTGCTGGTCCAAGCCCTGAAGCAGGAAGCACATCAGAGCAGCCCTCAGCAGTCTGTCCTCCTGCAGTTCCCTGCACAAGGTGCTGCAGGCTCCAGCCTGTTTGTTTCTCTGGGACAGCCACCATCACTTCCTACCCACTAACTGATCTGTGCTCCCATGTTCAACCCCTTGCTTTATTAAGTGGAAGCTACTGTAGAATTATGCCTCCCAGCAACTGCTTATTACTCTCTTAATACCCAGCCACACTCAACACCTGAGTCATGCCAGTCTTTATTTTCAGGAATAACCACACTCCATGCACATGCGTGGTCAGTTTAGGGCTCTCTTATTTATGCCTTCAGGACAGAGCCACTAAATGTGCCATCATGCTCACCACTTTGATGGGGTTTTTTAAAGCTTACAGAGCACACATGACCTGCTAATTGAATAGATTTTCATCAGTGCAGAAAATAATAACCACCTCTCCCAGAGGCCCCTCTACCCGCTGGATTTCCACCTTCTACACCAAGCCAGTCTAATATTAGCAACACTTGGAGCAAAGCCCTAAGAATTACTTTAATGGTGAACACATACATCCCTTCCCATCTCTCAAGTCTTAAACATAACTCAAAAAGTTATTTTCAAAGGAAAATATTTCAAACTTTTATTTTTAACGTGTTACTGAGCAGAGACAAGACCGAAGCATTTGAACTTGAAAAAGGGAAAGCCATGAATGGAAAAAAAAAGGCATTTTACACTAAAGAGCAAGAACAATCTGCCACATGGCTCTCACAGTACTGGGAATTGGTGTCTCTGGTGTGGGGTACCCACTTGCTACTGAAGAGTGTGTCTCTGAACCACAGCCCCCTGACAAGTCACCAACAGTCTCTTTTTTGACTTCACTGAACCTTGGAAAATGCTCTGGGTGAAGGACAAATAGTGGTGAATTTTAACATGCCTCCTCTAAATGGTAATAGTAAGGTGAGATGACATGGAATTTATTTTTAAGGAAATAGTTTAAAATCTTTTAGGAACACATTTTGTAAAGATTATTTTTTGTGAAACCCCACAGGACCCAATTCAGTAAAATTATGCCAAATCTGAAGCGTATAAAAGCAACTGGGAAAATGCTATTCCATATGTATGTGTGCCTGTACTCACCTGTGCATACAAATCCTGTGTACAGGCATATAAAGGATGGTGTCTGTGAATTTTTTATGTAGATGGTTCTTTGAGGTGATCCAAGATCATAAAATTCAGCAGAATTCTCTATGACATTTGGGAACAGCTGTACTTTCCTTATGCCTTCACCTCTTGAACTGATACCTGGCGATTGAAAGGGCTTACTCCACCAAATGTGGCAGCTGCTCTTCCTCTTCTCTTACAGGAACAGTATTCCTGAATTGTCTCCAAATTTATTGATGTTTTCCAAACCCTCATTAAAACAGTTATGTCCTACAAAAATAAACCCCTATTTTAGCATTCTTCAAAACTTGATTTATGATTACAGTGTTGCAAATTAATTACAAGATTAACTTAATATAAGAATATTTATATACATAGTGATACAAGAATCACATTGGTTTTTTCCCAAAAAGGAAATTGTTTTTTCATAATACTAAATGATTTATCTTTCCAATGTCTTGCTAACGTTCTTATTCTGTGTAAGATTGACAAACACATTATTTGATTTGATATAATATAGAAGGGAAAATCCTTCCACCAATCTGATTCTTTACAAAGGCAGGAATACTCCAATAGGGAAGCCTGTCAATCTGAGTTTACATTGTTGTGAATTAACTGTGAAATGGGAGAAGCCTTTTGATACAGACACGCAAATGACTCAAACATCTGTAAGCCAACCCCAGAGCAACCTGGAACAACTCTAAGTGCCCACTTTCTAGCACTTGCCAAGTAAAGACTGGACCATAATATTTATTTATTTATTTATTTATTTATTTATTTATTTATTTATTTATTTATTCATTTTTAGTTTGCAATATCCTTACTCACTGCCTATACTGAAGAGGGCACCAGGGCATGCAGGAAGCAGCTCCCAAGCAGCACCTTGGGGGTGCTTCACTCTTTACAACTGGAAGTGCTGCCTGGGATAATGCCCAGAAATGCAATGCAGCTCACAGGCTCTGTGGGGCCAGCAGGTATTTTCTTTGCAAACCATGTCCCTTCGCTGCAGAAGTGCAGTTGTGCAGACGTTCCTCTCTTGACAAACACTGAGTTTGGCAAACTGTTTCTTTTTATGGTCTCACTGTGTTTAATGGCCCTTTGTTTTTTATTCCTGCTTCTGTCCCCTTCAGTTGCTTTTCCCCTGACTTGTTCCCTTCAGCCAGCGCCCTGGGCCTGCTCCTGTCTCTTGCTCGCTTGCCAGAGCAGTCTCTGGTAGGTCACCAAGCTCTGCAGCGCAGCTCTCCTGGCCCTGGGGAGGGCAGCTCCTCTGCAGCGAGAGGCTGAGCCCAGCTCCCTCTTCTGGCCCTTCCACCAGGGCAAGGCGAGGGACGGGTGCAAAAGGCAGCCCTGACTAGAAATGGTGCCCGTGTCAGTCTGTCCCTGTCACAGAGGCTGTGCCCGGCAGTGCCCTCAGGCAGGGCTCAGCCAACACAAATCGCCGATGACCCAGCCATCAGCCTCCCAGGGAACCCCTGTCACCCACCAGCTGCGGACCGAGGCAGCTTCTGACTCTCTCTGCCTCCAAAACGCAGTGCTACCAGTGAATGTTCTTTCCTTTAAGCCCCTGACAATTTACAGACACGTGCTGTGTTATCCCTTGCTCACCTCTGTTCTGGAAGAGCCTCTGTTATCTCCCTGTCCACTGCCTGGAAGCTGATCCAGCCCTCTCGTCACCTCTGTAGCTCTGCCTGAGACAGCAGGGCTGGAGCAGACACGATAATTGAGACAGATTTATAGGGAGGCTCTGCTTTGTTTTCTGTTCCTCTCCTAACAATTCCTAACATTCCAATTCCAGTTGCTTTTTAACCCAGAATAGCTGCCTGGAGTAGGAAATGGAAAGGCACATTTCTACTGGTTTCATGCAACAAGTTTCCAGGGAACATTTTCTGCAGGAAAATGTATTGGTGGGAGAGAGGACTCCTAGAAAGTCTGGCTGCAAGAGGATGTGCCCAAGGGTCTGCTTCCCCAGCTAAGATGACATTTGGTATTTTCTTTGCTTTTCATGGATGTCTTGTTTGATGCTAAAAGCCACCTTTAATGAGCTTCACAGATGGGAGAGAATGCCAGTGCTCCCTCCAATTTTCTCTCTTTGTCGGTTCTGGATGATTTTAGTGTCATATAACCAGCAGAAGAAGTGCATCAGGTTACTCCCCAGAATTCTGGGGCACTTGCATTGCCAGAATAACACAGGGCAGGGTCCCAAAATTGTGCCCTTGGAGGAGCAGGGTGGCAGGAGGGGCCTCAAGAATAACAGGTATGCTTTGGAGCAGACCCTTCAGTCAGCTCCAGCCTGGAACCAAAGCAGGGGCCAGGGAATCCCTCCGAGGGGCTGGCATTCTGTCCCACATTGAAGGGGGCTCCTGGTGCTGATGACTGTCAGGTTGGCTGCAAAGCAGAGTCAGGCAGGGCAGGAACTCATGGCCCAGCTTGAAGGTGCAAAGTGACAGTGGAGCCTGCTGGCAGCAGCAGGAGTTGTTAGTTTTTAGGGGTCCTTGGAGGCATTCAGACAGCCACAAACCACAGGCATGTATTAAACAGAAATCTGAGACCCAAACAGCATCTCAGGCACTGCAGCTCCTTCCCTCTGGAGCAGGGATAGGCTGAGCTACAAGGAGAGTGCTCTGCTGGGATCACGAGCACATAGTGCCACCAGTCAAGGCAGCAATATTTAATACCAGCCCCTTCTGCACCTCCCCAAGTCAGCCTTGCCAAAGGGGAATCTGCAGGAGCTCATGGATTTCACAAGTCCTCTGGGCCTGCAGAGAGCATGCATCCTAAATACAGATTTCCCCCCTTCCCTAGACCTGGCACAATGATTCATCTGTGCATTTGCTGAAAGTATTTCAGTGCCGACCAATCCAAGGTTTCTTTGTTGACCACAGTTAATTTTGGTATGCAGAAAATGCCTGGGTAAGGACAGGGATCTAAGCTGCATTTTCGGTGTCTGTGGGCTGCCTGCTGTATATTACCAACAGACTAAACAGCTCTCACCAGCTGAGGCTCAGTTTCCATCGCTACAGTTGTGTAGTTACAACACTTCTGTGATATGAAAAATAACTTGTGAAAAACCTCACCTGAGGCAGGACTGAGCTGAAACATCTTTAGAGGTCTGGTCTATGGATATGTGGGATCCTGTGGGTTTCTTAGCCTGCATGGACTGAGGCTAGGGAAGAAAATATGGTCTGACATGAGATGAGCCTTGGCTGTAGGACATGTGGCATTGCTGAGGGTTTTCTCCCTGTAGGAAAGATTGAGGCCAAATATCTTTATTTGCACATTAGTGGTGATAGAAGTTGCTTGTGTGCAATGAAAAGAGAGCACAGTCCAAACAGCTAGAGACTGATTACTGATTTACTTTTTTTTTTTTTTTTTTTTTTTTTTGCACAAGCCTATAAATTGTCCAGAACTTGCTCTTTTTTTTTCTGAGAAACTGCTGCCATTTGCAAAAAATGTGACTAATTCCACCTCAACACAAGAAAGACGCAAGGGAGGCAGATTCCTCAGGGATCTCAGTTCTTAGAGAAGAAAACAGGCTTTTAAGAGTTCACCAGCTCTACACCACAGGAAAAAACACGCATTTTTTTTATTTTGCTGATAGTGATGAAAAGGGGAAGGATCATTGGGAATGTGCCCTGCTTGGATATTGGCATCAAACAGCTGGCAAGGGCTGGGGAAGGTGGAGAGACTGCAAGAGGAAGGGAAAAAGAGACAAAGCCCCGTTGGAGCTGCAGAGGGGTTTTTTTGTTTGTTTTTTTTTTTTTTGCTCAAGGCACAAAGCTTGCCTGTGTTTTGTATCTGTGCTCCCTGATCACCTCCTCCCAGGCTAGGAAACCCTGGCAGCAGAAAGGAAGCTGGTGAGACAGAGGCACTTGGCACCCTTCCATGGCCATGAAATGCTGGAGGGTGCATCTGAGTGTTAGCAAGCACCAAAGGCACCCTTGTTCCCAGGGTCTCCTCAGGCAGGGGATCCCCAGCCCTGCCCAGGTGCTTGGATGACCCTGCTTGCTGCAGCTTGTGCCTGCAAGCCCTGCTAGGCAACCCCAGTGGGGGAAAAAAGGAGCATTTTGGGTTGTGTTTCTACAGCAATCCAGAAACCAACAGGCCCAGGTACAGCTACACCTGGGCTGCTTCTGGAGATGTCCTGGATTTTGTAATGAATCTAACACTGCATTTAGAAACTCTTTGATCCATCCTGTTTGTGTGCCTGGTCATGGATCTGTGATGCAGATGAACACTACAGCACTTCTGAAGGGAAAAGGGACTCCTGTGCTGCATACAAGGTGTTCTGGTATTTAGATCAGCCCCAGCAGTCTTCATTAAAATAGACACTTATTGCAGAAGGTTGAAAACAGGATGATAGCAGAATGCAGCCACAAACAGAATGAAAATGTAGCAATTTCCACCCAGCACCTAGCTTTAATGCAAGGTTCTATCTTCTAATTAGAGGCCCCAGTCACATATTCCTATGTATGGCTGTCTTTGCTTGAAAATAGGCTAGGTGGTATGGTATTTAGAAAACTGCATTTTTATATTTGTAATTAAAAGCTGATTCCTTGCTGAGCTGCTCCCTTACTAGGACCAGCCAGGAAAAAGTACTCAAAACGTAATGAATTGAAGTCTGACTGATATATTGGTGGGATAGGGCAGGATTTCACCAGGCACAAAGCCCAGGAAGAGCCAAGACAGAGTTTTTCCTCTTTCTGAGCTGTCCTGCTAGTCTGTGTTAGAAGTGAGCTCTGCACAGGCTGTGGTGTGCACACAGACCACAGCTGCTGGCCACAACTCACCTCCTTTGGCGAGCTCCCCACCTGCTCCTTTGCTCTTGATCCATCCTTGTGTCTGCTGTGAGGACCTTCCCCTCTTTATCTGCTGGCAAAGGCAGAATCCAGCTCCTAGAACAATGGCTCATGGCTTCTGCCCACCTGGGCTTGTCAGGACCATGTCCCACCAGTGTGACTGCTGCCACAGAGGGGTTTGCTGTGCTGGAGCCAGCAGAGCCCAGCTCCATCCTGGATCCATGTGCAGAAAACTCTTGCATAAGTCTCCAGGTCAGCATTTGCTCCATCTCACCAGGTGTCTGGTATATTTGCCTGGTTGCTGATTTATAGCTGGATAATTTCCTGCTCATCTGGGCTACTGAGGATTTTGGCTAGCTCAGGGCCAGGGGCAGATCCTCTGTTGTCTCAGCTGTGGGTGTCCTGCTCTGCTCAGCCACACACCCTGGCAATTTCCAGCCATGGAAATCTGGAGGGAGGTGGAGCCAAGAAAGAGCCTGGAACTGCTAAAAACCATTCACAGTTATTCATGATTCCCAAAGAGGTTTCCATCAGAGGCAGGTGGTGGAAGGGCTGTGAGAGGTTATTTCATTCCAGACTACACCACTTGATAGCTCACAATAAACTGCCAACAAAACACTGCTTTTCCTTCAGTGCCCTCATTTGGTTCTCTGGATAGCAGCCATCACCTGTGAATAAAATCTTACAGAAGACAGCTTGAACCAGGAATGGGAATTCTGAATTTCATTCCGTTTTGATCACAAACATTTTCAGCTGTTAAGGTGAACCTTCCCCTTGCTTTTGAGGAGAACCAGAAATGTTTTAATGAAAATGATGTGTTCTGTCAAGAAGCTCTCACTGCTGGGAATAAAGGAAATAAAAATTTCCATAGGGATTATTTATTGCAAACAAGTGTTCTGGCAAGATAGAGGATATTTAGCGTTTTTTCAGATTCTTTTGTATACATTAAATCAAGTCCCAGAATCATTCCACAATTTATGGGTTCCTTTCCACATCCTATCAGTCTCTGCAGGTGCCATTATAACATGTTCTCTCTCCCAAGAGCTGCTATTGTCTGCATCCATCTGTCCTCTCCTTCCCAACAGCTACTGAGAACTGTAAGCTGTAACTCTAGACACAGTGAAAGAAAATCTTTAAAAGGTTTTCAAATAATAGTCAACAAATTATAGCAGTTAATGTGACCTGTTTGTCAGGGTCAGATGGGCTGAGAGAGGCCCTGCTCAGAGGTGCTGCATCATTTTGCAGCAGCAACAAATTTCATCCTGCCCAGACTTGGGTGAACATTTGAGAAGCCCAAACATGCCTGCTGTTTCTGCCCACAGCCATGTGAGCGTTGCCCTTTCCACACTCCAGCCCCAAACCTGCATTGCTGAGTGGTGACTGCACTAGGGCTGAGCTGCTGCACTGCCACACTGCAGTGAGGGGCTCCCCTGGAGCAGGGGAAGGACTGGGGGGCACCACTTTAGGTAGAAAGTGAGTGACACATCTCATTTACTGCAGCACAGCCCCCTGTCCCTGTGCCTGCTGCTCCTCAGGGTCACTTGTACCTGATGCTGATGGATGAGGAGCACATTCAGCTCCTGTCTCTCGTGGCAGGCGAAGTGACACCTGAGGGGAGTCCATCCTTCATCCTACCAGCAGCAGATCTGCCAAGGACTGTGCCATTACACAGATGAGCAGACAAAAGGGCACCTGCAGAACAGATTTTGGGCCAGAGACTTTAATTTCAGACTGGTTCTTGCTCTGCATTCCTTTAAGCTCTGCAAAAGCTGTGATGACTCTCTGGTTGCCTACTAGCACCAGTGTTTTTTTTAAAGACATTAAAATAGATCTGACCATAAGCCCAGATGTACAGACAACAAGAACTTTGCATGTGTCAGGGTTTCAGGAATAGATCTAATTTTCGTGTCATTTTAAACCATTTTTAAACAAAGACGTTTCTGGATATCAACTGGTCAATGAAAGCTCTTTGGTTCAATCTTGCTGAGTCAGATTAATCATCTTTACTAAGCTATAGAAATGCCTGATAAGTTTTTTCTGTCTCCTTTCCCCCTCCATTTTTTTTAAACTCAGCATTCCCAGAAATTGCTGGTTGCTTTTTAAAACAACTGACAAAGTAAAACCCACACAATACAAGAGCACTAAAAGACAGTTCCACGTGTTATTTTGCTCAATTTGCTCGAATCACATTAGCACTGTCAATGAATTCTACTCCCTGCCCTAAAAAGTTACAACACCTCAGCCTTTGTGTTGTTCACTTGAGTTTTTTCTGCAAGATGGACTCCACCTCGAAACTGATTGTGCCCAGTGCTGCCCTTTGCTGGGCTTTGTGCTGCCTTAGCACTGAATGGTTCAACAAGTGTGTGCTAAATGTTATCATAAGAGCTGGATTGTAAAGTGGTGAAATCATCTGAAAGTGCACAGCGCAGCTCATGTTCATTAGAGCAAGCTCAGTCACAAATATCCACTTGATATTTGCCAAGAAAATCTGTTATTTTCCAGCAAACACAAAAAGCTGAAAGCAAAGGGTATTTTTCATCATTAGCTCCTGTCCTTTGTGTTGCATGTTCTCTGTTCCAGGCAGTTCAGAGTGAAGACTCCACAGAAGAATTAAAGCAAATGGGTTGAAAATATTTGTTCAGGCTTTTAAAACAGAAATACCCATTAAGGGCAGAGACCTCTTAGCTTCTGCAGAGGTCCAGGACATTGGAGACAGCAGGAGGGGTTCACTGGGTGCTTGAGTGACCTGTTTCCCCCCAGACTGCCCCTACCACTCTTTCCCCAGAGCCACAGTCAGATTTACTGCTCAGTCTCATCTTGCTCAGGAGTGCAATTCACTGTCCAGGCAGGGCAAATAAAGCCCCCTGTGTGCAGCCAAATAATTTGTAATTCCTTTTCAAATAATTTTCTACCTTCAGCTGCCACTGTGTGCTGTATTGGCAAATGCAATGCATTCATTCATGATATCCTGATAAACATGTCAGCAGATTTGGGAAGGCAAATTTGTTTTTTCTCTGCCAAAGCCAACCAATTCGTGCCTGTGTTTTCCTTTTGACACAGAAGTGTGATTTGCTGGGATTTACAAACAGTTACTGAGCAGGATCTCAGTCCCCATTTAAATTCTATTTTTGGCACTAGAATTTCACGGTAACATTTGGTCAGCTTTGAATGCCTGATTTTAGCTAAGAAATTTCTTATGTTGTCAGTTAGAAGTTACATTTCTCGTGGGTACCCCCCCAAACCAACAAGTTGTACAATACTCACATTGTATAATTTACTGTGTATCAAAGCCTTAAGTTCTACAATGTATCTCTAAAGGCTACACAAAACTGCCTTTATATCTACATTTGATCTACTACAGCTAATTCAGAATAAAACCTGCAGCTCTCAGTATTGCACTGATTGCAGACTGAGAGCTCTTCTCCTGCCCTCCCCTGCCAGCACAAACCTCCCTGACAGAGCTGTGTCCAGAGCTGTGAGAGCTAGAAAAGGTCTCTCCCAGGTGTGTCCTGGGAATGACCACCCAGCAGCCCTGCTCCTGCTGCCCTGCACCAGCCCCAGTCAGATCAGAATCCCACAATGTAGCACCCAGACAGACATCTTCTGCTCTGCTCTGTTACATGAGGCACCCAAGGGACTAATTAGGCATTGTTTGGACACTAATTGCTTGGCAGCCCTGTTTGCCTTCAGATACCTCTTTACAGCAGTTGCTTGGGTTTATTTGTTTCATCAAATCCATGGGAAGCAGTTGGGCAGCAGCCAGGTCTGCCCCGAGGTGTTTCACTGCCCCTGTAGCAGCCGGGACAGAAAATAATGCCCAAGCTGCAGGTCCCTGTGTACAGAGCATTTCTTCTGGCTTGCCAAAGGCATTTGGGATCCATGGAGCTACAGCTCATGGCATGGGATGTGCCAGGCAGGGCTGGGTGCCTTGCCACAGGAAGGTGATGTTCAGGTGGAGCTGCAGAGTCACCCTCAGAGCCCACGGGCTGCAGCCGGAGCTCAGAGAGCCTTGGAAGGACCTGGGGTGGCATGAACAGCAAGGAAGCTCTGCCTGAGTGGAGATGCACAGTATTAACTGCATCATTAGTGTGGAAACTGCTTAAAGCCAGCAAGTCTTCCTCTAAACAGGAAGACTGGGAAGGCTGAAGAGCCAATTCCTGTGGGAGAGAAACTGTAACCTTTCTGACTCTGCTGTTATCTCTGTGTGAGCACGCCAAGCTTTGTTTGCCCAACACGTGGATCAGTGTTGGAGGTTGCAGGGGGCAGAGCAATTTGGGCTTTCTGCTCTGCCTTGTGATCAACACAGAATAAAGCAGGCTCAGTGTAGTGCTCCAGACACTGTGTTCTTGCTGAAGTCCGTGGCTCAAGCTTATTAAGGATGGCTTCCCATTAAACCCAGGCATCCAATCACTTGGGATCAGACAGGGGCTTCTGGGCAAGACCAAAGACCACTGCTTAAACTCTAGACCAGCAGCTCCCCTAGGGAAGCAGCTCCATCTCTGTCAGCATCTTGAAGGTTTGGGCTGTGCCATGTGTGTCTCTATTGAATGTATGTGTTTAGATCCACTTATCATTTTTCTGCTGCAGCAAACTACAGAATAAATTTTAGCTGCCATGTGCTGCAGAAGCCAAACAGGAAAGGGTAAATTTCCTGTGGCAATTACTTCTAATCAGAGAGTCATGCCAGCATCCTCGAGAATTACCTAAAATAATATTTTGAGGGACTTTAATGATCAGAACTGAGTTGCTCAGAATATTCTCCTCAGGGAAATCAAAGTGTCTCATAGCAACAGATCTACCACCATTAGTGCCCCAAGCTTACTGACCCCCTGCTCCTCCAAGACCTGCATCTGCCACCCAGCAACACTCACCTGGTGGAGAAAGGTACACTGGGTCAGGCCTTGGGAGCAAATTGCTGGAACTGAATGAGTTTAAGGAGTTCAGGGTAATAAATAAAAAATCACAGAGGCTGTATGTTGTGCTGTATCAGGGACAGTTGAAGCTGGTTTATAATATACACTACCAATTTCCAAATAAATAATAATTCTTAGTGGATTAGTCACTTTCTTGGCTAAACAGTGAATAATTGGACAAAGTCCAAATATTGATCCAGAACATTATTTGAACAAACAAAAAAAGAAGTGTTTTTTGGGAGGCGATGACTGAATTATCCTGTTACTCTTCTTACAAAATCTTTTTGCCCAGACTTGGCCGGCATTTGTTTTCAAAAAGAAGCTAAAGTGACTGTTCTAAACAATATACTTTTTAAACACAATCTCAGTATAGGAGTTTGATATTCAAATTGTTGCTGAACTTTCTAGCCAAGCCAGGCTTACTATTCTTGAACAAAATTGTCACTTCTAGGTGTTTGTTTTGCTTTTTTTCCACTAGTGAAAATGAAATTCTTCCACTTATCTGCACCAGAAAATACAAGATTTTCCTTAGCTGGTAAAAATGTCTTTTCTGTGTGTAACAGTATTTTCCAATTCTGCCATCAGGAAAGATAGAATCATAAAATGGTTTATGTTGGAGGAGACCTTAAAGCTC
The DNA here is from genome assembly GCF_022539315.1 of Serinus canaria. NCBI lineage: Eukaryota > Metazoa > Chordata > Aves > Passeriformes > Fringillidae > Serinus > Serinus canaria. Next base: position 7,512,777 of record NC_066318.1, read on the forward strand.
CTCTAGTTGCAGTGCCCCTTCCATGGGTGGGGAGAACTTCCACTGTCCCAGGTTGCTCCAAGTTCTGGGAGGCCTTGGGCCCTTCAGGGATGGGGCAGCCCCAGCTCCTCTGCTGCCTGGGCAGCAGCTGCAAGGACAGAGCTCAGCTGGCACCTGGGCTCCCAGAGCAGTTTATCTGGTTAAGATTTACAAACACAGCTCTGCTCTGGAACTGGGTTTAGATGTTTCCAAGGCCAAGCCAGGCCTCCAGCAGATATTCCTTATGATTTTTTGTTTTTGTACACATGAGTTTTCTTAGAGAATAGTCTCATCAAAGAGTTGTTAATGAAACCTCTGAGCCATAATGTCCCAAAAGTGCAGGAAATGCTGGAATGGTAAACAATAACTATTTTCATAAAAACTGGCTGTGTGTTGTGCTCTCCCTCTGTCATTGACTACACCCCTCCCCTACAAGGTCTCTTAACAGCCTCTGTGTTTGTTGTTTGACAGGTGCAGCCAAAGATCTGCAAGCAAAGGCAAAATCTGAGGAGCAAGTGCCTGGGCTGTCCCAGCCCCAGCAGCAGGGCTGGGTGCCTGTGCCTGCTAGGATGAATAGGATGAATAAGGATGAATAAATTCAGGAGAATAACGCAAACATCAACAGCCTGGAAAGGAGCAGAGAATTGAGGGAGGAACAAGAAAAAGAAAGTCAATACTAGCCTGTTCTGCTTTATAATGAAGTGTCTGGGGATGCAAACGAGGAGCAGGTTCTAGAACTGAGAGCTGCAGGTACTGCTTCAGTGACAGCCAGCTCTTTGTGGCTCCTCCTGCTTTTGCCATCTCTGCCTGCAATGAGGGACAGAGTGGGGAGCTCAGCTAAGGGCTGCTCTTGAGCTCTGGAGTTCTCCCATCTGGACCCAGAGCTCCCTGCAAAGCTGGGGAGGCTGATGAGAAGAGGTGGCTGAAGGACTCTGTCCTGCACCTCACACTGTGGGTGGGTCAGAAATGTCCTGCAGGTCTCTGTGCTGCCTTGGCTCTGATGCAAAGCACCTCTCCTGGCTTGCAAATGGCATCTGGGAGAGGTTCAGCTCTATATAGAAGATGAAAGAACTGCTTTCAAAGAGGAAATGTGCAAATTAGAGCTGTAACTGGATTAGGCTGTGAGTACATCTTGCATTTGGATTATTTATGTCCCATGTGCTTCGTCTTGATCATACTCATTACAGCAAGCACAGCCCAGGATTGTTTAAACTGGGAGCCAGGGCAGAAGCACAGCAGCCTCTGGGCAGTGGGGTCTTGTGGCTGCTGTCAGCAGGTTGGAGGGAGGTGGCAGTGGCTGTGGCTTTAGGCTTGCTTCTGAATCACACATGCTATTTCAGGATGATCACAGAACAAAGAGACACAAAGAAGTCACACTTTTCTATTTTTTTTTTTTTTTTGGTTGTTATTTTTAATGCATCCTTGCCTGATATGTTGTGCTGCCCCTTAGTGCCTCCCTTGCTCTGAGTGGAAGATCCACAGAGACTCCCAGAGCTTTTGCCTGGAGAAAGATTGTTGCTTTTGCCTGGCCCAGCCACAGACAGACACCTGTCCCTTCTTCCTCCAGAGCAGCTGCTGGGTGCATCTCTGCTGACAAGGATGGTAAAAGAGCAGCTGATCTTGTTTGGAGCCTGTCCCTAGAGCTACCCTAAGCACCAAGGGAAAATAACCAGTGGGTTTGACCATCCTGACTGAGCTGAGCTCCTGTTAGGGGAGCTGAAATGTTTATGGGCATGTGCCCTTTATTTATCCAGATGAAAATGCTTGGACACATCTGTAACTTCTTGAGATTCTGCACATCTGCGGAGTTACAGCAAGTAACTGTGTGCAGCCCTCAGCAAATGCAAGTTAAAGCTCATGGTGGTGCTTTGCTTGGCTGCTGGTTTGAAGATACACAGAGTGCTACTGAGCCCTTCCATGGCTGCACTGCCACCATCAGCACTTTGGGTTCTGTTTGTTCAGGAGCCTGAGCAGGGGAGGGCAGTGAGCCCTGCTGTGAGCTCCCACCTCCCAGGGCAGACTCCTTGCCCACTGCTCTACATAAAGTGAGATTTGGATTGGGGAGATCATTTCCTTTTGTGGGGAAGCAGTTTGCACAGTAAACAAAGAAGAGAGAGAATGGGTTTAGACGTGGTGAAGACATGGAAACTATAGATTACTATTCTGCTGTCTCTCTGCTTGAAATGAGAGACTTTGGGGTTTTTTTTTTATGTGAGTGAGGATGCATTTTTAACAACAAGCACTTTTAAAATTGACCTGCCTTTCAAGCAGATTCAAATGTAGGCTCCTGAGTCTGTATTTGGATATTTCCTCAAGTTCTGGGAGTACCCAATACCCAGAATGTCCCAATGATGCAAGGCAGGATGTTTCTGGGGTGAGGAGAGAACCAAGGTGCTCAGTCTTTTATTATGAACAGACTAACTATAGAAGAGAATTCTAACTTTTGGCTTGCTAATTTTTGTAGCTAGAGTCTGGAAGCAGCTTCCTTTTCTGAGCTGACCTTGGAAAATGCATGAGGAGTGTTTTCTGCTTTCCATATCAGGAAATGTTATTTGCATCTTAGACTCTTTTTTTCTTTTTAAAAAGAGCAGAAAAAAGCCTTTTCATGTGGCAACAAACTGCAAACTAAGAACTTTTTTTCCTATTTTAAAACTAAAAAAATATTTTTATATCTAAACTTTTTTATGGTGGAGACACTGTGTCCTACTGGTTTTGTGTTAACTGCTATAATTTGGTTAATTTAAGTCTCTGTAATGCATAACATTAATATGCTCTTTGTGCCCTGGCTATTGCACATACCAAGACTGAAAATATTAAAACACTTCTGCATTTTTTCAGCACTGGTCCCTCTGGGAACCTTTCCCTTCTGGGAAGGTATCTCAGGGATCAGTGAGTGGAAACAAGCTGGCTGGCAGAGAAGCCAGTGCCTTTGGACTGGCACTTGGAGTTTGGAGCCTGAACTGCCACATCAGCAGTGGCAAGTCTGAGAGGAAAAGCTGTGCTGTGGAGGAAGAGCAGTGCCAGGAGGGTGATGCTGAGCCTGAAGCTCAGGGTGGTGGCTCTCAGGGATGGCCATGGCTGTGAGACACACCTTGAGCCATGTGCAGAGCACTTCAGCTAGAGGAGCCCGGGGGATCAGGGCTGAGCCTGCCTGGCACTGACCTGGCAGTGTTGCTGTGGAGATCCACAGTGAGGGTGAGGAATGCCCACAAGGAATCCCACCAAGAGCTCCCTGTGCCACAGCCCAGCCCTGGTGCTCCACGGGCTCCTCTGGGTGCTGGGCTAAAGATTGACCTAAACCCTGGCTACCTTCTCCTGGTCCCACAAATGCCTCTGTGAGGCCTGAGCTGGCTCCAAGGCCAGCCAGACAGCAGAGTGCTGCCTTGTGTTCTTTGGGGCACCGTCATCCATCCCACGTGCTGCTTCAGAAAACCCTGTTTGAAGAAGCTGGATTCAATAAAGAAGAATCACATTAGCAAAATCTGAGATAGTCACCAATTCCTGACAGGTGCTCTATCTTTGCCAAGACAGAGCAGATCCTGCCAAGAGTGTCACCACAAACAAATATGTTTTAATAGAGAGATTTTTCAGATAGTGTGGGGTGGAGAAGCAGCTCAGGGCTGCATGGCAAGAGCACAGGGCAACATTGACAGAGGTGCTGCATCATTTTGCCAGGGGACATGAGCTTTTTTTCTCCTGCTTGTATAATTTCATCACAGAATTGCTGTGTTACTATCACACAGGTTTTGGTCACCAGGCACTTGGAACTCTGAACACGAAGAAAAATTCAGCTGACAACCATCTTGGAAAGATTGCTGGAATAAATACTCTCTCTCTAGTAGACTATCACTACCAACCTCCCTGTGATGACCTGGCTCCTAAGAAGTCCTTTAGAGAAAAATCTGTCATCAGTGCTGCAGATTTCAGACAAGCACAGGAGATCTTCCTTGCTCTTTGAGGCATATGAACAAAATTCTCATTAATGTTAATAGTAATAAATTATTCAAGACTTACTGCTATTTAAAGCCAAATAGATGGCATCACTCACATCTGGGAATTCTACATGTGGCCATATTCCAGGCAAAAATAAAAGATATGGGATGACATCTGTTGGAAGACAGACACGTGGGCTTTACATTCTCATTGAGCATCTCCTGCATTCAGCCTATCACTGCTGATTGTACTGCAGCATATTTTGTACAAGGTGAAGAGCCACTCTTTCTGTTGCTGTTACTGTGATGGAAAAATTTACCTTCTTTCTCTCTTAGTAATTACTTAGCTTCATTACTAGCTATTTGCACCTTAATTTCAATATTACCATTTTAAAAGTGCTTATTGTTAAAAATGCATCCTCATGTAGGCAGACTGTGATGGAGCCACCCTCCTTTCTCCTCCTGGATGAACAGACTGCTCAGCTCCATGCTCTCATGCTGCAGGCATGTTTCTGGATTGCAAACAATTTTTGTGGCTCTCTCTTGAGTTTCTTTGAGGCATTGAGCATCCTGGAATATATTTACATCAGAATGGAAGGTGCTGAGTTTTGTTTGCCTGTTTTTCCCTCTTCCACTCCCTTGGCCAGTAGAGCCAACTTCTGCTTCATATGCAGAAGTACCAGTCCTGCATGGATCTCAGGTTCAAGTTACCATGAATTATTTGTGTGAGAAAAGCTGCCTGTCACTTGTATGCCTAGCAGGGAACCATTTTGTTTTCTAGGGAGTTTCCACTGAAAAAGGGGAAGAGCATTGTAAAGCAGGACCTGAGGCTGACAGTGAGGTTTCAAGCTGTGCCAGCACAAGGTCTGAGTTTGCATTAGTCTAGACAGTGGCCACCACATCTTGCAAGGGTGGCTGGGAAGTACCAGTGCCCTCAAACCAGAGCAACTCACCAGCAGCCAACAATGTGACTGGGTTTTGATTGGTTTTTTCTTCTTTTTTGGTGGGTTTTTTTTTTTTTTTTTTGGTCCCATTATCCAAGAAAAAGTTTTGCAACAGTGAAAATTACCCAGGTCTAACAAATCACCCACCTTGAGCATAATTTGTCAGCTCCTCTGTCATTTTCCTGCTGTACTAATAATCTGTTCTCAGCCATGTATGTGATGGATGGTCAGGGATGGGGGGAGCTCAGCTGCTCCAGTCTCAGCCCTCCTGGTGGCCAGGAACAGAGGGAAATTGCCCCAAGCTGCACGGGGCTGATGACTCCATGCCCTTTGTTATGACATTCCCGAATTTCAGGAGCTAGAAATGCTGATGGAGTAGTTGGTTAGTCTCCTTGGACTGCTTCTTTGCATTGCTGCCCAGGACAGGCAGATGTAGAGGGTAAACTACAGACAGTTCTGGGTGTTTCCAACAGTCTGTGTTTTTGAGGGAGAGTGAAACTAGACAAGAGGTTGATCAGTTTTCAGAAAAGGAGCTCCAGTTAGACAATTAAAAAAAAAAAAAGTAGCTACTTGATAACATATTTTAAAGCTTTCCATCTTATTAGTGAGAAGATGACTGCACTGGCATCTGCAGGATTAGTTAATACTGATCTTCCATTACTTTTAAATCTCATTTCATTTTACTTTTAATCAAAAATACATGAAAATTACTTGCAGTGGTATTACTTTCCTATAGTCTTTTCACAGTAATCTCCATTTTTGAGGATACTTCATTTTGGTTATAGGATGAATTCCAGTATGATAGCATTTCTTCCTTTGCACTACAGAGAGGAAACTTCAGGAATTCAGCAGTCTAATTTCAACCCTTGTCAGACCTGTTCATGGAGTAAATGAGGAGATTTTTCTTCAGAGAAAGTCTTTGTGTGGGCAGGAAACTGAGTGTGCAGTGATGGGCAGAGCTGTGAGTGACTGTAAATTCAAAGCTCACATTCATCTTGCTGCACAACAATGATTTTTTTCCCCCCACTTGCAGAAATTGAATTAATTTCGGGATACAAGCTGGATTTGTGGAAAAAAAAAACCACCTTAATATCTGGCTGAATTTACAGCAGCAGAGCAGAATTAGGAAGGTTTCAAAGTCTGAAGTGTAGGCAATGGAACCTTGTACCTCCTTCTCTCTCTGCCTTAAATTTTTTTCTATGTGAAGACAAAAGTGTACAAAGACTTCTGCAAGGTTAAAAACTGTGTGATTCCAAAACTCTGGTAAGAATAGGAAGAACTGGAACACATTCATGACAGCAAGCTAAACCAAGACAGAAAGTTTGTATTGCAAATAGCACTTCTTATAATGCACCTTTTGTTTTTTTTTTTTATTCAGCAGCATGACACAGGTCACAGAAGCACCCTTGGTGGTTTCTGGTTGTTTCCAGTGATACAGGTGGATCTGGCAGCCACCACAAGCTGTATTTTCTTTATCTCCTGGAGCACAACAACCTCCTTGATGGGAAATGCTCTTTACAGTAGACCATATTCCAGCAACCAAGACTTATGATGTGTCCATAAAAGAAACATAAAAGAAGATGGATGATGTTGTGATATATACTGGAAATGTTTCCCTGGTGTAAACTGGTGCTGCTTCACTGCTTCAAGCAAAGTTCTTTTACAATGGACAAATACAGAATTGCTTGGACTTCTATAATACCAAGAGCCTCCAGACCCAATGATGTGGTTAAATTTTGCCAAACCAGCCTGAAACTCATGTTCAAAATAAAAAATGCCACACTAGATGGGTAAACTGCTAGAAAAATGTGACTCTTGGAGAAAATATAGATGATTTGGTAAGGACTGTTCAAACTCGTGGAAGGTCTTAGTTCTGCCTTTACAGAAAGACTGTGAATATTGTACAATGAATCTGGGATTTTCATTTGACTGAAATCTCTCCTACAGAATAAATGGAGGGTGGATGAGCAATTGACCTGACCTAGTGCTGCAAAATGTTCACTTGAGATGATATGTTCAACTATGTGTCACCTTTTCTTGTCCCATTTGTGCAAACATTGGTGGGTGCAGGGCTTTGCCTGTGATCATATTCACACTGGCTGCTGCTCTGACAAATCAGGGCACTTGTGAGACAGAAGGGACCATGGTTACTCCACAGCTTCCAGTGTAAATGGGGTCAGACTGCTCCATGCCTGTCTGCTCCCTTCTCTTACCCAGAGACAGCTCAGCCCAACCACACAGCAGCTCACAAACAACTCTCCATCTCAAGCACTCACAGCCTTTTCACTGGGCAGCTACAGGCAGCAAATACATCCATAAAATGTACCTGTTCATTTGAGGATAACACAGGAAGAGAAAAGCTTCCTTTATGTGGCCTGGTAAATTATTTGCATGAATCATTCAACCAGTCAAAGTGCATTTGCTAATAAAAGAGAAGGGGAAAGGAGATGTGCTAGGGGCAGCAATGTGTTGTCGAGCCAGGATGAAAATGAAAGCAAGAAGTAGGGCACTTTGCTGCCTTCCCTCTCTCCCCTGCATTAGTACTCAAGGAAGTTTAGACCCTTTGAAAGCCTAAGAGCTTTGCACTCCAGCAGGAAGCTCCAGAAATAAAAGAGAGGGCACTGTGTCACAGGGTTCCTTCCTTGGGCTTCTGGAGTGTGCACAAACACATCATTTCTGTTTGCACATTTCCACTGAGATGCTGCCCAAAGGCTCCAGTGGGGCTGGCTCCTGCCACGTGAGGGGCTGAGCAGCATTTCTCCCCAAGGCCAGGGGGCTGAGGGTGACCAGTGACCACGACAGCTGTGCCCAGGAGCAGCTGGTGAGATCTGTCCTCTCTGCAGCTGTCAAGCAGCAGGGCTGTGCAAACAGTAGCTAATTTCAAACCTTCAAGCCACAGAGAAATTTAGGAGCAGCTGATGATTAAGAGGATGGAATTATCACAATAGGTTTCTGACTGCTCTGTGTGACATGATCAGCTGGATGCAGCACGCTGCCCACCAGCTGAACTGGCCATCAGGGATGCTGCAGGTTTTTGACCCCCTGCTGGTCAAGATGTTGCTTCCATTTGGAAATGAAATGTTAGCAAAACTGGCTGAGCACCTGCAGGACAGCATGCCTGGCCTGTGAAGGAAACAGTGTGAAGAGCCAACAGTTTTACAGAAAAGATTCCAGGTTTTTTTTTCCCTCTTCACCTTTCACTTGAGCTGTAGTATTTAGGATGATCACATGACTCAGGGGGTGTTTCAGATAAGTCATGAAAGACATTTCTGGGTGCATGGTACATCCCAGTCTCAAAAGCTGCAAAGAATACCCTCTGTGTATTCAATGTGCTGCACGTCACCTTCCTGGTGACATGGCTCACGATGCCAGGGGTGGTGGCAGCCAGATTTTGGGACCATTAGGAATATGTACCTGAGGAATGTTGCCATTTCCATCACTCTTTGGGTTATGGGTGTTGAGAAGGAGAATTTTGCTACACACAGCTCTGCACTGTGGGGGCAGAACTTGGTGTGGGACAGGAGCTCTCTGTGGCTGATAGCTGGATGTTTTTGCCCAGCTGAGCCTCAGTCTTCTTATCTGTTTTTTGAGCATAAGGGGTATTAAACTCATTGGTAAAGTGTTTGAGACGCACTGGGGAAATCCCCCTGATAAGACGAGAGGTTGTTACTAAAACATTTCAAATTCCTCCAGTTTTCACAGACTGTTTTCAGTGCTTGTTTTGCCAACATAGTGGGAAAATAAATGTTTATTAATAACTTTTTCTTCTCTTGGCTGCTCTGCTGCAGCCCTGTGTCCTTGCTTTAATACTCTGTCCCTCCTGTTCCAGTCTCCTTCTGTAGCCACCACCACAGTTCACTGTTACCTGCACAATCCATGGCTCACCTAACCATAGGGATCATTTTTCCTGGATAATCCTTGCTCCTGGGGCCACCAGAACAAAAGATGGCTTGGGAAAAAACCTCATCTCCTGCAGTTCTCATCCTGATACCTGGCAATGGTAGGAGCCTTCCCCAGGGCAGCAATCCTTTGCTGTGCTCTTAGTGCCCCACTCCCCAGGGCTGCAGCTCCTGGTGCACATCAGCATATCCTGCTGTGACTTCAGCTGGGTGCTAATAGTGACTACTGACAAAGGATGCAATATGTCTGCCCAATATTCACTCTGTGCACATCAGGGTGCATTAATTCTTTATTTTATAAGAGCTGCCAGTGTTTGCTGACTTCCTCTTTGGAGGAGATGAGAGTGGAAGCACTGTGCCTCCTCACCAGAGCCAGTGTCTGACCATGGCTGCTGTTTGTTATTCACACACCAGAGACCACAGCTAACCCTGGCTATTACATACATTATTCAAGGCAAGGAGACAGCAATTGCATTAAACAGAGCGTGATGAAACAGTTCAGCAAAGGGCAGCTTTCCTCAAATGCATCTTAAAAGTCTTAGTGCACTGCTGGGACACCTAAAATGCTTCTGAATTTACCGTCTGTGTTTCTTTCTTACGGGAGACAGTGGTTTTCCTAGCAAGGCACACAGATTGAAAGCACTTAAGAGCAACAAAAGGAGGCCAGCTCACTTGATGACTGAATACAGGTTGCTCCTGTGAGAATCAGAAATAAAAAACCACTTTTGAAACGGAATTGCAGTCAGAGGCAAGGAAAGGGACATCGACCCTGTGTGCTACACGAGGCTGTCAGTTCAACTGCCTCCAGGACAGGGGAGCAGCTCCTGGCTTGTGCTTCTCATCAGCCCCATGTGGGTCACCCCTGACCTTGCTGTACAGGACATGGGACCCAGCCCACAGCACTGGGCTGCTCAGCTCCCTCCACCCCTGGCATCCCATTTCCCCAGCAGCCCCTCTGCACTGCTGGAGCTCCTTGCAGACAGATGGGGGTCAAGGTGATCTGCCAGAGTAAGATTTCAAACCTTATTATGGTGTGCACTTGTTCTCAGTCAGGATTTACGTGCCCAGCATGCTCCCTGCTTGGCCTCTGCTTTCTCTGTAGCCATTAAAATTAAAGGACCTCTGAGGGTGACAGCAAAGAAGAGAGCATTCAGCATTTAAGGCTAAGGAAGAAAGCTGTGGCAGGACAGCCACATATTGCCTCCATGCCTGCAAGTTATCTCTCTTTGCCTTTGAGAGAGCCCAAGGAAGGAAACACCTCTGAGAGCGTGAAAACTTGCTCCAAATTCACATTTCAGGAGAAGCTGCTGGCCTGAGCCACTCCCCAAGCTAAGCCTGAGGGTGAGGCTGCTGTGCTCCTTGCTTTGCCCCAGGAACCAGAGAGCCAGGGCAGCACATCCAGGGCTGTGGAGCTGATGTCCCACGGTGAGGGCAAGCTGTGACAGGGTAAGCCTGTCTCAGCCACTCTGTGCCAGCTCTGCTGCAAGGACACCGCGTTCCAAGACACCACCTCTGCTCTGCTATTTCCTTCAATTGACCCCACGGCAATTTCCCAGCTGGAAGCAGCTCCCTCACACCCAGTCCTGATAAAGTTATCACTGAGTTCAGGGCCATTAGCACCTGATTTTTTCCCTCTGAGCTGATCAGATCTGAACAGGATGCATCTCGCAGAGATGCCCCCATTCCCCCATCCCCGGGAGCTGCCCCAGGGCCCTGCCCCAGGCTGCAGAGGGGCAGAGCACCTCGGGGCAGCTGCATGGCACCGGAGGGCTTATGAGCTGCATGGAAAAAATGTTGAGCTGTGGGAAGCAATGATCTTTCAATAAGCATTGAAAAGTGTACAGTCAGACATTTAAGAGCAGCCCTGGCAGAAAAACAAAGAGAAACTCTGGGTGAGCTAATCCAAAAACAACAAAAGAAATTTTCCTTTGCTCCTCCTGGGTTAGAGCTCTGCCTTTCCATAACTTCAGCCTGTGTTGCTGTCTCTCACATGCACCCATCTACTCCTGCCCAAAAAGGGACCAGAGAGGAAATCAGCTCTGCTGGGGAAACACTGACTTGCAGATTTTGCAAGAACACAAGAGGAGAAAGAGGGGAGGAAAGACATGAGATGGCAGCCAGCAGGGTGGGTCAGCCTGTGAGGGCTGCCTGCCCTGCTGGGGCTGCCTGCCTCCTGCTCTCCACCTGGAACACCTGTGGCAGTGAGGAGGGAAAGGCTGTGCAGGGAATGGGGGAAGGAAAGGCATCTGGGGAACTGTTGGTACAGCCTAGTTTAGTCAGCTGAGCTCAGTTTAGTAACCTGTAATCAGAGCAGGTCATGAATGACACAGGGCATGGCCTCATGAGCAGCTTGGCTTGTGTCCCACCCCAGACTGGACAGGCTTTGGTCTCCTAAATATATGTACTTGGTAAGGAAGGAAAGCCCACCTCCTGCCTCACAGAAAATGAGGATCCTATTTGCTTTTGGGGTATGAAAGGTTTTCCAGAGCAAGTCCCAGGATGACTCCATCCCTAAGCACAGCTCCAGAATTGGACCCTGAACCTGCATCCTGGGTCTGGGAGTTGTTGTCAAATGCTTCCTCAGGGCATTTCCAGGCAAACTCTGCCTGACTTGGAAAGTTCCTGCCTGCCTGGAGGTTATTATTTGCAGCAGAGAGCTGGATGTGAAAGGCAATGCCCCAGGGAGCATCCCTCCTCCAGACAGCTGCTTTCTGCTCAGGGCTGCACACAACATCACCACAGCCACACACCAGGGAACAACCCAGGAGATGTCTGGAGATACCTGCATGGAAATGCCCTGTTCCCCCTGCATTTAGGTGCCTGAATGCAGCAGTCAGAGCTGCCTTTGGCCTCACAAAGTGACACACAGCTCATATAGTGACAGCATTCCCAGGGCTGTTCTGATTCCCTTCCATATATACCTGCATCCCTCTGCTCCCAATTTAGCAGGTCACCTACAGCCTGCTGCCTGGAGCAGGCAGGATGCAGGAGCACAGTTGGACTCACAGCTTATCCCTCATTTGTCCAGCAGAGAACAAGAATTTTTCTTTTTTTTGGCAATTTAAACAGACAAAATTCACAAGAAATGCAGGATTAGGGAAATATTTTGATGTCTGACAAAATGAGAATGGTTGTGTGTTTGAGCAAATCTGAAGATTTAGAGAAAATAGACTGACATTTTTAACATCCTTTACAATTTTACTTCCGATTTTGAAAAATAATGACCATTAAAATCAAATTTTTAAAAATAAAAAAATAATTATGTATGAAATAATAACTTTCCTGGAATATTTCAAGTGGAAGATGACTTTTTAGTTCCAAGAGCTATGAAAGAGACAAATTCCTTTGCCCCTCACAGCAGCGAGTGTGACTCATGGCTGGGGAGATGTAGCCAGGGCAGAAGCTGTCCTTCAGGACAGCCAGGAGTTGTCCTTTAGGACAGCCAGCAGCACAGCTGAACTCCACGGCCAGGGGTGCCTGGAGCTTCTTGGCTCAACAGCAGATCCATAACCAAGGAGTAATTATTTCTGCATTAGGATATGATGGCTATTATAATATTTGCATTGCACATTTTTCTCTTTTGCAGTCAGCAATGCTGACATGTAAATGAAAGCTTTTCTTCTGTCAGAGAGAGGATGGTGGTGTGCAGTGCCTCTGCACGTTTATCTGCCCCTGCCCCTTCCCCAGCTTCTCCCATGGTCGTTATTTCTGTGAGTTATCTGCTTGTGCCATTTGTCAGCAGCAAAGGTCCCAGGGCTTCCCTGCTGGGTGGGACCATGTGTGGGCTCCTGCAAACACCTTCCCTGGTGTCCTTGTGGCTCATATCTCACGAGGTAGTACAAAAATAGTCAGCAGACAACTCTTATAGCACACTAGTCTCTTTTCATAAAAACTCAAGACGTGTTTGAGATCCTCCTGTGAACCTCCTCCCTTTGCAAAAACCGATTCCTTTGAATGACTTCCTGAAACATCCACGTGGCTCCAGGGAAAGTTCCACAGCTCTGAATTAGAGACACTTTGCTCTGCAATCAAGACTTCAAACATTGTCATTTAGCAGCCTTCTGAAATAGACTATTTCAGTGCCTTTTGCTCTTCTCACAATAGCAGTAATGTGAGGAAATCTCACCAGCACAGCTGCTCTAAATAGTGACGTGTATGAAATAAAACAGACTTCTTGGGTCTGGTACATACATCCTGCTGCTCTAGATGATTTCTAAACACAGCACACAATGAGCATGGATTGACAGCTCATAAACTATTGAAAAGGGATGCTGGGCTACTTCTGTATCCTGGAAGTGTGCACTGTCTGAAGAAAATGAGAAAGAATTGTTTTGGTTTTGAGGTTACATCTAGCAAAAGGATTTAGACAGTAAAATACATTTTAAAATACCTCGTAGGTATTTTCTTTTCTTTTTCTGGAATACCTGCTTAGTAACGGCTTAACCCCGTGTTAATGCAAACATACAAACAGCCCCAGCTCAGAAAGGCTCAGTGAATTCTTTAAGTGGTAGAAAAAGGAGACAATCCATGGCTGTGAATCTGGGGGAGGCTTCACTCTCTGCTCTTTTTTCACCCTCCATGGACCCCCTTTCCTGGGCAGGGTCTGTAGATGGCTGCAGAGTCTGCACAGCCAGTCTGTGTGTGCTCCAGGCCCTGGACTTCTGCATGCCCCACATGCACAACCCCTAGAAATTAGAACATTAAACCCAGGGGATCAGCCCTGAGCCATTTCTGACAGGAGTTAATAAATGGCACAAGATCTGCTAAGGGACAGAGGGTAACAGGCTCGTTTGTCAGCCTGTCCGAAGCAGTTGTCTTCTTTGTCTTTGGGATATATTTCAGCATCTCAAATATTTTGCAAGCTGCTAGCCCAGGCAGCAGCACTAAATTCTTGCAGACACGACTGTGGTGGCTTCACTCTGGGTCAAGAGGCCACATTCTGCTGCCACACTGAAACCACACTGGCACTGGGGCACACACTGAAGGGTTTTGTCCACATAAGCAAGAGCAACATTAGATATTCACTGATCTACTGTACCAACAGATCTGCTGATACATTGGACACTGTACTGGGAAATCAGCTGTTTGTTTTTAGAAAGACGGAATCCATCAAAAAATAGAAGAGACTGTGGAAGTCTCTGATAAGGAAGAAACCCTTGTTATAGTGGCAAAGTCCTGGTTAGAAAATCATCTGCATCCAGATACCAGGATCAGCAAAAAGAGAATATTGGAACAACATTTAATGATACTTTTCTATGTAAGGATTCAAAACGACAGCACAGTGGAAAAATATGCACTTCCTTGAGATGTGCCAAGAAAACACTGTGCATATTCCTGGTGTGACTGTGCCAAGCACGTGGTGTGGGTACCTGCCCTGGGCACAGAGTCCTGGCAAGCCAGGGCACCTTCAATGATCAAATTGTCGAGAAGAGATTTCTCCATTCAGAGCAAGAGTTCACTGACTTCTTTCAACATTTTGCCTCTCACCAGAATATTCCTGGCAGCAAACTTGTTTGTTTGGATATTTGTATAAGGTGAATCATAACAAAGGAATGACAGACACAGCTGAAACAGGCTGCTGCTCAGTCCTTGTTCTGCAGCTCATTTTTAAAAATGTCACTGATTTACTGTGATTGACATCCAAAATCCTTCAGATGAATCAGGCCTTTGCTTCTCGGGTACATGAGTTTGATTTTTCTGGCTATGCTGAGTAATGGGAAGGTTATTATTTAAATGGAAACAGTAAGTACAAAGTAAAGAAAAGAAAGGAAAAGGGAGAGAGCATCTTGACTGCTGTGAGACCTTCAGCACTGGCAGCATGCAGCTTGTGTGGCCTTTCTGCAGAGGATCAGGCCAAGCAGTGCTGCTGGACCTCCAGCTTTCTCTGTAGTGCTCTGGGAGACCTTTGCAGGCTTAGAGAGGAGAAGGCAGCACTCTCCAGCCCTCAGCCCCAGCCCAGGGTGGTCCCTGTTGGGCTGTAAGATTGATGCTGGCTGCTGGTGATGCTCTGAGTAGGCTCTGTGCAGGTTCTTGGTACTGTGGCCCATGTCCAAAGAACACAACAGCATCAGGCTACAATTCCCTTGAATGTGGTATCTACACCTACTGTCTGGCAGCATCAGGGCTGTGACACAGCAAAGACTGCAAAGAGCTCCTCTGTTCTGGTTCTGGTGCTGTGAAGGGTGATGCTCCCCTGTATTTCTAGTCCAAAGCCCAGCCTGCATTACCAGGAAGACCCACCTTATACAGCACAGAATGCCCCCTTATTCAGCTGCAGGTGCATATTGTTTGGGGATCAGATGCTTTGGTTACAAGAGAAGCCATGGCGGTCACAGGGTGCCTTCTCCAGGGTGAGGGAGGGACACGGCAGGAAAAGCCTCTCAGGCTGCCCTGGGGGAAGCTGGGTGGCCGTGCCTGGGCTGTGTCACAGC